>NC_061799.1:8334480-8983542 GCF_021462225.1 Girardinichthys multiradiatus
AAGAAGGTGCTCTGGTCAGATGAAATCAAAATCAAACTGTTTGGCCACAATGCAAAACGATATGTTTGGCATAAAAGCAACACAACTCATCACCTTGAACACACCATCCCCACTGTCAAACATGGTGGTGGCAGCATCATGGTTTGGGCTTGCTTTTCATCTGCAGGGACAGGGAAGATGGTCAAAATTGATGGAAGATGGATGGGGCCAAATACAGGACCATTCTGGAAGAAAACCTGTTGGAGTCTGCAAGAGACCTGAGACTGGGACGGAGATTTATCTTCCAACAAGACAATGATCCAAAACATAAAGCCAAATCTACAATGGAATGGTTCACAAATAAACATATCCAGGTGTTGGAATGGCCAAGTCAAAGTCCACACCTGAATCCAATCGAGAATCTGTGGAAAGAGCTGAAGACTGCTGTTCACGATACGCTCTCCATCCAATCTCACTGAGCTCGAGCTGTTTTGCAAGGAAGAATGGGCAAGAATTTCAGTTTTTTATTTGTTAAAAAATTTGACACATCCAATAAATTTCATTCCACTTCACGATTGTGTCCAACTTGTTGTTGATTCTTCACTAAAAATTAGAATATTTTATATATTAGAATTTATATCTTTTTGTTTGAAGCCTGAAATGTGGCAAGAGGTTGACCAGTTCAAGGGGGCCGAGTACTTTCGCAAGGCACTGTAAATAGTGTTTCTAAGTATCATAGTGGTTTCATTTTTTACCCCTTTGCATGAACCAAGTTACTTTTACGAACAGTGGTCTTGAGGTCTATAAATATTTTTTTTCATCATTCTGTAAAACTCAACTGTCTATAAAAAACAAACTTGATCAACATTGATATACATTTTTTTAAAGTAAGTTTTGTAGGAATTGTAATTGACAGTTTATGAAGAATCAATATTCTTATTAAAAACTGAGCTTTGGTTATATTTATCTTAAAAATAGAAGCATTTACAGTGAAACATTGAAAATTTTAATGTTTTCAATACCATAGCTTTGTTACAAAATGATCTTGACGCTTAACCAATTGCATACCAACAAATCGGTAAACATAATATATAACAATAAAATATAGACTTGAATTTTACAAAATGCACGTAAATGTACCAAGAGAGACACTGTAAAAATACGGAAATTTCAGTTTTTTTAATAACAGAAGTGGTTGTTAATACACCAGGAGATTTAATGTAAAAATACGGAAATCACTGTCTTTTTAATAACAGAAGTGGTTGTGAATATACTGGGAGATATACTGTAAAAATACGGAAATTCTGTTTTGGATTAACATAAATGTTATTAAATTTAACATCATAAACTTTTAAATTATAGTAAAAATCCATTTTAGGCTTGACGGAAATGTTTGTACAATTAACGGGAAAAAGTCCTGGTAATTTTCTGCCAGGACTTTTTCTGTTTTTTTTACAGACAATTTTCTTACAGTGTAGAGCCTGGTTAACACGTCTCTCAATCTCCCAGGTGAGAGAGCCTGCAATGCAGCTAGGAGGAAGTTTGTTGGTGGGTTTATTACCTGAGTGAATATTGGCGAGACAAGGCATCAGGTTTCACATTTTTATCTCCAGGTCTGTAAGAAATGGACAGGTTAAATCGGGAAAAGAACATGGACCAACGAGCTTGACGGGAGTTCAACCGTTTTGCTGACCGAAGATAGGCTAGATTCTTGTGATCAGTCCATACTAGCATCGGATGTTCCGCACCCTCCAGCCAGTGGTGCCACTCTTCCAAAGCCAGTTTAATGGCTAGAAGCTCACGATCTGCCACATCATAGTTCCGTTGGGAATTGGATAGTCTGCGGGAGAAGAAAGCACATGGGTGAAGTTTGCCATCCAAATCAGAGCATTGAGATAACACAGCCCCTACACCTGTGTCTGAAGCATCCACCTCTAATGTAAACTGTTTAGAGGGATCTGGGTGAGCGAGGATGGGTGCTTGGGAGAATCTCTCCTTTAATTGAGAGAAGGCAAAGTCAGTTTCTGGTGTCCACTTGAATTGTTGCTTTGTTGAAGTCAGTGCGGTTAGAGGGCCTAGAACCAGACTGAAGTTTCTTATGAATCGTCAGTAGAAATTTGCAAATCCCAGGAAACGTTGTAGTTGTTTTCGTGAATCCGGAGTGGGCCAATCGAGTACTGCTTTCATCTTTTCCGGATTTGAGCAAACTCTGCCCACCCTCCAGAATGAAGCCCAGGAAGGTGACTAATGATTTGTGGAACTCACACTTCTCAGCTTTTACAAAAAGTCTGTTCTCAAGAAGGCGGTGAAGGACCAGCCGGACATGAAGCTGATGTTCAGTTATATCTTTGGAGTAGATGAGGATGTCATCTAGGTGTACGAAAACAAAGATATTCAAAAAGTCTCTTAATACATCATTCACCAATGCCTGAAATACTGCTGGAGCATTGCTAAGTCCAAAAGGCATTACTAGGTATTTGAAATGGCCAAGGGGGGGGTTTTAAAGGCGGTCTTCCATTCATTATCTTTCTGTATTCGAACCAGGTGGTAGGCATTGCGGAGATCTAGTTTTGTGAATATAGTGGCTTCTTGGACTGGTTCAAATGCTGATGAAAGCAGGGGAAGAGGATACTAATTTTTCACAGTGATTTGATTTAGTCCTCTGTAGTCTATATAGGGACGAAGTGAGCTGTCCTTTTTGCTCACAAAGAAAAAACTTGCTCTTAATGGGGAGGATGACTGGTGAATTATTTCCTGCAGCCAACAACTCAGAAATGTACTTCTCCATGGTTTGTCTTTTGGGCCGTGAAATATTGTATAACCGACTGGATGGGAGTGGTGCACCAGGAAGAAGATCTATAGCGCAGTCATATGGACAAAGAGGCGGAAAGGATGAAGCCTTTGATTTACTAAAAACTTGTTTTAGGTCAGAATACTCCTCAGGAACCTGCGACAGGTCTGACAACTCAATTTCCTCTGAATCCAAATGAGGGGACAAAGGTGAGGCTGCAGACTGAAGGCAAAGAGATAAACAGTTAGTGGACCAAGATTCAATACGACCTTCCTTCCAGTTCAAATGGGGGTTGTGATGGTGTAACCAGGGAAATCCTAAAACCAGAGAGCTCTGAGAAATGGGGAAAACCAAGAATGTTATTTTTTCACGGTGGTTACCTGACATTTTTGAGTTCAATGGTTTTGGTGCAGTGAATGATTCGGTGGAGCGTTTTTCCGTCCAATGCAAGGACCTGATGGGGTGGATCTAGTGGTTCTACTTCTATGTTTGCTCGTTGAACTAATGATTGATCAATGAGGTTTTGTTCACACCCAGAATCAATAAGGGCAGACAGAATTAACTGATCTTAGTTGAATAAGAGGGTGGCGAACAATGTTAGTCTAGGGGTTTTCAGGCTGATCTTTTGGCCGTCAACTCCCCCTTTAAAGATGACGGACCTTCTCTTTTGGTCAGATTGGGCAAGCTGCAACAAAGTGATCTGAAGATCCAAATTAAAGGCTCTGGTTTGACTGTCTGCGCCGTTGTTTCTCCTCAACCGGGATCGTCCCAATTGCATGGGTTCTGGTTCCAGTGGACTGGTACCAGGGTGGCTGAGTTGGCACAGAAGGTTGGGGCCTCACCACAGTTTGCTCTATTTGTGAGCGCTTCCTCTCCCTTATCCAATTGTCCATTCAAGTTGCTATAGCAATGTACTCGTTCAAAGTCTTGGGTTCTTCTACAAAAGCTAGTTCATCCTTTAATGATTCATCTAGGGACTGAAAAAAAGCTGACTTAAGTGCACATGAATTCCAACTGGAGGCAGCTGCTAATGTGCAAAACTCTATGGAGAACTCAGATATGGGGCTATTTCCCTGTTTTAGCACCATCAGGCAGCAAGCCACACTTGTCTGATCTAGATCAAAGGGGAAAGTTTGTTTTAATTCTTGGACGAATTCATAATAAGAGCAACCAAAACTGCTACAATCGGTAAACCTGGCTTCTGCCCAATGGGGTGCTTTGCCAGTCAGGAGCCCTATAATAAATGCTATCTTTGTATCATCGTAGGGAAAAGACTGTGGGGAACGGTTAAATACCAGGGTACATTGCAATAAAAATCCTCCACAGCTACTGTTCTCACCGGAGAATTTCTCTGGGTTAGGGGAAGGGACGTGCGTACGGAAGTTGCTGTGAGGCCAGGGATGAGACCATGGGCTCGACGGCTCCCTCTGGTGTCTGGGATGTCCGGATATTTAGAGCGTGTTGTTGCATGGAAGCCATCTGATCCAATTGTTGACTCGAGTGACGTTGTTGCTCCAGTAGGTTGTGAAGTGTTAATCCGTGTGACTGAATTTGATGGCTATGTTCAGCTAGAGTCCTCCTAAGTGCCTTTGATGGGTCAGATAAGCCTGAGTGTTATGTCATCGTCTGTTCAATAGTTTTTACCCACATGCAGAGAGACACTCAGGAGGCAGGAGAAAAGTTTAACAAGTTTATTTTTTTAGTAGTGAATAATGGAAGTGGAACCAGGGCTGGAGACACCAAATAGAGATGAAGATGAGTTTAGATGAGGGAGAATGCTGTGGAGCCAGGGAGAGCGGTTGAGGCAGCTGCTGAGTCTGATCAGGTTTCTGGAAGCTTGATGTGGATTGGAATAGGTGGAGGGTGAGCAGGGTGAGCTTGTAGGAGGACGAAGGCTTTGAGCTGTCATCTAGTACTTGATCCAGGTAGATTTCTTGGAAGCTTGGGAACTTTGACTTTGGCAGGATGCAAAGCAGAGACTTTGAGCCAGGGCTGAAAGTTGCAGGAGCTTTGAGGCTTGGACTTGAAGTCACCTAGAAAGGAGCACATGAAAAGGTAAATAACAGCAAGAACACAATACTTAGGGCTTGCCCAGATGAAGTTACCACAAAAGCAAACACTCAGGCACTGGAGCGCTGACAGCTCCAGCTTCTTATAGTCCTGAATGAAGATGAGGAAGACCTGCTACCCTCCACACCGGAGCATCCTGGCGGCATCTAGTGGTGAGTAAGTGTAAGCAGCAGGCAAAAACAACACGACAAAAACTCCCAGACTCCACAGTTTTCTAGAAACGGGCGCTTTTCTGTGATTGCAAGAATATTCTCTGAGAAATCGAACAACACGTTACTGGTACCAATCATAACTTCTGTGTTTTTCTTGTTGCAGAAGTTTTTAATCCCATTCACAGCTGTGTTGCCCACTATTAGGGTTCTTGGTCCGGTGGGGCGTTTTTTTCTCTGGCAAGTTAGGAGAAGACTGTTTAGAATGAAGGTTGTTTTCAAACCTTTTATTGTTCTCAGAAGATGGATAATTTTCCTGGTTTTCATTCTGTAGTGGGGCAAATCTGTTTTGGAGAGGAATTCCATTATTTCCAGCTGTCTCACTCCTATCAGTTGTGACAGCAGGTTGCTGTCAAAGTCTCCTGTTCCCAGGGGAAACGGGGGCATTTCTCTGTAATTCTGGCCATTCTAATTTATTTAATTGCTGAGATCTTCCAGTGAGTCGTCCACCTTGATTTTTTGGGCATGCGCCTAAAACATGCCAGGGGGGTCTGCCGGTGGGTTTATTCTCAGTGTTCTGATTGCCAGCTGAGTTGTTGAGCTGGCTGTCACTGTTTGGGATCACAGGCAGAGTTGAATCATCGTTGTACCCCATATTTACCTCCACATTCACTTCTAGTCAATGGATTTTCATTTCCAAAACAGTCAATTTCTGTAAATGTTTGTCAAAGTCCTCTGTGGTGAAGGTAGGCATTTTGTACTGAGTAGCTGGCGTCAACTTGTCCTTCTTTCGAGTTCGCTTTTAAAAACATCAAAATCCTTTAGAAAAAAAATAATAATAATAATAATCCTCGCTGGTAAGAAGTAGTTTTAGTCCAATATTTTTGTAATTTTGGCTAAGAGATAAAAAGTTAGAAGTAAAAGAATGCAAGCAAGCAGGGAGTTTAGGAGAAAAGCGTCTGAGCAGGCAGTGGCGGAAGTAGGTGATGTACTTGTGGACTGGTAGAGTCCAAATCATTCTCATGAGTGCTGACACTAGAACAGTCTTGGTTGAAAAGAAGGCAGTAATTAGTGACGTTAAGTTGCTTTTGCCCTTTTTTCTGTTTGCTAGTATGTTGCTATATCACAATAAAGGTCTAAACTTGAGCAAATTAAGTGCTTTTTATTATAAAGTCCTGTTGCTCATGATGCACCATAGTTTGAACTGTGTTTGTGTGTGTTGAGATGAAGGGTTTAGATTTCAGTGTTTAGTTGTGTCCAGAAAGGGTAGGTATTTTTTGCTGTGATATCGCCCCTTTTCCCTAATTAAGGAACAACTGACCATCTTGGGGATTAAATGTCAATGATTTATGAGTTCCTCCAAGTGGTCAAAAATTTATCTGAATTAATAAGAAAGCAGGTCAGGCTACCTATAGTTAGACCATTTACGATGTGGAGATTAATGAGCCTTCATTAGTGCAGAGAGAGCATCTGCATAGCATAGCATGAAATTAGGTAATGTTAATATTGGCTCATTGCTGTGCATGTAATATGGTGTCTCAAATTTGTTACATGTGTCAAGGAGGTTTTCAACATGTCAAACGAATCTGTGGAAGCCTATCTATGTTTGCTACATCAAATTTGTTGGAAGGTGAAGCTCTAGCGTTGTTTACTTAAAGCCAGGCGTGTTGATGTTTTCTGAATAGGATCTCATGAAAGAAGTAATACTTGTCTTTCTCATGAAAGAAGACATTTAGTACATGTCTATTCAAAAGATCCTCTAAAACTCCAAATGGCATTGGATTTTACTTTTCTTTTTTAAAAAAAACAACCAGATTTGTCTTTATTCTATTCCATATTCAGTGTCCGCTCCACCTAACCTGACAATAAGTTAAAAGAAAAAGACAAAAAATGTTGTTTGCCCACACAGGTCACCTCAACAACTACACGCACAGGCAGAGACGGACAGGCAATTTGTCCATTCTGGAGAAGGCCGGAACGTCTGTTCAGTCCAGGGAAGTTGGCCTGCCTCGTTCATTACCCGAAAAGGAACACTGAGCGCCTTGAACAGGGCAACAATTGGAGAGACGCCTCATGTCATAGCAGCCGTTGAGTCAACCGGAGAGTGGAAGCCTAGTGCGTGTGCGCACAGGAACACGTGAAAGCAGAGCGGCATATAAAGGCAGGATAAAACCTAAATGCTGGCTCGGTGGAGGTTTACTCTAATGAGCATCATCAGGGTCATATAGATACAGAGAGTAGAGGGACTTTCACCTGAGCAATGGTTAAAGTTAAATGGCCTGGCCAAAAAGGAAAACAGTAGGAACCCTCTCTGTGAGCATCTAGCTGGATCTGCATCATGAGGTCAAAAACATCTGGTCCTTTTGTGCGGACAAAATAAAATAATTTAATCCTAATGTAGCTAAGCACATTAAAAGAACCTTCAGATCATCACATTGCATGTCATTGCTGCAGCAGTTTCAGTTCTACATGTAGACAAAAAAGTGTTGCTCAATAAACCAGGAATATATAATGCATCTCCTGGTACCAGTGGGACATAGTAGATAGTGTAAAGGTTTGCCTCTCTATTCTGTGTCATATCTTTTGTGCAGATTCTGAACATACAGCCCTGGGTTGCTTAAAGAGGCAGTATTAATAAGGAATAACTTATAGCAATTATTCCTAAATGTGCCATTAACTAGTCAACAGTTTTATTTTTCTCAATACTACATGTAATATGTAAACTAATTAAACTATGATATAGTTTTACCCAAGGCAATACATACATACCACATTCTAGAATTGCGCCGCTCAAGGTGGCAGCAGGTTGGAGTAGCTCTGTTACTTTTGATTCTGATTTATTCCTTTTTGGGAACTATTCCTCTTGTGGTGGATACAGTTGATTTTTTTTTTACGACTGTCCACTCCGGTGTCGGATGCTGTGCAGCTTGGAGGATTTTTCTTAATACTTTCTATTTTTGGACATTTGTTATGATGCATTGGCATGGCAACGGGGTTGTTTCTTACAACTGGGAGCAGCTGATTAATATCTCAAAAGCTCAAATAATACTTCAACTACAACCCCAAATCCCTGATGAGTTGAAAAGGAGACGCCGTGGATGCAGAGCAGGAGCTAAGAGAAGAGAGAGGAGGAAGTTCAAACCATCTCTTCCGTCGATAATGATGGACAATGTGAGATCGTTGGGAAACAAGTTGGATGAACTCCAAGCCCTACAAAGGACCCAGCCAGAGTACCGGGCATGCAGTATTATGTATTTTACTGAGACATGGCTGCAGGATCATATCCCCGACTCCAGCATCTCTCTGCCGGGCTTTTTAACCATACGAGCAGACAGAGATTTAAAGAGGAGCGGCAAATGTAAAGGAGGTGGACTGGCAGTACTTGTGAACAACAGATGGTGTCATCTGGGACATGCAACTGTGAAGTGTAATCTCTGCAGTCCAGATATTGAACTGTTGGCAGTAAGTTTTCGTCCATATTATTTACCCACAGAGTTCACCAGTGTTATTTTGGCAACAGTTTACATTCCACCTTCCGCTGTTGCTGACACTGCATGTGATGCCATCAGCTCAGTTGTTGCTAATCTACAGACACAAAACCCCAATGCTTTTGTGGCAATTTCTGGTGATTTTAACCATGCTTCACTCTCTGCTACACTTCCAACGTTTCAACAGTTTGTCAGCTGCTCTACCAGAGAAAACAAAACATTGGATTTGTTTTATGCAAATGTCAAGGACTCATACATCTCTACAGCAAGACCTCCGCTAGGCAAATCAGATCACAATCTCATTTTTCTCTGCTCAAAATATAAGCCCCTTGTTCAGAGGCAACCTGTAATAAAGAGGACTGTGAGAAAATGGTCACAGGAAGCTGAAGAAGCTCTGCAAGGTTGCTTTGAGGCTACAGACTGGGACGCACTGTGCCAGCCACATGGAGAGGACATCAATGCCATGAATGAGTGTGTAACCGACTATATAATCTTCTGTGTGGATAACATCATCCCCACCAGAACCGTGAGATGCTTTCCCAATAACAAACCTTGGATCACCAGTGACCTGAAAGACCTGCTTAACAAGAAAAAAAGAGCCTTCAGAGAGGGAGACAGAATTATTGAGGATTATACAGAAGCAACTTAAAGTCAAGATAAGAGACAGCAAGGAGGTGTACAAGAAGAAGCTGGAGAGCAAGCTCCAGCAAAACAATATCAGAGATGTGTGGACAGGGATGAAGAAGACCACAGGCTTCAAGCAGAAGGATGATCAGACCGATGGAGGTCTGGACAGAGCTAATGAACTGAACACATTCTTCAATAGGTTCAGTTCAGAAACAAGCTTCGCATCCTCCTCTCCTGCTCACAGCCAAACAGACATTCCATCTTCCTTTGACCCACAGGACTCACAGCTGTCCAGTAACACCTCACATTTTTTATCTTCCACCTCAGCCCTAGACCCTTCTGCTTCTACATGTTTGCCTTCAACCATATCAGAAGATGCTGATGTTTCCTTTGCTTCCCCCTTCCACCTGTGTGTCTCAAGAAGTCAAGTGAAGATGCAACTGGAGAGACTGAATCGGAATAAGGCTGAAGGTCCAGATCAGGTCAGCCCTAGAGTCCTGAAGGCCTGTGCAGAGCAGCTCTGTGGGATTCTGCAGCACCTCTTCAACCTTAGCCTGGCCCAGAAGAAGGTTCCGGTGTTGTGGAAGACCTCCTGTCTTGTTCCGGTACCAAAGAAAACTCAGCCATCAGTCCTCAATGACTATAGACCTGTTGCCCTGACATCTCACATCATGAAGGTCCTAGAGAGACTCCTGTTGGCCCACCTGAGTAAGCAAACAGTAAACCATCAGGATCCCCTTCAGTTTGCTTATCGCTGTGGAGTTGGAGTTGAAGATGCCATCATACACCTGCTTCAACAAACCCACTGTCATCTGGACAAAGCCAGTAGCACTGTGAGGATCATGTTCTTTGATTTCTCCAGTGCATTTAACACAATCCAACCTGATTTGCTTTGTCAGAAACTCCAGAAGACTCAGGTGGAGGCCTCAACAATCTCCTGGATCAAAGACTACCTGACAAACAGACAACAGACAACAGAACAGTGAGATGCTTCCCCAATAACAAACCCTGGATCACTAGTGACCTGAAGGACCTGCTTAACAAGAAAAAGAGAGCCTTCATAGAGGGAGACAGGCAATTATGGAAGATAAGACACAGCAAGGAGGTGAACAAGAAGCTGGAGGGCAAGCTCCAGCAAAACAATATGAGATTTGTGGTCAGGGATGAAGATCATAGGCCTCAAGCAGAAGGATGATCAGACCGATGGAGGTCTGGACGGAGCCAATGAACTGAACACATTCTTTAATAGGTTCAGTTCAGAAACAAGCTCGGCATCTTCCTCTCCTGCTCACAGCCAAACAGACATCCCACCCTCCTTTGACCCACAGGACCCACAGCTGTCCTGTAACACCTCAAATGTATTTTCTTCCATGTCAGCCATGGACCCTTCTGCTTCTACATGTTTGCCTTCAACCAGATCAGAAGATGCTGATGCCCCCTTTGCCTCCCCCTTCCACCTGTGTGTCTCAAGAAGTCAGGTGAAGAGACAACTGAAGAGACTGAACCGGAACAAGGCTGCAGGTCCAGACTGTGTCAGCCCTAAAGTTCTGAAGGCCTGCGCAGAGCAGCACCTCTTCAACCTTAGTCTGGCCCAGAAGAAGGTTCCGGTGTTGTGGAAAACCTCCTGTCTTGTTCCGGTACCAAAGAAAACTCACCCATAAGTCCTCAATGACTATAGACCTGTTGCCATGACATCCCATATCATGAAGGTCCTAGAGAGACTCCTGTTGGCCCACCTGAGTAAGCAAACAACAAACCATCAGGATCCCCTTCAGTTTGCTTATCGGGGGGAGTTGGAGTTGAAGATGCCATCATACACCTGCTTCAACAAACCCACTGTCATCTGGACAAAACCAGCAGCACTGTGAGGATCATGTTCTTTGATTTCTCCAGTGCATTTAACACAATCCAACCTGATTTGCTTTGTCAAAAACTCCAGAAGACTCAGGTGTAGGCCTCAACAATCTCCTGGATCAAAGACTACCTGACAAACAGACCACAGTTTGTGAGACTGAAGGGTTATGAGTCTAACCAGGTAGTCAGCAGCACAGGAGCACCACAGGGGACTGTACTCTCACCATTCCTCTTCACTCTGTACACCTCAGACTTCCAGTACAAGACAGACTCCTGTCATCTGCAGAAATACTCGGATGATTCTGCAGTCGTGGGGTGGATCAGAGATGGACAAGAAGCTGAGTACAGGAAGGTGGTGGACCGCTTTGTGGCATGGTGTGGAAATAATCATCTCATTTTGAACGTGACTAAAACAAAGGAGATGATTGTAGATTTTAAGAGAAACAGGAATAAGTCAAAAAACTATTTCTATCATGGGAGAAGAAGTGGAGGTGGTGGAGGAGTATAAATACCTCGGTGTTCACCTGGACAACAGACTAGAGTGGAGATGCAACTGTGAAGCCATCTACAAGAAGGGACACAACAGACTGTACTTCTTGCGGAAGCTTAGGTCCTTTGGTGTTTGCAGCAAGATGCTGCAGATCTTCTATAAGTCTGTTGTGGAAAGTGTGATCTCTTCTGCCATCATCTGCTGGGGAAGCAGCATCAGAGCCAAGGACTTAAAAAAGCTCAACAAGCTGATAAAAAAGGCTGGCTCTGTTCTGGGGACTCCTCTGGAACCTCTGGAGATCATTGTGGTAAGACGGATTCTTCATAAAATGAAGAACATTATGGAAAACCCTGAGCATCCTCTTCATGAGACTGTCCTACAACAACAGAGTGTCTTCAGTCAGAGGCTTCTTCAGATCTGCTGTAAGACAGAACGCTACAGGAGATCCTTCCTGCCCACAGCCATCAGCATCTACAACGGCTCTTTGAAGAAACCTTCAGAATGAGCTACAACAACATTTAATTTCCCTTTGGGATTAATAAAGTATTTTTGAATTGAATTGAATTATGTATACATTTTTAATAACTGTAATATTTGTACTGATAACAGGAGAAAATAAAGGTGACATCATTTTTGACACAGGGGAGGAAGAGGGACGAATAATACCAGCAGCTAGGGAGTCATTAATGTAATCCTCCAAGGCCTGTCGTTCAGGTCCAGAGATGGGATACAACCTACTGGTGGGGAGCGGAGCCCCAGGAAGGAGGTCAATGGCACAGTCATAGGGCCTATGGGGGGGCAGAGTGAGAGCCCTATTCTTGCTGAACCCTGGAAAGGTCGGGAATGTCATCACTAAGAGGACTAGACTCAGTGGAGTTCCTAACAGGTAGGGCCGACTGAAGGCAATTGGAGTGACAGTAATTAGACCAGGCTTCAATGCGGAGCTTGGACCAGTTTAAATGAGGGTTGTGACTTTGCAGCCAAGGAAAACCAAGAACTAAAGAAGTCTGATAAACCGGAAATACATAAAAAGAAATCATCTCCCTATGATTTCCGGAGAGAACCAGTTCAATAGGTATAGTCTTGTGAGTAATCCTATGCAACCTCCGTCCATCTAAGGCAGAAACTAATCGTGGCGTATCCAGAGGTTCAATCTCAATCTGGGCCTGTTCTACCAACTCGCGATCGATTAAGTTCTGCTCACTGCAGGAATCAACGAGTGCTAATAGATTCCCAGTCTGCTGACTACCAATCAAGGTGGCTGGTAGGGAAAATCTAGGGCCTTCATAATCATTAAACTAGTCCGTTAGCCCCCCCCGAAGAAACTAGCGGACCCTGTCTTTTGGCCGGGTAGGACAGGTTGGACAAGCAGCAATAAGGTGATTGGAAGAGCCACAGTAAAAGCACTGGTTACCCTGTCTATGCCGTTGTCTCTCATCAGGGATCAGGTGAGTGCGGCCTACCTGCATGGGTTCAGGTTCAGGCAGGACTACTTGGGGGAGAGATCTAGCATTGGGTTGTGAGTTTGCAGGAAGCGAAGAACGAGCCACGAAACGCTCAGAACGAGCTCTCCTTCTCTCACGCATACGACTGTCAATCCGTGTAGCTAACAAAATTTGCTCATTAAGGGTCTTAGGCTCATCAATCAAAGCTAATTCATCCTTCAGAGGCTCATCTAAGGACTGAAAAAAAGCTGTTCTAAGGGCACTATCATTCCAGCCAGAGGCAGCTGCAAGAGTACGAAATTCTAAGGCTAATTCAGAGACAGGTCTGTTCCTCTGATTCAAAGCCCATAACTGGCGAGAGACGCTAGTCTGGTCAGTCTCAGAGGAGAAAGTCAGCTTGAACTCAAGGATGAAGTCATCAAAAGAGCAGCCAAACTGATTACAGTTAGAAAAATGAGCCTCAGCCCAACGTAAGGCCCTTCCAGTAAGTAATCCAAGTATATAAGAAATTTTAGCATCATCATGGGGAAAACTATCAGGAGAACGGTTAAAGACGAGAGTACATTGCAACAAAAAACCCTTACAGTGATCAATGTCACCGGAGAATTTCTCCGGAATAGGGGAAGTGACGTCGCGAGAGTGTGAAAGACGTTGAGAAGTAGAAGCTGCTACAGCGCCCTCAGAGGACTCGGAGGTCTGAAGATTTAAAGAATGCTGGAGTAAAGAGACAATATGATCTAGTTGCTGATTATTCTGTTGGATCTGTTCAGAAAGTGAACAGAGAGCTGAATCGTGTGAGTGAATCTGGTGAGAATGTTCAGACAGAGTTCTATTGAGACTTTCTGCTGGGTCTGTCTGACCTGAGTGTTCTGACATTATTTTTGACACTGATCTGACCCACATACAGAAAGAACTCAAGCAGAGATAATCTCAGGGTGAAAAGAAGTTTATTATTTCCTAAAATCCTACAAGGACGTGACAGGAGTCTGGTCTCTCCAACTGTGCGGAGAAAAGAGCAGGTAAGAAACAAAGACGGCAATATATATATATATATATATATATATCATAAATAATGATTATTGCTCTTACTAGAGGGTGAGCGGGATCCGCCAGGGGAGACGGAGTTAAGGAAACTGAAGTAGAGTTCACAGCACTCGTACTTTCCGTGGGGAGCGAGCGGAGGGTGAAACTGAAGTTACGTTGGAGGGTGGACAGGTCTGCGGGAGGAGTATGCTTGTCATAGAGTAGAATAGGTCCAGTGAAAGATTGAAGATTGCTCGGTCCTGGAGGGTACGCAGAATCCAGACTGGTAATCCAAAAGCTCCAAGGGCTAGAGGAAATGATTTGAGGGTTGTCGCACACACAGGTTACAGATACCTAAAGCGAAAACACGTGTCAGAAAAGACAGAAAATAGAACTGATCAAAAACCAGAAAGCTGGCTTGAGCTGGTTGCCACATAGGCTCAACACTCAGGCGACGAGTAGCAGACAGCCACGGCTTAAGTAGCGTACACACCAATCAGAAGATGGAAAACACCTGTCCACGATCCTCCTGTAGCTTCGACACCCTCTGCTGGACGAATAAGGTTAGCAGTAAGCAAAAAACAGACAGGCTCCCAGATCCTGACAAAGGGTATGAGGCTCTATTTTTATTTATTTATTTTATATTTTAAACAATGTTTTCTCTACAGAAAGTGTTTAATACAGACTGCACTAATGGCTCACATGCTCGAGGTAGGAAAAATTCACTGGACATCTGTTTGTTCTTTCATTACCCCTCACTTCTCATCGACTCTTTTATTTGGCACCCCAAAGGACAATACTCAGTCAGAGATCAGTTGTACGTTTCCACAAGTTCATTAAAACCAATCTGAATTCAGAGAGGGAGACATCACACTTACACTGCTACCTGGAAATGTCTGTGTGTTGTCTCACTGGGGCTGTGTTCCATTACATTTTATACCCCACCGTTGCTGTGCTGCACCTTTTTTCAGTTACATACACAATCATTCTATCTGTGGATGTCTCCCCAACAACAGCATCAAAGAAACACACATACATTTCATCATTTAAGTAAAGAATTGTTGTGCACACATCTTCTAGAAGTTTCTGGGTGGAATAGTTATCAGAAGTTTCGGTCAGCACAGAGATGAGTGGCACACCGCCCCACAAAAAGTCCTGGCTCCTCATGGTACAGACAGAAAACACCTGCAAGCCTAACCTTTAATAATGCACACTCATTATGTTATGATACTAGAAGCTAATGTTAAGGTTTTTTCTAACTATCAAAAGCATAACTAAAACTCCTAATTAAAATCAATCTATAAGCAGCAGAGTCCCAAATATAGCTCAGTCTTAGTTACTAATAATACTGCATTTATATTTCCACAGTTGTAAAATGACTGACTGACTGACTAACTGACAGTTGTAAAATGTTTTATTTATTATTTTGGCCGCCAATTAAAAATAGTTTCTTCATAAGTGGAATGAAGGGCTGGAAAGATGGCAGTAAAACAGAACCGGTTCAACTTTAATCAAAGCTTTGGATAGCTCTCATCATAATAAGCTAAATAATAACTCAAATAAGCAAAACAAATAAATAGAATAAATACATGTATTTTTAGTATCTTAGCATTTGACTAGGTTTTAAGAAAATCAACTTTATACCAGTTTCCTTTTTTAACATGTAAGAAATTGTGACCCTGGAGCCTCAGGTGTGAAATGATTTAATGAGAGAGTAACATTTAAAAAGGTCATTTAGGTAGATGAGAAGAGAAGCCCATAAATTTGACCCACAGTAAACATAGTTTCTCTGAGTTAAAAAACAACTTTTGTCAGACGGACTGAGCATAAATTCAGAGTCAATTTTTTGTTTTGTTTTTCTAAATATCACAAACTGTATTATCGGCCTCAGCAAAATGTTTTTCATCAACCCTGAACTCCATTTCTTTTCAACCTTCACTTCAACTATCAGCAGAAAATTTAAACCAAGTAAAATTATTGTAAGCCTTTTTTGTTTGATATACAATAATTTGCAATAAATGAAAACCCAACCAAAGCAGAGGAAAGGCGGGAGTCCAAGAAAGTTCCAGGATGAGGCTCTATGTTGTATTTTATACAGAACAACTTAACACCCTTTTCTCTCAGAAAGTGTTTCATAGTAAAGACTGCACTAATAACTCACATATTCAGTTGAAAACAACAGACTGTGTTGTAAAATGTTGCATGTTGTTTTTTTTGTTTTTGGCAGGCCAAATGAAAATTGTTTCTTCATAAGTGAAATGAAGGGCTTGAAAAATGACAGTAAAATAGAACTGATTCATAAAAGAAGTAAAACATTTTATGAAATGTTTTGAAAGCTCTCATCATAAATATATAAATTGGTATAATAAATTGGTTTTTAGGATCTTAACATTTGACTAAGACTTGACTAAGACTAAGAAAATCTACTTTATACCAGTTTCCTTTTTTGAAATGGAGCCTTAGGAGTGGAACACTGATGACAGAGTAATGTTTTAAAAGGTCATTGCATGTAGATGAGAAAAGAAGCACATTTATTTGGCCTATGGTAAACATTTAAGAATAAGGTTCATCAGCAGAAATTCAGATTAAGTTATTTCTAAATACCACAAAATGTGTTATCAGCTTCAGCAAAATGTTTTTTTTTTCATCAAGCCAAAACTGTTTCTCCTTATTCTTCATTCAGCTTCAAAAAATCTAAACTAATTAAAATGATTGTAGACCTTTTTGGTTTGATTCCCAACCATTTACATCCAATCAAAACCCAGCTGAGGCAGAGAACTGTTTCTTCATGTTATATGTTGTTTAACTTTAAATTACTCATAAAGTCCCCGATGATTCAAACACTTAAAATGCTCCTGTTTAAAGCTATGTGACTTCCTTTAACATTCCAACGGAATACTGTGAAGTTGTTACTAAGCACAGCTCGGACTGGCCAGTGCTTCTTATCAGCTGAATCGGGGCACCCAACACAGAATCGCTCATCAGAATGATACAGAAGAACTGGTTAGATGAAGGAGCAGCAGATGTGGAGCTTTGTATTTAACATTGACCAAAGACTTAAAATTCAGCTAAAGTGTCAGCAGTATGCCTTTAAACATTTCTGAAATCATTGAGTACAAACATTAGTATTATTTTTTGCAGTTTGTTATTTGGGTAAGTTAGAAACTTGTGATCCAGCCCCGCCGAGGCTAGGGTGATACATTAATGGTGGGTGTTGCTCCACCTCAGTGAGTCTGGGGACACTGTGCTCCAAGTCTGCTGTCTGTGTGCCATAGCTGGACATGGTACAGGTGAGGATTTTATTCAATAAAAGCTTGCTAGCAAGTTAAGCTCAGTATTTTTTTTGACAAACTGGCATGTATCAATGGGTGAATGATAAGCCGACACATGTCACGTGACATTATTAGCTTGCACATTTGAATAACTTGTTTGAATTGCTGGTTTGTCGCATTGTGGGTCAAGTAATTGGGCCACAATCAATGTGATATTTTATGACAGAGTGTGAGTTTGAACTTATTATTCCTTGATCTGGTAAAAATCTTTTCACTTGTAACACTCAAACATTTGAAGGGCAATGGCCCTATGGCAGATATTAGTTCCATACAGTGGATGGTTGTCAGCTGATTTGGCTCTACTAATTCCCTAAAGAATATTTAATTTATGTATAGTTATTATTATTGGTGTTGTTGTTAAGGAAGTACAGAATTGCTCTTGTAAGTCCCATTGCCTAGCTGCAGGACAGGCCTGGGTTAAAATCTTGTACGGGCCCTTTCTGTATGGCATTTACATGTTTTCAGTCTACGCCAATTTCTTGCTAAAAACATGTATGTTAGATTACTAGAAACTGTTACGTTGTATGCAGAAAAATAACACACTACTGTACATTCTATCAGTATTACTTAATTCTGATTGTGTCTCATTTCAGTTAATCATGTCACGCTCCTGTTTCTGATGTTTTCCTGCAGAGATGTTTACTGAAGTGCCAGGCTCTATTTTGAAATGGCTTGGTGATTCAAACTGAAGGTTTTGTGGCTCCAGTTAATCCTTTGTGGATCGTGACATTCCTAGTAAGTTGGATATACACCATCATTTTCATGCTGTTTGGATTAAGTATTTAGTTGCGGACTACTATGTCAAAACTATTGCTTCTCAAAGTATACACAGAATTTTAAACAGATTTTGTGTTTTTTGTCTACATCTTTAAGTAGCAAAAATCCAGTTATGCATACTATGTTTGGTTATTACCTTGCTCCTCTGGAATCCCAATCTTTAGGGACAGCTAGCAAAGATAATGTGATTCTAAACGATTTATAACAGCCAAACAGAAAATCGGTGGAGGAGATTGAGCCATTTCACAGACCAGGGGACAGACACCAGCACGGCCTTAACTCCAGCCCTTATTTCCACTTCGCATCGCAAGAGAGAATAGTGATTTAAGCCATCATTTTCAGACAGGTGCCGTTAGAGCCATCATCCATTCCCATTAGGCTTTAGTTACACCCACTGATCCAAATCAACCAAATTGCCCTAGAAGAATGCTATCTTATACTGAAGATATGTTAAACTTTCCTTCCCAAAGTCTTTTCTAAGAATGGAAAACTTGGTGGATGTCTGCCAGAATATGTTTTTTGTGTTTTTGCTCATGATAAACAAATGCTAAAATGATTTTAATAAAACGAAATACTGGCAAACATGATAAAATATGCTTGCACATGCACATTTCCTCCCTGCGGGTAATACATAAAAGAATTATAAATACTTTATCTGTCTTTTGCTTCAAAAATATGCAATATAATGTGCTCCTTTGGGGTAAGGTGCATGACACAAAGACAATCCCAGGGTTTCTGCAGGGTGAAAAAAAATTAGCAGGAAAGATGAACAGCAGTTTTTCCCTCGCTGCTCATCTCTGCTATCTGCAGCAAATGGAACTGGTTTTGATAAGAAGAAACATCCTTTAACAATTTCTGGCACACAGTCAGTATCTTTAGAGCATGCACTCACACAGTCCTATTATCTGTGACACAAAGCCCGCTTAGTGGCTCTAAGACTCTCAGCTGAAGGTTTTTCTGAGCTAAGTCCGCTCCACTGTTTCTAGTTCAAAGCAAACCCAAATTTTTGGCTGTGCATTCTTTACACCCCCAACATGAGAAGAAATTGAAAACTGTTTCTTTTTTTAACCAGATCAGTTCTGATTTTCTCCAGAACCTTGAAGATTTGCATGCAGATTTGTTATTAATGAAAATGGGAAATGAGGAGTGGTGCACAATTGAAACGAGCTGCAGAGTTATTAGGATGTGACAAGACATACAGCAGAGATGCAGCTCTGCCTCCATCTGCTGGACTCACACTGTAAATTGTTACTTGTCAGCAGGGCTGACAGTTCAGTACACTAACAGCTGAAAGTGACATTTTACACGTTACCTTCTTTTCTACTTGTGAATTATGGACACAATGCCATTTGTCAAGCTGTCATTGACAATAATATAGATAGATGCTTGGTCAGATGTGCACACAGGAGTAAGAGGTCATCTGCGTAACTTGGTAATTTGTCATTGCTGCTTTAATGATGTCCCTGTATGAATTGTAATATCAGTAAACTTGATAAATGGTTGAAAGATATTGAAAACAAAACCATTCACGTTTTCTATTATGCAATTGTATTCAACTCTCTTTCTTTCTGACATCACTAAATAAAATTCATTACATCCAAACATCACCTGATAAGTAAACAAAGAGCACCCATATGTAATTTATTTTCAAAATAAATTCAACTTTTTCTGTTTGGAGACCAACTCTATACTGAAGGGCCAGTATCCTGCATGTTTTACATGTGTCCCTGCTCCAACAAAGCTGATGCAAATGAATAACTTTCAGAAATAAAGTTGTGCATCGCTACAGAAACATCTGAAACAAGCAGAACACCACTCCTTGAGGATGGATTTTGGATACCAGTGACCTGCACTGACAGGTTGGGCAAGGACAACATTAATCAGAAAACAGTCACAAAACCCATGGTAACTCTGGTGGAGCTGCAGAGATCCACAGCTCAGGTGGGGGAACTATCTACAGACAAATATTAGTCATGTTCTCAACAAATGAATGCCTTTATGCAAGAGGGTCCCGAAAGAAGGCATTGTGGAAAGTATCTCATAGAAGTTCCATTTGCAGCTTGCCACAGGCCCTGTAGGGGGCAATAAATATATGGAAGAAGGTGTTCTGGTCGTATGAGACCAAGGAGAGATAAATACTGGACAATCTTGGAAAAAAACCTATAAGTGGCTGCAAAAGACTTGAGATTGGGGTGGAGGTTCTCCAGCAGGACAACGACCATAAATATATAGCCAAAGAGGATTGGAACCGAGCATATTCTTGTGTTAGAATGGCCCAGTCAAAGTCTAGGTCTAAATCCAACTGAGAATTTGCGGCAAGACTTAAAAATAGATGTTATCAAATGATCTCCAACCGATCTGAATGGACTTGAGCCTTTGTTGGAAAGAACAGTTGACATTTTCAGTTTATCCTTGTGCAAACCTGGTAGAGCTGTTGCAAAACGACATGCAGCTCTATCAGTCGTATACAACAAACTGATTCAGGGAGTCTGAATACAAATTCAGGCAACACTTTTCAGATTTTTAATTGTAAATAATTTAGAGAAACAGGTTTCATTGTCATTCCGCTTCACAGGGTCTCATTTTAAAGTGACCTGTTACAAAATGTTATATCACTCTTTGTTATGGTATGTTAGTGTATTCGTATGTTAGTGTATTCGTAATTAAACATCATATCGCAGGTGTATGTTGGTGTATTACTTTCTTTCCTGTACTCCACTTATTAACAGACTTTCATCTAAAACAACAATTGTTTTCCATATAAAACTAAGCCAGAGGGGAGGTTTCCGTAGTCAAAACTGCTCTACCCTCAGAGGAAAAACCAGAGTTCAGAAGGCACTAATGACGCAAGGCATGTGATTTCCACTTTGCTGTAATTTTCAGATAAAAAAAGTATTGTCACCCATGTGACCAGCGTTAGCATTCTTAGACTGGATAGCCCAATATTCCCACGCTGACGCTGTGGCTTTCAGTTGGATGCTGCTAAGGAAACTGGCTGTATCGGAATTTGCTAACTTGGGAAGTACGTTGATATTCAGTGTGACATTCACCCTGAATGTAATAAAAAACCTAGATCTCCCAAGTTCACTGCTGGAGAACTGCAGCCAGTTTTATGGTGTGAGATTATGCCGGTGCAATAAAAGATGAATTTATATTAAATCATTTTAGACAACCTTAGCAGGGGTGCCAGGAAATGTGGAGGATGCAGTACTTTTTTGAAAGGTTCAGAAACATGATTGGGTATTTATCTTAGACACACTCTGCAAGAACAGATATTTTGTTTTTTTAACAAGCATAGTTGATCCTTTCCTAGCTACAGTCCTAAAGTAACCACAGCCTAAGCTCACACTGGTATATCATTTTAAAGCCTGGATCACCAAATACTCATTCCGATAATATAGTTCATCCCCAGGAAACGATGTATTGCAAAGTTTTTTGGGATTTTAAGTGACAGACCAACGCAAACCAGATTATGTCGGGGTCTGGGATTTTTCTGTTTTGTTTGTTGTCTGCTATTTACATCACCTCACCACTAGATGCCGTCTGAGTTCCGGAGGTGAGAAGGAGACAGGTGTTCGCAATCTTCATCAGTCTGGAGGAGTATAAGAGAGCAGTCGGCCAGCACTTCTACGCCTGAGTGTTTGCCTTATGTGGTAACAAGTACCGGCCATCTTGCTATAGGTTTTTCTATGCTCCAGAGAACTATAGTAATCCTTGTTGTTTCTGTGTTCCTCTCTAGGTTCCGCTGCAGACTCGCTCTGGTTCAACCGATCTTTCGTTTGAACAATATTCTCAAGCTTCAAGTTTTCAAGGAACGTTTTGGATTTTATTCCAGCAGGCTGCAACTAGCTCTCCAACCGCTTGGCTTTCAAACTCAAGCGAACCCTGTCCACCCTCCGAAGTAACTCACCTCCAAACTGGCATCTGTCGCTCATCTCCTCCGTAAGTGAGCAGTCCACAGTGAAACCTAACTCTTGCACACTTAGCGGAGGATCAAGAGGATCTTATTCCCGGAATCTCCGTGGTCATGTTCCATCCCAGCTCCGACTCCCTCCATGCAAAGATCATCTTCATCTTTCAGTAAGCCTGAAGCATCTTTCTTAAAAGATCAGTTTTTGTTTACCAACAACTCAGATTGTTAAATGAACCTGATCCCAAAACTGGACCACCAAACCGGATTTTCATTCCAACCACCGTCCGAGCACGTTTAATCCACTGGTTTCATTCCGTCAAGTTTTCCGCTCACCCAGATACCAGTCGAACTGTAGCCCTCATATCAAGGCGGTTTTGGTGGCCCACCATACATGGAGATGTCAGAGAATACGTGAAAGCATGTTCTGTTTGTGCCAGAAATAAATCCACTAACCAACCACCAGCAGGTCTGATCAAACCTCTCGAGGTTCCTGGACGCCCCTGGTCTCACATAGCTCTCGACTTCATCACCGGCTTTCCTGAATCTAAAGGTATGACTACCATGCTAACCGTTGTTGACCGTTTTTCAAAAGCATGCCATCTAATCCCCCTCAGAAAACTCCCTTCTGCCTTCCAAACAGCTCAACTCCTCCTTAAACACGTCTTCCGTCTCCATGGTATTCCCTGGGATATCCTTTCATCTCCAAGGTATGGAAACATTTTTGTACAGCTCTAGAAGCAAACGTTTCTCTCACTTCAGGATATCATCCACAAACTAATGGGCAGAATGAAAGAATGAACCAGGAACTAGAAACTACACTCAGATGTTTAACATCGTCCAACCCCTCAGACTGGAGTGTTTATCTACCCTGTGTGGAGTACGCTCATAACTCTCATGTCTCCTCTGCAACTGGCTTCTCCCCCTTTGAAATCTCTTGGGGCTACCAACCTCCATTATTTCCTGCCGATGAAAAGGATATTTCTGTTACCTCTGCGAGTCACCACATTCGCCGTGCCAAAAAAATCTGGAGCGCCACCATCAGTGCTTTACAGAGAACCGCTAGTCAAAATATGCGGGTCGCAGACAAAAAACGCACACCGGCTCCTGAGTAACAACCTGGTCAAAAGGTCTGGATGTCCTCTCGTGACATACCTTTTAAGTCCATGACTAGAAAACTCTCTCCTAAATTCATTGGACCCTATGTGATTGAATCTGTGATCAGTCCTACTACAATTAAACTCCGTCTCCCTCACTCTTTTCGCATACATCCCACTTTCCATGTCTCTCAGTTAAAACCTGTGCTTTCCAGTTCGCTTTGCCCTCCGGCCAAACCCCCTCCACCGCCCGGGACTTCCAGGGGCACCCGATTTATATGGTCTTGTGGATTGTGGACTCCCGTCGCCGGGGTAGAGCCTAGCAGTACCTTGTTGACTGGGAGGGTTACGGCTCTGAAGACCATCCTTGGATTCCTCGTTCTTTTATTTGTGATCCTTCTATGATCACGGACTATCATGCTTCTCCTTCTTCTTCTTCCTGGCCGCCAGGCGGCAGCTGTTGAGAGGGGGATGATGTCGGGGTCTGGGATTTTTTTTTTAAATTGTGAAGAAGAAGCAAAATGATACGTGGTTTTCCCTTCAATCACTGTTAGAAGAGTTTTGGGATATATGTCCACCAGTTTTGCACATCCACAGACTGACATTTTCACAGATTTTCAATTGGCTTTAGGTCTGAACTTTGACTGGGCAATTCCTTGCACTTTCTCCACAGTAACTCAGCTGCCTCTGTATCTGTTTTAGTCATGATCACATGCAGCTTCTATTTAAGAACACAAACGTTTGCTGCTTTACCCTGAAAATGACGCATTGGCCTCAGACAGTCAGCAACACTGAGCTCTTTTAAAGACACAAGCAGTCTGGTGCTGTGTACATGGCTGTTTCACACTGGCACTCAATAGTCTTGAGATGGACTTCAAAGTAATTATGCAATTTGTGGCATGGCTTTTCTACACATTCAGCTGAACATGCCACACCGTGAAAAAGTATTTTTCCTCACTTAATATGCCATGCCTGTTCTGATTGTGAAAGTTTGTTTTGCTTTGAATACTTGAAGAGGGCTCTGCATTACAATTTTTTTAAATATAACACAATTCAAGTAAATTCAGTTTATTTATATAGCGTCAATTACGTCATCTCAAGGCACTTCACAAAGTTGATTCAGTCGAATCATACAGTATTTAAGTCGGGTACATACTGTCAAATTAATCCTAACTATCAAACAGTGCAGTCGGATTAAGTTTATTTTTCAAATTGGTTAAAAGTTTTTCTATCTAAGGAAACCCAGCAGATTGCATCCAGTCAGTGACTTGCAGCATTCACTCCTCCTGGATGAGCATGTAGAGACAGTGGACAGTCACTGGTGTTGACTTTGCAGAACTTCCTCATACTGAGCATGTGGGAGCGGTGTGAGCAGGCATCTGCCAGGACCAACTGGAGGTTTGAGAAAACAGAGCAGAGACGCAAAAAGAATACAGAAGTACTGATCCAGGAGTACTTTTTATAGGAAAGAAAATTATCCTTTAGGAGGTGGTGGCTGACTATAAATGCATACCATACCTTTAAGATTCTTATTTCTAAAAACATTTGAATAATGTTTAATTTTCCACTTTCCTATTTTGGATTAAACACCACATGGGAGTCAGTTGTTCAAATGATTAGAAATATTTCTTTTATTATTTACTTGTATCTTGTTAAGTGTAGCATCATTAGATGCTAAGGCTTTGTTGTCTGAATCTATGTTGTATCTTGATGAGGAAGATCTGACACACTTTGCCTTTATTGAACTCTTCTTTGTGCTACGAGCACCACTCACAGCTCGGCTTTGTACTGCAGCTGAAGATACAGCACAATAATTCTCTCTGAGCTTCACACAGACTCCCACAGGTCCTGAACAAGCTGCTGTAAAGGAAGTCTGACGGGGATATTCCAGTATGCATGCAGTGCAAACAATGGTATTCCAGCTAGATTTCCACATGGACATAGCTAAAAAAAGCTCCACACAAACTCAGAGCATGAAACCTCTCCAGTCTTTTAAGGCTGCTTTTTATTAGTTAAAATATTTTTATTAACATATTCAACATAAAACAGTTTCCCTTGGGCAAACATGTAGACTATTACAAAAAAGGCAGTACAGTCCAAACATTTTTATTGAATTATGCAGTATTGTACAAAAAATCTAATAAAGGTCTCTATACATTTTTAAAATCCTCCTCTTTCTTTTGACAATGTAGGTCAGTGTTTCCTGTATAATAAAAGATGACGTTTCTTTCACCAACATATTTCTTGATTGTGAATCCATGTTTCTCTATATTGAAGCAATAATCCTTCTTGTCTGTAGAAGTTCAAAATCAATCACTATCAAAGAGGCAATGGCCTTGGTAGATACCTGGTAGACAGATGTTTGCATCACATGGCACCTCTACTCCAACAATGTCAAGAATGGTGCTCGCAACCATCTTTCAGTATTTCTGGAGTTTGGGTCAGTCCCATACACAGTGGAACAAGGTGCATTTGCATTCAGAACATGTAAAACAAACATCTGGGGACAATTGATTGAGCTGTTCAGGTGTATTGTAATGTAATGTCCTTGCCCATATTTTACAGCCTCTATCTCCTCCGTCTGCTGAAAATGATTCATCACCACATGTTGAGGAAAGTGAAAGGGAGGGTGTATCCTTAAAATGTTTATGAGCTGAATACTAAATATCAATTGTATTTTTAAGAAATTTATTCTTTGTTGATGGTATTGGTTGTTTGTGTTTGAATTTTGCTGATGCAAGGATTATGATTATTGATTAATTCATGTTTATCAAAAATTATAATTAAATATATTTCAGAAAAATTATTTCTTAACCAAAAATTATTACATACTAATAGAAATAAGAGATGTCCTCTGGTGTTGCGATTATGGGCTCAAAGCCCTTAATAATTACAATTAGTAAATTATCATTAATAATTGATCATTATTAACCAAAACCAGCTAAATGTCATTGTTTAATCATATATACTGTATATATATATATATATATATATATATATATACAGTACAGACCACAAGTCTGGACACACCTTCTCATTTAAAGAGTTTTCTTTATTTTCATGACTATGAATATTGTAGCTTCACACTGAAGGCATCAAAACTATGAATTAACACATGTGGAATTATATACTGAACAAAAAAGTGTGAAACAACTGAAAATATGTCTTATATTCTAGGTTCTTCAAAGTAGCCACCTTTTTCTTTGATTACTGCTCCGCACACTCTTGGCATTCTGTTGATGAGCTTCAAGAGGTAGTCACCTGAAACGGTTTTCCAACAGCCTTGAAGGAGTTCCCAGAGATGCTTAGCACTTGTTGGCCCTTTTGCCTTCACTCTGCGGTCTAGCTCACCCCAAACCATCTCGATTGGGTTCAGGTCCGGTGACTGTGGAGGCCAGGTCATCTGGCGCAGCACCCCATCACTCTCCTTCTTGGTCAAATAGCCCTTACACAGCCTGGAGGTGTGTTTGGGGTTATTGAAAAATAAATGATGGTCCAACTAAACGCAAACCGGATGGAATAGCATGCCGCTGTATGCTTTCAATTTTGAATAAATTCCCAACAGTGTCACCAGCAAAGCAACCCCACACCATCACACCTCCTCCTCCATGCTTCACGGTGGGAACCAGGCATGTAGAGTCCGTCCGTTCACCTCTTCTGCGCTGCACAAAGACACGGTGGTTGGAACCAAAGATCTCAAACTCATCAGACCAAAGCACAGATTTCCACTGGTCTAATGTCCATTCTTTTTTTTCTTTAGCCCAAACAAGTCTCTTCTGCTTGTTGCCTGTCCTCAGCAGTGGTTTCTTGCAGCTATTTTACCATGAAGGCCTGATTCACACAGTCTCCTCTTAACAGTTGTTCTAGAGATGTGTCTGCTGCTAGAACTCTGTGTGGCATTGACCTGTTCTCTAATCTGAGCTGCTGTTAACCTGCGATTTCTGAGGCTGGTGACTTGGATGAACTTATCGTCCGCAGCAGAGGTGACTCTTGGTCTTCCTTTCCTGGGGCAATCCTCATTTGAGCCAGTTTCTTTGTAGCGCTTGATGGTTTTTGCGACTGCACCTGGGGACACTTTTCCCAATTGTTCGGATTGACTGACCTTCATTTCTTAAAGTAATGATGGCCACTCGGTTTTCTTTACTTAGCTGCTTTTTTCTTGCCATAATACAAATTCTAACAGTCTATTCAGTAGGACTATCAGCTGTGTACTGTATCCACCTCCTGCACAACACAACTGATGGTCCCAACCCCATTTATAAGGCTTGAAATCCCACTTATTAAACCTGACAGGACACACCTGTGAAGTGAAAACCATTTCAGGTGACTACCTCTTGAAGCTCATCAACAGAATGCCAAGAGTGTGCGGAGCAGTAATCAAAGCAAAAGGTGGCTACTTTAAAGTACCGAGAATATAAGACATATTTTCAGTTGTTTGACACTTTTTTGTTCAGTATATAATTCCACATGTGTTAATTCATAGTTTTGATGCCTTCAGTGTGAAGCTTCAACATTCATAGTCATGAAAATAAAGACAACTCTTTGAATGAGACGGTGTGTCCAAACCTTTGGTCTGTACTGTATATATATATAAATGTGTGTGTGTAAAAATTTATTGAAACCATATAGCCCTGCCTGATATAATTACTACTCTGGTCCAAAAGCCTTCACCTAACTAACAAGCATTATTCTACACATAAGGGATAAAAATGACTACCTAACAATAATAATACAAGAAAATATATGCGCATTGAGTGTCCATGAAGATCAAGCCAGCAGTTTTATGGACAAAATGTGCAATTTGGGTTAACTTGGAAAGAGAAATCCACCTGGTGTGCTGATGTCTCGATTTTCGCCGATCAGCTGGTAGACGGTATAGCGCCCATAGCCACTAGCAGCTGATAGCCCCAAATCCCAAACACAGGGTCATAAAACTCTGAGGCAGGAACTCAGTGGAAAACTCCGGTAATAAAACCGGGACAAAGGAGTGGTCAAGCCACGAGGCCCAGACTGCAATTGCTTTGAATAGAAAAACTTTAAAAGTCCAACTTCTAACTCCTGGCTGATTTAGGATCAGCCGGACAAAACACACGCACCTTGTTGATCGCATCTGTGCTGTGCGATTCGGCACACTTGCACAGCAAATCAAAATAGCTCAGCATAAAACACTTCAATTAGAATTACATGCAACCAGTTGATACCTTGGATTAACTACTAGTGATTCTAAATCCCCTTAACTATGTCTCACCCTGCACAGACCTCTAAATACACCTATCCGATTTAATATAAAAAAACGAACAAAATTACTTTGACGTTGATTTCTTCTCTCCACTGTTTGAGGAAAAAAAAAAAAGGTAAACTTCTCATCCATCCAAAATGGGGAAAATATGAAGAACTGTTGCAGTCGACTGAATCAACAAGGGTTCTCCTTGGAGATAAAACCTCTGTGGGTTTCCACCTGCGCAGGGTGTCGGCGGGGTCTTCAATTGGTATATGAATCTTCTGACCTTCATGTATCAGACAGAATTCCAGCTTTCAAGGTCTTTCAGAAATGGTCGTGTGGAGGAAAAGTTCGAGCTTTTGTCTCTGCAGATATCCGCCTTTGTTGTGTCGTCCTGTGAGATACGCTGGAAAGGGCAATGAAAGTTTGGTTTCCGAAGGTTTTACAGTCCCGGGTGACGTCAGAGCTGCAACATCTGTTGAGCTGCACGTGTTGACCTGCACAGCCCAGCCTGTATATCCCCCCATAATGGATGACCCCAACAAACATATAAGTTTAACATAAGATTCTTTGCTGATGTTTATTCAGTATTTACCAAGGCAAGTGGTGGTTAAAATATCTGTTAGGAAATAAAATGTTGCAGTCGATAATTAAGGCATACCAGTAGTACCATTTTAAATCTGGAAATTGCAGTCATTTTCTATCATAGGGTAGATATAACAACCTGAGTAGGAGGTACATTTTATAGCTTTCTTTTATGGGGTAAGAACGCTGTCAAAAACAATGTGTATGTAAAGAGGGAAATGTGTGCATATTAGTCAATAGTTGTGCATAAGTAAAATCCAAAAGAGGTTTTGTATATTTTCTCTATAAGAATACAAAATAAAATAAAATGAAAATAATAAAATACAGACAGCAGTCGAAATGAATTATTAAACTACTCTTCAACACCCTCTGGTGGT
Organism: Girardinichthys multiradiatus; assembly: GCF_021462225.1. Taxonomy (NCBI): domain Eukaryota; kingdom Metazoa; phylum Chordata; class Actinopteri; order Cyprinodontiformes; family Goodeidae; genus Girardinichthys; species Girardinichthys multiradiatus. The sequence continues at coordinate 8,363,696 of NC_061799.1, forward strand.
ACACAGGAAATACAACAGGTCTCGTCATAAAATGGCGGCCGACAATCAATGTGCAATCCCATGTATGAACTTGGGAACATCCCTGACTTAACTCAGAACATTTAGTATAACATAATTACCTGCAAATGAGTGGTTCAGAGCACAAACATGATGTGGTTAGCTCCTCTACTGGCATGGACATCTATGTAAAAGCAACACTGAATTTAGTATACCCTGAGCAACACATACATAACAAAAATACTATGGTGAAACTTGTCCAATGTTGCTGCACGACTGTGCGTATTACAATAAATCTTGAGTTAACTTTTTAGTATACTTTATAGTACTTTTCTTGAAGAGAACCGGACTGCACAACTTACCACAGCAGGAAGTTAAACAGACTGTGGGGAAATTTCAAGTTTCCTGTCACATTTATAGCCTACCAGTAGGGGGTGCTAAAAACCACCCATCACAGGACAACCATAACACCTATTTTAGCAGGAATTTCACTACAATAATTTAAGTATTTCTTATACCCGTTACATATGTCTTAATGTCGTTAATATATGCTCTTGGTCCGTCATCTTAGCGCTATAGTGCAGCTGCTGCTGCTTCTTCTGCTGGCGGTACGCAACAAACTCAGAGGTGCATACTGCCACCTACTGTACATCATTGTATAACTCCACCCACTATATTCTATGTTTTAGTTTTGTATTTCATAAAAATAAGAACAATGCTTTATTTATAATATTCTTTATTCCCCCCTATCTCCCCTCTGTTCCTAATATTCCTTTTAGACTGAATCATCTCCCATTACCCTTTTCCGTCTCTGTGCTCCACTAACCAGCCTGAAATCACGTGACTTGGTGTCACGTGATGTACGAGTGCTGTAAATTCGTATTCTCATAGAAAAGAAATCGTATTCACAAACAGTTATAGCATGTTGTATTCATAAAGAATAAACCACAACTGTAAACTTGAACTTCGTGTTTGTAATTTCTTGAAGCTGTAACATTTTATTTTGTATTCTTATAGAGAAAATATACAATACCTCTTTTGGATTTTACTTATGCACAACTATTGACTAATATGCACACATTTCCCTCTTTACATACACATTGTTTTTGATAGCGTTCTTACCCCATATTCTTCCAACAATAGTTTTCCTAATGCCACATTTGTGGATTTGTGGAGTGCATAACTAACAAATGTCCTCTTGCCCAATGACCGCCCGGAGATAGGTTTCCTGACCTGTCTGCGGTGTTCTTTGGTCTTCATGAAGCTTAACACAAAACAACTGGATTTATTCTGGGATTAGATTATACACAGATGGACTCTGTTTACTAATTCGGTGGCTGCTTAAATTAAATTGGTTGGCCTGGATTTTGTAATTAAGTAAAAAATTTCAAACTATATACCGTAAATACCGCTACTTTTTTCCAACACTTAGAACACTGCGGCCTATACAACGGTGCAGCTAATGCATATTTTCATGCTGCCAAAAACCTTTTGCCTGCTAACAGTAGACCAATGAAATTGATGAGTAGTTCAAACAGGTACAATGAAATTGTGCGATAAATCAAGAGCACTTTCACAATTCAATTCCCGGTATTGTAAATCAGTCATTTATATTCACCCTCATCAACATGGAAAATCACCTACGGGTTTCAAAAGGCTAGACTGATGCGTGATTAAGGGGACCGGGTGCACTCGAGTGAGAGTGACAACGAGGAGGCTGAAGTGAGTGACGAGATCCTGAGGCTGTTCAATTCAGGCACTGAAGAACAGGACTTTGCTGGTTTCAGTGCGCAGGAAGAAGATGAAGAAGGCGATCAATGACTTTTGACCTGGTAGGCTGCAGTGTATATCAGTTAGGAGATATTGGAATGTTGTTCGTGCACTGTTCAGTAAATAAAGCATTAGCAACAAAATTTGTGTGTTACTGATAACGTGCGTATATTTAAAGGTAGCCATGTTACAGGCACTGTTTGAAAAAAAGCATTTACAATATGCATTAGTTTATATTACCATACGGATTAAATTAAAAGTTAAAAATCCTCACGTGTAATATCTTTCTGTGTAAATGTCTCATATTACAAAGTGGTCACCCACGGCTTAAAATCCGGTGCGACCTGTAAAAGTACAAAATTGGTTTTCTTTCTAAAATTAGAGCATGCGGCTTTTAATCAGGTGTGCTCTGTAGTCCGGAATTTACGGTATAATCTTTCTCACACTTCACAATCATGCACTACCTCGTGTTGGTCTATTAGATATATCCTGATAAAATACAATGACTTTTGTGGTTCAAGGTGCATGAATGCTTTTTCAGGATGCAGTCTGTTCTTGAATCAGTGAATGTGACAACATGAATAAATAAGGTAAAGACACCGCTAACACAACCTATCGAAGTGGCATTTTTGTCTCCTTTACTGGCACCTCATTAACCTTCTGTTCCAATGTTCCCCAATGTTGCGCCGTGCAGCCATTTCTCAGCATAAAAGAAGGCACATTATGTGTTTAATGTTCCTTATCATTTCCTTTAAACAAGATTTATGCTGCTTGCTACTGGATTTTAGACAATGTACCCAATTAGCTGCATGTCTACCAACGTCCTGCTGGTACACTGTCATCCTCACATATTTGTTGCAGTGCCAGAGAGTGCAAACCTATTAGCCACCTGCAGTGGATTCTTTGGAAAAGTGAAACATCTTCTTTTCCTACCCGCTCTCTGTAATTTTTCTAAGAAGAAAGAAAGGCACTGCATGTGTTGCCAAACATGTTCACAGTGTGACCAAATGAACCCAAGAGAATAGGCCATTTATAAAATAATTAATATAGCCTAACTGATTTCAATAAATCTGTGAACATGCTATGAGATTTACTCCATATTACAAAAATAATATTGCAATTTTATACCAGAAAAGTTCAAAACCAGTGATTTGTGTATTAGTAAAAGGCAATTTGTTAAAATTAAAAATACATTTAGCTTTCAGAGCTGGCAAGTAGAGAAAACTAATAAGACAGATGGAACTATCCAAAAGCATGTGCCGTCATCGATATTCCCCTAAACCTGAAACTAGTTAACATGGATTTGCCATCCTTGTCACTGGCTCTCTAGATGTTCAATGGCCAGCTGACATCTGGTAATACATAGACAGGACCATGTGGCAGGCAGTGGCTGTCTTAGTTGGGATGCATTGGGTCAGCCTCCACCTGCTCTCTCAGATAGATGGCTTAGTAAATATGCAGATCCTGGCTTCCCTGTCCACAGCCAGATGGTGCAGCTCAAACTGTATATGCAGTCTGCACACTGCAAAATGCAGAACAGGTTGTAAAAAGCAAGAGGAGAGCCAATAAATACCAGAGGTTTAGACTGTTCTGTACTTTTAATATGAATGATGCCACCTTTGAACCTAAAACATGGAATCAAAACACAAGAGGCTGAATACAGTCAGAGTAGGATGAGGAGAAGAGGCTAAGAAAAAGTGCGGAAACAGTCTTGCATTCAGATGTTTGGAAGCCATCCAGACTGAGGCTGCGGGGTCACATCGGCTATGAAATGGACAGGCCATCTGGGAATTTCCTGTTATACACTTCCCGCATTTGGAAGGCCTTTCCAGAAACCAGGCTGACAGAGTGGGACAGGAAGTTGTGTCAGTCCCATGGTTTTTACACAGATAAGAAATATTACAAAACAAGGGTAATTTTTAATAGAGCTAAATCGTGACTCATTAATCAGCAGTGTATGTGGTTGATAAAAGAGGCAGGTAAGCATTAACTTATTCTTGTTCAATATCAATGGCTAAATTCAACTAACAGAGAAGACAACACATCACAAACTATTTGTTAGCAACCATACAGTGTCCTGGTACAAATATTTTAGTAAGGCTTAACAGGACAATACAGGAAACATTTAGCCTTTTTATGCAGTATAGGTCAGTTAAGATTACTATCATCTTTTTCTACTAAACATTTTTTTACTTTTTGTAAACTTTAAATAAATTTCATTCCAATTTGATAGATTTGCTTTTTAACCTGCATGACTTTGGGTGCTCTGATAATGTCCATTCCAGCTAAACACTTTTAACAACCATCTTCATCAAACCACAGGACATGTCTGACATCTGGCTTTTTATGTTGCTTCTGGGTTAATGGCTTCCTCTTCTTTGATTGGACTTTCAGCTCATAGTGAGTTTAGTTTTTGTTAATATCTATTTTTGAAGAAATTACTAATAAAAGAACAAAAATCTCTCATTATTTTGGCATTTAGAAGAAATACCTTTGGAAATCCTAGGTGACCTAAACAACAAAGGTTCGCACTGATTTAATCTCATACAGCAATTAAACACTGGTTGTGTGTTTTTATACAGTGCATGTAAATTACTAGTTTCAATTGCATATAACTTTACATCACCAGATATGTGAATGGGATCCGCTCCCATTGCAGAACATATTTAGAGTAATTTATGTGTAAAAACAATGTTTATGTGCTGTTTCAGCTTCCCTTCACCGTAAAAAAAAAAAAAACAAGATGAGAAGAGAAGAGACAGAAGAAGGCTGATGAAGAGAGCAAGTCAGAGGTTTTGATCCAGATATAGTTTATAACAAAAACAGCAGTAGACAACAAGTCCAAATGCCGTGACTGACACAGCAGCCACCCTGAGGTTGGAGTCCACTGACAACTCTTGTTGCCATGACAACTCACCTTAGAACGGAGACTTTAAAATGTTAGAAACCCAAAACCTGCCGAAAACAATTCAATGTGTTTCATCATGACGGTTGCAATAATATGAGAGCGACAAAGGTGAAACAATGGACTAAGTGCTCCTCTTTGAAAGCTGCTTTCTGTGTTTTACGATGTAAAAAAGAACTGCAACATGTTTAAATGTTAAGGATAAAAAAGATCAAACTTAAACTATTTTTTCCAAAATCTGTATTTAAAAAAATCTACAAGCAATTTGGGTAAACGCATTTGCTTCCAAATAGGAGGAATTCATATTGAGGCCTAACTCTTTATCCTTAGCCATAAAGGAGGATTTATAAATGTACCTGATTATTTGTTACAATAGAGAATCTGCTTCAGGGTCTAGGTTGTGTCCAACTAACAGCCTTGTTTCATAACATGAAATATGAGCTTTGTAATTTTAAAATTACCTTTTTTTTTTTGACAATAGGTTAACAGTGTTAACTCATTCTGAGCTGATTTTAAGCTATTTAATCTTTGTCCTCTTTCTTGTGAGCCCAGAACTTTTTCAATGGACCTAAATGTTTTGTAGAGCTGACTGTCCCAGATTGCAGAAAATTCAGGGGTCTTTAAAGAGAGTATAAACACGCTTTTGGATCTGGTTCTGCTAATCAGAATCAGAATCAGCTTTATTGCCAAGTTCGTACATACAAACAAGGAATTTGACTCCGGTACACTTTGCTCTTTGGTTTTGTTTTTGTATTACAGAATATACAAATTTACAATTTACAATATACAGGTCCTTCTCAAAATATTAGCATATTGTGATAAAGTTCATTATTTTCCATAATGTCATGATGAAAATTTAACATTCATATATTTTAGATTCATTGCACACTAACTGAAATATTTCAGGTCTTTTATTGTCTTAATACGGATGATTTTGGCATACAGCTCATAAAAACCCAAAATTCCTATCTCACAAAATTAGCATATCATTAAAAGGGTCTCTAAACGAGTTATGAACCTCATCATCTGAATCAACGAGTTAACTCTAAACACCTGCAAAAGATTCCTGGGGCCTTTAAAACTCCCAGCCTGGTTCATCACTCAAAACCCCAATCATGGGTAAGACTGCCGACCTGACTGCCACTATTGACACCCTCAAGCAAGAGGGTAAGACACAGAAAGAAATTTCTGAACGAATAGGCTGTTCCCAGAGTGCTGTATCAAGGCACCTCAGTGGGAAGTCTGTGGGAAGGAAAAAGTGTGGCAGAAAACGCTGCACAACGAGAAGAGGTGACCGGACCCTGAGGAAGATTGTGGAGAAGGGCCGATTCCAGACCTTGGGGGACCTGCGGAAGCAGTGGACTGAGTCTGGAGTAGAAACATCCAGAGCCACCGTGCACAGGCGTGTGCAGGAAATGGGCTACAGGTGCCGCATTCCCCAGGTCAAGCCATTTTTGAACCAGAAACAGCGGCAGAAGCGCCTGACCTGGGCTACAGAGAAGCAGCACTGGACTGTTGCTCAGTGGTCCAAAGTACTTTTTTCGGATGAAAGCAAATTCTGCATGTCATTCAGAAATCAAGGTGCCAGAGTCTGGAGGAAGACTGGGGAGAAGGAAATGCCAAAATGCCAGAAGTCCAGTGTCAAGTACCCACAGTCAGTGATGGTCTGGGGTGCCGTGTCAGCTGCTGGTGTTGGTCCACTGTGTTTTATCAAGGGCAGGGTCAATGCAGCTAGCTATCAGGAGATTTTGGAGCACTTCATGCTTCCATCTGCTGAAAAGCTTTATGGAGATGAAGATTTCATTTTTCAGCACGGCCTGGCACCTGCTCACAGTGCCAAAACCACTGGTAAATGGTTTACTGACCATGGTATCACTGTGCTCAAATGGCCTGCCAACTCTCCTGACCTGAACCCCATAGAGAATCTGTGGGATATTGTGAAGAGAACGCTGAGAGACTCAAGACCCAACACTCTGGATGAGCTAAAGGCCGCTATCGAAGCATCCTGGGCCTCCATAAGACCTCAGCAGTGCTACAGGGTGATTGCCTCCATGCCACGCCGCATTGAAGCAGTCATTTCTGCAAAAGGATTCCCGACCAAGTATTGAGTGCATAACTGTACATGATTATTTGAAGGTTGATGTTTTTTGAATTAAAAACACTTTTCTTTTATTGGTCGGATGAAATATGCTAATTTTGTGAGATAGGAATTTTGGGTTTTCATGAGCTGTATGCCAAAATCATCCGTATTAAGACAATAAAAGACCTGAAATAGTTCAGTTAGTGTGCAATGAATCTAAAATATATGAATGTTAAATTTTCATCATGACATTATGGAAAATAATGAACTTTATCACAATATGCTAATATTTTGAGAAGGACCTGTATACATATCTAATAAAAAAGGCGCATTTGCAACATCTGTATGTTGTTGTTCTGTACTGTATTGAATGTTCAACAGAGAAACAGCCTGGGGGAAGAAACTGTCTCTGTGGCGGCTGGTTTTAGTAAACAGTGCTCTGTAGCGGCGGCCTGAAGGTAAAACTCTGAACAGTTTATGTGCAGGGTGTGTGGGGTCTGCAGAGATTTTAGCAGCTCTTTTCCTTACCCTAGACCTGTATAAGTCCTGGATGGAGGGAAGGTCAGCCCTGATTATTCTCTCTGCAGTCCTGATAATTCGTTGCAGTCTGGACCTGTCCTGTTTTGTGTATGTGCCACACCACACTGAGATGGATGAAGACAGGACTGATTGAATGATGGCAGTGTAGAAGATGACCAGCAGCTCCTGTGGAAGGTTGAACTTCTTGAGTTGCCTCAGGAAGTACAGTCTCTGCTGGGCCTTCTTTCGAACAGTGTCTATGTGTGAAGACCATCTCAGGTCCTCAGAGATGGTGGTCCTAAGAACCTGAAGTCGTCCACGGCCGATACAGTGTTGTTGAGGATGGTGAGGGGGGTGTATGGGGGGTGGTGTTCTCCGAAAGTCCACCACCATTTCCACAGTCTTGAGTGGGTTGACAACCTAGAATCTCTTTTGTTGTTGACAGAGAATTAATCACCTGCATGAGCTGTCTTGTAAAACTTTTACAGTTATATAAAATATGACAATTACTAATAGAAGATAAAAACCTATTTTAGACTCACCACGCTTCAAATGAAAATGAAATTTCTCCTATTGCATTGTTATTTATGGATCTAAACCGTGTTAATGAGATTAAAATGTACAGAGATGTACATTAAGATGTACAGAGCTGTTCTATACATTGTAAAAACTGTTGGGTTATTTCTTTGACCTAAATGCTGGGTTTTATACTACTGGCACAGTCGTTGGGTAGTTTTGAGCAAATCTGTAACCCAGTTTGTTGGTTGGATAAGAGATCTGATCAGACTTTCCTGAACCTCTTCCATAAGATGAAAACACAAATGGTAAGTTGGTAAAATGATGCTACATAACAATGTTAATTTCAGTAGGGTTTGTTTTTATTTGTTATAAAAAGTAACATACAAAATAGAATGTCAGGAAAGCAGTAGGCTGAATTAAAGCTTATATTTTTCTACCTTCTAAATTCATTACATTAAATCAAATTCATTTAAATCAAATGATTAAACTCTTCGGGTCTTATTCATTTCCAGTACAAGTCCCTAAATACTGCCACTATTTATTTACAACCCAACTAATATGTAGAAAGACTATATACATACATACATCTCCCTGATGAATCATTTTACACCTTATGCTCCCCAAGAATGTGTTTTGTATCATATTTTGAATTGAATTATACTTGTGCTTTGGTTCAACTCATCTTAATTCATCCTTTGGCTCACAGATACACCCCACACACACATACACACCTGCTCATCTTTGTGGTACGAACACAATGTTTTTGAAAGTTAAGCTCTCCTCTCATATTGTAACCTCCATCTCGGTCAGAGATGGACTTCACCCTCTGAAACTTGCCATGCACCAGGTAACAACCTGTGTCCTTTAAAAGCTCTACAGCCTTTTCTTCATACACACCAGTCCAGTTTACTAATCCTAGTACAGCTTTAAATACTTTTACTGAGTCTTCTGTTATTTTTCTTTATATATAACTTTATGGTCATGTTTACCACAACTTTATATTTTGGAGTATAATCTATATATAGAAATAATTCTTCCTGTTCATATAAATAAAGTCTCCATTCAACTGCAAATCCATATCCTTTTAAGAATTAAGCCGAGTTTCAGATATTGCGATAAAATTGGATGTCTTTGATGTTCTGATAGTTTGCACTCAATCTTTGACTATTAAAATCAATAATGGCAAATTCGTGGTCTAGATTAACATTATTATAGAATTATTCAACAATATATTAGCAACAAATGTTATTAATATGAGGGAAGAAATTACTATCTGGATAGATTTCTGTGTCCAAGTATATAGGTGATCAATGTCCAGTAAACTTATATAGAAAGTCAGATAATTCTTGTTACCTTGTGTTGAGATGGTCTCACAAGTATCTGATGGCCAGGACCATGGCTTTCTCTGGTGAACCATTTAGTTTAATGAACACCTTGCAGTTAATGGTTCATGTGAAATTAATCTTCTGCTGTTCCTTCAAAAGGCGTGCTTTCCTGGCTGTGTCCAAGTTTTTCTTTGTGAGGTGCTCATTCACATAAACAGTAGTTCCCTTGAGGATGGCATTTTGTGTTTTCTGTTGGTAAACTGGATTATTATGGCTGGATGGTAAGACTCAATGTTGTCAATGGAAATGCCTTTGCTGTTAAAAAAAGACCTATTGTTCTACCTATTGCTTTTTGTTCAAGATACTCCTTGTTGTGTCATTATGCTCTGCTGGTGTCTGCTGGTTTCACTGCCGGGGCAAATGATCAAGGCCTGGTCTCCAACCAGGTAATTATAGTTGTGTTGATGCAGGTGTACTGCTCCAAGGCAGTGACCTGCAACTCCAAGATGGTTATTCTCTTATCTTTGTCTGTATTTTGTCTCTTAACCTCCTTGATGTCTCCCATTAAATCCACCATGAGCTTTTCCAGAAATAAAGTCCTGAGATTTTTTTTAACTCCTCTTCTGACACAACACTGCTATGCTTGGCGTTTCTCTGGGGCATTTAGTTCTATTTTTCAAATTAGTGTTAATGACTTTAGTACACACCAGAGAATAAGTTTGTTCACATGAAATAACAATATCCTTATACCTGCTAAGTAGTTAGCACAAGCTAGACCTAGCTTTGCTTAACATTCACACCCTGACCAGACATTTGGTCATGAAGTTAATACAGACAGGCTATATTTTAAACACTCAAGAAGTATTCAGTCAGGAAAGTACACACCGGCAGGATAGAAGTCACAAAATGATGTCATCACATAATTTTCATGTTTGTATATTTGTATTTGATTCTATGATAGGTGCTGTAGTCTAAGGATGCCCAAGTCCAGTCCTCAAGAGTCTTCCTTTTTTATTAAATACTTTGAATACAGCTGGAAGTGGATGAAAAAGAATCAAATTCAATCAGAGCTGTTGCATCATAGTAAGAAGGTCATTGGTTCAAACCTCGACTGGGGCCTATTAGTTCTCCCTAAGAATACATGGGTTAGTTCTCTCTGGGTACACTCTCTGGTAGCCTTAATGTTAGACATTAGTCACTTTAACCAACAACCTGTGTATTGGAACAAATGAACAACTATATTTGATCCAGGACTGGGACAGCAAAGCACTTCAATCTTGGTTGTTATTAGCCTAGCAGTTTTTCGAGTGTATGTGAACATACAACTCAACCTTAAATAGAAGCAGCACAGTTAGGATGTGTGGGAAACAAATATGCTTGGCAGCATGAATGATTGTGTTTTGTCTCCTCCAGAATCTGGGATGAGCTGCAGTCCACAAAAACATGTTTACAACCAGTAAAGTATGTTAAAAAGGATAAGCTCTGTTAGTCTGAGACTGGAACATAATCTTGCCTCGTTGTCCTGAGCAACACTGACCCCAGAATGAAAATGGACTATGCACTCTTCAGACAATGAACTTCCCTCTACTAGGCCTTGCCATGTACCAAAGATACAAGAGACAAATGGGAGGAGGAGGATTATTTTTAGTTTAGAGAAACATATCTCTAGCCCAGACTTATGTGGATAAATGGAAAAGAAATTGAAATATTCTGTTCAGTAGATTTGGACTGCTAAAGGCCTGAAATCATTGTTATGACATGCAGTGCCATGCTAAATATTTTTCAGTTACAAACCCAAATCTTTTTGTCAATGATTATGTAAAAAATGTGGCGTACATTTCTGTTCATCCCCCTCTGTCAATGCTTCGTATAACATCTTCAGTTGCAAATACATCTGTAAGTCTGTTTTGGAGTATGCCTCTACCAGCTTTCCACATCTTTAGAATGAAACTTAAATCTTCTTTGAACAATCAAGTTCAGTCAGATTTCATCAATACATATATTGTCAACCCCCGCCAAAGATTCTCAACTAGCTTCAATTCAATTCAATTCAAAGATACTTTATTGATCCCCGAGGGGAAATTAGAATTCCAGTACAACCCATCCAAACATACATCATGACACAAGACAAGGGTGGATGGGTTACCGAGGCTTTGCTGCCCACTCACAGGCGCTGCCCTTGCTAGATGAGAAAAGAGGCCACATTAGGTAAGTAGAGGGGGAAAAAATCATATTTCACACTTTATCCTTAGCAGGATACAGTTTGAGATTGCAAAAAACCTCAGCACAAAGAAGCAACAAATTTACAAAACAACATCATGCCGGGAACGGTGAAGGTGGTGTGAGGGGGTGCATATGTTTATCTTGAGCATGTGTGTGTGTGCTTGTGAGTGTGTGCAAGTAAGTCCATGAAGCACTGTCACAGAGGCCATTGTCCTTGATGGTACGTTGGAATGTTCATCAACCAGCCACAAAGTTCTGAGCAAGTCCACAGATGTTCTCAGGGAAGGGAGGGTGCAGAGGGAGCAGAGCGTCATGTTTACATAACTTCCAGGAGAAGTTGAAGATAGCCAGCCATCAAGGCCGTGCAGGGGAGCCAGATTCAGAAAAACAATAATTATTTGGGTTAGGCTGACTCTTAATTTTCCGTCAGCCTTGAGAGTCTCGCTGGTGCTTCTCAAAGGCGAATCAAAATAACCATATTCCTGGTCTTTCGCCAGATCCGAGCGAACAACTTTCTCCAAGATTTATCCCATTTCACCCCTGAGTCCAGGAACCGCAACCTGTCTGCGATCCTAAGGATCACATCCAGTCTGCGATTCAGCTCACGTAACATCTCAGTCTGAGTGTTGATCGCTCTGAAGATCCCATCACACATGCCAGGCAGCCTTACAATTGCCAGAACAGCTGCTGACACTCTCCGAATTTCTCGATATGCCAGGTAACCGCTGACTCCAAAAAGCAGAAATCCTGATATCAAACATCCAATTATATACACATCTTCCACATCCTCGACTGACATTATCGACAAACACACAATCCTCCACTTCTGCCAGGAGTCCATCGTGTATCCAGAGAAAAACGTCCAGTCCGGACAAGTTGGGCTCTCCTTCACCCTGTCTTCTCCTCGAGAAAATTTGATCAATTGCATTGAGAGGCCAGCTGACCAAATCCATAACTAAGAATTTGGAAGATATGCAAAAAGAAGCTCCAAAGACAAGACACAGAGCTGAAGCAGGGCAGATATGGGAGGGGGTGGGAGACAGAGAAAAAGCGTCCTCCTCCACCGAGAGCAGAAAGAAAGCGTGTGGACTTTCACTGGGCAACTCTAACAAGTAAAATCTTTAAATCCAAACCATTCCATTGTAGCTCTGGCTGGATGTTTGAATGTTCACCTGGATGTTCACCTGAAGATGAACCTTCAGACCAGTTTTAAGTATTTTGCAGCCTCTAGGCATGTCCTGTATTAGGCTTCATCCATCTAACCATTAACACTGAGAAACTTTCCTGTCCCTGCAGAAGAAAACCACCCCCACAGCAGTTTCATGGTGGAGATGGTCTGCCCTAGGTTTTGTGAAGTGACGTGGTGTTTTGCATGCTGACCAAAAAATGTATTTTTGGTCTCGTCTGACAGAGCACCTTCTTCCACCTTCCTGCAGCGTCTCCTACACAGCTTGTGGCAAACTGTAAACATGACTTCTTTTGTATTCCTTTTAACAATGGCTTTCTTCTTCTGCAAAGACTGGACCTTTGGTGTGCACGAATAATAGTTGTCCTGTCAACACATTTTCCCACCTGAGCTTTGGAGATCCACAGCTTCTCCAGAGTTACTACGGTACGGGCCTCTTGGCTGCTTTTCTGTTTAATTCTCTCCTTGCCCAGCCATTTAGTTGAGCTGGTATTTATTTGTCCTAGTTCCTTAGTTGGACTATACTCCTTCATGTTTTCAGATGATAGATTAAAGAGTGCTCAGTGAGATGTTTGAGAGTTGTTTCTCAATGTAACGCCGCTTTAGCTTTCCAAAAACCTTGTCCCTGACCTATCAGCTTTGTTCCTTGGTCGTCATGATGCTGATTTGTTTTGTTTTTTTTCACTAATGTTCGCTAACAAAGTTTGAAGGCCTTCAGGCAGAGAGAATAAATTACTCAAAGCTGGACTTTTTTTTACTAATTAGGTAACTTTCAAAGGCAGTAGGTTTCATTGTATTTTATGTTAGGTTATCGGTGCAATAGATGCTGAATGCATATACATGTCACACTTTGCAGATTTGTATTGTTTTTGTAAAAAAAAAAACTATGGCTCATTGTCCATCCACTTCACTGTTATGCGCTACTTTGTGTTGGTCCATTACAGAAGATCCCAGTACCATGCAAAGCTATTTTAAGTCAGTTCTACCCTACAAGCCAGTTCAACGTCATCTTACTCCAGACCAAATCAGACTAAAAGGGAAAAAATGAAATTACTCATTTTTTTCCCTAAAATTCCAACCCACACCGTGGGGAGGAGAAGGGGTCATTATCTTAGGCTGAAGTGACCTTGCGTTGATATCCACTGCTGTGTGGCAGTCGAAACAGCCGGTTAGAGGGAAAGTATTGTCGGTGGCTGCCAGTAGAGGAAGCTGTCTCAGCTGTTATCAGCAAGCTTTGTGTCTTTTCATCCGGCAGGCTGATTGTCTCCTTCCTGCACACACTGTTGAACTAACTGAGAAAAATACCTTTAGCAGGGTTTACTGTTAACTGGCTTCCCTGTCGAGACTAAACATAGACTCAGGGATTAAATAAAGAATTGTTGTTGCACCCTTGAGATTATTTATAGGTACAGCTATCTATGCTTCGTATTGCCTTGATCAGCCCAGACAAGATCTGTGCTGGCTGTAACGAAGAACATGTTTATTGCAGTACCTTACTGCTTTGCTCTCTTGGCATTCTCTTCATGAGCTTCATGAGGTGGTCATCTGAAATAGTTTTCCAAAGAGTCTTGAAAGAACTTCCCAGAGGTTCATTGAGAGACGTTCAGAAGTTAATATCTCTAAGTCATTCTACAAATTTTGTTTGCTACATAATTCCATACGTGTTCATTCACTGTTTTGATGCCTTCAGTGAGAATCTACGCACAATGTAAATAGTCATAACATAAAGAGAACAATTAAATGAGAAAGGCGTTGTTCAACCTTTGACCAGTAGTGTATATCATGATCAAAGACAAGACCCAAAACAAAACTCAAACACCTTTATTAATGTCGATATGCAACTAAATACACTAAAAAGACAAGATATTTAGAGTCTGATTTTCAAAAGGTTTGCATTTTCAAATGTACGTGCAAACTGGGTTGCATGTGCAAAGCTGATCCACAAGTAAGGTGCAAATCAAATTGCGTGTGTAAAATTTGCTGAACAGCGGGTGCAAACTTTTTAGAGTTTGCCTTCAGGATTATGCAAATTTATGGGAGGAAGATATGCAAGTTAATCCTTTACCACCCTCAATGCGATTTATCAAACCATGCTATTTTGCTCATTTGACTTTCAAAATCTTGTACTGAAAAACACAAAACAAGTGTTTATTTGAATTTCACTCAAAAATGCATTAATTAAATTGTAAAACAGCAAGGATAAGCAGAAATTTTAAAGGATTAGGTTTTCTTTTTTGTATTTAAAATAATAAAATCATAAAAAATAGAAAATTTGGCTTGTTTTCTGCCATAACCCAGCCATTAATTTTTTAAGATATTGTGGTACTAGTGGCCTTTATTCACAGTTGTCAGGAAGGAGACGAGCTGAGACAGGAGGGGGGAGGTATTGCAGCAAACGCCCTGAGGTCAGGAGTCGAACCCCAGAGGGCTTCATCGAGGACAAATAGCCTCCATAAATAAGAATCCTGCAGTACCCCTACACCAACCCAGCATGTTTAAGGTGGCGAATGAAGGGGTCACATTTCTAGCACTTAAAAACATTCTTCAGGGGCACACCAGAAAACAAAAGGGAAGGATCTCAACATATTTATTTATTCAGTTATCATATTTTAAATAGTACATTACTTATTGTAATGTATAGTTTTACGTTTTCCAATGTGTTATATTTGTTTGGACTTTTAATGTTAGCTAGCCCTGACAGTCTAGTGTTATAAAGTAACACAACTGTAGCAAGCTGATGTTACCTAATTAATAAGTCTGGCTATCTGGTCTGGTAGTCAGCCTGCACTTAGCTGCTTGACAGACATGCCTCCAGTAGCTTTCCAACTGTAGAGCTTTAAAAAGCATCACTATAATAGGTGTGCAGGATGCTTCTTGCAACTACAATTTTTTTCCAATCAGCAAAATTTGTCTTTCTTGTAGCCAGGAGGAAAGATTAGAAGGCTTTTTTCAGTGAACTGACCAGCAGTGCACAGCAACAGATGAGGAAGGTTAGCGTTACATTAGTTTTTGATCCACTCTGGCAGTTGACACTTTCTCTGGCATCTCATTAAAATGAATTTAATCATGGGAAGTGTGTGGTGGAAGATTTTAGCATCATTGTAACCGTAACTTCTTTGGTTTACCTTGATACTATGAACTAGATCATGCCTACTGCCAAGCTGTAAAGATGAGTTAGTCTGAGTTGTTGATTATGCCTCTGAATTTGTAAGATCACAGATCCCAATAAAATCATGCATCTTTGGCATATGCAAGATATGGAGTGTTCAATCTGTGGACCCTCCAGCTCCAGGACTGAGAATAAAAGGAGCAGGGAGGGATTAGTGGTATTGGATACAAATGTGAGTGTCAGGATGTAATGTATCAGTGGACCCCAGAATGCAGACGGCAGCAAGCAGCGGTGGGGAGTAAAGGTTTTAATAACAAAACTCTCTCACAGGTAGTGGCAGAGCAGGCATGAAAAAATGAACAGGTCTGGAAGAACAGGCTTGGCATAAACAGAGAGAATCTTTCCGTGAGGAATGACTAGAACAGTAGTGTATATAAAGAGCATGGCAGAGGAGAAATAGGGGGACTGATTGTCATGGTGCAGGTGGACCGAATGAAGCTAGGGCAGGAATGAACACAAAACATGGTTGGAACTAAAACTGGAATACAAGGACATAATGAAACCTAAGAAACATAGCTATAACAGGACATAAACTTAAAAACCTAAATGCACTCAAAACAGAATACAAAAATCATGAGAAACTAAACCTAAGGAATGAAAAGCACCACCTGGAAAACAATGATCAGAAGCCAGACCCAGAAGTCAACTGGGAGAACAAAATCAGAGAAGAACCCAAAACTCAAACACCCTCAAATCATGACAGAGAGGTTGATGAAGAGCCCATGTAAGGACAGGTCCATAATATCTGTTAGGTTCTTTGAGTTGAAAGCACTAAAGCAGCTCTGAACTTTTTGCAAAACAACCTTTTTTTCAGCAGAAAGGGGTTTTCTGATTAATTCTTTTTAGAAACGCGTATAAACACACACACACATACAAAAGCAAATCCATTACGCCCCTCAGGCACAGTCCTCACTCCCCTATTCACCACAAGGACATTGAAGAGCTGTGAAGTAATTCATTCAGTGACGAGTCACTGAGCAGTGAGGAAGTAGTGTGGAGGAAATTCAGGAGTCTCTTCATCCGCCCACTCATCTCTCTCATTGGCTGAGAAGCATGATGTCGCACGCTGGCCCACTCTATAAAAAGACACTTTCCCACACAGACGGCATATCAGCTGGAAGCTCATTTACTGACGACAAGGAGAACAGCTCACACACGTAATCACCTGTGGAGAAACTTTGGGAGCTATTCAGCAGAGAGCAGAAAACGTCTTACCATGTGCCGAGGACTTGAATCACTGCCCATCACCTGTCTGGAGAGGTAAACTCAGCCAGAGTTTTCACACTAAAAACAAAGACAAATTTTCTCACAGCAAAAATATGCACATGGATTGAATATTGTCTAGTTTGGTCTGTAACACGGTACCTTGATTTGTTCTTACAGGGCAAAGGAGCTGAGAGCGTTATTTGGAAGTTTGCTACAGAGATCAGACCACACAGGGCAGCACAAAAAAAGTGACAAACTAAGGTAAGGCACTCATGTAACGTCTCTTTGGAAGCAATTCAGTGAAATCACAATGAGAAAATTTTTTAATCATGCTTTTTCTGTTAATGCAGATTACACGAAGTCAATGAGCCTCTGAAATGGAAGGAGTCATTTGACAATCTGATGTCTAGTCAAAGTAAGTTCATGATCCTTTGGGTCAGGCTTAATGCAACACAGTATCTTTCTGTCCAGATTGATTAAGTGGACCAGCAGGTTTTAACTGCTCCTTTGGTCTGCTTCCAGATGGATTGTGCCTGTTCAGAGCATTCCTGGTGTCAGAGTACAGTGAGGAAAACATTGCCTTTTACTTGGCCTGCGAGGACTACAGGACAAGTAAACCTTCCAAAATGGCCACCAAGGCAAAGAAAATCTATGAGGAGTTCATCGACTCTGATGCGCCAAGAGAGGTTTGTTTCCTGTTACCATGGAAACTTTGAAATCTTCCGTCACCCTTCAGTTTTTTCTTATCTTCCTGCCAAATGTTGAGTCAAAACTGTCCGTTCCTTCTGTTCCGCAGGTAAACATTGACCACGCTACCAAAGAACTCACCAAGGAGAACATGAAGCGGCCCAAGCAGTCCTGTTTCGATCAGGCTCAAGACAGAATCTACACCTTGATGGAGAAAGATTGCTACCCTCGCTTCCTCAGATCCTCTGTGTACTTGGAGCTTACGAGAAAAACCAAGACAGGCTAAGAGACTTGAATAACAACCGAAACTTAGACACAACTTGACTTCTCCTTAAAAGGGGACATAAGCAAGCCAATGCACTGCTGAGACTACAAAGCCGTGGTTGAAAGCCCATAGACTTTCTGGATGAGCAGTGGAGTCTCCTCAAAGATTCCATGGATTGGGACGCAAGCTGGAAGCTGAAGTTGACAGGAAGCTGTGAGAAGCTTGCACAGACTGAGCATTAAGAGCCTCATGTACTGTACATTTAAAAACAAGAATGAAGTGCTATCACACAACCAAACTACCATTTGAAGTGTATCGTTAGTATTTATTTATTCTTTATTTATTAAAAATTGTTTACTGAATGTTTGATGCGCAAATGATTGTTGAAAATGTGTTTATTTTATATATTTAATTTTTTATGTTAATGTAATATTAAATAAAAAATAACAGAGAAAGCAGGCGACTATTTTGGTGTTTTATTGAAAATACAGAGCATTTGTCTTACTAATCTGTAGCACAGAGATTACACTTCAGTGGGTGACTCCTTTATTCCGAGGGAACAGTCATTGGATGAAATGAGTGTGTTTGCAAGTAAATGAGTAATTCATGCTATTTTTCTTACCATAAAAAGCCTTTTTTAAGTTAGTGCATCTAAATTATACTTTCCCTTTGATGGACAGGCAACATGTCTTATATGTACCTTGCCTGCTTTCCTCAAAGTGCTCCAGATGGTCATCTTGTAGTGAGGATACAAAGTATATAAATATGGATTGATAGATGATCACGCCTAAAGAAAACAAAATAAAATAAAAAAGCATCCCCAGACTTTTATCCAGATCAGTTACCAACATCAGGCAGGCTGAGGGTTTATTGTCTGCAAGTTGGGAATATGATATTTAATGTTTTTGCTTTGCAAAAACAATGAAAAAGTGTTCCGAAGCCAATTTACTGTATTTAAAAAAACTGCCTATGTGTGGTGGGATCATAATATCAAAAAAGTGAGAAAGCTTTAAATACAAATATTATTTCAGATTTCAATAATATTATAAAAGCTGCTATAAGATACTTTCTAATTCTATTAATGAAGGATAAATCAGAATCAGCTTTATTGCCAAGTTCGTACGTACAACAAAAAAGGAATTTGACTCCGGTACACTTTGCTCTCTGGGTTGTTGTTTTTTTTTTTTGCATTATAAGATATATTCTGCATATATCTTTATGTCCTTAAATACATATATACAATATACACATATACAAGGTGGAATTGCGACTTCAGTATGAGGTTGTTTGGTACTCTATTAAATGTTCATCAGAGAAACAGCCTGGGGGAAGAAACTGTCTCTGTGGCAGCTGGTTTTAGTAAACAGTGCTCTGTAGCGACGGCCTGAAGGTAAAGCTCTGAACAGTTTTTGTGCAGGGTGTGTGGGGTCTGCAGAGATTTTAGAAGCTCTTTTCCTGACCCTAGACCTGTATAAGTCCTGGATGGAGGGAAGGTCAGTCCTGAT
The DNA here is from genome assembly GCF_021462225.1 of Girardinichthys multiradiatus. Lineage (NCBI taxonomy): Eukaryota > Metazoa > Chordata > Actinopteri > Cyprinodontiformes > Goodeidae > Girardinichthys > Girardinichthys multiradiatus. Next base: position 8,383,052 of record NC_061799.1, read on the forward strand.
TATTCTCTTTGCAGACCTGATTATTCGTTGCAGTCTGGACCTGTCCTGTTTGGTGGATGAGCCAAACCACACTGAAATACAGTGGAAAAAACAGGGGTGGTTTTGTTGAGGCTTAGCCACAAGGAGAAGTGGAGGTGGCAACAGGAGGATGTGACCATGAATGAAGACAACTGGGAGGTAAACATTTCTGAGGAGAGTGACTGGAACAATGACAGGTGAGAGTATTTAACAGAGGTAAAACACTGTAGAGGAATTAATCAGACTGAGGGTGACTGGAGGAAAAATCTGAACAAAATAAATACAAAGGAAATACAAAATTAACACAAAATCTTTAAAATAAGCAAAAACAAAACTAAAATGGATGTTGTATTTAAAAACTCTTACACCAGTCAATGAAACGTAGCATTTTTTTTTTTTCCTCCTGCTCACAATTTTTGACAAGAATTTGTTAAATCCAAACAAAGTGAATGTTAATGGGTCTGTATATGTTATAGTTGGAACAGGTCTAAATCAGTATTCTAAGGAGTAAACAGAACAGAAGAGTAAATATAGGGCATGGCACAGGTGGACTGAATGAAGCTGCCTGCTACTGTAGCAGGGAGTGGTAACTAAAACAGAAATGGAAATAAATAGGAATCCAAGGACACCATCTAACCAAAGGAACATCTTGCAAATGTAACAGAACTATCAGGCAACATAAACAGAGTAAGTAAGAAACTAAGCCTAAAAGAATCAACTAACACACTACTTAGAAAACATATACTACCGGTCAATGGCTTTAGATGCGCTCACTTCTCACTTAATGGGTCTCTTTATTTTATTTAGATGTTTCCTGTAGTTCTTGACAAGGTTTGCACACACAGCAGCAGGGATTTTGGACCTCTCCTCCATACAGAACTTCTCCAGATGGGCTGTCGCTTAGTGATACGGACTTTCAGCTCCCTCCAAAGATTTTGGATTGGGTTTAGGTCTGTAGACTGGCTAGGCCACTCCAGGACCTTGAGATGCTTCTTACGGAGCCACTCCTTAGTTGCCCTGGCTGTGTGCTTTGGGTTGTTGTCATGCTGGAAGACCCAGCCACGACCCATCTTCAATGCCCTTACTGAGTGAAGGAGGTTGTTGGCTAAGATCTCCCGATACATGGCCCCATCCATCCTTCCCTCAGTACAGTGCAGTCGTCCTGTCACCTTTGCAGAAAAGCATCCCCAAAGAATGATTTTTCCACCTCCATGCTTCACGGTAGGGATGGTGGTCTTGGGGTTGTACTCTTCCTTCTTCTTCCTCCAAACACAGCTAGTGGAGTTTACACCAAAAAGCTCTATTTTTGTTTCATCTGACCACATGACCTTTTCCAATTCCTCTTCTGTGTCATCCAGATGGTCATTGGCAAACTTCAAACGGGCCTGGACATGTGCTGGCTTGAGCAGGGGGACCTTGTGTGCGCTGCAAGATTTTAATCCATGGCGGCGTAGTGTGTTACTAATGGTCTTCTGTGAGACTGTGGTCCCAGCTCTCTTCAGGTCATTGACTAGGTCCTGCCATGTGGTTCTGGGCTGATCCCTCACCTTCCTCATAATCACTGATGCCCCATGAGGTGAGATCTTGTATGGAGGCCGAAGGAGATTGACCTTCATCTAGAACTTCTTCCATTTTCTTATAATTGCTCCAACAGTTGTTTCCTTCTCACCAAGCTGCGTAGCTATTTTCCTGTAGCCCATCCCAGCCTTGTGCAGATCTACTATTTTATCCCTGATGTCCTTCCACAGCTCTCTGGTCTTGGCCATTGGGGAGAGGTTGGACTTTGATTGAGCGTGTGGACAGGTTTCTGTTATACAGATAATGAGTTCAAACAGGTGCAGTTAATACAGGTAATGAGTGGAGAACAGGAGGGCTTCTTAAAGAAGAACTAAAAGGCCTGGATTCTTATTGGTTGTTAGGTGATCAAATACTGATGTTATGCAATAAAATGCTAATTAATTACTTAAAAAATCACACAATGTGATTTTCTGGATTTTTGTTTTAGATTCCATTACTCACAGTTAAAGAGTACATATGATACAAATTAAAGACTTCTGCATGCTTTGCAAGTGGGAAAACCTGCAAAATCGGCAATGTATCAAATACTTGTTCTCCCTACTGTATATTGTAGATTCTCTACCAAAGGCAACAAAACTGTGAATGAACACACATTGAATTATACTGTAAACAAAAAGTGTGAAATAAGATAAAAAATGTCATATTTTAGATTCTTCAAAATAGCCACCCTTTGCTCTGATTACAGCTTTGCTCTCTTGGCGTTCTCTCCATGAGCTTCATGAGGTGGTAATCTGAAATAGTTTTCCAAAGAGTCTTGAAAGAACTTCCCAGAGGTTCATTGAGAGACGTTCAGAGGTTAATATCTCTAAGTCATTCTACAATTTTTGTTTGTTACATAATTCCATACGTGTTCATTCACTGTTTTGATGCCTTCAGTGAGAATCTACGCACAATGTAAATAGTCATAACATAAAGAGAACAATTAAATGAGAAAGGCGTTCTAAAACCTTTGACTGGTAGTGTATATCATGATCAAAGACAAGACCCAAAACAAAACTCAAACACCTTCATTAAGATATTTATATACAGTACAGACCAAACGTTTGGACACACCTTCTCATTCAAAGAGTTTTCTTTATTTTCATGACTATGAATATTGTAGCTTCACACTGAAGGCATCAAAACTATGAATTAACACATGTGGAATTATATACTGAATAAAAAAGTGTGAAACAACTGAAAATATGTCTTATATTCTAGGTTCTCCATAGTAGCCACCTTTTGCTTTGATTACTGCTCCGCACACTCTTGGCATTCTGTTGATGAGCTTCAAGAGGTAGTCACCTGAAATGGTTTTCACTTCACAGGTGTGTCCTGTCAGGTTTAATAAGTGGGATTTCAGGCCTTATAAATGGGGTTGGGACCATCAGCTGTGTTGTGCAGGAGGTGGATACAGTACACAGCTGATAGTCCTACTGAATAGACTGTTAGAATTTGTATTATGGCAAGAGAAAAGCAGCTAAGTAAAGAAAAACGAATGGCCATCATTACTTTAAGAAATGAAGGTCAGTCAGTCCGAACAATTGAGAAAACTTTGAAAGTGTCCCCAAGTGCAGTCGCAAAAACCATCAAGTGCTACAAAGAAACTGGCTCAAATGAGGATCGCCCCAAGAAAGGATGACCAAGAGTCACCTCTGCTGCGGACAATAAGTTCATCCGAGTCACCAGCCTTAGAAATCACAGGTTAACAGCAGCTCAGATTAGAGAACAGGTCAATGCCACACAGAGTTCTAGCAGCAGACACATCTCTAGAACAACTGTTAAGAGGAGACTGTGTGAATCAGGCCTTCATGGTAAAATAGCTGCTAGGAAACCACTGCTGAGGACAGGCAACAAGCAGAAGAGACTTGTTTGGGCTAAAGAACACAAGGAATGGACATTAGACCAGCGGAAATCTGTGCTTTGGTCTGATGAGTCCAAGTTTTAGATCTTTGATTCCAACCACCGTGTCTTTGTGCAGCGCAGAAGAGGTGAACAGATGGCCTCTACATGCCTGGTTCCCACCGTGAAGCATGGAGGAGGAGGTGTGATGGTGTGGGGGTGCTTTGCTGGTGACACTGTTGGGGATTTATTCAAAATTGAAGGCATACTGAACCAGCATGGCTTCCACAGCATCTTGCAGCGGCATGCTATTCCATCCGGTTTGTGTTTAGTTGGACCATCATTTATTTTTCAACAGGACAATGACCCCAAACACACCTCCAGGCTGTGTAAGGGCTATTTGACCAAGAAGGAGAGTGATGGGGTGTGGTGCCAGATGACCTGGCCTCCACGGTCACCGGACCTGAACCCAATCAAGATGGTTTGGGGTGAGCTGGACCGCAGAGTGAAAGCAGAAGGGCCATAAAGTGCTAAGCTTCTCTGGGAACTCCTTCAAGACTGTTGGAAAACCATTTCAGGTGACGACCTCTTGAAGCTCATCAACAGAATGCCAAGAGTGTGCGGAGCAGTAATCAAAGCAAAAGGTGGCTACTTTGAAGAACCTAGAATATAAGACATATTTTCTATTGTTTCACACTTTTTTGTTCAGTATATAATTCCTCATGTGTTAATTCATAGTTTTGATGCCTTCAGTGTGAAGCTACAATATTCATAGTCATGAAAATAAAGCAAACTCTTTGAATGAGAAGGTGTGTCCAAACGTTTGGTCTGTACTGTATATATCACAAGATATTTAGAGCCTGATCTTCAAAAATTTACATTTTTAAATGTACGTGCAAACTGAGTTGCATGCGCGAAGCTGATCCACAAGCAAGGTGCAAATCAAATTGCGTGTGTAAAATGTGCTGAACAGCGGGTGCAAACTTTTTAGAGTTTGCCTTCAGGATTATGCAAATTTATGGGAGGGAGATATGCAAGTTAATCCTTTACCACCCGCAATGCGATTTATCAAACCAGAAATGGATTGCGGTGCTGTTTTTGCATCTAGATTTAGCACGTTTGAAATTCAGGTGCTAGCAGGGACGAAAAATGTCTCCTGTCACTTTGGCCAGAAGGAGATATAGATAGAATGACAGATGACAGTGACAGAGAATCTTCTGTACATGTGCCAAAAGATTTGAATTGTCAAAATAAAAAAAATAAAAATAGATGAGAATATAGGATTCTATGTAGGATTATCTAAGGTCTAATTTGGAGCCAATCACAAACAGAAGCCATAACATCTCTCCTATGATAAAACTCCTTGCAACACTTTTGTTTTTGTGTCTGGATCATTCCAGTGCACCATCGCTGTCAGTGAGATCTGTTGCTGAAGCACAAACCTTATCATGGCGAAGTGTTCACATTACTGATCATCCACCAGAGAATCGAGCACAAACCTGATCATCTGTCAGCACAGCCTGTTAACTGTAATTGCACATCATGTAAAGGACCAACTGTGCTTTAATGTAAATACTATAAATTATAGGAAAGAAAACATTATAATGCAGATTCAATTCTTATTTTGCAAACTGGATGCAAAAATCACTTTTGAAAATTCACCATTTTAAGGCAGCCTATTCCATGTATTGAAATAGCGCATGCTTTAACCTTGTCACTAAACAAAACACATTGCAATATTGACAGTAAACTTGTGTCATTGCAGAGCAATTGGAGCTGAAACAGTTTGATTACATTTCTGCAACTGAACATATGTCAGGGGAGGGTTTATAAAGTTAAAAACAACTTCATGTCACAAAAAAACAATTTGAACAATCAAACATGTATATTGCTAAAATATTGGCAAAACAAACAAAACAAATTCAGTAAAATAATTGTAAAATAATTAACTTTTATGTACATAAATGTTTAATTTATATTCTTTGCAGAACATTATGTTTTTCAAAATGAACATACTGATAGCCGACTCTTACACAAACTACACTGCCTGGCCAAAAAAAAAAGTTGCCACCTGGATTTAATTAAGCAAATAGTTAGGAGCCTCCCATTGGATAATCACTGAATGGGTGATTATGTTTTAGCTGGAAAGAAGTTATTTAACCCCAACTGGTGCAATGAGTTGCTTCTCATTTCTTAAACAACCATGTCGAAAGACACATCCTGTGGTCGTGGAAAAGATGTCAGTCTGTTTCAGAAGGGTCAAATTATTGGCATGCATCAAGCAGAGAAAACATGTAAGGAGATTGCAGAAACTACCAAAATTGGGTTAAGAACTGTCCAACGCATTATTAAAAACTAGAAGGATAGTGGGGACCCATCGTCTTCGAGGAAGCAATGTGACTGGTGTAATCAAATCGAAGAAAAACAACAGTAGAACTCCGGGCTATGTTTAATAGCGAAAGTGAGAGCATTTCCACACACACAATGCAAAGGAAACTCAAGGGATTGGGACTGAACAGCTGTGTAGCCTTAAGAAAACCACTAATCAGTGAGACTAACCTGGAAAAAAAAGGATTCAGTTTGCCAGGGAGCATATAGATTGGACTCTGGAGCAATGGAAGAAGGTCATATGGTCTGATGAGTCCAGATTTACTCTGTTCCAGAGTGATGGGTACATCAGGGTAAGAAGAGAGGCAGGTGAAGTGATGCACGCAACACGCCCACTTCTTGCACGTGCAATTTTTTCTTAGCGAAACCAATTTAGTGCACCTCATTTGGAATCTTTGAAGATCAGGGCCTTTATGTTCAAACTGATCAACTTTATAGGTTTTTTTTGTTTGTTTATTTCTCTTTGCAAATATTGACTCATTTTGAAATTGATGCTTGCAACATGTTCTAAAAGAGCTAGGACAGGGTCATGTTTACCACTGGGTTACATCACCTTTCCTTTTAACAACAATCATTAAGGGTGTGAGAAACTGAGGAAACTAATTGCGGAAGTTTGTAGGAGGAATTCTTTCCCATTCCTCCTTGATATACAACTTCAGTTGTTCAACGGTCCGGGGTCTGCGTTGTTGTATTTTGCGCTTCATAATGGGCCGCACATTTTCAATGGTAGACAGGTCTGGACTGCATGCAGGCCAGTCTAGTCTCTTCTACTATGAAGCCACGCTGTTGTAATGCATGTGGAATGTGGCTCAGCATTGTCTTGCTATAATGAGCAGGGACCTCCCCGTAAAAGACATTGCTTGGGTGGCAGCATATGTTGTTTCAAAACCTGTATATAGATTTTTTTTCTTCTTTTTTTTATGCATGTCCTGTCCGGCAGAGTAGCGCTCAGAATTGTTGTCTGAGTGCCAAGAAGAATCCCAACAGATGTACTTTCAAAAGTGGAGCATTACAGCTAAAGTTTTAATGCTCTGCTTGATATTTATAGCAAAGAAACTTGGGATTATTTAAATTGTTATGAACACAGAGACAAAAACAAAAAGGAAAAAATAAGAAGCAAGAAAGAGAGAGAGGTGGGGCAAAAATCAAAAAGTACACGGTACTAATTAATGTGTATGTATCTGTATGTACCTTTCAATATTAATAGTCCCTTCCAGATGTGCAAGTTCACGCAGTTGTTCATAAAGTGGTGAACCTCGCTCCATTCTTGCTTGTGAACAACTGAGCCTTTCAAGGATGCTCCTTTTATACCCAATTATGACACTCACCTGTTTCTAATGAACCTGTTCACCTGTGGAATGTTCCAAACAGGAGTTTTTTTAACATTCCCCAACTTTTCCCATCTTTTGTTGCCCCTGTCCCAGCTTCCAAGCATGTGTTCCAAACATCAAATTCAAAATGACTGAATATTTGCAAAAAACATTAAAGTTTATCTGTTTCAACATTAAATATTTTGTCTTTGTAGTGTATTCAATTGCATATACACTCACTGGCCACTTTATTAGGTACACCTTGCTAGTACTGGGTTGTAGAGGGTGACACGGGAGTGGATTTTCTCTCCTGTCCCATCCCGCTCCCACAGACAAATGTCCCAATCCCAGGCCAGCATAACAAAAAAAATCCTGTCCCGTCCCACTCCTGGTAAATTGACTCCCACTCCCATCCCACTCCCATTTTTGTTTTCTTCATTTAGTCTTTTGGGAATTTATTTCTTTGAAGGACCAGTTAGGTCCCTGTTTTTAGCTGTAGTAAACACCAGTTAAAGTAAAAAGAATAATAATGAAGAAATAATAAAATATCAAACAAGGAAACAGACCATGCCTATCTTAGCTGAATAAACAAAATGTACATAGTTGTATTTTACTCATTTATTAAGTGATTGTTTCCTTTGAACAATGATATTACTTTTATGTTTCAAGTTACTGAAACGAAAGAGAAATGCACCTAGTAAGAGAACTGTACTTGGTGAACAAAAGGCCAAAAAGGCATTACCTTCACAATTTAGAAACTGTATCTCAATCAGTGGCGTGCACAGAAAGTTTGGGGGGCAGGTGCTTGAGCGGAAAAATAGGGCACCTTTTGCGGCACATGGAGCTGTCAGCTGCCTTTGTAGTGTGAAATTTATTACAGGCACAGCATGAACATAATTTATATGTATTACTAAGCACCCCCAAAACAAACTATCCTGTGGGATCTAGGGAAATGACCACGCAGGAAAAAAAAACTCAAAACAAGAATGCATTTTACAAAATTCTTAAGATTGCTAAGGCAACAAATTAGATTGATTAAAAGTTAGATTACTGACTCACAACCAGTCTTTAACCTGAACTTCCTGAGTCAAATTTCTTTCTTTTTACACACTGAGCACAACGTGTTTGTCTTGACTATGACTATATCATTCTGTACTTTTATCACAAAATGTCTTCTGCACCAAATAACCTTATGTTGTACCAAAGCAGGTTACACTGCCAGATTTACCAGGTAGGTCACACTAAATGAGTTATCTTCAGAAATGTGAGTAACCAGTGACCATTCTACAGTGTAAATCAACTATACCCAGAAAATTAGTTATAAAATCTTTATAGTCAAAATGAAGACTGAGAATGATCACAAGAAGAATCATCTATACTTCTGCATGTAGCCAGTGTTATATGACAGAAATTATTCTTAGAGAATAAATATTAATGAGATTACAAGTCCTGAGAACTGATGTCTGCTATTTAGAAATTAAAATACTCTGATTACATCATAGTTTTTACACACACAGAAGTAGACAATAATTTAGCCTACATGCCCCACATTTACTGAACTTTATTACAGGTATTTTTAGTAGCCTAGTGTATGAATAATAATGGTAACCAGCTCATTTGGCCGTAATTGCAATTAAAAAAATATGAGTCAAACAAAAGTCAGCAGGGACCATTATAGCAAATGTAATATGTACATCTATGAGATAGATTTGAATTTATTTATTTCTTCTAATTTAAGAGTTAAGTCGTAGACATTCTCCTGGCGCCTGGTGGCGGCCATAGAAGACATAGCGGGTAAAGGTATGCCAATGATTGGCCTGTTCTGTTTTGATAAAATGGTGGCAGGTGAAGTTTTAACTTTTTCATCTGAAGTTTAGGAAGCAAGTATATTCGTTTTGTTTGTTTCCTGGATGGTTAGCCGGCCTGTCGGCAGGGCCGGGCTCTATCTGACGGCGGAGGGGAGGAGAGAAGAGGTAAGCTGGACCAGCGCAGGTCCAACTCTCCGCTCTGCTCGCAGCCCGTCTCCGCTAAGAGACACACAAGGCGGGACATGTATGTGTGTTGGTGAGGCGGGGTGGTAGTTGTCGTTCAAAATTTCAAAAAGTGGGGCGCTGGTATAGGCCTTTAAATTCAGAATGTTACCTTGGGCCCCACACTATACACTGTTAAAAGAAAAAAAAAGATTTCAGGACGCCACTTTTTTGTCCATAGGATAAAAGGGCAGATGCTCTAGCACCACTTCGTGTCTATCTGTGCACGTCCCTGATTTCAATGGTTCACAGCCCTGGTCCTCAGGGACCCCTTCCCTACAAGTTTTAGATGTGTGTCTGCTCCAGCACACCTGATTCAAATTCTGACAGAATGGAGGGTCAAACTGGACAAAATTAATACAATAAAATTATCATTAAATAAATAAATGTTGTGAATGTCCCATAAGTAAAGTAAATGTAACATGAAAGAAATGTAACATTAAATGTGTCATTAAATTAAAGGTACCCTTTATTTATTTAATACATCATTAGAAACAATAAATGTACCATTATATCATGAAATGGACTATTGTGTAATTAAATGTGCCACTAAATAATTAAGTATAATTTTAAAGACGACATGACGTAATTAGTGGGACACTTAATATTTAATGATGTATTAAAATAAATTGTACATTTAATGGTACTTTCAATTTTTTTCTATTTCACAACGTATTTATTTAATATCTTCCCTTGATGAAGCCTTTCTATACGGAGCCCGCGAGGGGACAAGGGGGGATTTTTTTCTTTTGCGTTCGCTCGCAAAACTTTTGCGTTCTCACGCAATAGTCTTTGCATTATCTCGCAATACTTTGTGGGAGACCCGTTTTTGAGATTTATTGAGTTTTATTTTGAAATCTGCTGGGGCTCTTTCTGCATGGAGTTTGCATGTTCTCCCCGTGCATGCGTGGGTTCTCACCGGGTACTCTGGCTTCCTCCCACAGTCCAAAGACATGCCTGTTAGGTTAATTGGTAACTCTAAATTGCCCTTAGGTGTATGAATGAGTGTGTGCATGGTTGTTTGTGTGTTGCCCTGCGATGGACTGGCGACCTGTCCAGGGTGTACCCTGCCTCTCGCCCATAGACTGCTGGAGATAGGCACCAGCTCCCCCGCAACCCACTATGGAATAAGCGGTAGAAAATGACTGACTGACTGACTGACATTTTACAAGTTAACACCGCTACATTCAACTCTCCTGAAGTTCGGTAATATTTGCGACTTTCCTGTCAGCTCTATGAGTTTAATAGATAAGTCCTTACTTCTGACTTTACGTTACAAATCCAATTTTACCAGGTCCAGTTCTCCACCTGCGTTTGCTCCCTCCATTCTGAACGCAGGTGGAAAACATCGATCAGAAGCACTGTTGGCTTGTGGGTCGTGTAGTTCGTTTGACTCCCATTATAGTATATGCTTTTTGGAAAAAAACTACACAATGGTGGCGTTGATTCAAGTTTTTTTTTCTTAAAGTTTATAATAAAGTCTCAGTTTTACATTTCCAAAGACAATTGATCCTAGTTTATTTTCCCTCCTATTGGTTAGCTCCCGCTCCCGTCTGCTCCCGTTCATTTTTTTATCCTCTCCCGTCCCAATCACGTGATCTTTACTGATGCTGTCTTCCATCCTGCGGGATTCCCATGGGAATCCTGTGACCCGTGGGATTCCCGAAAAAATTTCAGCCTCTACTGGGTTGGAACCCCTTTTGCCTTCAGAACTGCCTTAACCTGTTAAGCCCTCTCATTCCGGGGCCAGTACGCTAAAGCCCCACCCACTTTTCTCCGACCATAAAAGTGGTTAAAACACGGTTAGGTTTTTATTTTTCTAAATATCTCGGAAGATGAGGCTTTAATGTTGATAAATCAAGTCGTCAATTTTGTTTTTCACAAATTCTTTTGGTTTTACTGAACTTTAAAAACACAGGAAGTTGCTTTAAGGTCCTACCGGAAGTGGTGTTTCATTCGGGAAAACGCTTTCGGGAAAATGCACAGGCCTCATTAAGCACAGTTGTAGACAAAGTCAGCTTGTTGTTTTGCTTCGGTGGTGTTTTTTTTTTTGTTGGATTTTTTTGATAATAATGGCGCAGAAGAAGCAGATGACCGCTCTGGAAGCGTTGGAGGAAATTACCAGGTTGAGCAATACTGACATAGAGGATTCTTCAGACACAACCGTGGATTTTGATGAGGAAGAAGATGAGCAACTTCTCATTGACCCGATTCATGAGTAAGTAATACCATTACTTTTTATTTCCAGCGTTTTTATATTACATGGCTGTTATTTCAAAAAGAGATGATATGGCATATTTATTTTAGTTTTTTAACCAGAAAACTTAGCAATGACCCTGCCTCCCTCCGCCCACTCCAGCACAACAAAGAAATACATACCTGTTCTGTATGGTGACTGGCTGAAAGCTTGTTATGAATTTGTTTTATAATTTACACTTTTACCAATTACACTACTGTTTTATAACATTGCTGTTTTGTGTTATTTGGCTATTTTTGGAGTACAGTAGCAAATAATTTATCATCTTGTAAACAGAAAACTTAGTTATGAACTAATCTATTTCTATATTTTTACAGCCAGGAGGATGCAGGGCCATCTGGCACAGCAAAAACCCTGCCTCCCACCGCTTCAGTTGAGGCCTTTTCTTCTTCTTCGAGGTGAGAAATCTATTCTGCAAACCATTGTGTTTACAAAAGAAACATAATGTGTCATCACAGTGTTAGCATTGTGTTCATAGGCCTATAATAAGTCATTGTTAGATGCAACTTCATTCATATTTTCTGACTTGCGCATTTGTGTACAAAGTTCCTTTTTGATAACTGTTTTTTCAACATTTGTTTATACTGTTTTTTATAGATAATTGTTTTTTGTTTACATTTGTTTAGATTGTTTTCTATTGAAAATTGTTGTTTTCAATAAAACCTCTCTGTTTGGAGATAATTCAATATAATTCAGCATGTTTTCTATTCATTATGTTGATATTATGCTCTGCAAAATGGTACATTTTGAGGATACACAGGGTAAACGTCATGACCAAAGGTTATGTCATATGCAGAAGGAGTCCTACAATGGAAATCAGCACTTTCATTTGACCAGATTCCCTTTTATGAGGTGAAAAACACATTTGGCACAGTTTTGCCACATTTGGCTAAATTGTGCCAAAATCCCATGTCCGCCCGGCACATTTCCCACTAAAACCTTTATAGAAAATAAATGCTTCAACTGATCCAGTCCAAATTTGCTGCAGTTATATCTAGGATGTTGATGAATACAACCTTGGGGTTCTCCTAGAATTTCCAAAGGATTTTCATGGTGTTTTACAATGTTTATTTAGAAATAAATCTAGGCGAGGGCCAAAAAATAGAACTTTTTCTGTGTTTAATCATAAATAAATCAGACATAGTAACAGTTGCAACAGTGGTTCCACAGGAAATATATTCATTTAAGTCTTACCTTTACACAGGTACCAAAACTTTGCATGTAGACCTTGTAGTTGTGGAGCTATACTTGATTTATTTAAGGTATGTAATTTCAGGTGGAAATTGTCTAAAACCCCTTAGGGTTTAACAGGTTAATCATTCGTGGCATAGATTCAACAAGGTACTGGAAACATTCCTCAGAGAGTTTGGTCCATATTGACATGATAGCATCACACAGATGCTGCAGATTTGTCGGCTGCACATCCAGGATGCGAATCTCCCGTTCCACCACATCCCAAAGGTGCTCTATTGGATTGAGATCTGGTGACTGTGGAGGCCATTTGAGTACATTGAACTCATTGTCATGTTCAAGAATCCAGTTTGAGATGATTCGGGCTTTATGACATGGCGCGTTATCCTGCTGGAAGTAACCATCAGAAGATGGGTACACTGTGGTCATAAAGGGATGGACATGGTCAGCAACAATACTCAGGTAGGCTGTGGCGTTGACACGATGCTCAATTGGTACTAAGGGCCCAAAGTGTGCCAAGAAAATATCCCCCACACCATTACACCACCACCACCAGCCTGGGCCGTTGATACAAGGCAGGATGGATCCATGCTTTCATGTTGTTGACGCCAAATTCTGACCCTACCATCCGAATGTCGCAGCAGAAATCGAGACTCATCAGACCAGGCAACGTTTATCCAATATTCTATTGTCCAATTTTGGTGAGCCTGTGTGAATTGGAGCCTCAGTTTCCTGTTCTTAGCTGTCAAGAGTGGCACCCGGTGTGATCTTCTGCTGCTGTAGCCCATCCACCTCAAGGTTTGACATGTTGTCCATTCAGAGATCCTCTTCTGCATACCTTGGTTGTAACGAGTGGTTATTTGAGTTACTGTTGCCTTTCTATCAGCTCGAACCAGTCTGGCCATTCTCCTCTGACCTCTGGCATCAACAAGGCATTTGCGCCCACAGAACTGCTGCTCACTGGACCATTCTCTGTAAACCCTAGAGATGGTAGTGCGTGAAAATCCCAGTAGATCACCGGTTTCTGAAATACTCAGACCAGCCCGTCTGGCACCAACAACCATGCCACGTTCAAAGTCACTTAAATCACCTCTCTTCCCTATTCTGATGCTCGGTTTGAACTGCAGCAGATTGTCTTGACCATGTCTACATGCCTAAATGCATTGAGTTGCTGCCATGTGATTGACGAGCAGTTGGACAAGTGTACCTAATAAAGTGGCCGGTGAGTGTAAGTTGAACAGGGTTTGCAAAACACTGAATTCTGTTTTTATTTTTGTTTTAAACAACATCCTATCTTCATTGGAATTGGAGCTTTAAACTCAGATTCTATTATATTGTTTATTATAAGTGCTTGCAATACCTGCTTTGTTAAAGTTAAAGTTCTGGATTTTGGAAGTGGGGATCTGTTAAGAGGTTAGGAGCACTAAATATCTGACCTGTAGCAGAAAATTCTCTTTTCATAATTGAAATTCTCCTTTTTCTAGTTAACAGCTGGCAAAATTTAGACTGAGGCAAAAGCATATTTTTATTATCTTGTGTAAAAAGACAGAAAATTAATATGTTATAAATATCAAACTATGCAGAGAAATTGTCTAATGTTGAAACAGGAAAGTTAAATCTTCATGGACGTCTTCAGGTTACACAGCAGATGTTTCAGATTGAAAAGAGAAATGAAATCATTTTTTTGGAACAGCCTACTATTCCTTTTTTCCTCACTTTGTGTAGATTGATAGCAAATGTGATCACATTTTATTTATGTTTGATTTGAAATAAAATGTAAAGTGCTGCTATTGCATTTGTGTGTATGGAGATGAAAGCTAATATAAGAAATTTGAGCTTTTTTAAATACACTGCCATTATTTGAACACATAGGCAGTCAGTGGTGGAGAAGCTGATGAAGTTTGGGACAATGATCTCTTCAGGCCTACATTCAGTTCAGCATCAGGATCTGGGGAAGAGGTCAAGCTTTGCTCTGCAGCGGTGTGAAATGGAAAGCCTACATGGCTGACGTGCAGAGCTGTGAAATAAAGTGTTTGTGTGGGCACATGTGTGTGCTCAAAAACAAGTTCATTTTGCTGGGAGCCATCTGAGTGTTAGGGCTGGTCACCATGGAGACAGCAGCCACATACAATGCACCTTCACAGACCAGTTTGTTTACTACCTTTGCAGCCAGTCAGTCTGTGATTCACAGAATCATCTCATCCATTTTGTAAACTTAGCCCTTCAACCCATGCTTCCATCTCCCATCCATGATCCCCTCCTTCTCCTCATCCTTCTTGCCATCCTACGCTTTACGGCTGAAACAAATGAGTCCTGTTCAAACAATAAGCTGTTAGAGAGGTACGGGTGAAGTCATTAACACCACTCTGAATCTCGTGGACCATCCCTCTTTATCTCTGTCATTTGTAGTGCAAAGTGAGGAGCAAAGAGGCTTCTCCTGATTTTGTTCATAGTAATTGAGATGAAAAGATTAAACTCTGTTTTGAATTTGAGCTGCTGCAAAATGAGACAGCCTCAGAGACACAGGTTTTTACTATGATATGACCTACGAAAGTTCCCCACGCTGCTGTGCTGATGTTCATGATTCATGTCTTATGTAGAATTCCAAATGTTAGATTTTGCATTGGAGATAGAAACCAGCATGCAGAGACACGATCAGGTGCGGCTCCACGTGGGCGGACAAACTTTCAGACTTATATTTAATGACATTGACAGAAACTGCTGTTTTGTTTCTGTTTACTGTGACAAGAAGTTGGATAAACAGAACAGCAATAATGTGGAGGAACGCAGTGCCTTTTTAAATGAAATCTTTTCCAGTTATACCCATTCATTTTAAAACAAGAGAATGAAAAACAACATTTATTGTACATTTTAAAGAGGTAGCTCAGAAAAAAGAACGTACAGCTGGGGTGTGCAGCCTTGATCTGTTCCGAAAAGAGAATATGTGAAGTTTATGAACATAAATATGAAATACTACTGTAAAACAGTAGAGCTGTCCAACTTCACCAATTCACCAAATTACGTTTCACATCAAGTTCCTTTCATTTTCTTTACGACATTTATTTTGGTTTGTTTCTTACGTTTCCCATCCAGCACAGTAGCACTCGGAATTGTTGTCTGCATGGCAAGAAGAAGCCCAACAGAAATACTTTCACAAGTGGAGCAATATGGCTTTCCCTTTAATCATCTGCTTGATATATAAATAAATTAACTTTATTAGAAATTGCCTTGGGATTGTTCCAAATGCAATAGACATGGAGATGGAAGCAAAAGGCAAAAAAAGAAAGGGGCAAAAAGTTAAAACAGGGAGAACGACATCAGAATAAAAAGAAAGGATAGGCAGCAGGGGCGTTTTCAGGGTCTTCACACCCCTCCTTCTTCATCTTCCCTCTTTAACCCTTTATGACCTACCAAAGAACAAGTTCGCCAGAGCATATCTTTACATTTGTACATGCTGTAGAGCCATTTTTGGAGCATTTCAATTTGCTATATATCAATACAACCCTTAAATCCTAAATTTTTATATTTTGTATATAATAACTCCATATTAAGTAAGTAAATTGCAAAAAAGTGCAATTAACCACCAGAAAAATTTTAAACGTTTTTATTTTTTGCACATATTTTCCTTAGATACAGAAATATCATAGCTGTATCCCTCAAATATTGCAATATAAAAAAATTGCACAAAGCCCTTTCAAACCACAGGAAATTTATTTAGAGCGTTTCCATAACTTCATTTTTATGGAGTTAAATTTGGCTCAATATTATTCAATCAAACAAAAAACTAATTTCAATCAAAAAAAACTAATCTCAATCAAAAAAATAATATTCAATAAAAAAAAAACTAATCTCAATCAAAAAATATTAAGTTGTGATCAAAACTTTCAGAGTTTTTTCTCACAAAGAGAAAAAAGTTATTTGCAAAACATAAACTTTTATTTGCACATGTCAACAATCTTTGGTTACGAGTCTCGCTTTTTTGGTTTTGACGCTCTCTGTTTTTGGTTGAACTCAAAGAATTTTGAGTCCTGGAAACATGAACATCCTGGGCGGGGCCTAATGACGAACGCTGTAAGACGTTTCCCTATTGGTTAGCGCTGACTAAAGCCGCAGACTCTGATCCCCTCCACCTCTGAACTTCTGCTCGAACTGCAGGGCTTGCAGCGTCGCTTCAGTGAGGAGACATCAACTCTACAGAAGAAAACTGCGGTTAAGTGAGCCGAAAGTCAGAAATACGCGGTCACGCCAGCCGACACTAGCTCTCTCTTAAAGATTACCTTCGCGCATACAAGGCGCATTACGGTAATGGAGCAGAAAGGACCCCGATCCTGGCAACGGTTGAGAAAATAAGAGGAAAACAGAAAGGTAACCTACAGAACATTTATATTAATTACATTTTTACAACTTTCACATTCATGTTTTATGTAAAAGAATAAATATTTTATATTTTACTGTACAGTTTTGGAGAAATATCTTGTCAAAATACTTCAAAATGCTCAACCATTATATGCATTTGTCCCACTTTCAGGAATTTATTTCTCCAAAACCATGAGAGGTGACAACACAATCATTCAGATTTTATTAGAGGGTCATCTACGCTATAACCAGAATTGTTTGATTGAATAATATTGAGACAAATTTAACTCCATATATTTTTGAAATACGCTAATTTTTATGAACAGAAACAATAACGAACATAAAATGTACATTGTAAACAGTTTGAGAAAAGATAATATGTACATCAAAATAAACTATTTACTGAAGTGTAATTAAATCTCTAAGTGTGCCAGATACCTATGAGCACACATATATGTTCATAAGACCATCTTCAAACAATAAAAAGTGCAAAAAAGCAAAATGAAAAGTGAAAATGAAAGTGCGAGCGAAGTTTACCGCGAAAAAACTACAACTACTGGGAAAAAAAAGACCACTCCCGGGAAAAATCAGCCAGAAAATGACATAACTTCCGGTTGTTGCAGGCATCGGTGTGAAAGAAAACCATGTGATAGTTCATCCACCAATGTCATCACGCATATTTCAATGTAGGAAGTACACTTTGGTCTGGATTTTAATGTTTGTTTTTTGCGATTTTATTTTTTTACTGGATTTCTCGACAGTTTCAGGAAAATAAAAACTGTGCTCTCTGACACGTGGTGAGTAGAATATTTAAGTTGAACTCTCCGGTTTCATTTGCAAAAAAAAAGTATTGTTCTAACTTATTTGGTCGCAATTCTACAGGGGTTTAAAAATAGATATGCAAATGGAAGCGCTGGCGCTCCCCCCGGTCATAAAGAGTTACGAAATAGCCTTTACTGTCTGTATTTATGCATTTTCCACAATATGTTTTTATCTTTCATGCATCTTTCATGAAAAACATTTGTTGCCACTTGCTGAGTGGGCTCCACCTCTGTCTCACAGAGAATAAATTATGGTGAGACTGGACAATTGGCTCCCAAACAGGGTTTTTTTTTCAGCCACTTGGGAACCAGTGAGGCCCAGAGCTTAAAGGGCTGCAGCTATAGTAATATAAATTGGTGTTACATTATGGAACCAAGGTTCTAGTTAGTATAGGCTCGTCTATGAAGGTAATTTTGGGGCAAAACTATGTGTGCATTGTTACTGTGGAGTTTTGTAATTGTAGAATGTTTTCTGTCTTACACAAATACAAAGCAGCAGTTACATATCTTGAGATTCTTAAATACAAGTGCATAAATTGCATTGTTTGAGTTACACATCAAAAATCTCTTACATTCACAGTTTTGCTCCAATTGTTCTGAAACCAATGGTGCAAAAATAAATTGAAACACCTGTATTAACATCTTCTCACAGATAATATTTTTATGATTTTTTTTTCCTTTAGCACAAACACAAATCAGTGAATACAACTGCACAAATCTGCTGCTGTGAGTCACACATGCAAGTTACAACTTCTCTTTAGCGCGCTTTCACTTTTGCCCCAATTGTACCGCTGATGGTGGAGCAAAGCAATCTCTGACTTGTAGGTAATTTGTATGGCCATACAGCAGAGGGCGCTGCCTGGTCCAGACTTAGCAGGTATGCGCCCACTGGCAAAACAAACACCGCCATGTTGAGGACTATGGAGACTCGGGCTGCCTCCTTCACAGGCCAATTACATCATAGCAAGGCCAGCTGACATAAAAACAGAAGGGGGCAGCAAAGGTAGTCTCAGAGGCAGTGTGTTAGATGCTTGTCCTAACCAGTTCTTCTAACTAGTTGGTGTTGGGCCTATGGAGAGTGTTCGATACAAGAAGCTAACGTGCTAGCATCGGGGGCACGAGCAGCGCATCTTGACTCCAGGTGAGTGTGTTTTGCATTTTTAAGATCATGAGAAAAACAACGTATTTACTGTTGGTGGAGATTAAAAGAAAACTACCAAAGCAATGTTTACTGTGTAGAAGTGGACAGAATTGTACATATTGATAGACATGTCCCTAAAACAATTTGGTGTGCTATCACCAAATGCATTGGCGCCAGGCTTGGGATTAAATTCTTTGCATATAACTGCATTAATTTAATGCAACAGCAGCTTAATTCCTGTGTTACTGCTGGCTTCCATTGCAGAAACTAGTCATGAACCAACTGAAGTAAAAATATATTGTAAAAAAAAGAAATCATCACAAGCACAGCCAGCAATATTGTTTTTTTTTTTGTTTTGTTTTTTTCATGTTAACCATTGTGTCCTGGCATATAGTAAAGTCTTTACTTTCAACATTGTGCGGTGTGTAACAGTCGGAGTCTGCAGTAAGTTTATCGTTGAGTCCAGGCGGTACAAAACAGATGAATGGTTTGTGGACAGAAATAATAACTGTTGTGCCTTGTTTTTCAGATTCACTGGCTGAGGTAAAACACAACACACAGGAAGCGGAGAAAACAATGGGAATTTGATATTACTTCTACTTCAGCTTCGCACAGCTACCTATACACTACATTGTTGTATTTCCAAAGTTAAGCAAGTTAACCTATAGCAGTTCAGAAAATAGCATGTTGTCATAAATAACTGTCCATCTTTTATGTAAAGATCACATTGTCAGGATCTGTCTGTTAGGTTTTGAGTTTTGGTTCTTTGTTGATTTATCTGCACTTCCCTGTCTGTGTTCTTCAAGTTATTGTTCATATTGGATTAGGTTCATGATTTATTCTTTAGACTACTTTCTGGATTCCTGTGTTTTTTGAGTTACTTTTTATTTTCCTTATATCATCACGATCCGCCTCTGTTAGGTTTTTGTATTTTAGTTCTTTGCTGGTTCCTCTGCACTTCCCTGCTTGTGTTTTTCAATTCCTGTTGTGTCAACTTATTCTTTTTGGATTAGGTTCATGATTTGTTTTTGTGTTTGGACTATTTCTGGATTCCTGTGTTTATATTCTTAAATCTAGTCAATGTTTACTTGTATTCTGGTCACCTCCCTGCTCTCCATGTTCATCATGTTGATTGGTAGTCCTCTCCCGGTGTTGTGCAGCCCTTGTCTACCAGCTGTTTCATGTTTCTCCTGATTGGTTCCCCTCCTAGCTCATTGGTTCTTCTTGCATTCCCATCAGTATTTAGTTCTCTGGTTTTCATTGTTCTCCACCGGATTATCTGCTCTCATCCCAGCTTTGACATCTCTATGTTCTTGCCTGTTACCCTGCCTGCATTCCCCGTTTAAGTGTTTTTCAGTTATTAATACATCTGGTCAACTCACTATGCGGCTCCCGTCCTCCTACCTGCATTTTGGTATTGCTCCACCACATATCATGACAGTAAAACCCGGTCAGAAAAAGGACCCAGCAGCAGGAGTCTGTGGGAGTCTCTCCGGCATGCCCTGGAGAAAAGTGCACGCCAGGCAGAAGAGGTGGAGGAGCAGCGATCGGCATTCTTGGGCTCAAAGCTGTTTATTTCTTTCCCTGGAACCGGCCCTACATCTCTCCACCTTCCCAGAGTGAGTCACCAGGCCAGCATCAAGGATGCCACCATCCCCCTTCCTACTCGCCTCGTACTTTCTCTGTTCAGGTCAACGTAGTTCCACGCCTCTGCCACAGCCCTGTGGTCCGCCTCTGTGTCTACTGTTTCCTCCTCCTCATGCTGTAGACGTCGTCGACTGCCTTCCACGTCCACAGCGGCCGCTGCCAAGCTCTTCCCATCCGCAGCAACCACTGCCAAACCCTCCATGTCCACAGCAGATCCTCCTAGCCCTTTGGACTGAATGAACCGGGCGATTAAACGGGGCCAGTTCCTTGCAGCATTGTGTCTCCACCTCCTGGATCCTCCTAGTTTGCCTTGGCAGAGGTGGGAAGTTGCGAACCAGCTGAGGGACTGGCAGGATAAATGGTGAGGTAATTTCCCTCATAGCGCCTTAACTACTGAGACTATCGAAGTGGAGCACCAGAGAATTATTAAGGAGATGGTCTCACCTGCTTTGAAGGATTAGTTAGACGCTTCAGCACCTGCTTCATTGTCTGCTGGAGGTCAGCTAGATGCTTCAGGACCTACGTCCGCTACTGAGGGTCTTCTTGATGCCTCAGCTTGACCAGATATTAGCATCCTGCTTGTCATCTACACTCCTGGCTCAGTAGTTGTCGTCATCTACACTCCTGGCTCAGTCGCCGTCATCATCTACACTCCTGGCTCACTCGTCGTCATCACCTACACTCCTGGCTTACTCGTCATCATCATCTACACTCCTGGCTCTGACATTATCATCTCTTGCTTCAGAGGAGCGCCTTTGTGTTTCTGTTCCTGTTCCTGTTTTGGAGGGGTTCGAAGATGAACCGCCTCCGTCTTTAGAGCCTCAAGGGCTGCAGCGCAGATCTTCAGGGCTCCAGGCAACCTTCTTAGTTGTAGCAGGCCTCCTAGACTCCTTCTCCGCATCGACGGCCGCTGAGGTCTTAACCTACCGGCCATCCACCTGAACTTTGTTTTTGTTTTGTTTTGTTTTGTTGGAGTCATCCATTTTGGTCGGGCAGTTGAACATGCACACCTCAACAGACGCTGCAGCTCTGACGTCACCCGGAACTATAAACCCGCGGAAAATGAACTTTTGTTGCCATTTCCAGCGTGTCTCTCGGGACTACGCATCGGAGGTGGATATCTGGAGACAAAGCTCGCAGGCAAACTTTTTCTCCACACGGCCATTCCCGGAAGAGATAGAAAGCTGAAAATCTGTCTGATACAAGAAGGTCAGAAGATTCATTTACCGATCGAAGACCATGCCAACACCCGGCGCAGGTGGAAACAGGTGGAACAAATCAACGTCAAAGTAATTTCGTTCTTGTTTTTATATTAAATTGGATAGGTGCATTTAGAGGTCTGGGCAGGATGAGGCGTAGTTAAGATATGTTTTTTCTTTATTAATATTGTTCAGTTGTCATATTTATCCCCTTTGTGTAGAATAGTGCTTGTTAGTTAGGCGAAGGCTTTTGGACCAGAATGGTGGTACAGTATATCAGAATTATATGGCTTCAATAAATCTTCATATACTGTATATAATTAAAAGAAGCATTTGTGTTTATTTCGTGCAAGAGTGATTTATCTGTCAAAACAAGGTCGAAGTTCCCCCACCTTCGGTGAAGCGGTTGAATAAACAGTGACATTATTTAGTGACATTATTATCAATTATTAATGAATAAATAACTAATTGTAATTATTAAGAGCTTTGAGCTTTGTTAGTCATGATTTGTCCAAAACTGACATCATGTTCAAACATAAGGGTGTCCAAAACTGCACTTGGCGCCAGGACACCCTAGGCCGCAGATCGATGATAGACTTTGTTGTCACGTCACCTGATCTGTGGCCGCATAATTTCAACACTGGTGAAGAGAGGAGCAGAGCTATCGACTAAACATCACCTGGTGGTGAGTTGGATCAGATGGCGAGGGAAGATGCTGAACAGACCAAGTGGACCCAAATGTGTAGTGCAGATTTGCTGGGAACGCCAAACCATCAGGCGGCTGAGGTAGGTGAAGCAACACTTCACCAACACTGTGTATAGAGTAGGTGGTGTGCTGTTGATCTCAACTACTCATGTCATCGGGCAGTGGAAGGAATACTTTGAGGATCTTCTCAAGCCCACCAGCATGTCTTAACCGGGGCTGAACTTGCCAAGAAAAGCTCTGTGGCGGCAGGGCTCCGAGTGTGGACAAGATCTGCCCTGAGTTGTTTAAGGCTCTGGATGTTGCTGGGCTGTCTTGGCTAACACGTCATTAAATGGACATCATGGTCAGTGCCACAGGATTCGAAGCTTGGGGGTGGTGGTTCACCTTTTTAAGAAGGTTGACTGGAGGGTGTGTTTTGATTATCAATGAATCACACTCCTCAGCCGCTCTGATATGGCCTTTTCAGGGGTGCCAGAAAAGAGAGTTCAGTCAGAAGTAGAACCTCGGATTCAGGAGCAACAATGTGGGTTTTGTCCCACCCATGGAACACTGGACCATATCTTTAACCTTGCTAGGGTTTTTGAGGGGGCATGGGAGTTTGCCCAAACAGTCTACATGTGTTTTGTGGACTTGGAGAAGGCATTCGACTGCGTTTCCCGGATTACCATCTGAGGTGTGCTCTGTTAGTATGTGAACGGAGGTCCGTTACTACGGGCCATTCAGACTATATACAACTGGTGCAAAGTCTGTTTTGCATTGCTGACAAGAAGTTGGACCATGGGGATGCACTTTTGCAGGGGGCTTTGTTTTTGGAGGGCTGGTAGGGGCTCATTTGCACGGTGTGGGCTTTGTGCACGGCTTTTGCTTTGGGTGCTCTTTGCTGCATTCTGTCCTCCACTGCATGGCATGCTGTGGTGTTGGGCCGGTTGTCCTGTGCTCGGCGGCTCTGGCCTCCCAAGTGTGGGTGCTGCAGGGTGGCTTGGCAGTTGCAATGAGCTTCTCAACCTTATACTGAGGTGGGGTTTGCTTATCTGCTGGGTGGTACCTGGTGGGTGGTGTGTGCTTGGGGTTTGTGGTCTTCACCATGTCCATACCGATGTATGGAAGGATGTGTGGTATTGCTGTGGTGTTGCTGTGGTGTTGGCTCGGAGGGAAACCACGGCTTGGCTCTATCGTTTTTGCTTGGCTGGATGTTGGTGATTCTGCG
The DNA here is from genome assembly GCF_021462225.1 of Girardinichthys multiradiatus. Lineage (NCBI taxonomy): Eukaryota > Metazoa > Chordata > Actinopteri > Cyprinodontiformes > Goodeidae > Girardinichthys > Girardinichthys multiradiatus. The sequence goes on from NC_061799.1 coordinate 8,406,722, forward strand.
TCTCGGGGGGTAGTGCACCCCCTTTTTGCTGTGCGTGCTGTGGCCTTTCTGTGGCGTCCTTTGGCTTGCTGGGATGGTGTCTTTCCCTTGGGCATGGTGGAGGTGCATTGTAGTCTGCTTGACTGCCTGGCTGGAACTGGGGGTTCGGGTTCATTTGTCTATGGGGGTGCATGTGCCTATGCTGGCCCAGAGCTTGCATTTGGGTGGGCCTGCCAATTTGGGTCAGATGTTTCTTATTGGTGGCATCGGTGTCGGTGTGGGATGTGTTTTGTTGCCCCACTTGCCTGGTTGTGGATGTGGTTTGGTGCCGGGCATCAGGGACCGGACACTCTGTTGTCTCTGCCTCATGGGTTCAGGGGTGGTTGGGCATGTTGGTCATGTGCCCTCCTTTGTATGGCATATTCTGGTTGTGCTGGGCTGGCTGGTCTGCTCTTTATTCTGTAGTGGAGCTGCACGCTTGGTCGTTGCTGTGCACTCCCGGGTGGCTCCTTTTTGTTAGGGGTAGGTGGCGTCTTCGGGAGAGGGACTGGGTGTCAGGACTGGAGATCAGGGTTTGAGGGTTTGGGTGGTTCTGGGGAAGGGGGGTCTGAGAAGGGAGGGTATTTTCTTAACCTAACCTCTGGTGCCTGCGCTCACCTCTAAGGGTTAAGTTGCGTGCAGACATTGAGGCTGTGTGGGTGTCGCTGCGTCGGCTTTCCTGGGGCACCTCCAAGGTTTGATTGTGGTGTTGGCGGAGTGCCCAGTCCTTAGCGTGCTGTGGCGCCCTTCCTCCAATGTTTCCTTCTGTGGCTCACCGGCATTTGGATTTGAGAGGCGGTGGTAGAGCGTGGTCGGGGACGCCGGCCCCGAGTGCTTGCCACTGGCCGGGGACCTCTTGCCGGGTGAGTTTGTCCCATCTTGGTGTGGGGTCGGGAGTTCTGTTGTGGGCACAGTGATCAATGGTGTCTGCACTGTAGCGTCTGTGAGCTGGGGTCACTCAGGCTCAGGCACGAGCCCGGGCTAAGTTTCAGGTGCTGGGGCGGTCTGCCTGTCTCCACCCCCGGAGAGAAGGGGACCACCTCCTGGGTCCAGGGCGGGGACTGGTTACCCCTGTGGGATATCGGCACCTGGACCTGGGAGTATAGAGTATGTATGGGGAGTGTGAGTGAGTGCACAACATCCATTGTTGTTTGTCTTTATGTTGGGTGCGTGGATGTGAGTGTTTTTATGTGTACACATGAGGGTGGGAATATGGGTTGTGACTCTGTGTGCCTTTTTTTGTCAGGTTGGGTCTTGGGCTGCTCCCTCTCCTGGATCAGTTTAGGCCCCCCATCAAACGTGGGGCCTATTTCCTCCCCGCCACACTACCAGCCAGTGGTTGGTGTCTCTGCTTGCCGGTGTACTTGTGGTTCTCAGTGTCCGGGGCTGGGTGCATTGGTGTGTGCTGGCTCACTCCCGGTGGCTGCTTGCCATGGCCTGGAACCCTGGGCTCTGTCGTGCCTCTGCTTGGGGAGTGATACGTCCCGGGGTCTCGGGTCTCTGGGTCAATGGCTGGATCTGCCCAGGCGTAGACGGCTGCCAGCAGGGCCTGTGGGCTCGTCGCTGCAGCTCCCTGAGGCTTCTGCACTGTGGCTGCTGGATGGTTTCCCTGGGACTCTCCCCTGCTCTTCTTTGGGGGGGGTTTCTGTAGTCCCGGCGGTGGTTCTCCTGGGGTTCCTGTGCTCTGGGGGTTCTTTGAATGTCTGTGGCTCGGATCTCTTCCATATCTGTCCTGGGTCCAGGAGGGCAGGTCTGTGGCTCCTCACACTCGCTATTGCATATTTTTATGAAGAAACCTTATATAGACAAGCACGCTCACACTCAGACCCACAGGTATTAACAGATACATAAATGTTCTATATTAGGCTGTATATACCACTAAATGCATCTTGCATTAAAAAGTATCGTGCACTTTTTGGTAAAAAAATATGAACGTTCTGCGGTTGTAGAAGCAATCAGGGTGTTATCTTGTATTCTCTTCATCCTTCTTTCTTTCCTCCATTCTTGTCTTCTTCACTCCCCTTTTCCTTTTTGACTCACCTTTCTCTCTGTGCTTCTTCTTTTTTTCCTTTTCATTTCTATCTCCATGTCCATAACATTTGAAATAATTCCAAAGCAGTTTCTAATAAAGTTTCTTTTACGAATATCAAGTAGAGCTTTAAAGCGTTAATAATGCTCCACTTGTGAAAGTATATCTGTTGGGCTTTTTCTTGGCACTCAGACAACAATTCTGAGCGCTACTCTGCCGGACAGGACACGTTTAAAAAAAAATAATAAGTTGGACCGTTTGAGGGTGAGGGATTGGACTTCAACAGAGTCGCCCATTGTCACAGATTCTGTTTATAACTTTAATGGACAGAATTTCTTGGTGCAGCCAGGGGGGAGAGTCTTCAGTATGTCCAACTGGGAGGAAGACCCAGGACACACTGGAGATACTATGTCTCTCGACTGGCCTTGGAATACCTTGGGGTTTTACTCAAAGAGCTGGAAAAGGTGGCTGTGGAAAGAGATGTGTGGGCTTCCTTACTCAAGCTGCTGCCCCTGCAACCGACCAAGCAGAAGATAATGGATGGATGGACAACTGACAATATTTTATATATTTTTCCTAGCTTTTTTCTCTCGAGAGTCCTTTCTTTGGATGTTTGAAGATTTAAACAGTCAGATATGCCATTTTGTATTAATTTATATCTGATATTTGTATCATAGAAAATGAAAAATATAAAAAATTTTCTTGCTTATGGAAAACATGAAGTATTTTTCTAAAGTAATTTCTAAAAAAGAAAAATATATCCTATTTTTACTCCAAAACACATCATCTCCGATACCTTCCCTGGGGTTCGTCCTGTAAACGGTGGGTTGTCAAATCGAACCCCCGCTCTGTCTGTCTCAGTCGTTGTGTCCTTGGCCAAGACACTTCACCTGCCTTGCCTGCTGATGGTGGTCGGAGGGCTTGATGGCGTCGATTGTATGGCAGCTTCTGTTAGTCTGCCCCAGGGCAGCTGTGGCTACAATGTATTCACCAATGTCAGTGTGTGAATGTGTTGATGACTGTAGTGTAAAGCGCTCTGGAGTCTCTGGGTACTTGATAAAGTGCTAAACAAACGAAGGCCATGTAGCATTTACCATCATTTCAGGGAAGCTCTGTACACCGGGGCTGGCGTTTAGGATTTCATAACAGAGCTCAGATATGCAAACTTTAGAAATAATTATTCCGCAAACAAAATGACAAAATAAACATAAGACAGCCTTCAGCAGAGTGGGGTCTTGTATCCTCATTAACCCAGGAACATTTTACTAGTGAATCTTGTCACAAAATCCTGAGTCTTGTTTTTAAACAAGCTTGTTCTCTCCTTTTCCTGACATTGAATGTTTACCCTTCACATTTTTCTATTCTAACAGTAGTTATATGAACAATAAAACTGCTATTTTATTGCTGTTTGCTTTTTTAAGAATCCCTGCTGAAAAAGAGCATCCCCACAGCATGATCCAGCCACCACCATGTTTTGAGATGGTGTGTTCAGGGTGATGTGCAGTGTTAATGGTATGCTTGGTGATCATGATGCTGTTAAGTGGCTAATGTTCTCTAAGAAACTACTGATGCCTTCACAGAACCGCTGGATTTAAGATGAGGTGAAATTAGACTGCGCTGGATTCTAACCAGTAACTAGGGAACTTCTAAAAGGCTATTAAATGCACTAAAGGGGGTTGAATCAATTTTCTGATTTTTCACAAATATGTGCTTCTTTGTTTTGTTGTTTTATCCCAATAACAGACATTGAAGTGTTTGGTTGAAGCATAACCACACAAAATGAGAACAAGTTCATGGGATGTGAATGCTTTCTCAAGGCACTGGGTCTTAGAGTAACAGGTCACTTATTTAGTAGTAACTAGTTCATAAAAGTGTATATGGCTTTAAGCTTCAGTGCATTTCTGACATGCTTTGAATGTTCGAGTCTGGACAGTTACTAATACAACATAAATCTTTTTTGTCCGTTTTCTGTTTAAAATAAATACCTGTGAGTTTGTGTTTATTTATTTTATGTTCTTTTGTGTTAATCTTTTTCTTTATTGAATTTTATTAGATTTGCATGTTCTTACATATTTGCCTTAGTTTTACATTTCACATCTATTTTAGTTTCAATTTAGGAAATTCCCACTTTTGATTCCTTTTTAAAAGTTGCTTTTTAAAGTCTGATGGAAAAAATACCTGACGTTAAAAACTAAATAAATAGAAATAGAATAGTTTTCTGTGCCAACCTATGAGAAAGTTTTTTCTAACATCACAATTTGATCACAAGTTCTGCATTTGTATTTTTAGAAAGAATGTTCCATGCTTCTGGCCCATAAATAACTATGATGTGTTAACATGATGCATGAATAGACAAAATAACACTGGATGATCAGGTTTTATTCCAGGCTGTTGTTATCTAAACAAAGTTTTACATTGCATACAGTAAACACAGGCAGGTAGGGAGGACCTGGATGAACTGGCATGGGAGAGGCTCAGCCAGGTGGTTTTCACACAGTTATTTCCAAAGCATTGAACCATCCTGGGTTGGGTGGATCAGGACACGCTGGTGGAAATGAGTCAGTGCCATCATCTGAATCCACATTTTCTCTGAGTGGTGAGTAATAACAGACAGAGACCCAACTTGGTGGAGTAGACTGAAAACAAAAAGCTGCAGTCATAGTGACCAGGTTACCACGGCAACAAATGCAGCACAGTTCGAGTGGTCCCTTCCCGGGGTTCAATCTGAAATAATTACACTAGAAGGAGTTTAAAACCATTTTTATTTCATTTGAATTGCAAAGTAGGAGAAAATAGACTGCTGTGAAAAGACTCCTTCATGACCACTTCTGTCAACCATCCACACATTGATCAGTTTGTACTGCCAGCACTGTTTCGCTATTTTATTAAAAGATTAACAAGACACTGAGCCAGCAGGAACTCAGAATGGATTCAGAGACCATGATAACTCATTGCAGTGAAGTAAAAAGTACAAATGTTTTTCTCTGTTTCCAGTGTAACTCTGGACATAGCCTGATGTAAAAGGCTTCTTTGTGTGTTTTAAAAGTGTTTGTGGGTTAATTCTGTTCTTGCCTTAACCTTTTTCTTCTGGTTCCAACAAACAGAGACACTTTCCTTAGTCGCACTGATCTCATCATGTCAACATGTATACAGTGCTTTGCAATGGTTTTCCTCTTAAACGTTTGGACATTTGGTGATATCACAACCTCAAACTACAAAAATGTATTGGGATTTTATGAGAAAGACCAACGCCAAGTGACGCATACTTGTTGAAGTTTTTAAAAAATGAAATTCAGAAAAATGTAGTTTGCAATCACAGCTGCAAGTCTTTTGAGGTATGTCTCCACCAGCTCAGCACAGTTGGACCACTGAAATATTTGTCCATATACCTTTAAAAAATAGCTCAAGCACAGGCAGATTGAATGGAGAACGTCTGTGTTGTACGGTGGCTGGGTGGTGCAAGCCAACATTACAAAATCTGAAACACTTTTACAAAGCTTGAGGCAAATTCACATTTCAGAAAAAAAATTAACAAGATGTGAAACGCTTTTACAAGTCCTGAAACAAATTTACCTTTGAGAAAACAAATTAACATTTGAGAAAACACATTAATATTTCAGAAAACAAATTTACATTTCAGAAAACACTAACACACACCGAACACTTTTTCAAATGACAAAATCTAACGGAAAGGGCAACTCCGAGGCTGACCCGGAAGTGCAAATGGGACCCCTCGTGGTGACCCTAATGTATTTTGCCTGTATTGTGACACACAAATGAGTAGAGAGACAGCAAGCTGAATTTGTGGCGGTAGCAACTAGAATTGCCACTTCTGCCACCGGAGGGTGCCACAGGGTGCCAGACCAGCTTTAAAAGCCTCTAGGATGCTGCCACAGCGGCTGCTGCTGTTTTTCCGGAAGCAAATGCTGATTATCGGGGAAATGGGTTGTCATTATAATTATTAGCTATTGACTGTTAGTCAGTAATTACTTTCAAATCATGATGTCATTATTTGTTATTATTCAATAAACAGTGTTAGACCCATATTATAGGTTGACTGTATTTACCTCAGATGGAAACTATGTCCTAAATAGCATTATGTGTATGTATAATGTGCTGAAAGGATGACGAAGAGACAACTGTCGTTTTATTATGAATCATGGTTATTGTGATGTTACTCACAGAAAATAAAAATGAATTATTTAAAAACACCCTTGCACTCTGTAGAGTCCCTGGCCACGAGGGTGCGAGAGGGTGCCACAGGTTGCCACAAGGATGCCAGAGGGTGCGAGACCAGTTGTAAAAGCCTCTACGACGCTAAAACTGCAGCTGCCTCTGTTTTACTGTGGTCAAGCCAGCCTCCACTTTGAAGATCAAGTCAGCCATCACGCAGTTTTGTTGTGCATGAAAACATCAAAAATTACGGCAGTGGCACTTGCTCAGATCTTAGTAAAAGCAATATTTTTTAAATGAACTGGTGGTTCAAGGTGGTTCAACTCGAGATGGTTGATGTTATTCTTGCTGTTATTTATATTAGATATTTAAAAGTCCACCCACAAATATGTAGATATGACATTATAGTTTTTGTCACTTTTTTATATGGTCATTTGGTCATGTTGTATTTCATAATTAAAGGCCTTCAAATAATTTTACTTTTATTTTCCCTAAGTTGCTGTGTTACTTTCACTTCAGGATGACAAGAGAACACGTACTAATTCCACTCAATAAATTTAATCAAGATGTGTGGAATTTCAAAATTAAAGCCCTTTAATGTTTTCTGACATTTTCAAGATATCATGTTATGTTGTCCGATCATTTGTGGTCTCCTACTACTTGAAATACGTTTTAAGGATGACTATCTGCTACTGCCACACCTATTGCAGTCCAGTATCTGAAACACTGAAGGGATAGGTCAGAAAACAGGCCAAACACCACTCGAATGCTGTCTGTTATGGTAATGGCTGATATAATGTTCTTGTAGCTCCCTCTTGTGGTTGTACTTGTCAACTGTGGAGTTGTCTAATAAACGGGAGTCGATACGTTAAGAGAACGTTGTCTTAGTCCATTTTCTATGGCTTAATACTGAGGACTAACAAGACATGGTGTCAGAAGTTCTCAGAGGGGAGGACGAATGACAGGAAACCCAAAGCTTACCAATCAGTGAGAATTTGCATACCGTAATGAAAAGGTATAACTCAGCTAAGCTAACAAATTAGCAAGCACTAGCTAGCAGCCCCTATACAGCAGCATGGCAGCCGCACCAGCAGCATTTAAAGTATCACCGCCGTCAAAGTTCGACTTCTCAAAGGCAGAAGAGGAGCCAAAATGCATCCGACATTTTGAGCAGTTCAGGATAGCGTCTGGACTCGAGCTGCAACCAGAAGAAAACCAGGTTAACACTGATATATACAATGGTTGATGAAGCAGAGGACATCATAACTTCATCTAACCTGACTAATCAAGAGGGAAGTGAGTTCCACACTCTCAAAGATAAACTGGATACACACATTGTTATTAAAAAAAACGTTATCTCAGAACGTGCAAAGTTAAACCGAAGACAACAAGATGTCGGAGAGGCTGCCTCTCCGAACATTGTAGATACGGGCCTTACACAGTGAAATGAACTGCTCCGGTGGAAACACAACTGGTGCTGTACCGAGTAGAGAGAGACCGAGTGGAGCAGAGCCACGCCGCCTAAATTGAGCCAGTGAAAAAGGGCATTAATAATCCATGTTAAAGGCCCCCCCAAACATTGCTTCTTCTTTGTTATTTTCTGGTGGCTGACATACAACAATTTGGTGCGCTACCACCACCAGCAACCTTGGAGTGTGGACCAGAATGTCACTGACCCACACAGCTGCCCGTCACGCCTGTTCAAAAGACAGACGTGGTGGCGAGCAGGAATAAAATATATATATCTACATAGTAAATGTGAAATCTTTACGGTCCTGACAAAATGCTTTCTGGGTCCAGATTTGGACCGGTGTCCGGGGTTTGAGAACCCCTGCTTTAGTGAGTGGTGTAAATGAAGACAGGATACAACCCAGATGGTTAGCAGATGATGGACTAACACTTGGCACTGAAGTTTGCTCAAGCCATTAAGGCAGCTAATAGAGACATTGTGGACTTCAGAAGCATGGTGAAATAGCGACGACTCAATAAAGCAATTGTGAATTGGTTGTCTGAACACATAGCAATTGTACTTAATTAGTTCTAAACTAACTGGACCATTTGCGTATGGTTCATTATGTTCTTTATTATTTCAGGTTTGCTTAGTAATCTGTATTTGAATTGTTTCTAGCCTAGTCAAAGAGTTTGTCAATTAAAATATGTTAAACTTGGAGTTGAATTGTTTGTTAACACAGTCTAATATATTGAAGAGAAGTTGTGAACTTATTCCATTAGTGTGTAGTGTTTGCTGTTCAATAATGCCAGTGCTCGAATCACTCTTTCATCTATTGTTCTATTACCACCGCTGGTATCTCCAGGACAATACTTGACAGACTGAAAGTTATTTATGAAATATTAAATAAATTAAGCATCCTATGCAAGGTCACTCACATCTGTTGTTTTTTTTTTTTTTTTATTCAAGTTCGTAAAACAATATCTGACAGAGGCTGAGAGCTGTTTGGTTATTAATCCCTGATAATCTGGTGATGCCCAGACTTGATCTTTTTAATTAAAATTACTAACTTTGTTAATAATTGCCCTAGGCATTTTTTTATAGTTATTTATAGACAAACCAAACATAGTGTTGCTTAACAGTCTGTAAGCAGAAATGTTCAAGTCTTGCAATGGATTCTCAAATCGTATAAGGTCTGTACTTTGATTGGGCCATTATAGAACATGAATATAGCTTGATCTAAAACCGTTCCATTGTATCTCTAGCTGTACATTTAGCTGTATCCTGCCTGAAGGTAAACCTCTGCCCCAGTCAATTCTTATGCAGCCTCTAACAGGTTTTCTCATAGTTCGCAGTTTTTGCATTGTTCAGTGTTGTCTGTCCAACACCTGGGATTTATTAAAACAGAAGATAAATAATGATCTCCTCTTCGTTTCCCAGAGAGTTCGTACCTGTCATTAAATTAATCTATCTTCCTTAGATAGAAAAACGTTTTATCCAATTTGAATAAATAACTGAATCTGACTGCACTGTTCAATGATTAGGATTAACTGGAATGTATGAACCTGACTCTGTGAAGTGCCTTGAGACTACATGTGTTGTGAATTGGCACTATATAAATAAAACTGAATTGAATTGAAATGACCAGTTTGTGACAGTTCACCAAACAGTAAAAGCCAATTACATCAAAAATAGCTATAACAGCTCCTTCAGTTCACTAATAGTTTAACACATGCACTCTGTTGCACTTCTGCATCTAATGTTGCAGCTGTATTTTACACTAAAGAAAGCTAAAGATATTTTATTTGTGTTTGTTCACAAAGTTAACAAATCTAATCACTGAAAAAACCCGTCTGTTACATTGTATTTTCTCTTTTTGCTAAAGAGATGTGTTGAAACTATATTTTGCCTTAAACTTTGTTCTTTTCTATTATAATCTTTTTTTTATTCATTAATTTATTTTAAAATCCTTTTATACAGAAAATGAGAAACCTCTCTTACAATTCTGAACAGTAACTGTGCATTCCAAACACTCTTCAAAAAAGAGTTTTTGAGTTACATTTTTGACTAACACTTGTCAAAAAGGAAACTACAATTTCTTGTTATTTTGTAACCCAATATGTAAAAACCTTTCAGGGGTATAGTTCTGGCAGATTCATTTAAGTACATTTATTTCACTTATTTAAGCACTTTTCTAATTTGTTTAATTTCTGTCATCCATGTTCTGGTTTTCCATTATAAAAGGTTTCAATATTTTCCAATACAAGTATTCCCCCATACTAGACTACTAGTCATAATTTGTAAATGTTTGAGTTTTGTTGTTTATGTTCTCCAGGTGGTGCTTTATTAGTTAATTGAGTTAGGTTTAGTGTTCCTACTTACTTCCTGAATTCTTCTCACTAAGCAGTTTTAGTTTTGTTATATTAGTAAGACATTTCCTTTGGTTAGATTATGTCCTTGTATTTATGTTTTTTTTTTTTCACAGTACTGTTTTGGTTTCCTCTCTGTCATTTCCACCATGTCAGCTTATTCATTCCACCTGTGTTTGCCCATCAGCCTTCTTGTTTTCACCTGCACCGTGCCATATATAGTGGTCAGTTTCATTCAAATTCAATTCAAAAATACTTTATTAATTCCAAAGGGAAATTAAATGTTGTTGTGGTTCATATTATACAGGTTTCCTCAAAGAGCTGTCTTACAACAGATCTGAAGAAGCCTCCGACTGAAGACACTCTGTCTCATGTAGAGGATGCTCAGGGTTCTCCATAATGTTCTTCATTTTATGAAGAATCCGTCTTTCCACAATGATCTCCAGAGGTTCCAGAGGAGTTCCCAGAACAGAGCCAGCGTTCTTTTCAGCTTGTTGAGCATTTTAAGTCTCTGGCTGCTACCCCAGCAGATGATGGCAGAAGAGATCACACTTTCCACAACAGACATATAGAAGATATGCAGCATCTTGCTGCAAACACCGAAGGTCCTAAGCTTCCTATAGAAGTACAGTCTGCTCTGTCCCTTCTTGTAGATGGCTTCACAGTTGCATCTCCACTCCAGTCTGTTGTCCAGGTGAACACAGAGGAATTTACTCCTCCACCAACACCACTTCTTCTCCCATGATTGAAATAGTGTCTGACCTATTCCTGTTCCTCTTAAAATCTACAGTAATCTCGTTTGTTTTATTCACATTCAAGATGAGATGATTGTTTCCACACCATACAACAAAACAGTCCACCAGCTCCTTGTACTCAGCTTCTTGTCCATCTCTGATCCACCCCCCAACTGCAGAATCATCCAAACATTTCTGTAGATGACAGGAGTCTGTCTTGTACTGGAAGTCTGAGATGAACAGAGTGAAGAGGAATGGTGAGAGTACAGACCCCTGTGGTGCTCCTGTGCTGCTGACTACCTGGTTAGACTCATAACCCTTCAGTCTCACAAACTGTGGTCTGTTTGTCAGATAGTCTTTGATCCAGGAGATTGTTGAGGCCTCCACCTGAGTCTTCTGGAGTTTTTGACAAAGCAAATCAGGTTGAATTGTGTTAAATGTAAAAAATCAAGAACATGATCCTCACAGTGCTGCTGGTTTTGTCCAGATGACAGTGGGTTTGTTGAAGCAGGTGTATGATGGCATCTTCAACTCCAACTCCACAGCGATAAGCAAACTGAAGGGGGTCCTGATGGTTTGTTGTTTGCTTACTCAGGTGGGCCAACAGGAGTCTCTCTAGGACCTTCATGATATGGGATGTCATGGCAACAGGTCTATAGTCATTGAGGACTTATGGGTGAGTTTTCTTTGGTACCGGAACAAGACAGGAGGTTTTCCACAACACCGGAACCTTCTTCTGGGCCAGGCTAAGGTTGAAGAGGTGCTGCTCTGCACAGGCCTTCAGAACTTTAGGGCTGACACAGTCTGGACCTGCAGCCTTGTTCCGGTTCAGTCTTTTCAGTTGTCTCTTCACCTGACTTCTTGAGACACACAGGTGGAAGGGGGAGGCAAAGGGAGCATCAGCATCTTCTGAACTGGTTGAAGGCAAACATGTAGAAGCAGAAGGGTCCATGGCTGACATGGAAGAAAATACATTTGAGGTGTTACAGGACAGCTGTGGGTCCTGTGGGTCAAAGGAGGGTGGGATGTCTGTTTGGCTGTGAGCAGGAGAGGAAGATGCTGAGCTTGTTTCTGAACTGAACCTATTAAAGAATGTGTTCAGTTCATTGGCTCCGTCCAGACCTCCATCGGTCTGATCATCCTTCTGCTTGAGGCCTATGATCTTCATCCCTGACCACAAATCTCATATTGTTTTGCTGGAGCTTGCCCTCCAGCTTCTTGTACACCTCCTTGCTGTGTCTTATCTTCCATAATTGCCTGTCTCCCTCTATGAAGGCTCTCTTTTTCTTGTTAAGCAGGTCCTTCAGGTCACTAGTGATCCAGGGTTTGTTATTGGGGAAGCATCTCACTGTTCTGTTGGGGATGGTGTTATCCACACAGAAGTTTATATAGTCGATTACACACTCAGTCATGGTATTGATATCGTCTCCATGTGGCTGGCTCAGTGCATCCCAGTCTGTAACCTTAAAGTAACCTTGCAGAGCTTCTTCAGTTTCCTGTGACCATTTTCTCACAGTTTTTTTTTTTACAGGTTGCCTCTGAACAAATGTCTTATATTTCGAGCAGAGAAAAACAAGATTGTGATCTAATTTGCCTAGAGGAGGTCTTGCTTTAGAGATGTATGAGTCCTTGACATTTGCATAAAACAAATCAAATGTTTTGTTTTCTCTGGTACAGCAGCTGACAAACTAGTTGTTGGATGGGTGCAAAAACTTGTTATCACTCATGTAAAAACGTTGTGTTGCAAGGCACCTGCACTATGCCTTCCTCCCTGTGTGTGTGAGATCATTGTTATCTCTGTGTGAACCAGCCTCCTTTCTGTCTCACACACACACACCCTGTCTGAACTGTCTGTTGAACTGTGCATATAAATAAAGAGATAGGGTGTCAAAACTTTGTAGTTTCACTGCAAAGTGGGCTACCCTTGCTGCAAGTAACTATGACTGTATCGTTCTTACCTCTGAGTTGACTAAATAATACCTAACATTTATTGGTCCTTCGAAGCCGGATTAATTCAATAACCTTATTTCTCTTTGCTTTAACAGTAACTCTGGGATCCGTGGGGGAAGCCTGACGTCGAGCGAAGCACCGCTGCACAGCCTCCTTTAGCCGGAGTGGCTGAAAGTCCCGGTGTGTGTGAATTCACACCTGGCCAGTGGGTTATGGCCTTCCTCGGCGCGGGGTGACTCTCACAGGGTCCAGAGAGTCACCAAGAAGTCAACTCCGAGGTGAGACAGTTTTAAAATACAGTTCATAGGAAAAGTACTTAACAGTCGTTGGTAGTGCGTCGCCGGTAAGGACGCTGCATTCGGATGGTTTTATTCCACCGTGAAAGGAATAGTGACAAATTTGGTACAATCCCGCCGTGAAGGGGATTAAAGAAAACGACTGAGGATTATTCCCCTGCGAGGGAATAGAGTAAGCACTATATAAATAAAAGAAGAAAAGTACTTAAAAGTCGTTGGTAGTGCGTCGCCGGTAAGGACGCTGCATTGGTATGGTTTTATTCCACCGTGAAAGGAATAGTGACAAATTAGGGTAGGGCCCCGCCAAGAAGGGGGCCAAATAAAACGACTAAGGGTTATTCCCCTGCGAGGGAATAGAAAAAGCGCTATAAAAGTAAAAAGAACGGAGTAAATTGAGCTCATAAAATAACACCAAGTTAACTTAGAAAAATTACAAGGTACCTGAAACTAACTGTGTGACTGTGTTGTGTGTGTATGGAGGACTAAGCATTTTAATAGAATCAGCAGGATTCTGCTAGTCCTGTGTTTTCTTTTGCCCAGATTAAAACTACGTACTGGTGACTTTGGAGATTCAGGTCGGATTTCATTCCAGAAAATTAACACCGCTGCGAATTAGTCGCAGTAGAAGGGCGTGTTAATGTCCTTTCCTTAAAGTCTCATGCCAGTGACCTTTTATCTGGGACATTTATACTACAATTAAACTAACATAAAACATAATGGGGAAGAAACAAAGTAAACTAATTGACTTAGAAGGGGAGGTAACGTTTATGGAGAACTATGTAAAAGGAGCAGGTATGATCTGTCATAGATGGAATAAAAAATAAAAAAACATGGGTTTTTGGGCAAATTAGATACAAAGGATGTCTTAAAATTACAAGGGGATCTAAAATTAGAAATAATGAAAACTAAAAAGAGAAAAATAACAAAGAACAATGGGGAAAGAACAGAGAAAAATCTCTGATTTAACAGAAATATGTACACGATGGCATAAAAATACGGATTTTCAGGTAACTTAATTATCACTGAAATCCTAAAACTACACGGGGATCTTAAACTGGAGATTATGCATTCAAAAGATTCAAGAGACAATAAAAAACCTTGCCAGATTATAATTTCAAAGGGGACTTTTCAGTCCCTGAGCGCTCACAGTTGATAAACAGATTAAAACAAAAAGATGAATTTAAAAAACAACAATAAGAGCAGCTTTTAACTGACATAGCCATAATACTGAGGCCTTAAGAAAAGCACAGGAAAAAACCGCCACCCATCCCAGTTTAGAATACCAAGGTAGCCCCAAATTATAAAGACTAAGAGATGGTTTTAGAGGACGTGGTAAAAGAAGTTAAAAGAGGAGGTGACAATGTGGACAACATGGAAACTGTCCAACTGGACAACCCAGTGAACAATGACTAGAGAAGAGAGAACAGAATGTTGTTAAAGAAGTAATCTGAGAGTAAATGATTTTGTAGGCAAGCATTAGTGAGAAACAGGTGCTTTAAAAATCATTCTATGGTGTTATACTACCAACAATATCATGATAAAATGCAAAAGATTCATTTTACAGGGAAATAATTCCATATTTGGCTCAGATTTTGTGCATTCTTGATTTTTCCTCTTTGAGAGAAGTTAAATTTCAGCTCTGTGAAATGACCTTGACAAAGAGATGCAGCTGCCTGAAAACAAAGATAAACTTCTGCAAACAGCAGAAGCCTGTCTCTGCTGAAAGGTCTGAAAAAAAAAAATTGTAACTCTACCCTGCATGTGTCAAACTCAAGGTCCGCGGGCCAAAACCGGACCTCAGAAGTTTAGTGATTCTCTAGAAGTAGAGCCTTTTAATATGGTGATTGTGTGCTTGAATGTTATTTTGTCAATCAATAAGCAGTTTTGTTTACATTCTGCCACAATCTGCCTTTTGAAAATGTTTTGAATCTTGCTCTTTATGTATAAAAAAAGAAAGAAAAGAAAAATTGGCTAAAGTCTGCAGACACAAAATGAACTTGGATTGAAGCTCTAACTATGTTTATTTAATCTGAGATCCTCTCCAAATGCAACAGTATATGTCAGTCTACATGAGATACTAACAAATTCACCTACTGGTATAATATAAAGATGTGAGTGAATATGTGAAACAAACAATGATGAAAGTTTTTCAACAGGTGATGCTCATCCAGGAGGAAGACAGTGTTCCTAGGAAATGCAGCTCATTCATTAACAATCATTTTTTCTCTTATAGGTGGAAGTTTTGCTGACTAATCATAGGCTGAATCTATGAAACATTATGTGCACAGAACAAATGACCAAGGTTCTGACTGACTTATGAACCTCACTGACCTGACAATGATAACATGACACCCAACAGATAACACCTTTAAGATGGACCCACTAAGACCACCTTATTGATTCTTGGTGAATAAAAAAAAAAGAATTGAAGCGTTCAAAACAGACCTAGTGGAAACAAAAGGGGTTATGAGGAAACAATGTGCATTTTAAGAATAATAGAAGTCAAATTATGTTCAAATTTTTGCAAATAAAATGACTCTGACAGAGAAATAAGTAAGTAGTGTGTGAATCCTGCCCTAGCTGCTGTCCTACCTGAACTGTGGTCCCAATCATAAACTGATGTAGGGCTTATAAAGGGGTTCCCACCATACAAGGTTAAACTAATATCTGAAAAAAGGCCATTAGTCCGCCAATACCCCTTAAAGCCAGAAGCTGAAGAAGATACTAAGCCAGTAATACAAGATATGTTGAAGTCAGGAATATTAAGAGAAGCACCTGACGCTACATGCAAGGCATATCACACTGACATCGCTATTATTATCACAGCCAAACATAACTCTAAAAAGATGTGCCCCTTAAAACCAAGTAATCTAATACCTACTGCAGAAGATGGAAAACCCCATTCTTATAAAGCAAAAGTTGAAGAAGACACCAAACCCAGACAAGACATTTCTCAAACCCTTATACCAGATTCATGTGTTGTGTTTGTAGATGGCTCAGCATCTAAAGATGAATATGGAAAGAATAGAGTTGGTTATGCAGTAACAACCATCGATAGGATAATAGAAGCCAAATCTCTACTCAATACATGCTCAGCCCAAACAGCAGAATTATATGCTGTCGTAAGAGCATGTGAATTACATGAGGGACAAATACTTACTATATACACAGACAGCCAATATGTTTTCGGATCAGTACATCACCATGCTAAGATTTGGCAAAATAGAGGTTTTAAAACATCATCAGGGACAGAACTAACTCATTTCAACCTATTAAAGAGAAAATGTCAGATCTGCTATTTATAGACACAGACGTGCTGAAAGACGCCCAACAGTCAGCACCCAAGACAGAAATAAAGGCCTGGCTAAAGAGAGGAGCACAGAAAAAAGATGACATCTATCAGATAGAAGATAAACCAATCCTCCCAAAAAATGTATACAACACAGCGGCTACAGTGACACATTGGGAAGACCCACGTGTCAAGGGGGGAATATGTCACATCTGGTAAAGCATTAATGCTACACTATAAATATTTCTGACTATGCAAATCATTTTTGCAGATCATGCATAATTTGTTGCAAACACGGGGGAAGAAATATTGCCTAGTTGTAATAGATGAACCTAGTGACACATTTCTTCCCCACATATGGTATCCCACAGATTATAAGGTCAGATAATGGAACTCATTTTGTAAATAAATTAATAGAACTAAGTTCTAAAGCATTAGGGTTTCAGTTAAAGATTAAGGAAAACAATGGAAGAAACAGGGAGGCCATGGCCCGGATGCCTATCCCTGGTTAAATTATGGATGAGAATAACTCCAAATCAAACTGGTCTTACTTCATTTGCCACCTACTGTACATCATTGTATGGCTCCACCCACTATATTCTGAGCCTGAGATCACGTGGCACCAAGTTGCTGATGTGAATTTGTATTCTCAAAGAAATAGTACATGGCAGACCATTTTCTCTGCCTTCTGACATGAATGAAATAGAGAAAGCACAACAGGAAACTTGATTAGCTGAGTGGATGAATAAAATGTTGCAGACAAAAGAAGAACAAATGTCCAGTGGTCTGCCGATAATCTCTGCTCCTATCCCACAGAATGAGGCCTGGAGACCTGGTCCTGATTAAGACACTCCACCGGAAGGATTGGAGCACTCCTCGGTGGAAAGGGCCGTTTCAAATACTCCTAACAACGCCCACAGCTCTGAAAATAGCAGAGAGGCCTTCCTGGATCCATAAAAGCCACTGTAAGCCAGTTTTGCCGTTACAGGAGCCAGATCAACTGACGGGGTAGCAGAGGAAGTCCGGGTTCAAAGGAGTTGGAGGACCCATATGGCCCAGCGTCTCAAACCGGTGAAGAAAAAAGCTGATCTGCGCCCAATTATAAAATGGCTCTCTGTAACATGTGGACAGGACTGATAAGCCTGAGCTTAATTCTGGTAGCAGGACTCTTTCTCTATCTAAAGCAGGATCCACAGGAGGTGATACCGAACCAGAAGAGATGGACATCAGACGGGACCCATCTCAGACCACTGATGGAAGGACATGACACACACCCATTTCTGCAAAATTACTGGTATCGTTATGTGTATGACACAGCTAAAACTCAAAATAAAACTGATTGTTATGTGTGTTCCATAATGCCCGTGCATTCCCAAGGCCCCACCATATATGTCAAAGTTATGAACCTCACCGAGACAAGTTGCGCCATATCAATGGGCCTGATAGGATATACAAATAAAAATTTCTTTCTTATGCCAGACCAAGCTTTCAGTAACCAGAGATTAAATTGTTGTGACCCAGAAAACTGCACTTGCGACAGAAAACAATGGCAACCTCTCAACATTACAGGGAAATCAGAACCATTCAAAGCACATGTAACAGACCCCGGAAACCATCGACACTGCATAAGACAAAAATATTACAGGGAATCATACTCATTTTGTAGGGAATACTACGAAATGTAACTACTTCTACACTTACAGGAATAATCCCGGAAACGGCACAGACTGGATAGAAGGGGTGGCATGGTTATGTGATAATAACGCTTATGTACTTCCACCCAGTTGGTATGGTGTATGTGCCCCAGTTTTCACATCAGATCACACTGTGGTACTTAGTAAGCAGACTATAGTTATACCACATAGGAGATCAAAAAGGGAAATAGATGTTAAACCACATGACCTCATTTGGGGAACAAATGTCCCAGATGAATTTAAACTTTGGTCTAAAGATGATAAAACATTATTATCTCTCTTACCCTGGTTAGGTGTGGGCAAATTAATGCTGCACGTGGAAACTTTAAGTTATCGATTTGGATTGTTTCTAAATAACTCCATAATAGTAGAAGAGGGTCAAAACACAGAAATGAGCGCTATGCGAGCCATGATAATTCAGAACCGCATGGCTTTGGATATTCTAACAGCATCAACGGGGGGCGTTTGTGTTCCATTGAATAACACCTGTTGCACATATATCCCAGATAATATACACTCTGCAAACATAACGGGAGCATTAAACAACCTACAGAATCTGCAAAATGTCATGGCACATGACCACCCAGATCCTAACTCTTCTTGGTTAGATTGGATGCTCACAGGGGGGTGGATAAATCTGTTTAAGGTTCTCTTAGTTGCAGTAATAGCATGCATGGGCCTTCTGTGTCTCCTGTCAATATGTATTATCCCATGTTGCAAATGCATGGTACAAAGAATAGTAACTCAGTCAGTCACGGTGGCATATGCAACACTGAACCAGGTAGAAATGCACGAAAATGAAGGGGACGATTATGATGACATGTTGTAAATAAATCACATCAAAAGCCTGAGTGTACTCATACATTGTATTTCATAAAATGACCTTACAGCAGAAAATCGAAAGAAGTTGTTGCTTAAGTGAAATGAGAAAAAGTACAATGATGACATAAACAGGGCAGATTTTTAAATTCCTTTATTATGTTTTACTGTTTTCATTAAGTATTATTCTTTTATTTTTATGATTTCAAGTATTATTCTTTTATTTTTATGATTTCAAGTATTAATCAACATTTAACTTTTAATGGTTGCCGAGGGCGGCGGGACCGTATGAGTATTTCCCACAAAATATAATCTGTTTACCGTCCGTGGGTTTCTGCTCATACAGAGTATTTTTCTTATTTGTTTTTATATTAAATGTTTTTACTTGTGATAAAAGGAGGGACTGTTGGATGGGTGCAAAAACTTGTTATCACTCATGTAAAAACTTTGTGTTGCAAGGCACCTGCACTATGCCTTCCTCCCTGTGTGTGTGAGATCATTGTTATCTCTGTGTGAACCAGTCTCCTTTCTGTCTCACACACATACACCCTGTCTGAACTGTCTGTTGAATTGTGTATATAAATAAAGAGATAGGGTGTCAAAACTTTGTAGTTGCACTGCAAAGTGGGCTACCCTTGCTGCAAGTAACTCTGACTGTATCGTTCTTACCTCTGAGTTGACTAAATTATACCCAACACTAGTAGAGAATGAAGCATGGTTAAAATCATCAGATATTGCTACAAACGCATTGGGATGTTGTGTTTGTA
Organism: Girardinichthys multiradiatus; assembly: GCF_021462225.1. Classification (NCBI taxonomy): domain Eukaryota; kingdom Metazoa; phylum Chordata; class Actinopteri; order Cyprinodontiformes; family Goodeidae; genus Girardinichthys; species Girardinichthys multiradiatus. The sequence goes on from NC_061799.1 coordinate 8,426,310, forward strand.
GCTTAGCAACAACTTAGCTGATGGCATCACATGCAGTGTCGGCAACAGCTAAAGGTGTAACGTATACTGTTGCCAAACTAACAGTGCTGATCTCTCTGGGTAAATAATATGGAAAAAAAACTTATTGCTAATAGTTCAATATTGGGATTGCAGAGACGACACTTCACAGTAACATGTCCTGAACGACACCATCTGTTGTTCACAGGTACTGCTAGTCCACCTCCTTTACGTTTGCCGCTCCTCTTTGAATCTCTGTCTGCTTGTAAGGTCAGAAAGCCTGGCAGATAGACTCTGGAGTCAAGGATATGATCCTGCAGCCACGTCTCAGTGAAACACATAATACTGCATTCCTGATACTCTGGCTGGGTCCTTTGTAGGGCTTGGAGTTCATCCAACTTGTTTTCCAACGATCTCACATTGCCCATCAGAATCGATGGAAGAGATGGTTTGAACTTCCTCCCTTTCTGTCTTCTCTTTGGTCCTACTCTGCATTAATGGCGCCTCCTTTTCAATTCATCAGGGATTCGGGGTTGTAGTTGAAGTATTATTTTAGCTTTTAAGATATTACTTAGTTGCTCCCGGTTGTAAAAAAAACAACCCCATTTCCATGGCAATGCATCATAACAAATGTCCAAAAGTAAAAAGTATCAGCAAAAGTCCTTCCAGCTGCACAGCATCTGATGCCAGAGAGAATAATCGTCCAAAAAATCCATTTTATCCACCACAAGAGGAATTTGAGTTCTTAAAAAGAATTAATCAGAAAGAGAAGTAACAGAGATACTCCAACCTGATGCCAACCTGGAGTGCATTTCTAGAATGTACTCCATGCACTCCTCACTCAGCGGCCCCGGATTAGTTTTAGACGTAGGGTGGCCGTGGGGTGGATGGGTCGAGTCGCCTTGTACTTGAATTCAGGTGCACGTACTCAAGGTAATGTTGGTGCGTACCAGTGGCGGAAGCTGGTCTTTCAAAGAGGGGAAGCTCAATTTCAAGATCGCTGACTCGCTGATTCGCTCATTTCACTGTCAATCAAAAAGGGAATCAGCCTTAGACAGATCATCCAATCATCATGCAGAAGGTGAGTGTCCGGGCCAGCCGAGGCCAACCCACTGCCCCATAGACCCCCAGAGACGCTGAGCGTCCGATGGGCAGGACAAAGCCCAGCATTTTTGTTTCGCTATTGAACTCACTGTTTAAAGCACTGTGAAGCTGCCGGAATGAGTGAGAGGAAAGCTGCGTCGTTACCAGTGATAAGAAGCTGATTCTGAACAAAAGTTGACCGTGTTGTAGTCCATATTTAGTCAATAACATGTACACACAACAGTATATATTTGATCACTTATTTTCTGACATTTTAGGGAAGCTGAGCTTCCCTTGCAGTCTTAGAGCAATTGCCACTGGTGCGTACTTAAGTGGCGTTTTTAAGGTCTTGAAACAGTTCCCTTTAAAGAGGCCCTGTTCCATCTAAAGTAGCCCATTACACTCTCTGTTTATGTACTTTGACCACGGCTTATTCCTCCTGCTACGTGCTGAGTGGGGCTCACCCCGGTCTCACTGAGTATAAACGATGTTGAGACCAGACCAAATAGCGTTTTTTCTTCAGCCTTTAGGAATCAGTGCAGCCCAGACCATAAAGCGCTGTGCCTATTCCCATAGAATCTGGGGTTACCGAATCTAACCCTTTGAGGCTGTCGCTACTAGGTTAAAGGTGAGTGTTGTCTTTGCCTCATTGGTTCCATCCAGAACACAGACATAAAGCATCTGCTCGCAAAACAACTTCAAACTCGGACGTCAGCATGCGTTAATAAGCACTCAGAGGCACACCTGTACAAGGAGGATAAATAATATCGTCAGGGTGGAGGCAGAAATGACAAACCTGCTGCTGTGAACAGTAACGACACAGGTTAACAAATTGTAACAGTCCAGAAGACCAGGAGCAGATCATGGAGAGCTGTGGTTCTCACTGAGCCCATGGGAGCACCGCTAGGAGTGGACCACTTCCCTCAGAGTTCATGGCCGAAGATGGTCCTTTGTGGTTTTTCTCCAGTTTTGCTGATTCCGCAGCCTCTGGATCAGGTCACTGTTTCTCCTGCACCCCATCCCACTTCATGCTGTCGTATTGTTGAACAGTAGAGAATTAATTAAAGCATCATTACATTAAAAGTTTCAGTTGAGGTAAAAACTAGTAAATATCAATTTCTATGTTGGGTTCATATATTTGGACGTCCGACTCTAGAGGATTCAGGGCTTCATCAGTCATACACCTCACAACACATCACTGAACTGAGATCAAATATAGCCCTGGAAATATCAAATATTATTGTATGTACATGATATAGGCTATTATTATATTACAAATAATCCAACAACAATTTTATGAGAACAATCATTAGGCCTACATTAATACACGAACCGGTAGAATCATGATAAATGGGTGTTTTTATTGCCTGTCTGATTTGTCAGATGTAATTTTTTATTATTAAATTAAAGAAAATAAAAAATTTAATTAAAAAATGGATTCTGTTTTGTCGCTATGCTGTTGAACTTCTGATAACAAATCAATCATCTTTTCATTTATTTTTTTTATATTAACTAATATTGTCTTTAATAAAAAGAAAGGGTAAAACAGAAGTTCTCCATTCATTAAAAAACGGTTTTGTGTGCGCTGGGATCTAGAGAGATTATTTTACTGTCATTGCATTCAGAAAATGAAACGATGACCCTGACAAGTTGCCACAGGCCCTGATTATTTTTTCTTATATTATTTCAAAGATGTTCACACAAATTGAAGTCAGTTCTATTCTTCTTCATCTGCCTGCACAACCTCCACATAGCGACCTGCCATCGGTGTGCGCTGTGCGGTGCTGTTGCAAATTTCAGCTGCCTTTGGGACACACATGAATGACAGACTGATAAAGGACGCAGTTGTTACATAAACATATTGGCATCCACTCTTCCCAGAATTTGACAACTTTGTGCTGAAAAGCCCGATACTGCATCTAATTGAGGCATATGTGATAACTACACAGGTGTTTTTTTGTGCTTCTGATTCCATTGCCTTGTAAATATATCACGCTGCTTGTGTTTTTGCGGATGCAGTCCAGACAGAGGTCCGTCTCTTGTTTCCTCACTGGTGTATACCGTTTTGCTCATGCAATACTAAGCCTGTCCATGTCTTTGATTGCTTTCATACCTACTTCTAGCACTTCAAGCCTGGCTGTATGTTCTCGCTTTCATTAATTAAAAACCTTCTACTCACTGCTCTACTTCCTGTCTGCCTGCATTCTGGGGTTCCAATTCAAAAACCACACCCTGACACTACTTGCCCTCAGAAGGAAAATTATTTTAAAAAACTTCGAGGTTAGATTTGAAGCAAAATCACATGACATTTCCAGCTAAGCAACAGTTCAACTCTGACATTTTCATCTGATGTATTGAAAGGAAAAAGCGTCCCCCAGAGTTAGATTGGATAAGAGTTAACACATAAGTAACCATATTCTCTCACAGTTGTCCTATTACTATTGTCATGTAAACTTAGTTTAGTGTGTGTCTGTTTACTTTCCTAGTAAACAGACAGTTCCTTCTAAAATTCCTTCTACAGAAAAGCATCCCCATAGCATGATGTTGGCCAGAAAGTTACACTTCTCAGCTGATCAGAGCAACTTCTTCTGCATGTTTTCTTTGCACCCTCCACTGCTTGAGGCAAACTGGCCAATTTTTCTATGGCTTTTTTAAAACAATGTTTTTCTTCTTAATACTTCGATAAAGGCCAGATTTGTGGAAAAAATTAGCAAAAGTTATCCTACAGACAGATTATCATGCCTAAACTGTGGGTCTTTGCAGCTCCTCTAGAGTTGCCATAGGCCTCTTGGTTGCTTCTCTGATTAGTTATCTCACACAAGTGGACTCTATTGACCATTTAGACAGTTGGAAGAACTTGATTTTATTTTAGTGTATCTAAATAAGAGGGGCACAATACAAATGCATGCCACACATTTAGGGGTGGGTTCCTTTTCACATTTGAACCACCGATGCTCGGTACCATATTGGTAGAGGGAGTGACCAATTAACACAAATGAGCAAGGAGAGCATGGAGGTGACCAGAATACAAGAAAACAATGACTAGACTAAGAACATAAACAAGAACCAGAAATGAACAGAAAAGCACCTGGCTGAGCAAAACGTAAACAAACACAAACCTAGCAGACAGATCCTGACACCGGTGGTTACTGACATCAGTACACTCTTGTCGTGCAATGCTGTGTTCATGTCCGACATGGAAATTTGCCCACTCTTCCACTCCCTCAGTGTCATAATGATGCATTTAGGTGACAAAACATGGTACCATTTGATTTTACAATGAATAGGTACTTGTTAGTACCGACGGAACCTATAAAAGTACCTATAAAAGTACCGAATTCGGTACCCATCCCTACACACATCAGAGTTTTGCTTGCCAAAACCATAGAAAATCATGTTTTATTTTCCCTCTGATCCACAATCATGCACTACTCAAAGTGTGCGTGATTATGGATCACCACTAATATTCATAGAATTTTGTGCTGTGAAAAAATTTGGAAATCCATTGTAAATGCAGGAGTATTCATTGTGATGAGGTGGAGGCCTCAACATTCTTCTGGATCAAAGACTATCTGACAAACAGACCACAGTTTGTCAGACTGAAGGTTCGTGTGTCTAACCAGGTAGTCAGCAACACAGGAGCACCACAGGGGTCTGTACTCTCACCATTCCTCTTCACTCTGTTCATCTCAGACGTCCAGTACAAGACAGACTTCTGTCATCTGCAGAAATACTCGGATGATTCTGCAGTCGTGGGGTGGATCAGAGATGGACAAGAAGCTGACCCGAGCTGCAGGACCACTGTGTGTCATGGTGTTGAAACCATCATCTTATCTTGAACGTGAATAAAACAAAGGAGATGACTGTGGATTTTAAGAGAAACAGGAATAGGTCAGACACTATTTCCATCATGGCAGAAGAAGTGTAGGTGGTGGAGCAGTATAAATACCTATGTGTTCACCTGGACAACAGAGTGGAGCAGAGATGCAACTGTGAAGCCGTTTACAAGAAGGGACAGTGCAGACTGTACTCCTTTGCAGCAAGATGCTGCATATCTTCTATAAGTCTGTTGTGGAAAGTGTGATCTCTTCTACCATCATCTGCTGGGGAAGCAGCATCAGAGCCAGGGACTTAAAAAGCTCAACAAGCTAATAAAGAAGGCTGGCTCTGTTCTGGGGACTCCTCTGGAACCTCTGGAGATCATTGTGCAAAGAAGGATTCTTCATAAAATGAAGAACATTATGGAGAACCCTGAGCATCCTCTTCTGACAACAACAGAATGTCTTCAGTCAGAGGCTTCTTCAGATCTGCTGTAAGACGGAGCGCTACAGGAGATCCTTCCTGCCCACAGCCATCAGCATCTACAGCAACTCTTTGAGGAAACCTGCAGAATATGAGCTACAACATTTAATTTCCCTTTGGAATTATTTAAAGTATTTTTGAATCAGATTGAATTGCAAAAGGCCTACTAAAGGTTAACCCCTGTTTGTTACAGTGGTAATGTGGCTCCACTGGTGTTAGAAGTGAATGTTTTTGTACAAGAATTTACTTTTAATAGTCCTCTTCACTCTAAAGTTTGCCATGATCTGCCCACCTATTTAGCATTTAACATTTAGCTACAATTTTTGTACACAACGTTTGGGTCTTTCACACAATAACACTGACAGACAGAAATATACTGCAAATTATTTAGCAAGTAAATCTTACAAGAAGCAAAACAGTTTACTTCTGAACAAACCACTACTCCCACTATTTGTTTTTCTTATTCATTAGATTGATGAGATGCAAGAACATGAAATGAAAAGAGAAACTGTGATATATCTTCATGTTGAGTGAATCCTGACTGGGCAAAAACTGATGATGTGAAAGCCAGCAGGGTCGGCCTTTGTCATGTTTTCATTTAGTTTAGCTGTTTCCCACTTTCTCAGAAAGCTCTGGGGAATCTCAAACCCTGGAAGAGATGACCTACTACTACATTTATTGGCATCCATAAAAGCATATGTGCTGAAACATTATTGAACAAGACACAGCATAGAATCAAAAAGTTCCCCTTTTAACTAGATTATATCAGCATGCAAAAAGTGCAAAGTGTGTGGTTCAGGCTCCTCTGATCATGAAAATAATATTAGCAAAATGTGTACATTTTCAATAAGAAAATCTCTCCTCAGATTCTCAGACTGTCTGAGAGGGATAGTAGTCTATTTTCATTTATCAATATGTTATCCTGAAAATGTTATATTTTATGAATCCAACTCTAATCATAAATAAAACCCTAATGTTTATGGTAAAACACAGATTTCTTAAAAGATTCAATGAACCTGCACAACTTTTTGTGTCTACCCCATGAGTGTAACAGGTTTTAGCAAACATTCTCACAATATTAAGCTTTCTAGCTGCTGTATGAGTCTGAACTATTAATATAAGAGAGGTTGACAGAATATATCCATGTTTGAGGATCTTGTTTTGAAGTAAGAATAAAAGAAGTTCTTGAGTTGTCTGTTGTGTTATAAGTTCTGACTCATCTGCTAGCTGGGCCTCGATGACATAAGCACTTCATTAGCCTTCACCAGTAAATCCTCTTGGTAGCAGAATTTTGAGTCCAAGATAGAAAACTAAATTAGTGGTAAAGTGACAAACAAGATGAGACAGTTTAAACAATGTAAGAATATTAGGATTAACTAACAACACTAAAGATAGCATCTGCTTTGAAGCTTCCTATCAGTGTAAAGGGCAATTTCACGGTAATGAATTAAGGCCAAAACACATCTAGACTGCGTTTGATCATTGCTTATTCAAAATCTTCAGTAATTCGACTGGTCAAACCTAAACTGATAAACCCCACACTAAACAGATTTATTAAAACGCAATTAGAGATTAATGGAACCTTTATGGTGTTTGTGGGAACACAAAAATAAGCATTTTCAATGCATTTTGATATTTGTACTTCCTTTAGATTGAGACCAGCATGAAAACCACAACAGGAACAGTCAGACATGGACTTAGATATACAGTATCATTCTGATCACAAATTCTGTTAAAATACATTTCTCCAGTCAGTTTTGTGTTTGTTCTCCTCATTGAGTTATGTTTGAACTTCAGGTTTGGGTTTTCTGACTCTTGTGTCTAGATGCCCTCTGTTGCCCTTATTTCCCGTACTGCATTCCACCACCTGTTCTGTATTCCCTATCAGCTCCCCTATGTACATGTGCCAATCCCCTTTCCCAGAATCTGAACTGACTGGTTTTCATGGTGGTTTGTCAGATCCTCAGCTTATTGTTTAGCCATGGTTTTGGACCACCCTTAGACTCCTCATGTTTTTTGTTCAGTTTTTAAATGCAGTTAAATTATGGGTCTAAACAGTGTGGGCCAGTCATTTAACTGTAAGTCATGACATTGACACTACCAACTCTGTTTAGTTTTTTTTTTTTTTTCAATTTTTAACATTTAGAACTGTTGTGCTATTTATTTGGGGTGGACTTTTTAGTGTGGATCTCTTACAAAAACTTCATTATATGGTTAAATATTCTTGCTCATAACTGTATTGTCACATTCTTCTCTTATAGTCCTAGTTTATTTTAGACAAAAATAAACATTAGGTTATAAACATCAGGGCTGTGGTTCCCTCCAACCTATTTTCTAAGAAGCCACAGGAAATGGTGACAAGCTGTCACATTGTTGTCATCCACAGCAACAATGACAAATGTGTTTGGAAATAACTGAGAGACTTCCTCGTTCAGAGTGCTTGAGATTGTTAGGTCAGCTCTTCTCTTAGCTGCTCTGGCAAAACCCAGCAGGATCACATATTACTGACCCATGAAGAGCAACGATTGTCTCTAAGCAGCAGATCACTAAATTTCCCCACTGAAAGACAATAAAGATTATTTCAATTGTTCCTATTCTCTTGTCAGTCACAAAAAGGTTGCAATGCCAGGAAGGAAATAGTAACATAGCATGCTATTGCTGTTTGCTCAAGATTTAGAGAGCTGGTTGAATAATCAGACACATACACTATATTGCCTAAAGTATTCACTCACCTATCCAAATAATTGAAATCAGGTGTTCCAATCACTTCCATCACCACAGGTAATCAAGTACCTAGGCAAGCAGACTGTTTCTGCAAACAGTACTGTGATACGATGCCACCTGTGCAACAAGTCCAGTCATGGGCATTACCATGGATAGGAGTCTTACCTACAGAGTTCTTACCTCAACTTGATAGAACACCTTTAGGATGAATTAGAGTGGAGACTGGGAGCCAGGCCTTCTTGTCCAACATCAGTATAGGACCTCACAAATGTGCCTCTGGAAGAACGGTCAAAATGTTCCATGAACACCCTCCTAAACCTTGTGGACAGCCTTCACAAAAGACTTTGAGCTGTTGTGGCCGCAAAGGGGGGACCAACGTCATTTTGAACCCTATGGATTAAGAATGGAATGTCACTTAAGTTCAAGTCAAGGATGTTGGGCAACTACTTTTGGCAATAGTGTACATACGATAAAGTGGCACCATTTTATTTTAGCCTAATCTGGTTAAAAAATTCTGACAAATAGGAAAATTGCAGCATATATTATTTATTATACAGAAACTACTTTTATTACTTATAGGCCCATTCACTGAGGTCATTGAAACCAGCTTTTCAAAGATACTAGAGCAGTGTCCAACCTAAAACTGTGAAAGTGAGACCCCCAGTACACTGAATTAAGAATACACTAATACCTCTTAGTACTCCAGAAACATTTTTTTCCTACCAACCACTAGGATGTTTCTTCACAAGCTTCCAAATTTCCCTATATATATGTACATGTAAGGTTTCTGTGCCTCCACCATCAGTTTTAACTTAGTTGTTTCAAACATGATCTGGACTTTTATTAGTTTATCAGCAGTTTTAGATTATTGGGTGGCTCTGTATTATTATGCTGATAACACTGAGGCTTTCAAGTTGTTTTTCATGACTTGCCCTGCAGTCGTTGTTTTGTTTTATAATATCTGTGATGTACGTATAACTCACAGTGTTTTCACTCCTTCTCTCCTTCCGTCTCCTTTACCATTGCTAAACATGACTGAAAAACTCACGGCTTTCAAGAAGCCTACTTAATTTGGAGATGTCTGCACTTCTCCACAGAGGGGCAGCCATATTCAGCGAGGAGTTAATACCATTCTGATGTCTCTGTGCAAAAGGTCCGTAGTCTCAAACATTTTCAGATTCCTTTCAGAGAGCTCCTATCTTAGCCTAAAAATTCCTGCCAAATAGTCCTAGCTTAAGAATGATTCAGCTAGCTGCTGAGAACAACTCTGAGCGAGGAGACGATCGAAATTCTTATTGAGGAGATGTGGTTGAACAAGTTGCTAGGTGTGACCCTGTCTTCTAAGAGCTGTGATTGGTTGTTGTGAAAGACAAAAAATAAAAATGTGCTTCTAGTAACCAGTGGAGAGAAATTAACCGATCATGTAATTTTGACTGGATTCAGAATTGTGTAAGTCATGATGACAAAGCTTATCAAAATTTAATTAATTGTCACACAACATCAAAATGTTTGAACTTATATTATTTAGAAAAAAACCAGTAAAGCCAAACTGGACAGAGGAGCAGAAGCTGCAGTTGGCACAGCTGATGGAGGGGAAGAGAGGAATGTTAAAAAGTAGATTCGGTCCTAGAATCACTGGTGATCCCAGAACTTACTTGGGAACGCATTCCTGAGCAGATCCGTGCGTCGGTCTTTCATGCACCAGCCTGGAATATGAGCAGCATTAGTACCTGCTGTTATCAGAAGCTAGAGAGGAGATTGCAGCACACCAGCAAGCTTCTTCATAGACAAGTGGGCGTTAGTGGATTAATTGGGCCCCACAGTTTACAATTTTTTTTAAAAAATGTCCAAAGTTTTTTATTTCGAAAGCATTTTACAGTCTGTAAATAATATTTAAGTTCTTCTATACTATATTGTTTGTACGTTTTTTCACTCTTTATTCATGGTTGTTTATTATTGTTTCTGTTATTTAATTATCCTTCGTAATATTACCTTACTGGAGGTACACCATTAATCTGTCCTGCTGCTGAAACTATTTAATTTACCCCTAGGATGAAAAAGTTAATCGTATCTCTATAACAATAATTGTATGATTGTCATAGACGTTTATGTTCTCATATACTGGATTGTTTAGGGTGTGCAACCCTACGCGAACGAGCCGGTAGCTTTTTATTAATTCGCTGCTATATATTGTATTTATCTATCTTTCCACCATCTTCTCTGCTTAAGACACTCTGAAGCTCACTAAAAGTCCGCCTCACTACTATTAACATTTGTTCACGTTAGGAGCTCTCTTAAGGCTTAAGATGCTTTGTGAACAACATTTATCTTACCGAGGGAAAATTATAAGAAAAATCTTAGAATTTAAGAAATTCTAAGATTTTTCTTAGAAAGCCGTCACTAGGAGCTTCATTTGTTTGGTTGTAGGATTCTTTGTGAATGCAGACACTAATCATGACACTGCATTAATGACTGAGATTGTAGATTAATCATTTGAGCTGCTGACGAGATCCTTTGTGTTGCAGCCAGATCAGCAGCTAGATGCAGTGAGTTCGTGCATCTAAGAGTGCTTGGAATGAGGCCAATATGCGCACTCTCTTCCACCTCTTAAACCACTCCATGCAGGTGCGCACTGACGAAACATTGTTGACCTCTTACAGACAACACTTCATCCGGAACTTTTGTCTGTCACTGTGCGTTTTCTGCGAGGACTGAGGTAGTAAGTGGGACTGAAGTCAAACAGTTGCTACTTTGCGTTGGACCAGCCAGGTTAGGTAGTCACCGCCCCCTACTGGCTGACTTAGGGAGCTGGAGGTTGGGATGTGCAGTTCACAGCCAGGCAGATTACTGATTTACAGTTTACCGAGGGGTTCTTCTTTATGGCTTCACGATAGAACCTTTTTGTGAAAGAGATCATTGATAAGTGACCCTGCTGCTGTACCCAGGAACTTGATAATGCTGAAACCATGATCCCACAGAAGTGTTGTGCTTGTCAATACAGTCAGGATACTCAGATGAATTAAGTTCTGGGTGATATTTCTTCATGTCTTAGTGTGGACTCAGTCTGGTGTGATAGGGGCCTCAACTGGTTACAAGACGTGAAGAAGAGGTACTGACCTCGAGGCAGAATCAACCAACATTAATACCTGACATCATTGTCACCAGCTGTCGCTATGAAGCCTGAAGAAAGAACACAGAAGCTTAAAAGTGTTTGGTGAAGCTGCAGAAATTCAATGCACCGTGCAAGTTCTATAATACATGACATGAGGCATTTACACAAGAATATGTGCTCAAGGACATGCTTAAGTATTCCTGTTTTCTTTAAGATGGATCTCAGGGTACACTTTGTACCTAAAAAACAGAGGTTATGTACTTGCAAGGATGTAAGTGTTTGTGTGTGTTTTTCAGAGGGGCAGATTGAAGAATTGGGGGATTGGGTAGAGTACTACAGGGCTTTTGTAACACCCAAAATTCACTCTGTGGTATCACTGCAACCATGTTCCTAATAAAAACAGAAGAAGAAAAAAATAGATGGATTGTGTGAAGGGTACATTGAATATGCTTGTACCTCTGAGGTAGAAGAGCGCTGACGCCATCTACTGAAGAAATATTTCTCCATCAAATAAATTATGTTCAAACTCAAAGATTTTTATTGGATGTGGACAAACATCCTTCTGCTCATTTTTGTATTGATCAACTCATATTTATCAGTTTCTTTTCACCACTATTTGTTTGTCAACATTTTTCGGTATAGGTCTCAAACCAGATCAATATTGGCTGTCAAAACTTTCTTGCCAATATTAACTTCACTTTAGCACCAAAACACAAAATCTTTAGTAAAAACTCAATCTCTACAAATCCAATGCTCAACCATTTGTTTTGTTACTCTGGTTCCAAAGGCAAAATCAAGCAAATTGTTTATAGCTACAAAACCTTGTAAAACAAGAGGGTTACAAATTCTGATGATATCTCTTTGCTTTGACATCTCCTAGCTTTACTACTTTGAAGTCATCAACACAGTCTGTTACTTTGAAAATACAAATTTTAGCTGTTTTGGAAGATTGCATTTGTTTTACACTTCAAACAAAGAATATAGCACAGACGGAGTGCAAATGCAACATAGTTAGGATGCAATAAACAGTAAAAATATATTCAAGATCTGAAATAATTTGTGATTTATAATACAGACACCTTAAACGCAGATGTAATAATTGCTAAATTGTTCTTTTGTAAATCCTAACTCGGAACTGTTAGACAACAAATTAAATAAATTGAAAGTAAAAGTAGAGAAACATGTATTTTATTTACAGAGAACATTAGAAAAGAAATAAACATTTTAACAAATGTGTTTTGAGAATGCGTCATTACTGGTCCAACTATGTTTAGACCTTCACCTATAGTCGTGAGGTTGTGGATTTTGACAGAATAAATCAACAGAAATGGGTTTTCTCCATGCATTGGATGACCAGGCTCTGCCCTAATGACAGAGAGGTTCAGAGTAGAGTTGATGAGCTGAGGTGCTTCAAGGATCTGCTTGCGATGCCCTCCCTTTGGAGGTTTTCCAGGCAGGATAATGTTGCTGAAAAAATTGATGTCTGGGCTTCACTCCAGGACCTTTGACCCCCAATGACTTGATCTGAGATTAGAGTAAGATTAATGGATGGATGATTATTATTAAGACTAAAGCTTTGTATGCTACTTAGACAGCATTTGTGTTAATGGAACCATTAACACAAAATTTATTTGACAATAAAGTGTTTAGCATCTGCTAAGCCATGAAAGAGAATGTTAGATTTTCTCAAAATGGGTCGAAGAGGCAGCACATACTATGTGAACTATAGAGAACCGGCAATGGACCCCTATTGAACCCCCACAAATGAGTGAAACTACATTTGAAGAAATGTCGACTAACCATATAAAAGCTCCTGTTTGTCAGGTATTCAGCCAAGAACAGGGTAATTAAAACCAACCACTCAAGTTGTGACAGAAAGATATTGTGACTCACAGTTTCAATGCTGCAGGGAAGTCTAAACCTAACAATTCAATCTGAAAAGACTCACAATGAAAAGGGATGGCAATTAGAAAAGTTTTAATGATGTGAAATTACATGGTTATTTCTTTGGCGCTCGGACCTGGGAGGAAGACGTGAATGCTGAGAATGACATGAGCTAAGATGATCATTTGTAAGGTTTAGATTTAGAGATGTCTTCCCCCTGGGAGTGAGGAAGCCAGAAGGAGATGGGAAGGAAGATGATGGAGGAGGGATGAGCTCAGCTGACAAGTGAGAATTAACACTGGTAAAGGTCCTTCAAAAGCAAGGCGTCGGAAGGTGATTGGATGGAGAATCAGGTGGACATGATGCTGATTGGAAGGCCTGGAGATGCACAGAAGAGTCATTGGAAGGTGGAGGCAGAGAAGGTGAGTCTTTCATTCTGAATTTTCGTCTAAACTCCATTTGCCCAGCTCTTATTTTAGCACTGTTTAAAATGTCTTGACAGTGAAAAATGTGGTATTTGTAAAATTGTTAACAATTTTGTAAAATGGAATGTTGCTGAATATATTTGTTATTTTAAAAGTAACTTAGCTATTACACTTCAACTTTCATCATGGTTGGCGCAGCGCTGATGGTGTAGTCCTGGACCCGGCGACCAAATGTTTCCCCTTCTCTTTGCCCCTCTTTCCTGTCTACCTACTATTGAAAAACTGAAAAATAAAAGGCCACTAGTGCCACAAAATAAAAAAATAAAAAATAAAACTTTCATCATGGTGCCATCACCTAAACTGAAGAGGTTAGGGAAAAGTACTTACAGCTGTTAACAACAGGATATAACAAACTAAATTATTGATCAATATTAAATACGTCGAAGTTTTTATATTTCAATAGTCAAGACACACATATTTGGTTGTAAAGAATGAATACAATAGTCAATGGTCCAAACATACAGTCATGTTTAATAAATATGAATATGCTTTCCGATAAGGCTCATTAGTCAGATTTAAAGAACCTTTTGAAAATAACCTTTAAGAAGGTATTAACCATACTTTACATTAAGCCCACATTTCAGTTTAAAACATGTTTTTTTTTTGGTGTGATGGCAGGGGCAGGGCGAGGTGGGGCAGGGCGGGGCGGGGCGAGGTTAGGCAGGGCGAGGTGGGGCAGGGTTGGGCGGGGCGAGGCGAGGCAGGGTGAGGTGGGGCGGGCGAGGTGAGGCGAGGCAGGGCGAGGTGGGGCAGGGTGGGGCGGGGCGAGGTGAGGCGAGGCAGGGCGAGGTGGGGCAGGGTGGGGCGGGGCGGGGCGAGGTGAGGCGAGGCAGGGTGAGGTGGGGCGGGGCGAGGTGAGGCGAGGCGAGGCGAGGCGAGGCAGGGCGAGGTGGGGCAGGGTGGGGCGGGGCGAGGTGAGGCGAGGCGAGGTGGGGCAGGGTGGGGCGGGGCGGGGCGAGGTGAGGCGAGGCAGGGCGAAGCGAGGCAGGGTGGGGCGGGGCGGGGCGAGGTGAGGCGAGGCAGGGCGAAGCGAGGCAGGGCGAGGCGAGGCAGGGCGAGGCGGGGCGAGGCAGGGCGAGACGAGGCGAGGCGAGGCGAGGCGGGGCAAGACGGGGCGAGGCGAGGCGAGGCAGGGCGAGGCATGGCAAGTTTATCAATATAGCAAATTTCTGTAGCAAGACAATTGAAAGTGGTTGAAAGTACATGAAAAAAGAGAAAGGGATAATAAGAAAAGTACATTACAGTGGCATAAAGATCATTAAATAATTAACAAACGCAAATAATTAAAGAGAATAAAAATGAATAATCAAAATGAAAAGATGATGATAAAAAAGATAAAAAATGAAAAATTCATGATTAATGATTGATAAGAAAGCCAAAGGAAAGTTGGACTGAAAACTTTACTAATGTTTAGATAGCACAGTCAAAGGCCACTCTAAACAAATAAGTTTTTAATCTTGTACACAAAAAACTGTGATGCACTGTGTATTCTGACACATCTCTTAGAACCAGCATAGGATCAGACCACACAGGCCAAGCTTCACTCCTCATGTGTATTAATGACAATGCCACTTTTGATACATACTGACCGCTACGGCCTGGGAACAACCCACATGAGTTGCACTCTGACCCAGTCCTATTCTTTAACCCTGCTTCTAACAAATCGGTTCTGAGAACAAATTGTTTACTTGCTGGATAATATCACTCACTAACAGGTGCAATTTTGAAGAGAGTTGCATTGCTTTTCACTTCATCTGTCTGTGGTCATAATGTTATATCTGATTGCTGTATAATAATGTATAATAATGATTACATAAGTTGCATAATACAGAATCGTTCAAACAGGTGATATAGGCTACTGGTTTAGATGTGGTGATCTGTGGGAAAGCCTCCAAATGAAGTTCTCATGAGGCCCCCTATAAACGTGGAGCGGCCCTGCTTCTGTAGAAAGGATAAAGATTCAGGACCTTCAGGGGCTCCTGGAGTTTAGTGTATTTGTTCCCTGAAATGCCACTAGATGTCACACAAGCAAACATAAACTGCAGCCGACCGTGAAAGGAAAATCCTTCTTCCATTTCATTTTAAAGCTGAAATGCTCCATCATAGTTTAAAATGTGATCCATCCAGATGATTACTACAAGGAGTAAAAAAAAATAATAATAATTTGTTGATATCTGTGCGTCATCAGCTCACCGGCGGCGGAGACCACTGCGTCTCCGTCGTGCGTCAGAGCAGATCGGACTACACGGGTCAATAAGTGCACTCACCGAACCAACGATTAGTGCATTAATTGTGCCCCACAGTCAATCAATCGGTCGCGACCTGAGCGTCTCAACCCGCGCATGACCCCCTGAGTGACGCGTCTCGTCTCGCGGCTGAGAGTGTGAGGTGGCCACGGCGGCGGCGGTGTTCGGCGGGGAGGATAGCCGGAGGAGATGCGCATATCTGCAGGTCTCTAGCGCGGTCGTAAAACAAGTCTGGGAGAACCGAAGCCATGCCCGGAGTGACCAAGTACAATTTAGTGGATGACACGCACGATCTGAGGGTCCCCATGCACAACGAGGAGGTGTTTAATCATGGGGTCTGCTTCGAGGCAAAGGTAAGGACCCTCTGCAACTGATAGTAGGGTTTTTTTTTAACAGAGTGAAAGGGAAGCTCTAAGGCTGAAGCAGCAGTGGATGGTCAGGGACAGATATGGCTGTTGTTACTTCTATGTCAATCACTTTATTAGTATCTTGTTGTTTGTGCCTTTTAGACCTTAGTATAACCAGATGATCTTTTCACCATTTGGATAATATTAATTTACTTTTAAGATTCATTGTGGGTCTGTTTGGACTACAATATTTCAATATCAGAAACACTAAATGCAAAACAGCTTTTCCAACTGTTTCCTATCGCGTTTGCTCTATTTTTTGTTTTACTCACTTTTATTGCGATTTGGCTTCAGCTGTATTGTTCTGTGAATTCGTTGGAAGAACATAGAAAAGGTCTGAAATTATCTTTGTTTGACAGAAGCTCTTAACCAACGTTACATGTTGCAAAGTTCGCTAAAATAAAATCAGCCCACTGTGTCACAGCTGTTAACCTTAATTTAATGCATTATGGGAAAGAAGTATACATAACCTTAAGAGCATGAATGCCTCATGGATTCTAGACCTTCAGTTAGGCCTTGATGCTGTATAATTTGTATTTAATTTAATTAGTATGTGCGTTTTGATTAGGCTTGTTAGTTGAGAAATCTTGGAAAAACAAAAATCTTCAAGCATGCCTTAAACAGACTTTTTATTAAGTCCTGTATTAAATGTTTTTATTGGTCTGATACAGTTTTCTAATCTTAAAATTAAGGTTCTTCTTAGCTGTAAGGGGAAAATCACCATGATTAACAAAAAAATAAAGGTTTAAAAACTAGTGTGTGTGGAATTAATCCATATAATGTGTTTCACTTAGTGAATTGAGTTACTGAAATAAATGACTGATATAAATACTGAATAATATGATTGTATGCAGCACCACTAATAATTGACTGAATTGGTTTCAGTAGGGAATTCATCCCTTCTTGTAGCCATCAACAAGCTTCTGGCAATTTTCTGGCTTAAAATATGAGTTATCATAATTTTTTGTGGGTTAGTTTGCTGTACACATGGCTTTTAAGCATAGCCTATACATTTAAAACACTTTGCCAATTGTCAAGCGTGGTGGTGACAGCATCATCCTGAGGGATCATTACATTACATTGCACAAATTGGGTGGAATAATTAAGAAGGACTACCTCCAAATCATCCAATCATACCACCCCGAAAAAAGGCAAAAATGATTGATTAAAAGCCCGAAATTAATATAACAATGATGCTGTTGATGAGTAGATGTACATTTTGGACCTGGATCATACATATGTACTGTATTGATTTGGTAAAGACAGATTATCAGATGAAAATTAGGGGGGAATGAGCCTAACTGACATAAACAATATACCAAACCTGAAGTAATCCTTAAACTCTGCTGTCTTGCAGTATATAGGCAGCTTGGAAGTGGGTCGACCTGGGAGCCGAATGGAGATAGTCGCTGCAATGAGGAGAATCAGAGTAAGAATATGTGACTTCATTGAAACAGACTCTATTTAAACCTAGTGACAGCAACTGATCTGAATCTTAAACAAGCTGTCAGAGTCATTCAAGTTGTGGCACGTGCACTGAACATGTCTCCATCCCAAATGTCTGCTCGATATTTCAGGAAGCATCCACTCCATGCCGTCTTCACCCACATATCTCCTGTCACTGCACACCACACACCGGTCAGATTCAGTGATTTGTCACAAGCAGTTTAAATCTTGTGATGAAATAAGAAAAAAAAAACAAAAAAAAACGGAGAATTGTCCTGCACAAGACGAGGTCGCCAAACACGAAGCACTGCAGTGGCACAGAGCAGCACAGAGTGCAGAGGCTTTAGCTGCTTGTCAGCTGCTATATCTAATCTAACAACCAAGTTGTTGTGCCACCCAGAGGTCAGCCACATCCCCACTGACACCCAGGAAAAACCTAATCCTGCCAGCCGCTCCAGATAATGGCCATTTTGTTCTACTCTCAAAGATTTACTGTAGCAATGTTTTATGCTTAGAATGATTTTTTTCTAGTATTCTTCCTAGTCCGTAGAGACATTATTAATACAGTGCTGAAGATTTGATGACAGACTCGCCTAATATAGCTGCTCAAACAAAACAAAATAATAAAGGAAGCCACACATTGCTAAGCATAATCCAAATATTGAAGAGCTTTCTGGCTCAACATGCATTTTCCATCTATGTTGAAATGAACAAACTTGAATTCAATACTTGGATCTGCAATTTAAAAACAAACAAAGAAAATGTTTGCTGAAGCTGTAATACAAAACTAGTCAAATGTGGCTGATAAAGAAAAAAGGATGACATGAAATGCATAAACGGACAGAAAAAGGATTTTCAATGTATAATAGAATGTGACAATTCAAAGCTTGCCTATGAAAGAAAGCTGCAGTGTCTCCCAAGATGAGACAGACTGAATATTCAAAAAATTAGTTGTCCTTAAAAGCCTTCCAGGGGTTTTATAGATGAGACTCTGGGCAAACTGGCTCAACTTGTGGCAGAAGAGCCAGTGTGAGTTAGTTTCAGGCTGATGCATAAAATCGCAAACGCTCCCTGTGTTCCACTTCATCTCCCTCTGACAGCACTGTGTTGTGAGATGGATGATCCTTTAGGCCCAGTTTATGGGAGATAACGAAGACATACACACACACCCATTAAGCGATCTGTGTCCTTCACCTGAAAATATAGAACCCAGGATGCGTGTTGGAACTTCAACACATCTACATGGTGGATTAACTGGATGAGAGCACATGTCAAGAACACAGGTCACAGGCTTATAGACCAACTGCTTTGAGTTTTTCTTTTTTCTTTTTAAAAATAGAGATCTCCACCACAAGTGCTGCAAAAAATTCTTTCTTTTCTTCTACAATTAAAGATGAGAAAGACAGTTCCAGTCTACCTAAAGCCAGAATACCTTGTAGAGATATTCATTACTACATTTACACATTCTGTCATGCTGCAACCATAGAGTTCAGTATTTGTTTTTGCGATAGGTCAGGGAGAATGTTGTGAAGAAGTTTAAAGCAGGGTTAGGTTAGGAAACGATATCTCTAGCTTGGAACATCTCACAGTGTTCTGTTCAGCCTATCATCTGGGAACAGAATTAGTATAAGACAGGAGTCATAAACATTTATTAATGCAACATATCACAATCCAAACAGCCATTTTTGCCCTCTTTTTTAATCATTAAAATTATTCTAGAAGCTACATGACCCTTTGAAAGATTCAAGCTTATTGAGTTTTATAAGAACATACTGTATATGTAGTTTGTTTCATAGTTAAAGAACTAAAACTGTGTATCTAGTTTAAGGTTTCAAAACAAGAAAAATTTCTAATTTTTACGAGAAGATAATAAAACCGTTTTCCTGAATGAAACATTCCCCGTTTGTAGAAAAATGAAGACAAAACATGTAGTTTGCAGCCTAATGACGAAACAAAAGAACTAAACAGAAAATAACTCCTTGTATCATTAGTGGCATTCTATTGTGTAAGTTCTATGCAAATACAGCATTAAACAAACTGACAAAAATGTTAGAACTAGTCGTTTTTAAGTTTATACTTAATTTATACTATATTTCTCAGGTCTTTATCATTTTTGGCCAAAGTTATAAAGAGCCACTTTGCAGGGCCTTATGCACCACATATGGCTTCAGAACTGCAGGTTGCAGACCCCTGGGATAGCACAACTGCAAACCTATGAAGATATAGCTGTTCACTTAAACTGACACAGATCCAAGAAGCTGCCAGAGAGAAGCTGCAGTGATCCATTCCGTAGACAAGACAATTATTAACTGTTACACACCACAAATCTAGTAGTTGGGATGATTGGCAAGAAGAAAGCCATTGTTGGAAGAAAGCTTAAAAGAAATAAAGTTTGCAACAAGCTGTGTAGGGGATATGGGAAATGTGGAAGGTGGCTTGGTCAAATGGGACCCAGTTTTGGCCTAAATGCAAAATGCTACATGTTGCAGAAAACGAACACTATACATCACCATAAACACACCATCCTCATTATGAAACATGGTGGTGGGAGCATCATGCTGCTGTGATTTATTTATTCAGCAGGGACAGAGAAGCTGGTCAGAGTTGATGGGAAGATGAAGCTGAATACAAGACAGCATTAAAAGAAACGACTCAGAGGCTGCAAAGGACTTGAGAAAGTTCACCTTCTAGCTGGATGAGACCTACATACAGCCAGAGCAACAATAAAATTAATAAAATGGTTACATTAAAGCATATTAATGTGTTAGAACGGCCCAGTCAAAGTTCAGATCTAAATCCAGTTGAGAGTATGTGGCAAGAGCCAATATTTTTAACTTGTTTTTATTATGTGCCATTTATTGATCTATCACACAAAAATTTAAATACACTGTTGTTTGTGGTGGTAACATGGCAAAACATTTGCAAGGCCTCATAAGAGCCAGCTCTAAGTTGTTATTTTTACTAAAATGAAAGCAGAGATGACAGAATATCCAATATGTTCATGCAGAGAGGAGGAGGAGGATTTGTTTGCCCTCTGATTTCACAGAACTTCCTCTGATCAGTTAATCGTCTAAAGTTGGACTTTTTAGTTTTTTAAGCTTGATGTGTATTTTTTTCACTAATCCTATTGGATTTTTTAATGCCCATGCATTGATATTTGGAGCCAGAGCCTGCAGTGAAAGCGCAGTAGTATTAATCATGCAGAGGGATGAAAGTGTCCCACACATGTCTGCCTCCCTCTGGCAAGGCAGTTTTTGAAACCTTAAACATCTACCAGAAACTGAAACTGACAGTTTCTCCATGTTTACTCTATCCCAGATATTCCCTGTAGAGAAGATAAAAATAATCCCCTAGCAGTTTGGTCCCTTCTCTCTTTTATTTAGTTTGTTTAGGCAGATTCATCTCAGCAGTGGTATTCAACCCACTAAGTTAAATAAAATGTTGTCTTCCATCACAGTATGAATTCAAGCTGAAGAACATAAAGAAAAAGAAGGTCAACATTCTTGTATCCACTGACTGTGTCAAAGTGATTCTGCGCAAAAAGAAAAAGGTAAGACTTGGAGAGAAGAGTTGATCTGACTTTCATGAACTGATTTTGCTCCTTTCTAAACTATATTGTGTCTCTGATCGTGTGCTTTTGTGTTGCAACAGAGAAAGGGCTGGTCATGGGATGAGAGCTCCATGTTGGTGACACAGGACCCTATCTACAGGTGGGACAAGGAAGATCCCTAATCTGCCTCAAGCAAGGATCCTAATCAAAACCCATTGACATGATTTCTTGTGTTACTGTGTCTCTACAGGATCTTCTACGTCTCGCACGATGCTCAAGACTTAAAGATATTCAGTTACATAGCGAGAGATGGACAGAGCAATGTTTTTCGCTGCAATGTGTTCAAATCTAAGAGGAAGGTGAGTGGAACACCTCAGAAACTTCTAAATGCACATACTGACAATGAGAACATCTACCTGAAACAGCTTGAATTAGATGAAATCTGTAAGATAATGTAGCCTCAAATGATTCAGTCACAGGCGTGTTTTTTAAGGCTTGATTAAGTTTAAAAAAGATATTGCAACTTCAATTTGTCATATCAGGGATCCCAGCTCTCCTTAGCAAGTCTTGCCCTGCACACCACCCTCACCACCTCGACAAATGTGCAATCTTTTTTAGGTCGACCCTAATGTGTTGTCGAGCAAAAGAACAAAAATACTTGTAAGTTTTAGGATGTGTGTATGCACTCCAAATTGTACAGTAAGTACAGTAGCTTTATGCTTTTAGCTCCCTCTAGTGTTCAAGCTGGGCTGATCTTTGTAATGGCTCTATTAACTAATTAAAAAAATTAATAAAACTACAAACAGTTTAAAAAAAACTATTCTTAATCGTCATTAGCACCTAGCATCAATGTGTATAGTACCCTACGCACACAGAAACACAGATTCAACAATACTTTAGAATTCTTTCAGACAAGCGGTGACGCATTCTCAGTTTCAATGTGATAGCCCAAGGACATTTATAGATACAAGTGTTTGCTTAAATCACACACGTTTGAGAATGTCGAGTGACGGACATCAAAAGAGACCATAAGTTAGAACATATCAAGAGTATATTCGAGGTATATATCAAAAGATTTGAGCTTATTAAGACAAATACTGTAGGTGACTTTTAATATTTTGAATGAAGAGGTCACAGTTATCTTTCTGTTCATAAACCAGCTTTTAGGCTTTAGTCTGAATGAACAATAAATTAACAGTTTATCCAAACACTAATTTTAACATTTCTTCCTCATTAAAAGGTCTAAAACAAAAATAGTAGTGGTCAATATTGATACCTAGAACCACCAAAACATTTATCTTATCCCATTATAAATAATACAAAACACTGCATGCTCAGACATTGTGTTACAGGTATGACCGTTCCTATGGCAACCAAGGTTGCAGCACAACCAATTAACAGAGACTAACAAATGGAACAGAACACATCTTGGCTGATTCAGTAAATGGATAACTAGTCTTTAGTCGGAATGTAAAATAGGAGCTTATAGTTTCAAATACTTTGACACAAACATTGTTGCAGATATTCTCTCTGGGCTAAGTTAGGGCATTAGATGGCATCACATTCACCATCTCAGCTTGTTCCAGCCGCTGCATCTATGAATCAACCTTCCTCAATAAATAGTCTCCTGGGGCTTTCTTTGTAGCCTGAATTTATACTGGATAACTGTCCTTCTCTTTTCTTGCATGAAGCCAAAAACACGGTATAGGCTTTGCAGTACCTGTGGCCCAAAGCTCAAATGGCAAGCTCATCTCATTGCAGCCTTCTCTGAAAGCAGGACTGCTTGGAACTACCATAAGTCTTTTCCTCTAAGATTGATTTTTTTATCCATCCCCACTGGTCCTCCACTTTATGCATTCCATGCACCCAGCTGATTATGTCTCCTCGATGTGCCTGACCTGTCCTTTCTAGCTACTGCTGATGCCACATGCTGATTAAGCTGCCACCTTTCCTTTACTTGAGTTTTGTCTTATTAGTGGTTCAGGCAGCTTTTACACCTACTTTTCCCCTGACTGCCAGAAACTGTATATACAGCTGCTTTATTTCTAATAACTACATTCCACCCGCCTACTTCTGATCTTCCTGCTGTGGGAGAGCATGATCTTTTGACTTGACAGTTATGGGTCACTGCACATCTTCCTGTATTTCTAAGTGTAAAACTTTCTTCATCATGTAAAATTCAATCTGGCTCTTTTCTGTAGAGGTTTTACAACTGTTTTACCTCTGTAAGAGAATCGCTTGTTCGACTTTCATTGTAATGGAGTAGGTAGCCATGATGCTATTGGAAAATATCACTCCAGCATCGACTTTCTACCCATTTGACACTGTAGCATAAGTACTTTGATCATTACAGAAGCCATGCTGCCATAGATTTTGTAAACATATAGAAAATATTGTCGCATGTACAGTACACCATGTGTACTACACTGTATGTGCGACACATGTGTGCAGTACAGAACTAGCTCAACTGCGACTCAAATATTGCAGCAATTAATCAATAATAACATGAATTAATCCCACACTACACTATGCAAACACTTCTCACCTCAGTCTGCTGGAAACTTCAATCTAAAAATGAAACTGACTGCCTTACTTTCATTTTGGTTAATATTAGAGATGAACCGATATGAAAATTTGGGCAGACATTGATATCTGATATTAATATTGCTGTAACCAATATTTACAGATATTATATACACTGCTCAAAAAAATAAAGGGAACCCCTAAACAACACAATATAACTCCAAGTAAATCAAACTCCTGTGAAGAGGAAGAAGGAAATCAAGTAGACAAAAGACCCTTCACCAGGCCTTTTGCAGATCATGCAGGTAAAAAGTAATGTTGCAGTTGGTTGATTTAGAGTTAAAGGCACATTGAATGTGATAAAAACACATCTACCATGTGTTCTTATCATTAGAGGAGCTGGGTAAATTGTTTAAAAAGCCAGCAATGGAAGGCAAGTCTTTGGCCTTAGTTGCTATGTAGACTTAGTAGATAAGTTGTGCTGTGCTTTAGCTTAGTCTAGTTAATTCAAGGCCATTAAAACAAATTTGTGTTTTTTGTCTGTATTGTACATTGCTCAAAAAAATAAAGGGAACACTTAAACAACACAATATTTGTTTGATTTCAAACTTCTGTGATCTCAAACTGTCCACTTAGGAAGCAGCACTGATTGACAATTAATTTCACATCCTGTTGTGCAAATGGAATAGACAACAGGGGGAAATCTTTGGAGATTAGCAAAACACACTCAATAAAGGAGTGGTTCTGCAGGTGGGGACCACAGACCACTTCTCAGTACCTATGCTTTCTGGCTGGTGTTTTGGTCACTTTTGAATGTTGGTGGTGCTTTCACACTCGTGGTAGCATGAGACGGACTCTACAAGCCACACAAGGGGCTCAGGTAGTGCAGCTCATCCAGGATGGCACATCAATGCGAGCTGTGGCAAGAAGGTTTTCTGTGTCTATCAGCATAGTGTCCAGAGCCTGGAGGCGCTACCAGGAGACAGGCCAGTACATCAGGAGACGTGGAGGAGGTCGTAGGAGGGCAACAACCCAGCAGCAGGACCGCCACCTCCGCCTTTGTGCAAGGAGGAACTGGAGGAGCACTGCCAGAGCCCTGCAAAATGACCTCCAGCAGACCACAGATGTGCATGTGTCTGCACAAACAGTTTGAAACCAACTACATGAGGATGGTATGAGGGCCCGACGTCCACAAATGGTGGTTGTGCTCACAGCCCAACACCGTGCAGGACGCTTGGCATTTGCCAGAGAACACCAGGATTGGCAGATTCACCACTGGCGCCCTGTGCTCTTCACAGATGAAAGCAGGTTCACACTGAGCACATGTGACAGACGTGACAGAGTCTGGAGACACCGTGGAGAGCGTTCTGCTGCCTGCAACATCCTTCAGCATGACCGGTTTGGCAGTGGGTCAGTAATGGTGTGGGGTGGCATTTCTTTGGAGGGCTGCACGGCCCTCCATGTGCTCTCCAGAGGTAGCCTGACTGCCATTAGGTACCGAGATGAGATCCTCAGACCCCTTGTGAGACCATATGTTGGTGCGGTTGGCCCTGGGTTCCTCCTAATGCAGGACAATGCTAGACCTCATGTGGCTGGAGTGTGTCAGCAGTTCCTGCAAGATGAAGACATTGAAGCTATGGACTGGCCCGCCCGTTCCCCAGACCTGAATCCGATTGAGCACATCTGGGACATCATGTCTCGCTCCATCCACCAACATCACGTTGTACCACAGACTGTCCAGGAGTTGGAGGATGCTTTAGTCCAGGTCTGGGAGGAGATCCCTCAGGAGACCATCCTCCGTCTCACCAGGAGCATGTCCAGGGGTTGTAGGGAGGTCATACAGGCACATGGAGGCCACACATAATACTGAGCCTCATTTTGACTTGTTTTAAGGACGTTACATCAAAGTTGGATCAGCCTGTAGTGTGTTTTTCCACTTTAATTTTGTGTGTGACTCCAAATCCAGGCCTCCATTGGTTAATACATTTGATTTCCATTGATTTTTTTGTTTTCAGCATATTTAGCTTTGTACAGAACAAAGAATTCAATGAGAATATTTCATTCATTCAGATCTAGGATGTGTTGAGTGTTCCCTTTATTTTTTTGAGCAGTGTATATTTCCCTAACCTTTTGACGCCATAAAAAATTGATCACACTGCCTCAGTTAAACACCCTGCAATTCTGCAGTGCAAATAATTATGAATTATCCCCAAATGGTCAATTGATTATTAAATATGAAAACACTAAAATAAAACATAAAGGTAATATACCTCTTCCTGATGCAGCTGAACACTGTGAAACTGACACCCTTGAGCCCAATACACATGCACTATCCAGAAGAACAACACACATACTTCAAAGCCGTAACAGGACCTTATGTTCCACTGCAACCCCTTCATTTTCTCACATTTAGACCTTTGAAACTAGTGTTTTTGAACACACCAGCTTTCATTGCAAAAAAGAAAACAGTTACAGCAGCTTCACATGATATGATTGTGATCATTATAGTTTATCATCATTATCACTTTCTCACTTGTAGAAAAACGACTTGTTAAAGCCAACTGTGTGCATCAGTGTTGCAACAGACTGAAGTCTAATTGGTTTGCTGTGTTTATTATAAACCCCTTCCTCTGCTTTGATGAATTAGCATCTGACAGTTAGCATCTTCATCTGTTTATTTTGAGGAAGCTCAAGGGATGCGATTTCGTTGGTTTCTTTTTGAGTTGGGTGATGCGGAGTGTTTCAGCAGTCGGTGTTTTGTCTTCTGTAGACAGCGGTCAGCACGCTCTGGGCTTGGACAATCAATGAGGCGAGTTGTTTGGATTTGACACTCCAGCAGGAGAATGTTTTTGAAATCCGGAAACAAATTCAGAACTTACGGATTTCAGGACCACATTGTGAGTTTTTGCAGAGAATAAGTTTTGCAGATGGTTATTTATTTTAAGTTTTTGCTGCCCTTGTTCCAAACAAAATTGTTTGGAACAATGATGTTTAAAAATCGCTGCTGTAGCTTCTGTTTATGTAGTTTTAGAATTTTGGTCATTTTAGATATTAAAGGCTGCTCTTTGTTGTTTTTTATGTTTGTTACATTTCAACCACAACATTCAATTTATTTTATTGGGATTTGTCTGATAGTGTGTGCTTAATGGTAAAGTGTCATGAAAATAACATTTTATTTTCAAAAACGTGTTACAAAGAATAATCTGAAAGGTGCGGCTTGCATTTGCATTCTGCCCCCCCCCCACCCCCCCAAAATATGTCAAGCCACCACTTGAATTTGGTGAGATCTGTTAGATATGATCTCACCTAATTCAGTAATAATGCATTACTTGGTCTTGGTCTGTAACATTAAATGCAAATTAAATGTGTTGAAATTTGTGAGTGTAACATGGCAAAACGTATCAGAGTTCAAAGGTTATGAATACTTCTGTATGGCGCAGTGTAGGAAAGTCAGACCTGTCATGTTCACAATAAATAGAAAAGTAGAAGCATTTTCTGCATATATCTGAATGACAAGCTGAGCCAGTTTTGCCTCCATGACAAAGACGGAGCATCAGTGAGGTTGACTCCCATCCCTTCACCATGGATACCACGCTGACGGGGGCTTAGCGAGGCTGAATACTAATCATTCTGGTGGGAAGAGTAAAAGAAAAAGGGGCTCTTTTGCTCTGCACTTCAAGACATTTTCACCAGTGCTGATTGAAACACCCACCCTATTGTCAGGGACACAGTCGGTGGTGCCATCTATCCACTACCTCCCCAGGTCTGTGAAGCTGTATCTGTGTGTTGCAGACCAACCATGTGTGCTGAGTAGGAGGAGATGGATAAGCTGATTAGAGGAGATTGTATTTTTGTTTTTTTTTATCATGGCATGTTGCAGAACAAGCCTTAGATGTCAGTTTATCAATGCACCCCTTTGTATTTGGTGTTGCGAGTTTTGTTATTTAAACTTTACAGCTCAAAAGCAAAATTCACTTCTCTAATCTGTGTTGACAGAACACGCCAATCAATTTCCCCACTCCATTTCCCCACTCCATTTCTGGTTTTAGTTGAATTGATTTTGCCATTTCATTTGATTAAACCTCTTTCAAGCCTCAGCTACCTTGACATATTCACTGAAAAGCTTCAGGCAAGAGGATCCTCCAGAGGCAGATGGCAATGAATTTATTTTTGACACGGCTCCTGCCAACTCCCAAGATTGAAAACATCACCTTCAGTGAGACTGAGGAAGGGCATGGTAGATAACCTCTCATTCTGGCTGATTTAGAAGGCTGTCTCTGGAGCACAATTTGGAGCTTTTAGAAAAAAAGGACCTGAAATTGATTATAGAAATCCTGGTGTCTCAAAACTGGGGCTGATTTTTGCTACCTCTATGCTCAGGTTAGAAAATAATGATGTTTATATCAGAGGAGATACTAAACGTAGTATTTATTTACATCTTGACGTTATTGGACCAGTCTTGCGATACGCTTTTCCCACAAATGCAGAAATTCCAAGAAAACATCTATGTAGGAACTGGACAGTAATTGACATGATATTAGGATTAAAGATGTGATAAAAGACAATTGTGACACAAAATAACCATATTTTGTTGTTAAATTTTACAAGTTCAAAGTCGCACGGAAATGACGTCAAAGGGGAAGTCTCTGGTCATTCATTGTGTGAGCGTCAATAATAAACAGTTCAGGTAGAAGCCGAGTTGTGTTAAAAACAGCGTTAATATGGTGAAACGGTACATTGATGGGCTAGACAGATGGACTGGTCCCACCAAGCGCAGCCAGTTGTGATCGGAGGTCTTGTCAGCAAACTGCTTCGAACAAGAAACCTCTGAATTCACAAGTCAAGTCAAGTTTATTTATATAGCGCTTTTTAGCAACAAGGCACTCAAAGCGCACAAGAGAAGTGATGTCAGAGGTCGGGATATTTACCAGACAAAGGAGAATATTGAAGCAGAGTCTATAGCCATGCTGTTCAGAGCATCTGATGGGAAAAGATCGCCCAAGAAAAAGTTGTTGTTGCTGTTGCTAAACATATCAGAGCTCAGCAGGTAAGAACACTTCCATCAATCCATAATGAATGTTTTTATACATTACAAAAAGGCTAAAAATTATCAAGAGCTCTGGAAAAATATGGCTTGAGGACCTAGGAGCATATTCCTGGTTAAATTCAGATGGAAAAGTAATGGATCACTGAGTCTCCGGTAGTAACACGTTTCTTCACCGCTTCTGCATCAGAGTGTCTTTGGAATAAAGAGGTTGTATTCAGTGTCTGTACTTCTCCTGTTACACTCTGTCATAATTTTCTCCTCCATTCGCTTTTTACCATTACGTTTTATTGTCTTTTTCATCACCTGTGCACAAATGTCCACACTCTGTCTCTCGTCCCCTCAGGCAGCCTATTTCCTCACCTGCTGCCTGTCCTAATTATATGTCTCCTTTATAATGTGCTTTTCATCCCACTGCTTTTCTCTGCCCTTATTACTCTACTTTTAACACACACACACACCCTTTCTCTGTGTCCTCCCACACAGTCTCAGGCTATGAGAATTGTGAGGACTGTGGGTCAGGCGTTTGATGTGTGTCACCAGCTGACGCTGCAGCAGAAAAGCGAGGATCAGGAGGATGAAGAGGGGAGAGCGGAGGAGCTGGAGGCAGCACCAGGTTACTCACACCTACGCACACACTTGCAACTACAAAACACCTCCCTTCACTTTGCTCTCCTCCCTATTGTCAGGCTTGCTCCATCTCAATTTCACACAAAAGCACAGAAGCTCCTCGGGCTTATTTTGACACAAATTAAACTCCAGTAGTCTAAAAAAAATTTCATTATTCTCCATCGTTATTATTATTACTTCGTTCAAATTAAAGATGCGGATTGTTGGGCGTGGCTGTGGCGGTGACCCATGTACGGAGGATACTGTTCTTGACTGAACCGTCAGGGGTTCCAATCCGGGCCCGTTGACCTTTGCTACATGTCTTCCCCTCTCTCTCCTCCCCATTTCCTGATGCCCATTGTTTTATATGAGTTAACCAGGCCTACCAATCAAAGACTCCTCAGTGTGAACTTCTGTCGGCTCCAAGTAGCTGTCTCTGCTTCGAGATGTAGAGTGAACTCTGCATGAAACTCTCTCCGATGCATGTCTCTCCACAGCAAAGAAGAGGTTGGCATTGTCAGAGGAGACAGACCTTGAAGCCACCACAGAGGAGAGCATTGAGTGCGTCTCTTCATCAGACCTGGAGAAGCACAAAAAGGACGAGGCCCTGGGTGCAGATGCGATGGTAGGGTGCAGCTTGATGATGTTGCCCTTCTTCAATTCAGCATTTCTCACACAAAGCCCGGCTTTCGTCCCAGTCCATTAACTCCAGCACACAGTTTTTTTTAACCTCGATGAGGTTTTCAGTCCAACAGACTCATGCAACATTTAAACATGACATTTTCTTGTTTTTCTTTGTATTTTGCTTCAAAGTAACCGATTGTTCTTTTGGTATCGTTCTCTAAGCTTTAAGAAAGCCTTAGTTTTCAAACCGCTTTAACTGTTAGATATTTTTTCACATTACAACCACAAACTTTAATATATACAAAGTAGTGTATGATGGTGAAGTCAAAGAAAATGGTCCATGGTTTTTAACATTTTATACTATTAAAAATCTGAGAACTCTGGCATGAAATTCCATTCAGACGTCTTTACTCTGACGCCCATACATAAAATCCAATATAAGCAATTGCTTCCTGTGTTGAATTTAATCTAATTTTTGCAAACATACCCATGAAATAAATAAAAACCTTATATTTCACACATTGACTACATCTCACTTTATATGTTAAAGCAAACAACAGGAGGGCTGAATACAAATGCATGCCACATATTGGATGTGCCTTTCTGTTTCTAACTATGCACTGCTTTTTGTACATGTATCACATAGAATTGTAATGGAATACAATAGCATAGAGTACATTACTCAAACATCACCCAGTCATGACAGTAATCACTTTTACGAATGTTTGTTTATCCTGTAATAAAGATATTCAAACTGTGGTTTTACCCCATTGATCATATTTCTACCAGTAAAACAAAAAAAAAACATAAAGATCTAAAAAGGCTCAAATGTTCTGCTTATTAATCTGTCCCACATCAAGCTAACACATGCTGAAAGTTTAGCCTCATAAATCATCCATGAAGTTGGGTAAACAGCTCTGAGGGATGCACAGCATATTGAGCAAGCAAACTTTGAGGCTTGCTTGTGGAGGAATGATCCACAAGGTCTCTTCAGTATTGATGGGATCATATGGTTTATTGATGAGACGTCTGCTAATCTTGCCATGTTGGACAAGCCGCTGCCTGTTCTTCGATATTTGACTGCTGTTCAGCAAGTCTCCAAGGCGCTGGCCACTTTATTACTAGTGAGAGAAAACTGGGGCTGCTCTGGCAATGAGCTAAAGTGTTTATAGTGAATGCTTTCACAGTTGAGATCAAGGAAATGAGTTTCATTTCTTCTGTATTTTTGGGTTGTACAGATCATGTTGTGAGAGATCGTTACGTGAATGTCAACTTTCTTTCATATCCCACCATATTGATCTTTCCTGTCAGATTTGACACTTCATTCATGTTCTTCATGGCTGTTTTTCTTGTAGTTGCACTATAGCATAACTGTGGGTTGACAGCCAACATGCTTGTTTGTGTGCAAGTTGCTAAAGAACAGTGCTGTGAAAAAGATTTCATAAAGATTTCTTCTATTTTTGCTCTTTTGTCACACTTACATGTTTCAGATCATCAAACAAATTTTAATTTCAAGAATAATGTTTAAATACAAAAAGTAGTTTTCAAGTGATTATTTTTATTTTCTGAGGGAAAAAGTTAATTCAAATCAAGGAACATATTACAAATAGTCACTATTGGCGCAGCGCTGATGGTGTAGGGGTTAAGCGCGCGACTATATACAGAGGCTGCAGTCCTCGAAGCGGCCGTCCCGGGTTTGAGTCCCGGACCCAGTGACATTTGCCAAATGTCTCCCCCTCTCTCTACCCCTCCTTCCTGTCTGCCTACTGTCAAACAATAAAGGCCACTAGTCCCGAAAAAATATCTTAAAAAAAAAAGAAAATAGTCATTATCAAATTTCTAAAGGTATCTAAGGATAAAGGTTAAGAGTTTAGTTAGATTAAATTCTGACTTTCACAAAATGTAAGGTAAGGGCAAGGTTAATTTCTAAAATCCTGACTTTAGATAAGCTGACCCTGGAGCCACCTCTCTTTGGGAACTGAATTTGGACGAAGGCAGGTAGTTTTCCTACACTACTGTCTCTGACACTGCAGGGAACATCTCCACACACAGCTGTGTTCAGTTGGTAAGGTCATCCTCAAACTGGTTAGCAGTTCCTCATCTTGCTTTTGAATGTTCTGGTAGGTTGCTCACTTGGACTTCAGAACCAAACTGGCACTGGTCAATTATAGGAGTCAATTATTGAAGTTAGAAAAAACGAGGCATATTGGATATGTAGCCATTTATATATTTAACCAATTGAGGACTCCACACTATGTGGAAAAACTGTACACTGTCAGCATCTTGGTCACGCACTGCTCTGGGACACCATCCTATTCTTCAACCACTATTTGTTTGTATAAGTTTGCCAGTATTGTTGTGTTGGTCAGTGACACAAACAGATTTCCTGGCTGATCCCATGAGTAGTCAGTGGGGTAAAGGTCAGAACTGCTGGCAGGCCATTGAGATTTCTGGAGTCTTGAGTCTAGTCTCTGATAAACCCCACTCCATGAAGGCGAGTGTTGTCATCTTGGAGGAAAGCTACTCGGCCCCAGACTGCAGAGATGTAGAATTTCCACTAGTTGCCGAATCTCATCTCTACATCCCAACCACTGAGATTGTCTCCATTGATGACAAGCCTTTTAATTATCTGTAGAAGACTACCTATGGTTCCTAAGTAATGACAGGATTTGGACACCCACTTCGCAGCCTGTCTCTGACATCCTGTGTTATCTGGAACTTGGCCTTAAGTCTAGAAATGGTACTAGGGCTCATTTCACATAAAGCAGGAACCTGGTTTTGCAGAACACCAGCTTAAAGTTGTCATATTGCGTGGCCCCTATCCAGACCAGTGAAACATGGCATGGTTGGAGCAGACACTATAGCAGGCTCCTTGCTCACACGTGCCCCATGTCCTAATAGTACTGGGCTACTAGGAGCTTAAAACAACAGTCAATAGCAGAATAAGGTATCTGGCAGTGGTAGAGAGAATTTGACACATTTTTATGTGCATAGCCAATACATTCAACTCCGCTGCTCTACCCACAAAGCCATTTTCATTCAAATGTGGTACCATTTAAAGGGAAATAAATGGCCTTTATTACCAAGAAGTATTGTTACAACAAATAAAACAACTGACTAGCTACACATTTCCTCACTTTTTATGCTAGGTTTAGTTCTTGCTGTTTCGAAGCATAACACCCAACCTTCAGTAAGCCTAGAGGACAACAGAAACCACAAACTGGGATGCTGATCTAGTGCTTGAAACCTAACAATATCTGATTGTTATAAGTAACAGATTATGACAGCCTATAACAAAAATGATGTGATCCTTTAGAATTGTTGTAACATCAACATAGTGTGAGTGAATTCAACAGCAGTATACTAGTTGGTTTGACTGGTGGACATTACTTAAAACATGTCTCTAAATTAATGCTACTGATAATTTTGTATGTTCACAATTTTTTACTTTGGCATCAAACATCAGCAAGTATTATGATTTGGTGTTGGTCCTTAAAATCAAACAAGAAATTTTCTCTGCTATCCAGTTTAGATAGCAATCAATAAAAACAATTCTGACGATTCTCCAACAATATTAGCCTGAATAGAACACCTTTAATGTTCTTTATGATTATTTACGATGAAATACAATTTCCACTTTGTTGCATTGATTTAAGCACCGTTACACCAGAAGGGTTATTTAACTGGTCAAACTCTAAATAATGGAACTGCCTGCTGTGTTCTTAATGAACCGCTCATGTTGTAATTTGTCCGTCACACATGAGTTTTACAACCCCAGGATTCACTGGTAATTTACTTCCCCATCTTTTCTTTTATCAGAGGCTAATATCAAGATTTGTTGTTTTGTAATCTGATTTTACACAATAATGACTGCATAGTTTTGCCCTCAGTGATAAAAATAGAAAGGGAGATTTTCTGTTCTTCTGCTCTGAAAAATATTAAAATACTATAAATAATCATATAATCTATTCATGATATAAACAAACTAGACAGGGCAGGTAATGGACTTTATCTTTTCTTCATAATATATCCCAAGTTCAAGCCTGAAACCAGCTCATTAGTAGGTTTATCATCAGATAAAGTAGATACACATTATACAAATATTTTAAATGAGTTCAACAGATAGTAATATGGTAGAGCTCTGGATCATCAGAGGAGATGTTAGCTTAGCATTTATCCGGGGATTGATAGTTTTTTTTTTTTGCATTGGGATGAAAGCTGCACAGTTTTTCTTTACATCATCCTCCTTGAGCAGCTCAGACTGACAGATTCCCAGCTTTTAAAGCTTGTTTCTAGACTCACAAATGCATGCACAGAACAACATACACATGCTCTCAAACATCTTTCCACTATTACTCTGTCATTGGGTTTGCTGGGTATGCTGCACTACACATTGTTTTAGTCTTGTCATTTCTGCTATGTTTTTATTTGGCAGGATCGACCTTTTTTTAAAATACTGTAAAATATATGGATTTCCCTAACCCAGAGTACTTTATGGTCATTGTATAACTTATTTTTTGTTGAAACCTAACATGCTGAATTGTTAGCTGACTGCAAAGGCTGTTGAACCAAGGACAGCATGAGTCACTGGTACTGCATTACAGACACCAATGGGAAATAAATACAGTGATACACTGTGCAGTGTTTCCCCCAGGAATGTCATCTTGAGGGCATCGAAGCAACAAACACTTATGTATTTCTTTAAATAAGAGCAATATAACAACTGATTGTTTTAATCAATTTCTACATATCTGACAGACCATTCCTATAAAATTATTATTATTACAAATAATCTTTATTTGTTATTTATCTTTATTTATGTATTTATATCTATGTTTCTGTCAACATCTATCTTCATCTGTCTCTCCATATTTCTATTTTTTTTTTTTTTTATCTTTTTCTCTCCATCTCTCTATCTTTATCCATAATGAAATTCAGAATTTTCATACCATTATTATACAGTCTTGGAGATCCTGTGTGAAATTTGTATCATCAGTCCGTATGAAGTGATTCAAAACGTTAACTGGGTGTCATATCAAAGGGGAAACTGTTTTAATCATATATATTTTGTATTTTGTTTACCAAGAGTTAAAATTGTTGCCCATCTTTTGTTTTTCCATATCCTTTCTAAACAAACAAAGAGTTCTGAAGGTGTTGCAGCAGCTTCAGTTACAGTTTACCCCAAAACATTCATATCCTTGGCTATTTTAGACTGAAATCAGTATTTTTATTTTACCAACATGTTTCCCCAGAGTGGAAGTAAAACACAAAATAATAGCATCCCACCCAAAGTCCGGACTTGAATGAGACCAAATCTGGGAAATGAGCTACAGATTAGGGTGATGGCAAGGACAACTTTAAAAGTCTAAAGACTCTTTGCAATGAGATGAATTGTCAAATGTACCAGAAATATCTAAAAGGCTTGTCAGCCAATATAAGAAATGATTTACTGCTATACTGCCAATAAACGTTTCTCCATTTACTATTGTGAAAATGTTTTGTTAGATATTAAAAATGGATTGAAATGGTGGAATTATGAGAGATTTGTCTTCTGATGCCAAAATGTCTATGCATGTTTTCAGCTGGGTCCGTCTCCAAAACTCAACAGCAAAATAGTGAACTATTTATTCTAGATATAGTATAGGTATTCCTCTGATAGAAACCAAACAGAGTTTTTTGTAACCTTTCAGGAGCTGGAAGAAATAAAATCCTGAAAATTAAACAAAAGCATTTTTCACACATCAAGTAATGTAGAAATATTACCTAAAATGCGCAATTTAAGTAAGTAAGCAATCATATTTGTAAGTATGTAAGCATATTTGTATACTTGACTAAATATTCTTAGGCTACAAAGTTCAAGTGATTATTTCATAATGTTCTCTTGTGTTTTCCTTAAATATTACCGTTTTGTAATTTCTGCCACTTGCTGC
The DNA here is from genome assembly GCF_021462225.1 of Girardinichthys multiradiatus. Taxonomy (NCBI): domain Eukaryota; kingdom Metazoa; phylum Chordata; class Actinopteri; order Cyprinodontiformes; family Goodeidae; genus Girardinichthys; species Girardinichthys multiradiatus. The sequence continues at coordinate 8,462,276 of NC_061799.1, forward strand.
AGTATTTTGATTTGCTGGTTGTGATTGGTTGTTTTTTAATTGAACCTAATGCAGTATTTGCAACAAATACTCTGACTGGATGAAAATACTTTTTTGTGACTGGCTGGTGGTGTGGTTCATTTACATAAACTTTGTCACGTTGGGAGCACTGAGAAAGAGCCGAGCGCCAGCACAGAGCAGGCAGAGGAGGAGAGTTAGACTTGTCAGTGAAACCAGTTTCTGCTTCACCTCAGGCTAACAGGCCGGCCTAAATAAACCCCCCGGATGTGCGTTGTATTGTTTTTAAACAAGGAGCTTCTGGTTGATCAGGCGAATTTATCTTCTGAATGGGAACATACTGATGTTTGATCAATGTACATGGCTCATCACAAATAGCTTGTGTGCAGCACACAACAACAGAGCATCACATTAGCACTTTACTTTAACATACAGAGTGTTTTCCATAATTAAACAAACTGAAAGTATAGACGCTGTACATAATGAGACACTCACCTCTTTTGGTTGTTGAAGGTTGTTGAAGGGACGGGGCACTTTTCCAGTGTAACAGCAGGGGAAACCCCAAAATGTTTTATGTTTTTTAGGCATGCAGCACCTTGAAAAATAAGTTGGGACAAGCGCTTTGTATCTTGATTTTGTATCTTGAAACGTGAAAAGGAGACCTGACTGACCCCAACATAAAGTGCAATACAGTAATCAAGTCGGTTGTAATGAAGGCATGGACTATTTTCTCAAGTTCAGGTCTGGTTAACACTGACTTAACTGACTTAACAACTGAACTGGAAGAAGCTCTTCCTCTAAAACAGATTTTACCCGGTTTTCAAACTTCTAATTTAGAGTCTAAAATCATCCCCAGATTCATAACAGACTGCTTAAGACACGGCTGAAAAGATCCAAAGTTCACAGTAAGAAATCCAGCAGTAATGCTGAGAGCAAAATATGATAAACCAACCACTGATAAAGCCTCAGCAGACCTATTCAGACTGAAACAGACTTACTATGACCAGGGAGAGATGGCGGTAAAACTTTTAGCATGGCGCATAAAAGCTATGCAGAATGAGAGGGTAATAAATGATGTTGGACTCCTTTTTTGACTCTATAACTACCGCCATATTTGGGGAAGAAGCCAAGGCAGAGCTGGATGCACCAATATCTATAAATGAACTTTCAAACGCCATAGATAAACTAATATCAGGAAAATCACCCGGACCACACTTGTTACCTTTAGACCTATATGAAATATTTAAAAACAAATTAGTACAGCCCCTCCACGATATGTTAGTGGAAAGTTACACAACAAAGGAATTATCTCCCTTGATGCGAAATGTTACTATAAATATACTACCAAAACCTGGGAAGTCAGCTACAAAATGTGAATCCTACTGACCAATTTCCCTTATAAACACCAATGCCAAGATAATAGCGAAACCTCTAGCAATCAGGCTTGAAAAATTTCTGCACTCCCTCTCTGATCATGACCAGAATAGATTTGTAAAAGGGCGTCAAGCTCACCACGGAATCCGTCGAGTACTGAACATAATTTATGCAAAATATAAACATCCAGATACAGCTCTGCTATCCCTAGATGCAGAAAAAGCATTCAATAGGGTGGAGCATACTTACCTTTATAAAGTGTTTTCTCATTTTGGCTTTGGCAAGTATTTTACAACCTGGGTTAAAATTATTTACAATAAGCCTACAGCATCAGTTAAAACCAATAATATTGTATCCAAACCCTTCAGTCTAGCTAGAGGCATGTGTCAAGGCTGCCCCCTCTAACCTCTCCTTTTTGTGCTGGGAATTGAGCCATTGGCTGTTGCCATAAGGAATAATCAAAATATTGTGGGCATTAGGATAAATAATATTGAATCTGAAATTGGACTATTTGCTGATGACATAATTGTAATGATGTCCAAATTAAAAAATTCAATTCCCCAGCTACTTAAAACTGTTGAGGAATTTGTAAATATTTCCGGTTATAAACTTAATGAATCTAAATCCGATATCCTATTTCTAAAACAATCTGAAAGAAGCAATCCACCAATTCACACTACATTCCAAGTAGCAAAAGACAGCCTTACTTACTTGGGTATAAAGATTACTCCAAACATAGATGAACTGGTTCTGGCAAATACACACCGATGGTTAACTCAGTAGTGGAATCAATTAACAGATGGTCCATGTTGCCCATTTCCTTGATTGGCCGTATAAATATTCTCAAAATGAACGTACTCCCAAAATTCCTGTATCTTTTCCAGACCATCCCCCTCAATCCACCAAATGTTTTTTTTTTTGCAAAGATTCAAACAATCTTCAATAATTTCATTTGGAATAACAGAAGGCCCAGATTGTGCCTATTATTACTATATCTGCCATTTGATAGAGGAGGGCTAGGGGTACCAAATCTTAAATGGTACTATTGGGGTGCTCAGCTCTCTAGTGCCTCCTGTTGGTTCTCAGTGATAGGTTTATCTTGGGTAAACTTAGAAAATATTAATACCACCCCCCTATCCCTAAATTCTTACTTATATTGAAGAAAATATAAAGATATGTTAAAAAAAAAACATTAAACCCACTGGTAAAAAAATACCATTCAAGTTTGGTTTGATTCACATAGGTTCAAAAATGAAGTACCAACACTATTCCAATTTTCTCCCATTTGGGGCAATATGACATTTGAACCAGGTAGAAAAGATATGGGTTTCAAAACATGTCATGATAAAGGTCTATGATAAAGGTCTATGTTTCTTCAAATTAGAAGCTTTATGCTAGCTACACAAAAATCTCTTAACTTACCCACTCTCACTTCATTAGAGGACCTAGCAATAAACCACCAAATGAAGAAGGGTCTAATATCCCGTTTTTACAATACCATCAAAGACAGTTCCCAAACCTCCTCAGATAACAAAAGGCTGGTATGGTGTGAAGATTTAAAATGTAGTATATCTGTTATGGCTTGCGAGATATAGGACCCCAGAATGCAGACTAGAAGGCAGCATGTCGGTAAGTAAAAAGGTTTTAATGACAAAAAACAAAAACTCACTCACAGCAGGAGGCAGGAACAAAACAACAAACGGGCAGGCGAGACAGGCATGGCATGATCCGAAAACAAGACTTGAGCATGAAAACTAGACTTGAGCATCATTTGAAAGACAAGACATGGTTTGAAAAATGTTTCCACACCGAATGACAGAACAGGTGTGTATTTATGAAGTGTAAACCAGGTGGAGCTAAGAGACAGATTAGTTTGGAGCAGGTGAACCGAATAAAGAAAATTAACAAAGAACACAACGTGACAGGAGCAAAACATGGCTTGAACAGAATGCAAATCCAAGGAAACAAACTAATAGAACTATAACTAGAAAAATATGAAACAAAAGCACAAACAGAAAAATAATAAACAGAAGCATGATTCAAAACTCGAGCAGTGAAAAACATAAAAGGAAAAAATCTGAAACCAAAAACCAAACAACCCCAAATCATAACAATATCAGTGGATGAGTGGCAGATGGCCTGTCTGAAAGCTCAGACACAATCTATTAACACTAAACTTAAATTGATCCAATATAAATGGCTAATGAGAACATATGTTACCCCAACATTATTAAACAAATTTAACTCCAATATTCCAGATATATGCGCTAAATGTGGGGCCAAAGGCACTTTGATCCATTGCTTATGGGAATCCCCTGAGATCCAAAGATTTTGGAAGGTTTTTGGATAATGTTTCACACATCACTAAATTGTTGTCCTAAACTTTGTATCTTAGGGATTTTTCCACTGAAAATCAATTAAGCAATGTTGACAAAAAAACCATAATCTACTGTTTGCTACAGGCAAAATATAATCCTGCAAATCTATTGCTAGGCCTCTGCTGAAAACCTGGCTAGCTATGCTATCTAGCTCTCTTGCCCTAGAGGAACTTACCTTTATGATTAAGGGTAAACACTCTATGTTTAAAAAGATGTGGAAAAATGTCTTGCTATTTTTGGAATGTGGAAGTGTTTGTAATGATGAATGAGTGAGTGAACGTAACTGGGCTAATTTTGTTCTTTTTGTTATATGTTTGTTTTTGTTATATTGTTATTACTTACTGTTTTTTGCGCATGTCTTGTACCGTGTTTAAAACAAAAAATCAATAAACGGATTTTTGAAGAAAAAAAAAAAGAAATCCAGCAGTAGAGTTGGGGCTGAACACAGCAACTTCAGTATTATCATCATTAAAACCTAAAAAGTTTAAAGCCCTAATGTCATCAAGAGATTTTAATGGTGGCAAAACCAGTTTTTAGGTTTAGTGGCAGTTACTTTATCGCAGAGAACCAGGTTGGTTTTGACAGGTTTCTTTTCTCTTTGTACATAAAATCATCATTTGAAATCTGCTTTTTGTATTTCCTCAATTTATCTTTGGCTGATATTGAAATTTGTTTGACAAAAAGCAAAAAATGGAAAGAAAAAAAAAATCCATAAAGGGCGAAAATACTTTTCACAGCACTGTAGATACTATTTATTTGTTGAAACTAGACAAGCAGGACTGTTGAGTACCGGACAACCTGAGTCACTGTAAGTGGCAACAGGCACTCATTGATGAACAATCCTACTGTGTAAACTAAATTCCTTTTACTCTGTTGTAAAATGAATGAACCCTAGGTAGTCCATATTTATGGCCTGCAATACATTCTGAAAGAGGCTAGAAGAAGGTATCTTAAGGCATGTAATGTAATCAGTTCAACAGAAGTTATGTCAGGTGATTAGCATTATAGTTTGATAATACTTTACAAAAGCTTGCCTTGTTTTTCACTAGTTTCTATCTGTATTCATAGAAGATTTATTATCTTGTTCTAAGTCTCCCATCAGTGACCAGCCAACTTTAACAAATGGCTTCAAATTTCTGTCTTTTTGTGGGTTTGATCTTGTTTTTACTCACTCTGGTCAAATCTGCATTGCCTTTTTCTATTAATATTTGCCAGCAAGGCACAGGTCAGATGATCACTCTTAAAATTTGACTTTGCAATTCTCTCAGTCATAAACTCCACGTGATGGATCAAACTGATTTCCATCACTGCTTCCTGCCAACAGCAGCAGGTAGCTGGTTTTTATTCGGTCTGAGAAGGAGAGCTGTTTTCCTCAGAGCATGTAATACTAAAGCCACAAGTTGGTTGTTCATTTTTTGTTTTTTGCCACAGCTTCGTTTCATTAGCATGCAGAGTGCTAATGAAATTCAGCAGTCAGGCAGGCATCTTATTGAAGCTGCTTTAAAGCTTTTGCATTAACAGGAGCACAATTACACGGATTTATATCCCCAAACACTGCTGGTGATATGATTACTACCAGACCTGCAGATTCAAGAAATAAAATAAATACTCAGTTTGACAACATGAACTAGGTTAAATGTTTTCAGAATTCAACACTTCATGCCCCCATCTTGGAGAAATTCAAGAACATAGTTATTGACATTGACAACAAATTCAACAACGTCTAAATTAATTAGTTGGGAAAGGGTTACAAGCTTGTTTTTATAACCATGCACTGTATTATTGAGATTCAGAATTCAGGAAGCATGAGGACTGAGGATTTGGGTTGAGAAGCTTGTTGCTACAGTAAATATATAAAGTAAAATCGGGAGTTTTAATACAACTCACAGAGCGTTAAATTAAACTTTTTCTGAGTTCATATAATTCTCAAGGATTCAGAGTCAAAATTACACTTTGAAAAGTGTTATTATTTTAACTCTTTAATAGTGTTAAATATTTGACACTTGGTGTTGTATGACACCATATAAGTGCACTTTTAACTTAAAACTGTGTTATTCCCTTTCACTGTAAGTGTTCATTTTTTAACAATCATCGTGTTATATTATGACACATTTAAAGATTTAAAGATATTTCCTTTCACTGTGTTAACATTCATTGTTTTGTTTTACAATGCATTAAACTGCATTCTGTGTTTACTGGCCTTTAAGTTTTTAAGAGTATTTTCAAAATTCCTGTGTTTTGCCTCAAATCTCATGCTCCACATACAGTGAGTATTTGATAAAATGCCGATTTTGCAAGTTTTCCTGCAAAGCATGCAGAAGTCTTCAATTTTTATCATAGGTGCTCCTCAACTGTGAGTGATTGAATCTAAAACAGAAATCCAGAAAATCACATTGTGTGATTTTTAAGTAATTAATTAGCATTTTATTGTATGTTGTTTCATTATTGAATGCTTAAGAAGTACAGCCATGCCAAATGTAGTAGATGGAGAAAATATAATGTTCATTATCTGCAGTAAAAGCCACAGCAAAAACCAATTTTGGTTTCCTTCTGGCACAATGTCACCACAAAGTTGAGGAATGTTACTTACAAGACAAAGAGTCTGAATAGAATTGAACTTTACATTATTGCCACTACTGTTCAAATTAATCCTCGTAGGTCATTTTTACGCTCCACATACCCATAGTCATAAATAGGTATAAATTCTAGACAACAGATCAGGTTTCGACAAACATTTTCTAAGAGATATTCCAACAGTAACTTCAGCTCATACTGAGACACACCTTCAAGAATGCCATGCATAATGTCCAAAGAAAAATTATGACAAACATGAAAGAACTGTAAGCTGTTAAGAGTCGAACTGTTTTTTAAACCATACACAGATAACTTATGTTGTTGGAGTTCTGGGAGTTTTTTCTGTTCACCTGTTTTACCTGCTATAAACCCCATCCAACCTCTAGATGGCATCAGACGCACGGTAGGAGCTGAGTCCACAGGTGTTCTCCATCAGCCTCATCAGGAGAGGAGCTTAAGAACCCAACGCTGCCAACACTCCGGTGCCTGGGTGTTAACCTGCAGTGGTAACTCTAGCTGGCCAAGACAAGTCTCTTTGTGATTTTTTCTGAGTACTTACCTTCTTGTGTCTCTTTCCCAGGTTACCTCCAGTCCAGAGCTTCTGCATCCAGTCTGCTTATGCAGAAAACCTAAATCCTCTCTTTGCAAGAGAACTTCACGGATTATCTTCTCAAGTTGGCTGCATTCCGGTTTCAAGGCTTCTCAGGCTTCCCGTGAACGAACCTGGCTCACCCTCCACCGTGCTCCCCCCCAAGATCATCCACCTGGTGCAAGTAAGTGCAAGTAAGACAGGATTACATGGACCTTTCACTTACCCGACACGCTCCCGGAGTTTCCATCCATCTTTCTTCTCCTCCCTCCTGGCAGATCTCCAAATCACCCTCTGTCAGCAAAATATATCAAGATCAACAACCCAGAATATTTTCTGCCACTTACCATTGATCCCTACACCATACAGCAGCAAGTTCCTGGTTCTCCAGCATTAAAATATATTTCATAATAAACTTGTTAAACCTTTCCTGTTTCCTGAGTGTATTTCTGCATGTGGGTCAAAGCAGCTAAAAAAAGCAATGACAGAACACTCAGGCCAATCTGACCCAGTAGATACACTCAGGAGGACTCTTTCAGATCATAGCCTCCAGATCCAGTCCCACAGAAACTCACTTCGATCCCTCCTGAAACAACAACGCCACACCAACCAACAGATTGAAAAGATGTCCTCATTACTCCAGCATGCTCTGAACAGCCTAAGTCCTGCTGCACCAGAAGGCGCCGCTGAGCCTGCCGTCTCACAGCAACTTCCTCATTCCCGTGACGTCTTTCCCCAACCCGGAGACGTTTTCCGGTGAGGTTGGTAGTTGTGGAGGTTTCCTCCTACAAACGCCCAGAACGACAAACTCAAAAAATATATCACTGAATCCCTAGCTCCAGGCATCATTCGTCCCTCTTCTCTAGTCTCCTCTAGGGGCAGGATTTTTCTTTGTGGGAAAACAAGATGGATCCCTTCGTCCATGCATTGATTACAGGGGACTCAATCTTATCACAATAAAGAACAAATATCCCCTTCCACTTATCTATTCTGCGTTCGAACCAGTACAAAATGCAACCATATTCTCCAAACTCGACCTCCGAAATGCTTACCATCTCGTCCGAATCCGCGAGGGGGACAAATGGAAAACAGCTTTTAAGACCCCCTTGAGACATTTTGAGTATCTTGTTATGCCTTTCGACCTTTGTAACGCCCCAGCCGTGTTCAGGACCTAGTGAATGTTGTCCTGAGGGACTTTATCAATCGTTTCGTCTTTGTGTATCTAAATGACATCCTCATTTACTCAAAGAACTTCTCAGAGCATAAACAACACGTCCGCCTGGTCCTTCAATGCCTCCTACAGAACCGTTTATATGTAAAAGCTGAAAAATGTGAGTTTCACAATACCTCTGTTACCTTCCTCGGATTCATCCCAGAGGGTGGGCAGGTTCGTTTAGACCCAGACAAGATAAAAGCTGTACTCGAATGGCCCACTCCTGACTCACATAAACAGCTTCAACGGTTTTTGGGCGTTGCCAATTTTTATAGAAGATTCATCAGAAACTACAGTCCAACTGCAGCCCCATCAACCGCTCTGAATTCCACTAAACATCCTTTTGAGTGGACTCCACGGGCAGATGCTGCTTTTCATAGACTCAAGGACAGTTTCTCTTAAGCTCCCATTCTCATTTACCAAAATCCTTCTAAACAATTCACCCTAGAAGTAGATGCATCTAACGTTGGAGCAGGAGCTGTGCTGTCCCAAGTTTCAGACTCTGACAGCAAACTTCATCCTTGTGCCTTTTTCTCTTGCATATTCAATCCGGCAGAGAGAAATTATGATGTGGGAGACCGCAAACGTCTGGCAATAAAACTGGCCCTGGAAGAGTGGTATCAGTGGCTGGAGGGCGCTGAACACCCAGTTGGGATATGGACATAAAAACCTAGCCTACCTTCAAGCAGCCAAACGCATTAACCATCGCCAGTTTCGTTGGTCCCTTTTCTTTTCCTGTTTTAACCTCTCGATATCATACAGACCTGGTTCCAAGAATATCAAGCCCAACGTCCTCTCTCGACAGTCCTCCCCGGACGACTCTGACAAGGAACCTGCTCCCATCCTACCACCAAGTTGTGTTGTTGGAGCCCTCACGTGGGATGTGGAGAACTTTGTATCCCGGGCCCTCAGGAACCAGATCCCGGAACTGGACCCCCAAATCCGAGCTACGTCCCATCAACTGTCTGGTCCCGCCTGATCCACTGGTTCCATTCATCCAAGTTCTCGGCTCATCCTGGCTTTAGTCGAACCATCGCCCTCATCTCCCGAAGGTTTTGGTGGCCGTCCCTTCATAGAGACGTTAAAGAGTATGTACAAGCCTGTGCTATTTGTGCTAGAAACAAGACCTCTAACCAACCACCCGCAGGACTATTGCTACCCCTTTGTATTCCTAAGCGGCCCTGGTCACATATTACCCTTGACTTTGTCACCGGACTTCCCACTTCAAAGGGTATAGGTATACTCACTATTATCGACCGTTTCTCTAAGACCTGTCATCTTATCCCCCTCAGAAAACTACCCCCTGCCCTTCAGACAGCTCATCTGTTGGTGAAACACGTTTTCAGACTCCATGGAATACCTCTGGAGATCCTGTCAGACCGCAGACCTCAGTTCACAGCTAAGGTTTGGAAACAATTCTGTTCAGCATTGGGAGCTAAGATGTCTCTAACCTCAGGATATCATCCACAGTCTAATGGCCAAATGGAACGAATGAATCAAGAACTGGAATCCACCCTCCGTTGTTTAACTTCAACCAACCCCACAGACTGGAGCCAATTCATGCTTTGGGTCGCGTACGCTCATAATTCCCACACTTCTGCTGCCACTGGTTTCTCCCCTTTCGAAGCTTCTCTGGGCTACCCACCACCATTGTTTTCCGCTAAAGATCTCTGTCACTTCAGTACGACATCACATCCATAGATGCAAACATATCTGGACAGCCACTTCACAAACCCTTCAACGTACTGCAGAGGAGAACAAGAGGTTCACGGAAAGGAGAAGGCTTCCAGCTCCCCGATACCAACCTGGTCAGAAGGTTTGGCTCACGTCACGTGACATCCCATTAAAATCGATGTTCAAGAAACTTGCCCCCAGGTTCATTGGTCTGTATGAGGTTGAGGCGGTTATCAATCCTTCAGCGGTCCGCTTAAAGCTTCCTTCGAGTCTCCGCATTCACCCAACGTTCCATGTTTCTCAGATCAAACCCATCATCACAAATCCTTCTTCTGTTGTGTCCCTTCTTGTAGATGGCTTCACAGTTGCATTTCCACTCTAGTCTGTTGTCCAGGTGAACACCGAGGTATTTATACTTCTACACCACCTCCACTTCTTCTCCCATGATAGAAATAGTTTTTGACTTATTCCTGTTTCTCTTCAAATCTACAATCATCTCCTTTGTTTTAGTCACGTTCAAAATGAGATGATTGTTTCCACACCATGCCACAAAGCGGTCCACCACCTTCCTGTACTCAGCTTCTTGTCCATCTCTGATCCACCCCACGACTGCAGAATCATCCGAGTATTTCTGCAGACGACAGGAGTCTGTCTTGTACTGGAAGTCTGAGGTGTACAGAGTGAAGAGGAATGGTGAGAGTACAGTCCCCTGTGGTGCTCCTGTGCTGCTGACTACCTGGTTAGACTCATAACCCTTCAGTCTCACAAACTGTGGTCTGTTTGTCAGGTAGTCTTTGATCCAGGAGATTATTGAGGCCTCCACCTGAGTCTTCTGGAGTTTCTGACAAAGCAAATCAGGTTGGATTGTGTTAAATGCACTGGAGAAATCAAAGAACATGATCCTCACAGTGCTGCTGGCTTTGTCCAGATGACAGTGGGTTTGTTGAAGCAGGTGTATGATGGCATCTTCAACTCCAACTCCACATCGATAAGCAAACTGAAGAGGGTCCTGATGGTTTACTGTTTGCTTACTCAGGTGGGCCTACAGGAGTCTTTCTAGGACCTTCATGATGTGGGATGTCAGGGCAACAGGTCTATAGTCATTGAGGACTGATGGGTGAGTTTTCTTTAGTACCGGAACAAGACAGGAGGTCTTCCACAACACCGGAACCTTCTTCTGGGCCAGGCTAAGGTTGAAGAGGTGCTGCAGAATCCCACAGAGCTGCTCTGCACTGCCCTTCAGGACTCTAGGGCTGACATGATCTGGACCTGCAGCCTTATTCCGATTCAGTCTATCCAGTTGCATCTTTACTTGACTTCTTGAGACACACAGGTGGAAGGGGGAAGCAAAGGAAGCATCAGCATCTTCTGATATGGTTGAAGGCAAACATGTAGAAGCAGAAGGGTCTAGGACTGAGGTGGAAGATAAAAAATGTGAAGTGTTACTGGACAGCTGTGGGTCAAAGGAGGGTAGGATGTCTGGCTATGAGCAGGAGAGGAGGATGTGAAGCTTGTTTCTGAACTGAACCTATTGAAGAATAAGTTCAGTTCATTGACTCTGTCCAGACCTTCATCGGTCCGATCATCCCTCTGCCTGAAGCCTGTGATCTTCTTCATCCCTGTCCACACATCTCTGATATTGTTTTGCTGGAGCTTGCTCTCCAGCTTCTTCTTGTACACCTCCTTGCTGTCTCTTATCTTGACTTTAAGTTGCTTCTGTAAACTCCTCAATAATTATCTGTCTCCCTCTCTGAAGGCTCCTTTTTTCGTGTTAAGCAGGTCCTTCAGGTCACTGGTGATCCAAGGTTTGTTATTGGGGAAGCATCTCACGGTTCTGGTGGAAATGATGTTATCCACACAGAGGTTTATATAGTCGGTTACACACTCATTCATGGCATTGATGTCCTCTCCATGTGGCTGGCACAGTGCGTCCCAGTCTGTAGCCTCAAAGCAACCTTGCAGAGCTTCTTCAGCTTCCTGTGACCATTTTCTCACAGTCCTCTTTATTACAGGTTGCCTCTGAACAAGGGGCTTATATTTTGAGCAGAGAAAAATGAGATTGTGATCTGATTTGCCTAGCGGAGGTCTTGTTGTAGAGATGTATGAGTCCTTGACATTTGCATAAAACAAATCCAATGTTTTGTTTTCTCTGGTAGAGCAGCTGACAAACTGTTGAAACGTTGGAAGTGTAGCAGAGAGTGAAGCATGGTTAAAATCACCAGAAATTGCCACAAAAGCATTGGGGTTTTGTGTCTGTAGATTAGCAACAACTGAGCTGATGGCATCACATGCAGTGTCAGCAACAGCGGAAGGTGGAATGTAAACTGTTGCCAAAATAACACTGGTGAACTCTGTGGGTAAATAATATGGACGAAAACTTACTGCCAACAGTTCAATATCTGGACTGCAGAGATGACACTTCACAGTTGCATGTCCCAGATGACACCATCTGTTGTTCACAAGTACTGCCAGTCCGCCTCCTTTACATTTACCGCTCCTCTTTAAATCTCTGTCTGCTTGTATGGTTAAAAAGCCCGGCAGAGAGACGCTGGAGTCGGAGATATGATCCTGCAGCCATGTCTCAGTAAAGCACATAATACTGCATGCCCGGTACTCTGGCTGGGTCCTTTGTAGGGCTTGGAGTTCCTCCAACTTGTTTCCCAACGATCTCACATTGCCCATCATAATCGACGGAAGAGATGGTTTGAACTTCCTCCTTCTCTCTCTTCTCTTAGCTCCTGCTCTGCATCCACGGCATCTCCTTTTCAACTCCTCAGGGATTTGGGGTTGTAGTTGAAGTATTATTTGAGCTTTTGAGATAATAATCAGCTGCTCCCGGTTGTAAGAAACAACCCCGTTGCCATGGCAATGCATAATAACAAATGTCCAAAAATAGAAAGTATTAGGAAAAATCTTCCAAACTTCACAGCATCTGACACCGGAGAGGACAGTTCTCCAAAAAATATCAACTGTATCCACCACATCTCCAAATCACCCTCTGTTCTGCATCAGCCTCATCAGGATAGGAGCCTTTAGAACCCAACGCTGCCAACACTCCAGTGCCTGAGTGTTAACCTGCAGCTCTAACTCTAGCTGGCCAAGACAAGTCTCTGTGATTTTTTCTGAGTACTTACCTTCTTGTGTCCTCCTTCCCAGGTTACCTCCAGTCCTGCTCCACCTTCTGCTATGGAAAGAAACTTGTGCCATCAGAAACTGAATTTGAATTGCTCTGACTGAATTTGTATTTGTGTAATTTGAAATTAAATGCATTGGTTTTAAAATTAATTTCACTAAACTCAAGATCGTCCACCTGGTGCCACCTCTACCTCAAGTGCAAGTAAGACAGGATTACCTGCACCTGGACACGCTCCGGGAGTTTCCATCCATCTTTCTTCTCCTCCCCCCTGGCGGATCTCCAAATCACCCTCTGTAAGCAAAATATATCAAGATCAACAACCCAGAATATTTTCCGCCACTTACCATTGATCCCTTCTCTATACAGTGACGAGTTCCTGGTTCTCCAGCATTAAAATATATTTCATAATAAACTTGTTAAACCTTTCCTGTTTCCTGAGTGTATTTCTGCATGTGGGTCAAAGCAGCTGACTTTAACTCATTGCAGTGCATTTCAAAACTTTCCTTTCCACACAAGATAATCTTGGGGTCATCCTCATTGTAAACATTCTGGGCATCATCTTTTTCTATCAAACATAAACGACAAAAATGACATCCATTGAAAGATTCTGTAAATCCCAGAATTGCGTGCATCCTTAAGTTGTTCCCAGTTACCTGACATATAGTGCCAAGGACTTTTTCAGCAGAAAATGGCAAATCAAGGCCACAATTCTCAAGTGTTTTGACGTCATTAATCAGTGGCTCTAAAATAGGATTAAAGCCATTTCTTTTCAAATTTTCTGTGTGAAACAATGCAACCGAATGAATTTCACAAACTCTGTGAGATTCATTTGTTGTTGCTACATCGATATTGTAGACTGTGGTTTGCATGAAGGTGAAGAGCTGGCTCAGGTACTCATCGTACGACATGTTGAACATGTAGTGGGTTTTAAACAGTTCATCAAATGCACCCAACAAGCTGGTTTCACAGGGGATGAGTTTTTTGTTGGATAAAAATAGGACCAGCATACCTTGTGAAAGTGCAACATTTTGTCCACTGCATCACTGGGGCTTATCTTGGTCCTCTTCCGTCCAGCTGTGGGTGGCAGGAGATGGAGGAGCAGCAGCAGAGAAGTCACTGTCCCAGGCTATAAGGAGAAAAATGGTGTGAAACAAACCATTATCATTAAGTTAGAGTACACAAACATATTTTAATCAATCACTACTGGTTACTTCGTTCTCTGTTAGTTTCTCAGCAGCTTTTAGAAGTCAGCACAGCTCAATTGAAATGTGGCCTCATTGATAACCTTGGGCCTGAAAGTTGTGTCCCACCTCTCAAGCATCGTGGAGGCTGTTTCAGCTCCAAACAGCAGAAGGAAGTGTGTTGATCATATCAATACACAAAATTCCAAAAATCAAAGTAGTGTACTTTTGAGCAACCAAACAATGGAGTGTATATAAATGAAATGCTCAACTCACCAGCCCTTTAATATCTAAAAAAATGTTTTAATTTGATTCTCTGTGGGTCATGCACGAGGTCTTGGCGATTGTGAAAGGTCATTTTCATCTTCTGAAACACACTTGCTTCAGCCTGAGAGTGAATGAGAAATGACATGGCTTCTCTGGAGGCATCTCCATTAAGCTGCTCAGGCAAAGTGGCTGCCAATCTCCTGTGCTTTGGTCCTTGTGCTTGACCCACTATATCCATCTTGGCTGGTCTTTTTGCTGTATTTCTGGAAATAGTCTTAAGGCGCCATGCTAAATATCCAGTGCCTTTCTCCGCATCAGAACTGCTCCTGTTAAGATATTTACACCTTAGCTCTGCCTTAGATTACTAAGTAGAGAGCTATTGGTCGAACCCAGTGATTCTAAACATCACAAAAACTCTGATGAGAAACTCACTTAGTATGACACTTTTTGATGGTCAACAGTGTAAATTACATATGCTTCCCTTGAGTACCTCTTTTGCAGCCTCTGACTCTGAAATCTCTGTGAAAGGCGTGGGTATGACTTCAGAGCTGGACGTACGTCTACCTATAAAACTATAATCTCAACTAGAGGGGTCATTGTTACTTGAAAAAAGTGATGTGTTGGTATCGGTGAGGGAGGATGATGTTGAATTACCTAAAGGTGAGAAGTAAAAAAATGTAGCGTTTGGTTCCCCAGACACTGGTTATTAAAAAAAATGTAAACGTGATTTCACATTTTCAAACTGTATTTGCAATTAGACACAGATCTTTCTTTGAAATATAATTTTTTGATAATCTACTATGTTATAGTAGTCAAGGCAGAGACATGATATCTCAACTGATATTTGTGAAGCAGAAAAACCTGAACATTAATTATAACTGATTTTATAATGAGACATACCTTCCTCTGAAGAGTAGTCTCATGTTGCTGGATTTGGACCAGAATCAACCTGTATCTGAAGAATGATGTCTTTCACCAGTGTCTGAGCTGGGTAGTTAATAGATTTAATGTGATCAGAATAACTACACATGTTTTTCAAATATAAGATGGAGTAAAGAATACAGTTAGATTCTAAAGTATTGCACTTAAGTCTATTAAACAGCTATCATAGACTTATGGCAGAAGGTTTTTTTCATACCTGATTGATTTGGCCAATTCTAAATGGCAATGATTATGTTCTAATGAATATTAAAGTAAGTTACTCCTAAATTTCACTGATGATGACAACCAATATCTGTTTTTTTAGTGATTTATGGACAACTGTATAAATGTACCTACCAGCATCAGGAATTTGGTCAAGTACTGTCAGGCATAAATCCAGACTGGCCTCTATCAGATCAGAAAAAGTGTCTTCTTCAACTACTGTGTTGGTTTCTTCAGTAGCATCAGGAAGCCCAAACTTGTATTTTACTGTAGGAAGAAAATTATGAAAACAGCTTAGAAAAAACTTATGATGCTGATCTTAAGGTGCTGTAAGTGATTTGCATTTGTGAATATACATTTTGAATAGCTCTACTTTTTAAATTTAGGTAACTACCAACACCAGTAATGCAATACAAATACAATAAGGATTTTCTTTGGCCAGTTGATACTTAAACTGAAAACCAAAATAGCCATCCTAAATACATAAATCGTTATGTTTTTTTAAGAGGGCAACTTTGAGATGGCTACTCAACTTGAGCTATAAAATAAATTTTAAAAAGTCTCTTTTATGAATTGTAACGTGTTTTGACATCCAACATGGAGCAGGCGGCAGGGGATGTTTAGTGTCTGCCTGCAGGAGGACAATTGCCTTCACTGCTTTGGGAACCAAACAGTTTCTGAGTGTGTTTTTAATGTGATTTTCCTAAATCGTTTTCCTGACGAAAGTGGGACAACCAGTGCATTGCCCGGGTGGGTGTGGTCTGTAGCAATGTGTCTGGCCCTTTTCTGGACTCTTGCAGCATAAATCGAGTCTAGATCCGGTAGATGACATCCCACAATGTTGTGGCAGCAATGAATGTTGTGATCAACTCCACCTGGACTGAATTTAGTGTTAAAATTTAACTCGCTTGGTTGACAAGGCTTGCAGAGCTTTTTGATCACTACAAGTGTTAAACAACTTCAAAATCAACACCCATCAATTATTAACACTGAAAAAACAACACTACAGATTTCGCTGTGTAGCAATGCATGCAGAGCAATTGGGACACCAGTGCAGCCAGCAGGGCAACAAGAATAAAGTACCTGTGAAAGGTCCAAAAACATCAAGGGATTAAACAATATAAGCTAACAGCATAACTGTTGTTTCATTAATAGTACATACCTCTGAGCACACTGGAGTATGGTTCACATTCCTCCCCTGGGTGATATAATGAAACTTGGATAGCCAAAGACAACATCTTTAACAGCTTCTGGCATTTCTCATCCTTAATTTATTAGGTTTTTTTTTTACTTTTTTTAATTGTAAATGACCTATAGAAATGTAGGGGTTTTCAGGACCAATGTGATTTAAACTTCTGCAGTAGTTTACCATTTTTACAGACTTGACTTGATTGGTTGTGTGTGTTTCCTATGCCTCTACCTTAACCACACCTGTTTGGATGACATCATGTACTAGACATGAGTTTAGCATGTCTAGTATTGTTAAAGAAACATGCTTGTGTGTATTCCATGGAGAATGTAGATCCTTACTTCTACACTCTGACATGTCCACAAGGCTGCCAACATTTCCAAGTCCAACATGTTCCAAGACAGACAGGGCCTAAAAGTACATTTGTTTTTTCCTGTCAAGCATTCTTGGTATCCGCTGAAGTCTCCCCTTCTCTGCCTCTTGCAACCTTCCTTTAAATAGGTTTTTACATCTCTGCACTTTCTTTAAACAGTTTATTTAGCCAATATTGAGACCCTTGTGGTTATTTGTTTTCCAAAAAGCAACTAGCAACAAATCTAGGGAATTTGTTTGGTGTTAATGGAGACTTTTGGACACTCATGTGAAAGCATGTATTGTTCTCAAAGAGCACAGTGCTACTGTGGACCCCTCCCCTGTCCCATAGCCTTCACAGGCTGTACTGTCCTCAGGCAGCATTCCTCTCAGCTGGGATCAGAGCTGGATAAATTTACTTCTCTGCATCCAGACTCTAAATGACTAATGCATGTCTAAAGATATCATTGACTGATGAATATTCAGAAAATGTAAACATTTTCTTCATCTGAAATAATATATTTAGGTTCTTCTTAGAGGGGAAGCTTAAAGTAAAAAACACACTAGACAGAAATAAATTAAAAGACTGAGAAAAAAAGTAAATAAAGCTGCTATAGTTTCTCTTTTGGATACGTTTTGTCAACTCCAAACGCGGATAAAGACGGAGGGTTGGAATTGTGACATTAGAAAAGTTTATATATTTGCAGTTCTAAACATATTTAGGGCATGTTTTACTCACTTGTCTCACCTACATTATTCCTCTCTAATTACACACATTTAACCAACTACCTACATTAGGTCAAGATGTCAGTTAGCATCCTATAGCGACTTTTGTCCTTAACTGAGGAGGTGGCAACGCTGCCTCTGAATACACTTGTTAAAATCAGGTATTATCAAAACTTGAAAATTAAATCGCTGCTGTACACTTATGAGGTGTTTTACGGGTTTTGGCAATTGTCTGTATTAACATAAGGGAAAACTTTGCTTCTATTGCCTGCAGTACAGACCTGTACTAAAGGATAATCTGTGGAGAATTTTGAAACAGTGGAATGTGACAAAATAACATCTGTAAAACTTTGTAGGTTCATATCCTCAATTCCAAAAACATTATTGTTAGTTTTGTTAAAGGCAGTTCCAACATACAATGTGTTAACAGCTTTATAATACATGTCCATCCATCACCAGCCCCCCAGTGATCCTTACAGGGTCACTGGGGGGCTGGTGCCTATATCCAACGGTCATTGGACAGGCCGCTAGTCTATCGAAGGGCCACACAGAGACACATAGGACGAAAAAACCATGCACACACTCACACACACTCCCACAAAGGGCAATTTGGAGAGACTGACTAAATGCAAAATCCCTGCAGAAAGACCTCAGAACCCAGAACCTTCTTGCTGGATGGCGACAATGCTGCTACTATATAGCCCTTAATACGTTTCATTTTTCGAAATGCAGAAGTAAATATACAGCAAACAAGTGAAATAATTTTTTTTCAATAGATGAGAAATCCTGGGCTGTTGAGTCAGTGACACAAAAGTCAAAGTAAATAGAAAAATCCATGCTTTTAATATATCTGAAGGCATAAGCTCCTATCAACAAATTATGCAGAATTTTTAGTATTCATCTAATATTCAGTTTTATTCTTCAAATATTTCTTAAAAAACTAAATAAATTGCTTTGAATAAGTAAATACAAGCAAAGCAATTAGACATCGAAGAGTTTATGTTGATCTAGAAGCTTTTAGAAGCAGCTGAGCTCAGCTGGCTATCATCCTTTGTGTAGGTGTCTGAGGATTCTACTCTTCTGCTGAGCTCTCCCATAATCAAAGCTTCAGCACTGGCCCAGTCTCCAGCGGAGGCATCCTGTTCTGCAGAGCATCAAGTCCAGCTTCTCCAGAAACAGCTGCAGCAGCAGGAACAGCAAGCACTGGCAGCTTCAGCACAGGTACTTCCTCTCTTTTAATGTTTGTTTTTTAGTGTTTTTTTCTGGCACCTGCATTACCCTGGACCTACATGTAAGGCACTATTTTAAAACAAATTTAAAACAAAAATTTCACATAACATGATTTAATGGTGTTTAATAAAAACAGTATTAAAACATAAATGCAACAATTAAACACAATATTATGATTAATACAGTTATAAGTACGTATGTCCCAATCCGATCCCGGGTTATCAGCATAGGGACCTCATGATGGCATTTCTTTAATGATCGTTGTCTGCCGTTCCGTGATCATATCAGCAACACATATAGCCATGTTTTTTACGGCCGACTTTTAGGTATCAGGGATTGTTACACTGTTTGATAGCTCAGGCAAAATATTTTCTGGATCAAATCTGGGTTTTCAGTTCAGAATCTTAGCTTTCTTTACTCGTACAATGACATTTAGTGTGTGAGAGAAGCTGCTGAGGATTCTCAGTCTCTTCATACAGGTCCTTCTCAAAAAATTAGCATATTGTGATAAAGTTCATTATTTTCCATAATGTAATGATGAAAATTTAATATTCATATATTTTAGATTCATTGCACACTAACTGAAATATTTCAGGTCTTTTATTGTCTTAATACGGATGATTTTGGCATACAGCTCATGAAAACCCAAAATTCCTATCTCACAAAATTAGCATATTTCATCCGACCGATAAAAGAAAAGTGTTTTTAATACAAAAAACGTCAACCTTCAAATAATCATGTACAGTTATGCACTCAATACTTGGTCGGGAATCCTTTTGCAGAAATGACTGCTTCAATGCGGCATGGCATGGAGGCAATCAGCCTGTGGCACTGCTGAGGTCTTATGGAGGCCCAGGATGCTTCGATAGCGGCCTTTAGCTCATCCAGAGTGTTGGGTCTTGAGTCTCTCAACGTTCTCTTCACAATATCCCACAGATTCTCTATGGGGTTCAGGTCAGGAGAGTTGGCAGGCCAATTGAGCACAGTGATACCATGGTCAGTAAACCATTTACCAGTGGTTTTGGCACTGTGAGCAGGTGCCAGGTCGTGCTGAAAAATGAAATCTTCCTCTCCATAAAGCTTTTCAGCAGATGGAAGCATGAAGTGCTCCAAAATCTCCTGATAGCTAGCTGCATTGACCCTGCCCTTGATAAAACACAGTGGACCAACACCAGCAGCTGACACGGCACCCCAGACCATCACTGACTGTGGGTACTTGACACTGGACTTCTGGCATTTTGGCATTTCCTTCTCCCCAGTCTTCCTCCAGACCCTGGCACCTTGATTTCCGAATGACATGCAGAATTTGCTTTCATCCGAAAAAAGTACTTTGGACCACTGAGCAACAGTCCAGTGCTGCTTCTCTGTAGCCCAGGCCTGGGGAATGCGGCACCTGTAGCCCATTTCCTGCACACGCCTGTGCACGGTGGCTCTGGATGTTTCTACTCCAGACTCAGTCCACTGCTTCCGCAGGTCCCCCAAGGTCTGGAATCGGCCCTTCTCCACAATCTTCCTCAGGGTCCGGTCACCTCTTCTCGTTGTGCAGCGTTTTCTGCCACACTTTTTCCTTCCCACAGACTTCCCACTGAGGTGCCTTGATACAGCACTCTGGGAACAGCCTATTCGTTCAGAAATTTCTTTCTGTGTCTTACCCTCTTGCTTGAGGGTGTCAATAGTGGCCTTCTGGACAGTAGTCAGGTCGGCAGTCTTACCCATGATTGGGGTTTTGAGTGATGAACCAGGCTGGGAGTTTTAAAGGCCTCAGGAATCTTTTGCAGGTGTTTAGAGTTAACTCGTTGATTCAGATGATTAGGTTCATAGCTCGTTTAGAGACCCTTTTAATGATATGCTAATTTTGTGAGATAGGAATTTTGGGTTTTCATGAGCTGTATGCCAAAATCATCCGTATTAAGACAATAAAAGACCTGAAATATTTCAGTTAGTGTGCAATAAATCTAAAATATATGAATGTTAAATTTTCATCATGACATTATGGAAAATAATTAACTTTATCACAATATGCTAATTTTTTGAGAAGGACCTGTATGTGTTGCACTCAGTCCAGCCGAGCTCAGTGTCTTGTATGCAGAAAGCTCCCATTGTAGGAGAGTTGATCATAGCACAGCTTGAAAGCTCGTTGCCAAGTTGTAGGACTTTAAAATAAAAGCACATGAGGCAATAAGTTTATTCTACAAGGTTAAATAAAACTGGAGTTGACAATGTTAGTAGCCGAAATATAATAATGTCAGCTGAAAAAAAACGGATTAAAAATGCTAACTTTACCTGAGTTACATCTCAATTACCTGAGATGCAACTATTTAGGTTGAGGCAGATTCACGTTTAAAAAGAAAAGATAAAGCCATTAGTGGTTTAGGTGACGCGTTATCCGAATATAACAGCTTTCTTTAGCGAGTTAATCATGTCGAGACAGTATATTAAAGCTGACCTGCTGAAACTTGGTGGCAATGACTTGGGCAGCTAAGCAGTGTCCTCCAGTTTAACATTGATTAGCAGCATCCCCATATAATTCGATGACGGTCACCAGTTATCACAAAGACAAATGCATCTGCTACACCGGTTATGGAAAGAACATATTTTTATGTCAGCAAAAGGAAAAATTGGAGAGACTGCAGCATCTGGATCGTCATTGGGGAGTGAGTTGTAATACTGAGCTACCATGCATTTAATCATACACAGGACATTTAAATGATTACCTTTAATGAATTACACTGGCTCCTTGTATCTCAGAGAACAGACTTTAAAATATGTCTGTTAGTTTATAAATCACTGAATGACCAAAATAGCTTTATTGCTATTGTATAAAGCTTCCGGACCACTCAGGTCTCCTGGTTCAAAATCGCTATGCATTCCCAGAATCAGAACCAAACACTGCAAAACATTTATTTAAATCACCCTAATGACGTATGGGGAAGTTGTAAAGAAAACTGCACTACACCACCATTCCAACAGGTGGCAGTAATAAAAAAACCAAAGGCAAAACTGGCAAAGCCCAACCGAGAAGCCAGTATCTTCTTTTCTTTTTTAAACTTTATTAAGAATAACAAAACAGAATGTGGAACACAACAAGTTGACAAAAAGAACACAGATAGGAAAATGAAGAAAAAAACCCCCAAAAGATCCAACGTGATTATACCTTGTCTCGTACTCGTCGTCTTCCGCTTTATCTGGGACAGGGTTGCGGGGGCAGCAGACTCAGTAGAGACGCCCAGACTTCCCTCTCCTGACACATTTCCTCCAGCTCAAAGTCTAGCCTCACCACCGGGAAGGCTGGCGAGGCAACCCGCTGTTACTACGGTGGGAGCGGAAAACTCCGAACACATCAGAGTTTGAAATTAAGCGATGTCTTGATAAATCAAGCAAATATTTCACGTCTACACAGTTATATTCCCGGACTAAAAACATTGTAGAAGTTCATTTGTGTCACAGAAAGTGTCATTTTTCACAATTTACTCACAGCTTTTGCCGCTGTGGTCCGCCATGGCTGCCACTGCTTGACCAATCCGCTTCGACCCGCAATGAATTATGGGTAATGATGAACCGCGAAGGATACTCACGAACTATCCTTCAAATCAGGCAAAAGAAGGACACATTTGTCTGTGGCATTTGAAGGAGTTTCGGAAGGATTCATAAATTGGGACAGCCTTCGTCGCCGCGCTGTGACCTAATCGGCCTACAAATACGGCCTTTGAAGGATCCAGCCCCTGAATTGGGACATACCCATAGTCCTTCCAGTGTGTCCTGGGCCGTCCCCTGGGCCTGCTCCCAATGGGATGTGCCTAGAACACCTCCCGAGGGAGGCGTCCAGGAGGCATCCGGTGAAGAGGCCTGAGTCACCTCAAATGGCTCCTCTCGATGTGGAGGAGCAGCAGCTCTACTCCGAGCTCCTCCCGGATGGCCGAGCTCCTCACCCTATTTCCAAGGGAGTGCCCGGCCACCCTACGGAGGAAGCTCATTTCTGCCGTTTGTATCTGAGATCTCGTTCTTTCGTTCATGACCCAAAGTTCGTGGCCATAGGTGAGGGTAGGAACGTAGACCAACCAGTAAATCGAGAGCTGGCACAGCGTCCCCGTTACTGCGGCAGCCGCAGCGATATACCAATCGCACACTCAAATCTCCCCTCACTCAAGAATAAGACCCCAAGATACTTGAACTCCTCCACTTGAGGCAAGCCACCCTTTTCCGGTCGAGAAATTGATTTTACCACAAGCATAAAATGGCACGCTATAGAGTGCAACCAGTTTGGTCACACATGTAACTTAATTTCTCAGTGGTGGGACTAAAAAAAAATCTGAGGTTGCACAAGTGCGACCAGCCATCCAAAGGTAAATATAACCAGAGACATTCGCTGTGCCCAGGTAAACAAAATGGCAAAATCCAGAAATGAAAAGAAACGCATTGATGAGTTTTTTAAGATTCTGCTGGAGCATTAGTCCTGTAATCCCGGAAAAGTTTTTTAGGTGATAAAAGGCCGACTTAATGATTGTCTTTATGTGTCTCTGGAGGTTCAGGTCTGAATCCATCACTACACTCAGATTTCAGACCTTATCTTTGGTTTATAGCTGTAGTAACTGAAGCTGTGTTCACAGCCACGCATTGATTTCTTCTATGCATAGTAGCCAACGCTCAAATAGGTTCAGTCTCCTTGAGCCATGTGGATGTCTTTGAACATCTTGACAAGGGCAGTCTTGGTACTGTGGTGAGCACAGAAACCTAACTGGAAGACATCAAAGCGGCTGGTCATTGTTAAAAAGGTATTTAACTGTTGAAACACAGCTTTTTCAATAACCTTACTGATGAATAGGAGATTTGAGATGGGCCTGGCATTAGTAACTTGTCCAGATTATTATTTATAACAGTGGTTTGATAGTTGCTGTTTTTAAGGCCTGGGGGACACCTGACAACATGTTGGACTTTATTATTTGAATCAAATCAGATGCTATGACAGGCAAAATCTTCTAAAAGAAAGCTGTGGGTAAAAGGTTGAGACAGCAGGAGGAGGAGCTTGGTTGATGTATAATTTCTTCTAAGTTTTTGTAGTTGGTTTGGTAAAGTTGGTGCTGGACTTGATATTGATGTACAGACTACTCTTCTAATCATTGCAGAAAATTTGGGATTTGTATTCCGTTTTTCACAAGATTTTTCATGTTGCCAGTGAAATCAAGGAGAGGATAGTCTGGACTGAATGGAGGTAAGAGGTGGGTGGTTGGTGGGGTCTGGGGGGAAGAGGTTTGGGTCCTCTTTTGGAGGCTAAGTGGGGTTCCACATGTACTGTTGCAGTATGAGGAGATTCCATGTGTTGTAGTGATAAAGAAGTCTCCTTCTGTGTCATTTTTCTCCATGCGTCATACTCATCTCAGCAGGCAACAGTTGTCCTTCAGAATGTCATTCTATCAATTGTTTGTACTCTCTTGTCCCCTGTTTGTGACCAAGGCAGCTGGTGTCTGATTCATAGAATAGAAAATGTTAGAAGGGAAGAGTTGTACTCCATTTTCATTAAGACAAAATCCATCTTTCTTGATAAGATGCCTTCTTTCTATAAAGATATTGAAGTTGTTGATAAAGTTCACAGATTTTGCAGGACATGCTTTCTTAAGCCATTAGTTGAACATCAGCAGTCTAACAAATCTCTCATCTCATTCCATCCCAAACTATCCATAGAGATCCACTGAAGAACACCTTTATAGTGAGACCTTGAAGTTCGTTCAACTTAATAAAATCCTCTTTCAAGATTTCTGATTTTTGCTTTACAACATTAATGGCTCCTGTGTGTATAATGAGGTTTTTCTCTGTTGGATGATCTTCCATGTTCATCAGTATTTTCTCTGAGGTATCAGACACCATGGTTTTGACAAAAATACTTTGGTGTTTTTCTTGCTGCAAAGTGTTCCATCTCATTCACTGCTCCATCACCCACTACAGGTCCTTCTAAAGAAATTAGCATATTGTGATAAAGTTCATTATTTTCCATAATGTCATGATGAAAATTTAACATTCATATATTTTAGATTCATTGCACACTAACTGAAATATTTCAGGTCTTTTATTGTCTTAATACGGATGATTTTGGCATACAGCTCATGAAAACCCAAAATTCCTATCTCACAAAATTAGCATATCATTAAAAGGGTCTCTAAACGAGCTTTGAACCTAATCATCTGAATCAACGAGTTAACTCTAAACACCTGCAAAAGATTCCTGAGGCCTTTAAAACTCCCAGCCTGGTTCCTCACTCAAAACCCCAATCATGGGTAAGACTGCCGACCTGACTGCTGTCCAGAAGGCCATTATTGACACCCTCAAGCAAGAGGGTAAGACACAGAAAGAAATTTCTGAACGAATAGGCTGTTCCCAGAGTGCTGTATCAAGGCACCTCAGTGGGAAGTCTGTGGGAAGGAAAAATGTGGCAGAAAACGCTGCACAACGAGAAGAGGTGACCGGACCCTGAGGAAGATTGTGGAGAAGGGCCGATTCCAGACCTTGGGGGACCTGCGGAAGCAGTGGACTGAGTCTGGAGTAGAAACATCCAGAGCCACCGTGCACAGGCGTGTGCAGGAAATGGGCTACAGGTGCCACATTCCCCAGGCCTGGGCTACAGAGAAGCAGCACTGGACTGTTACTCAGTAGTCCAAAGTACTTTTTTCGGATGAAAGCAAATTCCGCATGTCATTCGGAAATCAAGGTGCCAGAGTCTGGAGGAAGACTGGGGAGAAGGAAATGCCAAAATGCCAGAAGTCCAGTGTCAAGTACCCACAGTCAGTGATGGTCTGGGGTGCCGTGTCAGCTGCTGGTGTTGGTCCACTGTGTTTTATCAAGGGCAGGGTCAATGCAGCTAGCTATCAGGAGATTTTGGAGCACTTCTTGCTTCCATCTGCTGAAAAGCTTTATGGAGATGAAGATTTCATTTTTCAGCACGACCTGGCACCTGCTCACAGTGCCAAAACCACTGGTAAATGGTTTACTGACCATGGTATCACTATGCTCAATTGGCCTGCCAACTCTCCTGACCTGAACCCCATAGAGAATCTGTGGGATATTGTGAAGAGAACGTTGAGAGACTCAAGACCCAACACTCTGGATGAGCTAAAGGCTGCTATCAAAGCATCCTGGGCCTCCATAAGACCTCAGCAGTGTCATAGGCTGATTGCCTCCATGCCACGCCGCATTGAAGCAGTCATTTCTGCAAAAGGATTCCCGACCAAGTATTGAGTGCATAACTGTACATGATTATTTGAAGGTTGACGTTTTTTGTATTAAAAACACTTTTCTTTTATTGGTCGGATGAAATATGCTAATTTTGTGAGATAGGAATTTTGGGTTTTCATGAGCTGTATGCCAAAATCATCCGTATTAAGACAATAAAATACCTGAAATATTTCAGTTAGTGTGCAATGAATCTAAAATATATGAATGTTAAATTTTCATCATTACATTATAGAAAATAATGAACTTTATCACAATATGCTAATCTTTTGAGAAGGACCTGTATTAGGGTTTGTGGCCTGGTGGCTAGCTCTTTCTGAAGCCATTTAGGAGGAAACCGTTTATAGGGATATTTGTTCCCATACCTCTCGCTGGTGAAAGAAGAACCTTCCTTTGGGGAATCAGTCTTGCACAAGTGGAGCAAACCTGTTTTCTAGTGGAATTCTTTGTTTTCAGTTGGTTTGCTTCCATCATTTGTTCATCATTTTTGCTGGGGTTGAAGAAACGTTCTCTGTATCCTGGTAGCCGTATTCCCAGATCAGAAGGAAGAGATTTATCTTTTGGTTTTGCACTGAAAGAGTTCCAGGGAGGACTGTTAGTTGGTTTACTCTCATTTACTGCAGCATTCTGTTTCTTGGTGGTGCTAGTTAGCTGTATGTCAGTCTAATCGCTGTTTAAAATCATTGGTAGGGTTGTTTCAAATACATACCCAGGATTTACCTCCGCATTCACTTTATGCCGAAGAATTTTAATTTCCATCACTGTTATTTGCTTGAAACGTTTTCCCAGTCATCTGTGGAAAAGCGAGGTATCTTGTAATAATTAGCTAAAGGTAACTTTAGCACTGCTTGCAGCTAACAGAAGTCTTTATTAGCTGACTTAGTCAAAACAACAGGATAACTCAAAAACTTCTTATTTCAAATAAGAGTCTCAGACATAAATTCAGGGTGTCAAGATTAAAGCACCCACCTTCATTTCTGGGACTCATAATAACTTCACCAGATGACGTCACATGCTGACAGCAAATACATACTGCTTTAAGAGAGAGACTTTCCTTTTCTGAAAGATGTTGTAGTGTTTTAGACTTGCAGGTTAATGGATCACATCTTTACAATTGAAATGTTCTTAAGAATTATGGAGCATAAATCAGAGAAAGCTACAGCTAAAAACATGAGTAATCAAATCCAGAATAATCTCAAATGGAAACCTAGGGTGCAAAATTCAATTCAAGTGTGTGTAGTTTGCGTTATTTCTTAAAATTCATGCTTCAGCCAAAAGGTACAAAAGAAAAAGAAAGCTACATATCTCTTTTTAATGATGTGTCCTTCTTTACCCAGGTTCATGTTCTTCAGGAGCAGTTGTCGGTGGAGATGTGTGCACGCACTGAAGCCCAGGCTAGAGTCCAGAGGCTGCTGCAGCAGAACACAGACCTACTGCAACACATTTCACTCCTGGTCAACCAGATCCAGGAGCTTGAACTCAAATCTGCTGGGCAATTAACATCTAGTGAGTGAAAAGCCTTGTTTCTTTATTTATTTTGTTACTTCTTTACTTTATTATTTTACATTTTTTATGTCTATTTCTGTTTTCGTCTCTGCAAAGCTTCAAACCCCTTTATGTCCCTCTTCTTTCCATTCTTTCTGGTTTAATTTTCTCTCCCTATCTTCCGGTTATAGCTCCTTTTTATCATCCACTGCTGGCATGCAATTAATTATCCCCTGACAGGCATGTCAGAGAATGCAGTAAAGATCTCTGTTCCTCTTCCCCTGCATCCAGCCAGTGGTGATAAGCTACCATGAATTAATTACTTATGAAACCCTGTCAGCACTGACATCATCCCACTCTGTGAAATTTCTTCTTCTTTGCATAGAAGATTTATTGGTCTTGTTTTCTGTCTTTTTATGTGACTAAAATTCCTTTTCTTTTTAATGTGCTGCGATACAGTGCTTTGCAGAAGTATTCATATCTTCAACTTTTCCCTTGTCATATTAACTGTAGTGTATTTCAAAGGGATTAGTTATAATTAATTAGCACACACTGGCACACAGAAAGAGGTGGAAGACAAAGAATGGTTTTCTAAAGTTCTTACAAATAAAAATCTCAAAAGTGACAGGTGCATCTGTATTCACTCTCCTGTATGTAACCTCATTAGTAGATACAGTTCAGCTTTATTTAACTTAATCTCAGTATTCTTATGTGAAGCCCATTAGAGGTTTGCTAGAGAATATTAGAGCATCACGAAGACCAAGGAACACAGGTCTGGTAGAGAGTTTTTGTAAATGAGATGAGTATGACAACCTACCCAGGCTGGGCAAGGACAGAAATAATCAGAGAAACAGCCAAAAGACATACCCAAAAAAATCTCACAGTTGGCATTTCAACAAAACATGGTTCTAAAAAGGTACTGATTTTATTTGTAACAACAAAACATTATATTCACTACACTGTTTTGGTCTATCTCATAAAATCCCAACAAAATACATTGAAGTCTATAGTGTTAACATGATAAAATGTGAAAAAGTTATGGACACTTTTGTAGGGCACTGTATATCAGTCTCTAACTCTTTTTATGTAATGTCAGTGGGTTCCCAGGACAGTCTTCTGGAGATCACCTTCCGTGCAAAGCCCCCCAGTGCTCTCAGTGCATCTATGACCCGTTCCTCATCTGCAGGACCATTAGCAGCTCATTCCCAGCTCCAGATCAGCGATGGTTCCTGGTTCTCAGCTCTGTCCAGGCCCTGCTCTCCAGGGACCTCTGGCACCGACTCCATTCCTCTGAGGCCGAACAGCAGCGGAGTCCGACTCGAGTGCTTCCGTTTCTCCACCCTGGTTTCAGAAAGCCAAGCCGGAGGGCAGGACACAGGAGAGACTCCCAGCGATGAAAGCTCACTGCTGGGAGACCAGGTCCTGGGGGCCCTGGAGCTGCTTTGTTTCAGAGAGTCGGGGATCGGATCGGAGTACGAATCCAACACGGATGAAAGCGATGACCGTGACAGCTGGGGGCAGGGGGAAGGAACAGGGGCGGATGGTGCTGCACGACTCCTAAATGTGCTGAATTCAGAAAGCCTGCCAGACTGCTTAGGGAATGAGATGGCTGTTTAGTGGTGTTCTGACATCTGTACGAGGCAGCCTAAACTTATGCACCACTTCATGGAAACTAGCACAGAAACTGAAAGATGCTCTATATAAAACATGTGTTGTGAAAGAAAAAGCACTTGTCTGCACTCTCAGTCATCTGCAACTGTAAGGTAACTATTTGGGCACCTATATTTTTTTGACTGTCCACCTGATTTATCTATTTTAAATCCTTTGGTAATATTTACTCTTTGCAATGTAATAAAAAATAAATCCAAAGGATTTCTATACTACTGAAAACAGTGATCCTGATCAGCCTCTGTTGCATTTGCTGGGTGTTTAAACAACTGTGAAATTAATTTAAGAGAAAATGTTCTGATAGAAAATGTTTATCCATTTTGTTCTTTGCCTTTAATCTTGATAAATAAACAGTGACCTCTTTCTAAAAGTCTTGTCAAATAAGCTTCTGAAATGTATTTTAAGAAGTTACAAAATATGCTTTTGTTTCTTTTCATCAGCATCATGAGCAAGGTTTTTGTTCAGTAAATAATGCATGACCTCATCCACCTCCTGCAAAAGAAAAGCACAGAGGATTACATATCTATAGCCACAATTCAGTGCAATAGACAAACTATAATATAGGAATAAAATGTAAGCCTAAAATCAAAGCTGCTGTCACACTGTTTCTTATCTGGCCATTTATTTATGTATTAAAAAACATGTGTTGCAAATGTATAAAGGTGAGGATCCATGAGGATTTTGTGGAACATGTAGTCCTGTGATGTCATTGATTTATGTGTGTCACTTTTAATTTGCTCCTGTTCTAAGTAGTGCATGTTTACTGGGATCAGAAGTGTGGAATTCCCAGTATTCCACTGCATCTTGATGCGATACCATACTTTGGCTGTTACATCAGTGTTTCTTTCTTCATGTCAGATTGAAGGATCAACTGACCATCTGGGAATCAGATGCCCCCAAGTTATCAAATAACTGTTAGCCATATTAATTAAAAAGTAGGTAAAGCCATCAGTTTCGCTTTCAGTTTCAAGCATCAGATATGCTGAGGTGAGTGAGTCTTCATCAGTGCAGACAGCATAGCAAAGCATGAGTTTAAAATAAATTATTAGGTCATTGCTGCAAACATATGGCAGAATGCTTCAACATGTCCAAAAGATCTGTGGCAGCCTAGTTTAGCAGTTGATCAGATTGTGTGTACTACAGTATGAAATAGGCTGTAAAGGGACGCGGAAGTGTTATTTTCCTACAGTACTAGGTATTCCTACGGCGTTGAAACGAGACAGACAGACAGACAGACAATATTGTTGTGTGGATGTTTGACTAATAAACAGTCAGTGGTGAGGTTTTGTGTGGTTTTTTGTTACCCTTTACCTTAAGCTCAGTCAGGATTAAGCTGCTGTCACACATTATATTAAATGTTGGTGTATCTAACAGCATTTTTTATCTGAACCTAAACATCAAGAAATTGACCACCTTTGTGGAACACCATGTCATGTGTGCCACTTTTGATGCAGCCCTTCTTAAATAAAGGTCATGTTTATTAGGATAAATGGTTTTAAATATATTCCACTACTGGGCAGGGAGTGAGTAATGTACCTTTTTCCATGGTACCACAGTCTTGATTGTTTTCCATAATTAATAGTCACCCACCTATCTAGTAAAGTAAGTTCAATGCTCATTATACAGTCTGTAAGCTCCGGTTGTCAAGTAAATATTATTTATAAAACAGATTGGACTGCCTTCAGTTGAAGCCACTTCAGGCTTGTTTTGGTGCATGAATCAGTGCAGACAGTTTCTGCATAATGTTGCATGAGTTTAAGTAATGTTTTTATTGGATCATTGTCACAGCATTTTAGTGGCGCTTTCACAAATTCTGTTATCGTAGCGCGTGTGTGCAGAATATATGGTGTATATAAATTATGACACATGCTAGAGAGTTATTTACTTAAAACAACATAGAAATGCAAGGCAGATATCCAGTGGTGTGACAGAGGTAAAGATGTGGTTCTCTCTCCATTGTGTAAGTTCACACTTCACTTGAATTAGTTGAAAGTTTTGTTTACAGATGGCAACATGATCAACAGCCTTTTTATCAATTATGTAGCTAGTCAATGATTTGAAGAACTGTACTATTATTATCAAAAGTGTGGAAATGTGTTAACTTCTCATTTGTCTGGAAAAAAAATATTATTTTAGGATTAAAATTCAGAGAAAACAATTACCACCACTTTTCTTTATTTTTTAACGAACTAAAACCTAATTCAGTATTTTGACAATGGTAAGGCTTAGTATTGCAGACTAACCTTTTTTAAACAATATGTTACAAGACCTACAGATAATTACATTTTATTTAGGTTAAAAGAGGACATAATTTCATTAAAAGGTTTAGGGATTTTTTTCTGTAGCTCATCAAACTAAATAGCAAAGGTAAGCCTGACAGAGTTGCCTTTCAAATTTTACGAAGACATGATTACGACATGATCTGATGTGATAAAAAAAGTAAAATCTGAAGACTGGATGGTAAGATATTTGTAGTAAATTCCCAAAACATACATCAAAAACAAAGATTTTGCTTTGAGGTCTAAAATATGCCATCTCATCCTTTTGTGCATGTGTGTGTGTGTGTGTGTGTGTGATGTTCATGTTTATTCAGACAGGCCAATACATTTTTTGGAAGAGTGAATATTGCTGCTCATGGTTTGAAATATAACTGTATATTATACATGGTGCAAAACTGAGCATGCATCTAAACAGTATGACACTTTCTATTCACTTGTACCATGCATAAAATAATCAGCACGGCTTTTTTCTGTCTTCTTCTAGTTTTTCTTAAACATTTTTTACAACATGAACACCTAACAAGCTTCAGTCCTGTCTCTGCTTCTTAAAAATGTAGACATCTCACATTGTCGGTGATATTTATTGCGTTGTTTGGTTATGTGGAGTTTTTATGAGCATTCAGAGTAATCTCAGAACAATCAGGCAGAAGATGTTATCAAGCTGGCTGAGCTAACAGCTATTCAGCTCAGGACCCATTTGAGAGCATTGTTTCACAATCTATTCAAACTAAGGAGTTTCTCTCTGTAAAAACAAGTAGTATGGTAAGTATTTCTTAACACCATTACTAATATGTTACAGTTTGTTAAGTTGGCATTATTTATTGACTTTATAATACCAATGCTGCTATGCTAACTGAGAAGTGACAGATTTTGTTCATTTGCAGCAGTAATGTTTAGACGTTTAGTGAGATTTCCTTCCACATGATCTTGTGGGATTAATATTTCTTTTGATGACACTGTTTGTCACCATATTCAGCAACTATTCAGACTCCTCTAGTGACTTAGAGACTCTGATATAAAAACATATAATTCTTACTCTTCCCAATGAGCTGGGGATGCTGCCGATTAGGCAGATTATACTGTACGA
This sequence comes from Girardinichthys multiradiatus, assembly GCF_021462225.1. Lineage (NCBI taxonomy): Eukaryota > Metazoa > Chordata > Actinopteri > Cyprinodontiformes > Goodeidae > Girardinichthys > Girardinichthys multiradiatus. Next base: position 8,495,038 of record NC_061799.1, read on the forward strand.
CCCAACAGCTTTGTTTGGGTGATCCTGCACACAGAAGCTTTGCACTTTTCCTTAAATGCTCTAAAAAGACGTCTTTGTCATTATTGCTGCAGAAAAGAAACAGGAAATAACACAACACTGGAGAAACATTGTACATGTAACAGTGATACGCGGAAAGTACTGGCAAAAAAAGCCAAGATTGCAAAAATAGCGCAGCCGACTGGCTTACATTTTCAGCCACAGACATCCTGCACATTCAGTTACATTCGTAAATGCAGAAAATGTCACACACTGAATATTCACGCGCTGGAAATTCAGAAAAATATACATTCAGATGCCTTAATATTTGGAGATTTCACTGTTCAATATCTTTTTTGACCACCATAGAATGAAATAAGAATCAAAACTGAAATATATAAACCCCCATCAAACCTGGGCTTTCTTTTTCACTGATTTTAGTTACCCACTTGAGATTGTTCTGACTGCTGTCTTACGTCAGGTAAGGTACTGACTGCTCGTAACTACACCATACAGCCCCACTTCCAGTAAAAGAAGCTATCTCACCAATACTGTATTGCGGCCATCATAAACCACTGCATCAGTGTTACTCCACTTGTTGAAGCAAAGTTTTGGAGCAATTTAGGGAGCAATGAAGCCCTGTCAGAGACTTTTGGACTTGAATGCACAAGCTCCACCATTATGACTATGAGTGTATTCTTTGTATTCCTGAAGACAATATCTCTCAGCCGTTTCTACACATGAACATTGTGTTCCCTCCTCTCTCCTGGTTTTGATCCTCCTTCGCATCCTTTCTCTTGAAATTTCTCTCCTACTTTTTCCCTCTCTTTCTGTTTATCTTGTACATTTTTCTCCAAGGTTATTCTGTTCACAAGAAGTGTACTAAAAATGGAAGTGCACTTATGTTGATGTTCCTCCTCTTGGAATTAAATGTCTTTTCTCATATTCCATCTGGTGTGGTGATGTGTTTAATATATTTCATGTACTTTACAAATCCCTGAAAAGCATCTATGAACTACTATAAACTGAAACATGTTTCAAAAGTAACAAAAAGCAGCACCAGATCTTGAGCTGACCTTTTCAAAATGTTTTCACCGTTGAGAAAAGGAGATGTGGCCATGCAGAAAGTTCTTCAAGAAGGTGACGGCTCTGTATGCACCAGCTGTGCTCATTAAGTAGGGTCAGCTCCCATTAAGCACAACATGTCTGCAAGCAGCGGCAGCTCGATGTAAGCTGATAAGCTGGAAAACATGAATAATATCAGCCATTACCCACCCACATCCAGCCACGGAATCCTGCAGTTCCACAACTGCAGCTGCTGCTGACACAGATAGTGGGTGGCCCACAGCATCCTCTTTAATCTGCTTGATTCTAATACAAAATATTGGACTGTAGGGTCATTCTGCTCACGCTCTTAAATCCATATTACCATCTTCTCGTATGTTCTGATGATAAATTGAATTCTCCAATGTAAAATGATGTGTTTACATACATTGTTCTAATGTGATCCCTCGGTTCCATTTCATGCGAGACTGGTAAAAAGGCTTAAAGAAAAACAGAGTTTGAAATATCCTGAAATGACTTACTTGATTTTATTTCATTGTGTTTTTAGTTCACACAATGATTTTTTCTAGAATATAAAAATCTGAGATTTTGTGCAGCTGCTTCTAAAACAACACTTACGTCATGAGTTTTTTCTGATGTAGGAATAATTGTTCCGCAGTTTTTCTTATGACGTCTTGGAAAGGTTTTCATGGTCCTTGAATTCTGGTAAGGTTATAGCAAACAGCCTGTTTCAGCAGCGCCACTCAGTCCTGAGTTTTTCTCTTTTAAAATCAATTTTGTAGGCGTGTTGTGTGTTTTTCCAAAAAAGGTTAAGAAAGCAAGAACAGCTGGACTGGACTTTAGCCTTTTTTATTTACCATGGCCTGAATGACTGAGAATGTTCAGTAGCATGTTGTGTTTTGGTTCCTGTTTTTTTCCATCTTGCTTGTACACACAATGGAGCTGACCATTTTGTGGACAAATGCAAAATTCAGTTTTCCTGAAATAATCTGTTCTCCTGTGCGCACAACAGGCGGATTCCACAGTCTGCACATTATTTCTGATGTTGTCAGTAAAACCACAACATGTCATCTTTTATCGTGTCAAGGTTGTTATTTTAGCAAGGACGGTTTTCATTTACTTCATGCCAACAGGACCAAAGAGAGGGGTAAGAAGAGAGGAAGAGGTCTGAATGTGTATGTACATATATGGTGTAAGTGGGCATTAACCTTTCAAAGAGACACTCTGCAGTAAGGACATTTAGTTGCTAGCTGTTAGCATGAGGCCGAATTATCTACCCTGGGAGCTTACACATTTATTGTAATAATGCTGTATGCTCCACTGTGTGAGAAGAGCTCTGTGCTCCTCATGGGAATAACAGCATCCCACGCTGTATCATGGACTATATTAACTTCTTTGTGGCTAACACTGTACCCCTCATGAAGGTAAGGTGGTTCTCCAATAACAAGCCCTGGATAAACCCTGATATAGAGGCTATACTCAGGAGGAAGAATAGAACCTTTAGATCAGGAAACAAGGAAAAGCTGGGAGCTGTGCAGATAAAACTGAGAAGAAAGATCAGGGATGGAAAAACATCAACAGGAAGAAGATAGAGGACCAGCTGCAGCAGAACAACATCAGTTGGGTGTGGAAGAGCCTGTCTGAGCCACCGCACCCTGTTGGCGGTTAGACACCTTGGAGTTCCTCCGGATCCTTTTTCCCCAGAAGCGACCCCACTGTCTATAAAACTTTCTCTTAAAGGAATGACTCTCAAGCAGAACTAAACTTTTAACATTTTTATTGTAAATAAGGCAGAGGAATGGTTACAGAGATCAGCACAGAGAGGCTCCTGTCCTGGATTGTCTCGGAGATCAAAGTGACAAAGCAGCCCCAAAAGAAGGTCACATGTAGTTTTGTATCTGGTCCTCCTGTGCAGGGGATGTACACTCCCTCAGTGTTTATTAGTAGACCGTGTCACCATTCTGGTGTCTATCTGATAGGTTGTGTAATAGCAGGTGTCCAATCCAATTCTAATCAACCTGTTTACAGAGTGTTCCACAGCAAACCCAATGTACTAAACCTTATGAAAAACTATAGGTCATTTGTCCTTGTGATGTACGTCAATGAGGATTCTTATCCATATCCTAACAAAAATGAAACCATTAGAATTTATACTTTATGATGTGTGTGAAAACTCATCTGTAAGTAATAATAAAAAAGGTTATTCCTAACAAGCCTGAAGACAATTTCATGTTCCAAACCAAACTCCCAGGTTGTAGGTGATTTAGGTTGAGTGAATAATCTGAACCAGTTGTTCAACTGGTTTGATCAGAAACTCAACCCTCCCCCAGCCCAGGCACCTGCAAAACCCCCTTATCTTCGACCTTTCTTCACAGAACTTTCAACCTCTCAGCTATCACCCAACCCTTCTGCTTCAGAGGACTCCATCCCACAGCTACCCTCTCCCACCACCATCCCTTCCTTTTCAACACCTCATGTTAGAAACAAGCTGTAAAAGATCCAGGTGCGAAAGCCTGCAGGTCCAGATGGCATCAGCTCCAGGCTTCTGAGGCACAGATCAGATGTGTGGCATCATGGGGTACATGTTCAGCATGAGCCTGAAGCTGGGAAAGGACCACAGCTGTGGAAGACCTTCTGTGTGGTACCAGTTCAAAAGACCACACATCAGAAGGACCTAAGCAGCTACAGGCCATGCAGTAGCACTGACCTCACATCTGATGAAGACCTTCGAGAGGTAGGTTCTCAGCCATCTTCACCCCCTGTTGAGATCTTCATTGGATCTGCTGCAGTTCACCTACCAGCCTGGCATCGAGTTGGATAATGCCATCATCTACCTTCTGCACCGGGCTCTTACCCACCTGGAAAGCGGGAAGCACTTTGAGGATCATTATCTTTGATTCCTCTAATGCTTTTAATACCATCCAGGCTGAACTTTGGTGGGTCAAGCTGGAGCTGTCCGGAGTGGACCACCATCTGTCCGAGTGGTACCTCACTGGACACCCGCTGTAAGTGAAGACATGGGACCATGTCTCTGACAGGCTGGTCTGCAGTATGGGGGCCCTTTAGAGAACTGTGCTGGCACCTTTCTTGTTCACCATCTACACTGCAGACTTCTTCATCAACTCCCCAGGTAACCATCTATAAAAGTAGTAGATCAAAAGTAAATCTTTGTTGGCCTCGTCACAGCTGAAGACAACTCAGAGTACAGACAGGGGAGACAGGACATTGTCAACTGGTGCCAGCAGAACCACCTCCTGATCAACACAGGGTAAACCAAGGAGCTGGTGGTGGATTTCCACACATTCAGACCACCACACTGACAGCAGTGAACGTCCAGGGAACTGACACTGAGCATGCGGACATTTAGAAGTACCTGGGTGTTCACCTGAATAATAAACTGGACTGGAGTCACAACACTAATGCTGCGTGCAGGAAAGGTCAGAGCAGACTCTGTAGTCTTCAGCCATTTTCTGTGGTGTAGTTATTTGGAGCAGCAGCTGATCTACAGCTGAGAGGAAGTGATTAAATGAGCTTCTCAGGAAGGTCAGTTCTGTCCTAGGAAGTCCAATACGTGTTTACATATTTGCTGTTATTTGCACAGTTTTTCCATTTCTTGTAGTCTTCTGTTTTTATATGCATCAATATATGTTCACGTTTTGTACAATTTTTTCAAATATGCCCTTAAGGTCTCTTATTCATACTTTCTGTTTTCATATTTTTACCTTTGTGTAAATCTCCATGCTTGTCCTTGCTTGTCACTTTGCTGCTGGTAAACCTTAATTTTCCTACTGAGGGACAATAACGGGGTTTTCTTTTCTGTTAACTTGAATGTCTTTTATTAGGATTTTGACCAACACAAAATAGTAGCATACTTGTTAAGTGACAAGAAAAAGATGCATGGCTTTCAACATTTTTTTTTACTCCTTTAGTCTGAAATGCAAAGCATGTATTATGTAATTTAATCTTAGAATTAATCCAGCCAGAAAGGCCTCAGAGGTTTATTGGAGAACATTAGTGAACAAAAAGAATCATGAAAACCAAGGAACATAGCAGACAGGTCAGAGAGAAAGATGTGGAGACGTTTAAAGCAGGATTAGGTTAGAAAATGTAAACACCTCACGAGCACTGAAAAACCTGTCATATGAAAATGGGAAAGGTAAAGCATGCATTAAAATGCCAGAATTGTGGGATGTAAAAAATAAGACCATGAAAAAACATTTTCAGACTTTTTTCATATTGAAAAATATAATAAAAAATAATCAGAGGGAAATATAAAAAATAAAAAAGCTGTGATCCCCTGAATGTAAGTGTAGACATCATTAATCTATAATATATAAAGAACCTTTGGATTCAAAAACAGTATTCTGTCTTTTTTATTAAGAGACTTTTAGCATCCCACATCTCAACTCTGCAATATTTACCCACTGCCCTCTTCACACAACTTTTCTGTCAGTTCTTGATTCTGGCTAAGTTTTTTGAAAACCTAATTTGCCTCTCATTCTGTCTTTCTTTTGTTGATTTGGATCTACGCTTGTATGCTCCTAAGCACTCTAGTACAACCCTGAAGCGTTTCGGTATTTGGAATTATCTTTTATTTCATTCACTCTGAATAAAAGAACACAGTCCCACCTGAATAAAAGCCACCCGAAATCATGATGTTGCCACCATCATCTTTCACTGTGGGTATGGTGTTCATTTGTTAATGTGCATTGAATGTTGAGTTCAATATGTTGTTTGGAAATGTGGCACAAGATTTTACATCTGGTTTTAAAGAAAATGCTTTATAAACGAGAATAAAGGAGTTTGCTGTCACATGTTGAACACCACAAGTGTTCCTGACCAGTTTCAGAATAAACTTTACCTGGCCTGACTGGTGTCTACCTGTGACACCTTTCTGGAGAGGGGAATCGTACAAGCTTCTGCTGGCAACAACTTAATGCTCACCCTCTACCGATGATCCACATGGCCCTGTCTTTCAGTGTTTAACCCTTTCTCTCTCCTAGACATAGCTACTGACTGAACTTCTACTGTGACTAACTCTATGTGCTCTCTTTCAGACTCTAACCTTGAAAACTGGCTCAGAGTTTATCTGTTCTTTCTTTCTAGATGAAACAACTAAAGGAGCTACATGTCAGGATCTGTGCTTTGTCTGTTTGTTTGGTGCTTTTACTGTGCTTAGACCCTAGATGGCGTGGAACCTGGAGGAGAGGTGACAGGTGTTCATCATTCCCTTGATTATCTGCTGAGGAGTATATTAGGAGGAGGCTGCCAGCAACTCACTGCCAGAGTGTTGTCCCTTAGTGGTATATCTCAAGCCACATTACCTTGTCTTGTTTCTTGACTTGACTCTTAGTAATTTGTATTTGTTACCTTGCAGGATTACCAGAACCTGACCTTGTCATTTTGTATGGAACTCTGCTTGGATGTACCACTTCTGGAAAGAAGCTATCTAGCTCCATGAACAAAGACCTCACTGGTTGGCAGCCTCCTGAATTCTTCGCTCCTTGGATACCATTCAAGAACCCTGTCCACCCTCCTCCTTCCACTGCACCTACTTCTGAAAAACCCTGGACCATCTTATCATCCTGGCACTCCATTATCCACCTTCATCTGTCTCACCGGTAACAACTAATTGGTCTCTCTGCTCCTCACCCTCTGACGGATCATTCCTTCAACCCAGTAAGGCTGAATTATTATTCTTTAGTTTTGACCCTGAGTATTCCCTGCTTACCATCCTGTTTATTTTTACAGTTGATTTCCCGGTTCCAGTTTCCCTGCCCACGTCACTGCACTATAAATAAACACTTTACCGTAAAACTTTGTCTCCTGAATTGCATTCTGCATGTGGGTCAAATCCATTAATGGATGTAATGTCATATTGCTTTAACATTTACTTTTCCTTCCCATAGAAAGTACTCCTGGATCAGTGCTTCTTTGTTCTCCTTGTGTCTCTGCTCTGTTCTCTCAAACCCCCAGTCGGTCGTGGCAGATGGCCGCTCACACTGAGCCTGGTTCTGCTGGAGGTTTCTTCCTGTTAAAAGGGAGTTTTTCCTCTCCACTGTCGCTACATGCATGCTCAGAATGAGGGATTGCTGCAAAGTCAACGCCAGTGACTGTCCACTGTCTCTACCTGCTCATCTGGGAGGAGGGAATGCTGCGTGTCTCTGACTGGATGCAATCTGCTGGGTTTCCTTAGACAAACTTTTTATCCAATTTGAATAAATGACTGAATCTGACTGCACTGTTCAATAATTAGGATTAATTGGAATGTATGAACCTGACTTTTGTGAAGTGGCTTGAGACGACATGTGTTGTGAATTGGTGCTATATAAATTAACTGAACTGAAATTGGATTGAATTAGAGGAATAAAAAAAATAAAGATCAATATGTTTGTACACCCAATATTCTGCCATTTTTAGAAATTTGATCAATCCTTGAAGATTTATAAAGCCTATGTAATTCTCTCTTCTCCCCCCCCAGGCAAAAAATTTAAAATTCTATATACATAAAATAATTTAGTCCCACCCTCATTTACTCAGTAGGCTTGTTAAATCAATATATTGGGCACAAAGAAAAACTTCAAAATCACAGATTCAAACTTACTGAAGGAGAATATTTCAGATACAAAAGGGAAACACATAAAGCCACCTGTGCAATGGTTAAATTATGTATACAACATGTTCTTTTATAAGCTGTTGGATAAGAGCTTCACATCTTGGGTGCACATACACAAATAACAGACATCTGAGACTAGATATTTAGCTTTTAATTTCCTTAAATTCAGAGGTTTACACACAACTCTCCCTCACTGTGGTTGAACAGGCAGAAATTAAATTGCAATTTGCAGTGAAGTGATTTCCAAATGTGATAGGGGGGTAACGACTGCACTCATATTGCTATAAGGGCACCTTATCATCTGTAAATGAAAATGCTTTTGTGAATAGAAAGCATTTTCATTCCATAAACGTGCAACTCATTTGTGATGCTCAAATGTGCCTAACAAATGTAGAGGGACATTGGACTGGTTCAATTCATGATTCCTTCATACAGCAGAATTGTACTGTTGGCAGTAAACACCAAGCAGGGCCAGGTTACGATGGCTGGCTTCTAGGCAAATGTTGACATCAACCTTGAGGTCGAACAATTTTTAAATATCACACAGATCTGTCTTCTGCACCCAATCAGTCACGTTTACGCCACTTTTCTGCCACTCCTTTTGCTTTATTTTGTTAGTGATTACAGAGGAATGACTGCCAAGTCATATTAGATATCTTGCCTCCACCTCCGATGCTAAAACCTCCATTTCAGATTCCATGAATCTCCTCTTCTTGACCGCCGCCGTTGCCATGGTTATTGGGAAGAGTGGTCGGTGTCTTCCGGCTACTTATACTACTTTGCATAATTTGTCGGCGGGAATTGGGCTTTGGTAAAGCTTCCTGCACCTGTGCTAAATGTTTGGCCAAGTAGGATGTATAAAGGAAAGTGTGCAGGTACACGTGTACACACGATTTCATGCATCTGAATTGTAATGTGCACCGCGAGTTTCAGAATTTCTCCCTACCTAAAGTTTTAGTATAAAAACTCTTTAATGCACGAGACCCCAGGACCTGACAATTCTAGCTGCTTAAGCAGAAGGCAACAGGACTTCTCTTGTTTGTTGAAGAGGTTTCAGCTCTCTTCCAAAAGGCTTCTTGAGCTCTAAACATGGTTGGAAGCAACAGGCCTATAAACAATGGCCCTATTAAGGCTATCAAGGTCACTAATGGAGTAATTAGGACATGTGAGTCACTGGCCATACCTTCTGTTCAGTGTTTGGGTTGTTGTTGCTTGACGTATCCCTAACATGTCCCCAACGATGTCATGTGAGTTGTTTTGCTCACATGTCCCAAGGTGGGAATCGCTGTAAAACCAACTAGGTAGAAGTCAGGGCTACAGAGTAGGCGTTAGAAAGATGAAAACCGAGGCCATCTTCTCTGTTTAGTGTTAGTTTCTCATATATTAGACGGCTTTTTCACTCCGCTCACAAACCACCTGCCAAAATGTGCCCATTGCTGTCTTCAAACAAGTGTCCTTTTTCTTTGGGATGTAGATGAATCGACGATTCTTGACCCGATAAGCTTGCTCTTGTGTTGGACCATTCGTCTGTGTAGCTGCTGGTCGGTTTCTTCAATTTAGAGGTCGGTGTTCCTTGTCCTTTACTTTGTCCTTGTGGGTACTTGTTTGGGTCGATGCTGCAAAACTCTGGAAAGTAACCTGAGTCACCAGAACCTGGGGATACCCTAACTGGGCCTAGTTGTTATCCAGGATTTCAAGAGAATGCTCCAGTTCAGTTGCCTTCTACATAAGGATTAAGAAGTTTAGACTTTTTTTGTACTCCATTTCAGATATAAAATTGAGTTGCCATACTATACATAGAATTAAATTTCTGTTAATTATATATTAACGTTGCTAACGTTAATATATAATTAAAACAATTAAAAATTGTTAAAAATAAACAAATAAACTAAACTAAATTCCAAATCAGATTATTGGTTTACTCACTGTGACTCCCTTTGAGGATCACTTAGACTGGAAGGTTATCAGTTCTATTTGTTGCATGTATTGATGGTTCTTTCCCGGGGCTGGATTCAGAACCAGGTTTTATGACCTATAAAAAAATATTTTTAAAGAAAGTGACATTAAAATGTGACATTAAAATAAACAAAATCTTCGCGGGAATTTCACCTAAAAATAGGAAAAACATAGCATAGCAACAATGTAAACGCAATTAACGTATTCTGTGTTGCAGTGGAATCCAGCTCCTTCACTTTGAACTGGGTGGCCAAAATGTTGGATGGGTTTGCTAGTTTTGTCTTCCATTATTTTTTTTCAACTACATGAAGTGGAGAGAGACCATGTTAATGTAGATAAAATGCTATTTCATGACTGGCACTTTTTAGACTGAAATGGTTTCAGATACGGCTGCACGGTGGCACAGGAGGTAGCATTGTTGCCTTGCAACAAGAAGGTCCTCCAAGTACTCCAGCTTCCTCCCACAGTTCAAAAACATGACTGTTAGGTTAATTGGACTCTCTAAATTGCCCTTTGTATTCATGGTTGTTTGTCCTGTCTGTCAATGTGTACCCTGCCTCTCACCTGTAGATTGCTGGAGATAGGCACCAGCTAGAAATGGGTGGATGGTTTCAAATAAGCAACCATTCAATTTAAAAAAGTACATTTTTCATTATTTTAAGTTAACTGATCAATTTAAAAGTAAATTAGCTGAATAAAATCAATTAAATAAGAACTTTGACGTGCATTGACATGATTATATAAAGGAGACAGAGGTTGACCTGTGTTGAATATTTGGTTTGAAGGCCACCAACTGAAATTAATTTTAGCCCCCTTTACAGCCTTGGATGGGCTCTGCTGAAATGTGTCATACTGCTGGTTCTGTTCTGCTACAGTTTGTGTGTTTATTTTACATTTAAAGTGTTAGCTTTCTTCTGTTTATGATTTTAGTCATACATACAGCAGCTCTATTACTCTGGGTCAAGATTTCTAAGAATTACAGCTTGAAGCGTAACTTTTTTCTATTTCTTTCCTCCAGACAGGACAACTGTTACATCAGCATGTGTTTTCCTTCCTCTCTTCCTCCTCCCTTTCTCCCTCTCTTTCTCTGAGTCTCCTGTCCATGCCCAGAAATACCTTCCAGAGAGGCGGTCAGTAACTTATTGCTCTGAGTGCATCAAGTCCAAAAAAATGTGCAATCTTCTCTGAGAGAAGACAGAGGAGCATCAGAACGTAAGTTAAAAGAAGGAAAAATCTCATGCTGTTTTAATATTCTAAATGTTAAGATACAATATTACCACCACTGGCTTGTTGAAAGTTGCATTTTTTATTTAGATGCTGGATTTGGAATTCAGTCTTATGTTTCTGCTCTTTCCTTCCATGTCTTGTGTATATCTGAGGTCTAATCTTTTCCAAACCTTTCATTTTCTCAGCTGAATTATTTTGCAGAAATATGTAAGAATGCTGAGTTCATGAGATTAATGATTTAAAGTGGACTGAGAAAGATTTAGAGGGAAACCCATGCTCCTTTGCTAATGCACAATCTGCCTTGTCAGGTTTGCAGCTCTTTGAGAAGATGAACACTATGGAGGTTAAACTGATCCCTTGCTGCATCTTTATCCTGATGGCTGCGGCCATAAAGGCTCAAGTTAATCCAGGTAGAGGCTCATTGATACTGTTCATCTCTCAGGTAGAAGTTCTTTATGCCTGTAAGGAAAACTTGAACCAATCTGTTTAGCAGAATAAACTCTGGTTTAATTTCAGAGAGGGATTAAAGCAGAACAAGGAAAATGTTTAAAAAGCGTTATCTTTGTAAACCTTGGGGAATTTGGGTGGGTGGGCTCAGAATGAATGATGTGTATGTGTGTGTGAGCGCATGTGGTTTACCCAATGGTCAGGAGACAAACATCCTCAGCACAGGCAGACCTTTCACAAGCAGGGGGCGGGGGATAGAAAGTTTGTTGGCATAGTTCTGGGTAATATACACTTCTGCAAACATTCTCCACTTGTGACCAATCAGATATGTCTTCATATTTCAATACCTTTTTTAATCTGCTTTCTTAAAGCTTTTTGTGCAACGGTTCTCCAAGAAAATAAAAACCATTACTGGGAATAGGAATCATAAGGATTCTCATTGACCTCTCTGCCATATTTTGGATTTACTGTTTCTTCTATTATCTGGAGTCCTGTTTCTCTAATAGAATTTGGACCGACTTTCTAAAACTGGAAAGATTTCGCTTACATCCCTTTGGCAGAAATCATGAAAACAGAGGAAAATGAAGAGCAGGCAGTTCAGTGGACACTCCCTTTTCATTTTGCTTAGACTGGCACCCACACAGTGATGCCTCTGTTTGGCTTTGGAGGCCATGCAGGGCTGCAGGAAAAGGGACTGGGAGGAGGTGGGCCACACCAATTAGCACTCAACTCCTCAGGTCCTGCAAAAATATGAAAAACCGAGGAAACACAAACTTCAGTGTGTTTTAAAGTGATTTTATGATAGACTGATATTAAGTTGTGTAAAGCAGAATAAAAGGTCTACATGGTTTTAAAACTGTTCAAATCAAAATCTGAAAATCATGGTGTGCGTTTGTATTCAGTCTCCCTCAGTTAATACATTATTGTCTAACCAGACAGAGAGACTGAAGATGTTTCCATTTTTTGCAAAATGGCTGAGGTTCACTCAGATTGGATTGAGTGTTTGTGAAGATCAAATTTCAAGTCTTGCCACTGCATTTAGGTCAGAACTTTGACCGGCCCATTTTAACACATGAACAGTTTTGTGCCACTTCACTCCTAACACGAACTTGTTCTAAATTCAGTTGAGCCAGGTTAAAATGAATTGATTTATCTTCATAGTTAACCACCTAAACATTCTGAATTCAGCTCAGATCTCCAACACGAACTGATTCTCGTTCATCCATCCTATTTTGTGTGAAATAAAGTTTAAACATATATATCACACAGTGTTTATAACCTGGTTTTGCCAGCTTAATTACATTGTAAACATTGTAAGCTGTATTTATTGGTTGAGCTTACTTATGAAGTTAGAAGTAAATGCATAGATGAGCTGAAGCTTCCTTAGCTCATCTCTGCTGTAGCTGTAAACTCACCAGGAGACTCCAGTATCAGCAAAATCAGGGAGAAAAACCAAAGAAAAGAAAAACTCACTTGAATCTAGTCATTTTGATAGTTAGGGCATGTTGCTTCAGCTTATGTTAAGTTTAAAGTAAGGGATAAAAAGGGATTATGATCGTGGCTGAAGAAAAATGCATGCCACACATTTTCAGACATATATATATATATATATATATACATATTGAAAACCTTGTCATTTTTCTTCCACTTCACCATTCTGTGCTTCCCTGTATTGGTCTATTACATAAATTCTTACTGACGTGACCAGAGAAGCATTTCTTATCTTCTGAAGTGTTCCTCAGTGATTCCTCTTGTGTTTACAGAAATGTGTCGCTATCCTCTCGGTATGACCGGTGGGAAGATCCAGGACAAGGACATCTCTGCTTCCAGTCAGTGGTCAGAGTCCACTGCTGCACGATTTGGAAGGCAACTTTAATTCCTGTTTTTATTCTAAAACCTCAGCTCTGTTTAATTTGTTTTCTGAAAAAGCTAACAGTCATTATAGCATGGAAAGTGTACTTAAACTCTATGCCCTTCCTTTCCTTTGGCACCTCCTCTCCTTTTTTCTCGTCCTTCTGCAGACTTGATTTTGACACTGGCGATGGCGATGGGGCATGGTGTCCTGACATCATGACAGAGCCGGATGGTTTTAAAGAGTACCTCCAGGTGGATTTGCGCTCGCTGCACTTCATCACCCTTGTGGGCACCCAAGGTCGCCATGCCAACGGCATGGGGAACGAATTTGCCCAGAGATACAAAATAAAGTACAGCCGGGACGGCAGCAGCTGGGTGGGCTGGCATGATAGGATGGGAAAACAGGTGAGTGTGCAATTGGGATCACATTGTTCCATCACATCTGACTCAATCATGGCAACAGATTGCTAATTATTTTAATTAATTCTCAGGAAAATTGTAGAAACAGAGTGAAAGTACAGTAAAGCCTAAGAAGACTCCAGTATATGGACTATTATTACATAATAGGAACACATGAACTTAGCATTTGTCTTTTATTTTGATTTTACAAATTTATATTTCAGACTGACCAGAAACAATAGTTTTATTGTATAAAATAACAGGATTATTTCCTTTTTACAAAGTGATTTAAAATGTATAAACTAAAAATAATAATCTTTATGTTAACTATTTATAAAACACGGGGTAACAATGATATATTTCAATCACACTGTTAAAATGAATCCAAAAGTCTATATCAGTATTTCTACTTGAACAAATGTGCATTAACAGTTGGTTAAAGGAAAAGTCAGGTGCGTTCGCTAACGCGTGGACAACTCGGCCTTGGTTGGTAAACCAACAACTTATCACATCTAGGGGGGGTTGGGGTTCAGTATTGGTCTTTGCTTTTAACAGTCTCTGTGCGACACTGATTTAAATTTTTTAAATAAGAACATAATTACTCAGGTTCATTACAGATACATACAGTAATAAGGTGGAACGTAGTCATTTTACTAAAATATTGCACTTGCTTGCAGATATGAAATCCTGGGAATTCTTTGTAATGTAAAAGAACCGCTCACTTTGAAGTCTTTGATGAACCAGAAAATGGATGCCATGGAGTTTTGCAGGCTCTTCTGTAGAAACCATTGCTAACACAAGAAGACAAGGATTTCTGTAACATATACCTCTCTTTGATAGATATCAGTCTGCTAATAAAAAGATGGATTTCAATTGGACTCTTTCACAGCTTCACCGGTGATGATAATATAACCACACTGAAATAAGTTTAACTGATCATTTTCTGCCAGGGCTATATTTGTATTTATCACAATTGCAGTGTATTGCAATTCAATGGCACTGTAAGAATTACTTTTTCTTTGATAAAAGATATTAGGCCTTTTCTCCACACGCTGTCTGGATTTCCAGGGGTCTTGATAAACTGATAATGAAATGCTATGTTGAACAACTCCACTCCTCTGTGTTGGGTTTGTCTCATTCGAGTTCAGTTACTTCTCTAATTAGAAAGTTGGATTGTCCAAGTCTGGAGTTAAAAGATGTAAAAGGGAGGGCAAAACATTTGACTTCCTTTTTCTGAGGCAGAGTGAATGTTGCTGGATTTGAAGTTGAAGATGGAAGGAGGTCACAGGTGGACATGGAGAGGAAATCTAGCAGCCTTTGACTCACATCTGAATGTAATACACTGTGCAGCTTTTCAGATCATGGCGCCACAGTCAAGTAAAATCCAACATTGATCTGCACATCAGTCACGCACTTTAAATGTGTGCTAACCTCAGTCCTTCTGAGGACTGATATAACAGACAGCTGCACCAGACTGAAAACAAAAGACAACCTTAGTTTATAGTAAAAATATGATTAAGTTGGTGCTATTATGTGTTTATGTACACAAACATTTATAAATGCTGTAAAAAAGTATCTACCGCCTTACAGATTACTTTCTTTTTGTCACATTATATTGTTTCAGATCATAAAACAAATTTTAATATCAGACAAAGATGACCTGAATAAATACAAATGTTTTCAACAGCTGATTTAATTTATTATGGAAAAAAAGAAATCCAAACCCAACCCAGTCCTCCGTAAAAAAGTAATTGGCTCCTAAACCAGTTAACTGGTTGTGCCCCACTTGGCAGAAAACTGCATTTTGTATTTAGTTGATCTGAAACACTTAAAAAGGGGGAAAATAGGTAAAAACGGAAGAAATCAGTACTTCATACACAGTGTGGCCTGGGACAAGGAACCTCCAACTTAGAGCTCATAGCCAAATATAAATGATCAAAAAACCACCAGAACCTGTTGATAGCAATAAATATGTTTCCCACTCAATATTGACAAGGGCATTTTTAAAAATAATGTGTTAATAAAAACTAACAAAAGAGGTGTGACAGGATGGAAATTATTCCTCTTTAGATCATGACAGAAACAGAAAAGTCAATCTGTCAAATTAAAGTTTGCTTTTCATTAATAGAACACTGTATTCTATCTAAACCGAGCCCTCTGCCTCTCCTCTCCTAGGTTATTGAGGGCAACAAGAACACATACGATGTGGTCTTGAAGGATCTTGAACCCCCCATCATAGCTCGCTTTGTCCGCTTCATGCCTGTCGCTGATGCCTCCATGAGCGTGTGTATGAGAGTGGAGCTCTACGGTTGTGAATGGCTGGGTTTGTCTAGACTCTTCGTTATGTAGGCTTAGGCATGGGCTGGTATCACATTCTAACTAAATAATCTCAACCAAAAATACCATGACTTTACAGTACTAAAAAATCAAAAATAAATGTAATATGATCTTTCTGTATTTATTAAAAAAATGTATTTATTAGTCAGCCCGCCTGCTTGGGTAGCTATTCTACACTCAGCTGCTTTACCCTTAAACTGTGTTCAGGTAACATTTGACCCATTTTCAAGTTAAGGTATGTATAAAGTACCATTTGCTTTTTAATTTGGAACAAGATATATCCTCAGAAATGGACGGAAAAAACACTTTTAAGACTTTTTCTAACAACATTTTATATATTTTAATTTATAACTTAATAACATTTTCTATTGTCTTCATTATAGAAGATAAAATAAGTGAATTTGAAGTTTGCTGTAATTGGAAACGAGTGGTATATTGCAACTTTTAATATGGAAAAAACCCAATTTAAAATAATATTTACATGAATATGAATATTCAGACATATTAAAAAGATTAATTCAGAACTCTTTTTTTGTAGTTTGATGGATTTCCTTTAGTTTCCACAACATGACAGTCCATGTTTTACATGACCGGAAATGTTTCCAAATAGAACTTGTCTTTCTTCTAAGTGAGGGAAAAGTATAGTCAGTTTCGTTTAGCCAGCTGACTGACAGTGTGCAGCGATAGGAGACCTTTGTATAGCATGTCACAGGTAACTAGCCCATGCCTATGCAGACTAGATTTAGCTTTATACACCTTTTTACCATGATGTGTTGAAAATGTTATCTACAGTAAGTTATGTTGTTAAAGCCATTTAGTTTTAGTGTTTTACTTGCTCTTTTCAGACGGCCTGGTGTCTTACAGCCTTCCAGATGGGCACCAAATGATTTACAGAGGCCTGGATGTCTTCTTCAATGACTCTCTGTATGACGGAGCAACAGCTCAAAGGTCTGAATTGAATCCTAGCTGTAGATACTTTAAATAAAAGGAGCATGAAAAAGAAAATAATTCTTAGATTATTTAAATGAACTTGAATGAATGCTTCTCCAGACTAACCAAGGGCCTGGGCCAGCTGGCAGATGGCACCTGGGGTTTGGATGATTTTCTGCACAGCCAAGTCCATGGAGTGTGGCCTGGGTACGACTATGTAGGATGGAGCAACAAGACTTTCCCTAAAGGCTACGTAGAGATGATCTTTGACTTTGACCACATCCGCAACTTCACTTCCATGAAGGTGAGTCCTCAATGCAGAGGGAATGTTTTAGATATTTTCCTGTATTAGAATAATAACGTGGATCATTTTGAAAACTGCCGATCTAAACGTATATGCAATTTATGGTGTGCTGCTTTCTTGTATTTTAAATTGGGCTAGATCAACACATCTGTCATCGTTTTTGGTACTGATTTGACCCACATGCAGAACACACTCAGGAGACAGAAGAAAGTTTAAAATGTTTATTGAAACTGGTTTGATAAGTGAATCAGGCGTCCGGGACCAGGAACAGAGAATGAGTCTTTAAAGGAGATGAGATGATGAACCGCCAGGGAGGAATGAGCGGGGTCTGGGAGCTGCTGTTTAGCCAGAGGAGGGTGAAGTTGTTCCAGGAGGAAGATGAACTTGGCACAGCTTAATGGGTCTTTGCAGGGCGGCTTGGAATGTGAACACGGTGGAGGGTGAGCAGGGTTCGATCACAGGTGCGTCCAAGGAAGGAGGAGTCAGTTCGCTGCCAGCCGGACACTTCAGTCCAAAGGAGACAACTTGAATTTATGCAGGTAAGTTCAGGAACCAGGAAACGAACTGGAATGGAATCCAGAACACAGGGGAAATCTGAGGGAGAACACACAGGAGATGAGATAATCCTTCGTAAGCAGGAAAGCAGGAGCAACAGAGGGCTAGAGCTTTACCACAGTTGTTTAACACTCAGGCAACGAAGTTCTGGCAGCAGGCTCCTCTTAACTTCACTTCCGATGAGGCTTGATGATCCCCACCTGTCGCAGCACCCAGCCACCATGTTCAGACACCACCTAGGGGAGGAATAAGGAAACAAGAGTGCCAAGAGGACTCAAAGTCTCCCAGACCCAGACAACCTCCTGGTTTTCAGGAGATCTTTTAAAGTTGGATATTGGTCGGTGTGGCATGTGGCATAGCGGTAGAGCGCACTTCAGTCCTCGACACAGCTGTCCCAGGTTCAAGTCCCGACTCCGGAGACCTGTGCTGCATGTCTTCCCCCTCTCTCCACCCCACTTCCTGTCTGCCTACTTTTGAAAAATGATTTAAAAAAATAAAGGCTACTAGTGCTGCAAAAAAAAGTTGGACATTGGATGCCTCTTCACTGGTTTTTGTACAATACCTTTATTGTTTGTTTGGTAGGCACTTACCTCTGACCCCTAGATCTTTCAGGGCATGAAGAGGTTCAGAAAGGCAAAGGATAGACCAGTGTTGTTTACCAGCAGCAGAATGCTCTACCTGTAGAACCTACCTTGACATGCCGAATGCTTGACATGGCTGACATGCCATGGCCCTATTTACTAATTAATATATCTAACAATGAGTGTGTGTTTCACAAAATAACCTGTGTTTTTTTGCATTTGGACCACTGTAAAGGTATGTTATTTGGAACATTTTGTTGTGTAGATGCCAGTAAGAAAAAGGTGGTAAAAGTGTGTTTTTGTGACTGTACACCTATTGCGTCTTTCAAACCTATTCATACCCTTTAACGTTTTTTTTGCCATTTTGGCCTATTAAACCTTAAATCTTAATGTATTTCGTTAAAATTATATGTGATAGAGCAGCACAAGGTACAACAGAACTTAGAAGTGAAAGAAAGATGATCTGAAAAAAATCTGAAAACTGCACCATTCATCCCCTCTGTTCTGACACTCATAAATAGATCCAGGGAAACACATTGACCGAAGTCACCTAATATAGTATACCACCTATATAGCCACAACCCCGCGAGCCATATTTTCAGAATTACCTTTCAGTCTTAGGGATTATGTCTGTACCGCCTTTCAACATCTAGAGACAGAAAAACAAGCTATGTAAAGTATTTGTGCTTACTTTTTCTTTTTAAATTTGCCATAAAAGACTTGAATTAAGTGGAGGAGTTTAAGTGTCTCGGGGTCTTGTTCACAAGTGGGGGAAAAATGGAGAGGGAGATCGAAAGACGGATCGGTGCGGCTGCCGCAGTAATGGGGGCACCGTGCCGGTCCGTTGTGGTGAAGAGAGAGCTGAGCCGAAAAGCAAAGCTCTCAATTTACCGGTCGCTCTACGTTCCTACCCTCACCTATGAACTTTGGGTCATGACCAAAAGAGCGAGATCCCGGATACAAGCGGCTGAAATGAGCTTCCTCCGTAGGGTGGCCGGGCACTCCCTTAGAGAGAGGGTGAGGAGCTCGGCCATACGGGAGGGGCTCGGAGTAGAGCTGCTGCTCCTCCACATCGAGAGGAGCCAGTTGAGGTGGCTCGGGCATCTATACCGGATGCCTCCTGGACACCTTCCTCGGGAGGTGTTCCAGGCACGTCCCACCGGGAGGAGGCCCAGGACACGCTGGAGGGACTATGTCTCTCGGCAGGCCTGGGAACGCCTTGGGCTCCACCCGGAGGAGCTGGAGGAGGTGTCTGGGGAGAGGGATGTCTGGGCGTCTCTGCTGAGTCTGCTGCCACCGTGACCCGGTCCCGGATAAACGGAGGAAGACGACGAGTATGAGTACGAGTATGAGACTTGAATTAAATACCTTAGGAATAGCTCAGTCAGATTGGATGAATACTGTCAGTATAGGCCTGCATTTAGCTCTATTCCTCTGACCACTATCTCTGACCAACTTCTCTGTCCCTGCTGAAGGGCAGCATCCACCACAGCGTGATCGTGCCACTACCACATTTCCCCAGGCCATGGTGTGTTTAGGGTGATGGCATTTTTGTTTTTTGCAGTTCATTATTCTCACAGAAATACCGTTCTACTAAAGATGGGTCAACACAAGGTCTGGAAAAGTAACAGAGACTACCTTTAATAAAGCCTTTAAAATGAATGTTCACAATAAAGTCTGGCACACAGAAGGTTTTAGTTCTTTAATCTCTGTCTCCACCACTACAGGTTCACTGCAACAACATGTTCAGCCGGGGAGTCAGGCTGTTCAGGCAGGTCACTTGTTACTTCCGTTCTGAATCAGAATGGGAGTCTGATCCTGTGACCTTCAGGCCAGCTTCTGAGCCTCTGAGCCAAAGTGCTCGATTTGTTACTGTACCCCTTGGCGATCGAACAGCCAGGAGCATCAAGTGCCGTTTTCACTTTAGCGACCAGTGGATGTTGTTCAGTGAGATGGCCTTCCAGTCAGGTAAAGCAATCAAGTGTTCCTAGAAAGCCTTTCATTCCACGGCATAATGCCAGTATGTTGGATTTATAACCACCACCTGACTAACTTTACTGTTCGTTCTGAGGCTTTGACTTTCTTCCCTTTCTATTTCGCAGGGTCTGCAGTTTACAACACATCCCTGAGTCCTCACAAACATGGACAGTCCAAAAAAACTCTTCTAGGTAACCAGTTGAACCTGATCTGATCACTTTTTCTGAATCTGTGTCACACATCTTGCTTCCAGGTGTAGCAGTGCTGTTTTATTTAGAAGTAAACATAGTGTGCACTGTTGGAAGATTGGAAAAAAAATATTTCTCGGTAAACACCGCCCCCTGCTGAGAGAATCAGAAGGAGGCATCCCATTTTATTTATTATCCATCACTAAAAAGATCACACAAGGTTATACTACCTTATAATATGGCAAACGATTGGCTGCATTAAACCATTTCAACACTGTTCTGTGCTTCATCAGGGGCTGATCCAACTCACAAAGTAGATGACAGCAACACAAGGATCCTGATTGGCTGCTTGGTGGCTATTATAGCCATCCTTTTAGCTATCATACTCATCATACTGTGGAGGCAGGTCTGGCAGAAGATGCTTGAGAAGGTGAATAAACTGTATTTTCCTGTTGTTGTTTTTTTAGAACATTATCTTATAATATGATGGGTTTTTTTAGCAGCTCAGGGTTAGTGACGGTATAGTGTGCACATGCAGCCCCACACAGACAAAAGACCCAAATCAGCTTGTAAAAACAATTGGTACTGATAACAGAAAATGTAGGTTAACAAACTGAAATTGAAGCAACATTAAAAGTTACTTGTCTTGCTTAAAGGGGGGAAAAATAAAGAAAGTTATTCTTAAAACCTAAAAACAAAGTGTTTTTAGAAACTTCTTTAAATCATTGGAACTGTCTTGTTGCAGACATCATGATTGTAAATATGCTTCTTGTTTTTTCTAATCAGGTATACAGATTTGTCTGAAAGAACGTTTTGAAAATAACCTTTAAGCAGGCATTCAATGTACTTCTCATTAAGCTTACATTTCTGTAATAAAAATAGTTTTTATTGGTCTGATGTAATATTCTAATCTTAGAGATCACATTTTTACTAGCTGTAAAGAGAAAATCATCATATTTAATAGAAGCAAATGATTTATAATTCATCTACTATGATCTATATAATGTGTTTCACTGAGTGAATAGAGTAAAATAAATAAATTAAATTAATTAACTTTTCAATAATATATTTTTTTGAAATGCACTTGTATAAACCACGTACCATTTTCTTTAATGTTCACAGCTGTGCACTAAATTTTGTTAATCTATCAGATGAAATCTCAATAAAATACATTGTGACACGACAGAATGTGAAAAAGGGAAGGAAGGCACTATCAGCACTGATGTACTGCCACAGCCATGTTTTTAGTGGATTACTCCACACAGACCGTATCTTCTCACACATTTATAGGCTTCCCGCCGTTGGCTGGACGATGAGCTTACAGCTCGCCTTGCCATCCAGACCCAGGCCTTCTCTTTCCTTCAGTCCTCTCTGTCTAGTGATGATGGCTCCACCTCCTCATATGAGAGAATCTACCCTCCCTGCGCCAACTACCAGGAGCCTTCTCGTCTCATCCGTAAACTGCCTGAATTTGCTGAGTGCACAGAACACCTCGGTAAGCTGAAGGATGGGAAACGTTTAAGTATCTTTAAGAGCAGCTGAAGCATCAGATCCTGCACTGCACGGTTCTTTTCCAGAGCCAGCAGCCTCCTGTGGAGCAGCCATTTGCTCTGACAGTGCTCCGCACTATGCAGAGGCACACATCATCAGCCTACAGGAGTCCTCAGACAGCAGCTCCATCAGAACTGTCAACATGCACCTTTTTGCTGGACCAGATTTAACCCTGAAGGAGTTCCCCAGAGAGAAGCTTACCTTTAAGGAGAAACTGGGAGAGGGCCAGTTTGGGGAAGTAAATTAATTTCCTTAGCTCTCACGTTTATGTGCTCAACACATTTTTTCACTTTAAAGTTATTTTCTATCCAAATCAGTGGCAGAGCCTAAAATGAGGCGTAACCACTACTGTGGCAACTAGTTTTTATTAATTACATGTTTACAGAAAAGAACTCAACTGAAGTGGATGATGAACTACTTCCCCACACAGGTACACTTGTGCGAGGCTGAGAGCATGCAGGACTTTTTAGATGAGGATTTGTCAATGGAAGGCAACAGCAAATCTCCTCTGCTTGTAGCTGTGAAGACTCTGCGCGAAGATGCAAACAAGAACGCCAGGTAAGGTTAGCTGACTGAAAAGTGGAACAGTGGATTTGTCTCTAGTTCATTTAGTTCTCAGTTGGGTGATGAACTGCTGTGCTGCAGGAACGACTTCCTGAAGGAGATCCGAATTATGTCTCGTCTGAGGGATCCTAACATTGTCCGCCTGCTGGCGGTGTGCGTAGACACAGACCCTCTGTGCATGATCACAGAGTACATGGAAAATGGAGACTTAAACCAGTTCCTGTGCAGTCTTAGACTAAAGGCCCAGAATAACGACAAGGAAAAGCAAGAAGAGGGGAGTGATGAAGTCAGGTTAATGATTTATATATTTTGGACATTGCTTTGTCACAACCACAAACTTCAGTGTGTTTTTCTGAAGTAAGAATAATGTTTTTTGTGTGTTTCCATTCATTCCCCCACAATGAAGGCAATACGTAACACAACTACCTATCCTGCAATTAAATATGCTGGTCTTTGATTTGTTTGTACCGGCTTTAAGCATCTAGAGGCCAAAATATAAGTCTGTTTTTACTTGCAAAATAGCTCAAGGTCAGTCTAGTTTGATGAATGGTGTCTGTAATTTTCATGTTTTGTCACACACTCTCAATTAGATTTAGGTCTGAATTGGAGTATTTTGAAGTTCGTAGTTCTGGCTGTACGTTTTAGGTTGTCCTGCTGAAGGTAAACCTCCATCCCTGTCCAATGTCTTTTGCAGCCTGTAACAGGTTTCTACCTTCTCACAATTTCTGAGAAGCTCCCTTGTCCCTACTGAAGAAAACAACCCCCACAGCATGATGGTGTCAAAACCATGCATAACTGCAAACCACTTAGGTTTACTGTTTCATAACCTAACCCTGCTTTAAACGTCTTTAAACTTTAAACTATGCTCACCTGTCTGCTGTGTTCTTTGGTCTTCATGATGCTGTTTGTTCACTGATGTTCTCTCACAAACCTCTAAGGCCTTCACATAACAGCTGGATTAATACTGACTGAATTAAATGACTTCTGGGGCAATTGATGGCACTGGATTTTATTTAGAAGTATCAGCCTAAATGGGGCTGACTACAAATGCATGCCACACATTTCCGATTTTGCGTGATTTTGCATGAAAATAATCTAAGAACCATTTATCCTTCTTCCACTTTACAATTGTGCTCTACTTTGTGTTGGTATATCAAATCTAATTCCATTAAAACACACTGAATTTTGTGGTTATAACATGACAAAAAGAGACAAGTTTTAAATGTTATAAATAATTTTCCAAAGCACTGGGGGTTCAGTTAATAATTGGCTATGAACTAGCTTAAAACAGTAAGCAAATCACCCTGACAGTATTTCCACTTCCCTGTCTTTGTAGTTCCATTAAACTGCTAGGCATGGCGGTGCAGATCGCATCTGGTATGAAGTACCTGTCCTCTCTCAACTTTGTCCACCGGGATCTGGCAACCCGCAACTGCCTGGTGGGGAAGAACGACACCATCAAGATTGCAGATTTCGGCATGAGTCGAAACCTCTACAGAGGGGACTACTTCCGCATTCAGGGCCGAGCCGTCCTGCCAATTCGCTGGATGTCCTGGGAGAGCATCCTTTTAGTGAGTGATCAAAGGACCTGGGAATAACTGAACAAATGTGACTGAATCATGTAAAAAAGGTCAGAAAAAAGCCCATGTTTTGATTCTGTTTTGGTTTAAGTTGCCTGTCCTCTGTTCTCTCAGGGTAAGTTCACCATGGCCAGCGATGTGTGGGCTTTTGGGGTGACTCTGTGGGAAATTCTGACTCTGTGCAAGGAGCAGCCATACTCGCAGTTCTCTGACGAGCAGGTGATTGAAAACACAGGCGAGTTCTTCCGGAACCAGGGCAAGCAGGTGAGCAATGCACATGCTTAGAATGAGTACAGCCTGGCTGTCAATGTGCATATACTGTTTCTCGCTAAAGTTTTCATACCCCTTGAACTTTTTCACATTTACAACCATAAACCTCAGTTTATTTTATTGGCCTTTTAGTTGATAAACCAACACAAAGTTTGCAGCCTCTAACAGGTTTTCTTCCAAGGTTCCTCTGTAGTTATCTCCATCCATCTTACCAATATCTTTGACCGGCTCCCCTGTCCCTGCCGAGGAAAAGCATGATGCTGCCACCACCATGTTTCCCTGTGGGGATCATGTGTAGTGCAGTGTTTGGCACAAGCAGTATTTTGCAGGTAGCTAGAAAGGTTCATTTTGGTTGCATCTAAGCAAAGCACCTTCTTAAACATGTTTGCTGTGTCCCCTACATGGTTTGGGTTAAACTTTAAATGGTAATTCGAACAGCTTTCCTTCAGCGCTGGCTTTCTTCTTACCATTCTCCCATAAAGGCCAGATTCTTGGCTGCTTCTCTGATTAATGCTCTCTTTCCCCAGCCTGTCGGTTCAGGTGGATGGCCTTGGTTAGGTAGGTTTGCAGTTGTGCCATATGTTTTCCATGTTCAGATGATGGATTGAACACAGCTTTGTGTGATGTTCAAAGCTTTAGATACTGTTTATTACAAATAAATACCACACATTTTTGATTGTAAATTGTAAAAAATGTTGTATGTATCCTTTTCCTTCCATTTCACAGTTATGCATTTCTTTGTGTTGGCCACCCACATAAGGTCCCAATCAAATACATTGTAGATTCTATTTCAGTTTTATTCAGTTTGTTCAGTTTATTTATATAGCCCCAATTCACAACCCATGTTGTCTCAAGTCATGTCATGTCGAGTGGGGGTTTGAGAGAACAGAGCAGAGACACAAAGAGAACACAGAAGCACTGATCCAGGATTATTATAATTATAATGTGACAAAGTGTGAAAACGTTTTTGGTTTATTGATACTTTTTCAAAGCACTGTATGATACTCACACTGTTTGTACTGTTTCTAATAATATGCTGCACATGCCATTGACTATTATGAAACTAAACATACAGTACTGATCATGGAGCTTGCCATGTTTGTGATATTTCCTGACTGTTTCATGCTCCTAGGTTTACCTGCCGAAGCCTCAGTGTTGTCCTGATAGAATCTATAATGATCTCATGCTAAGCTGCTGGAGGAGAAACGCTCAGGAAAGGCCGAGCTTTAAGGAGATACACACCCAGCTGATGGAGAGCATGGTGTAGCAGATGGAGCAAATTCTGTAGCCCCAAACTTTCAACCCTCACTTTTACATTTATCCCCCTCATGCAATATTAACATCTTCTGAAGGGTTATCAACAACCTGGAAGTGTCAGTAAAGAATTAACTGGTCAAACCTGCTTTAGTAGTAGGTACCCATAAAGCATAACAACAAAAATTGTGTATTGCAAAAACTGGATATCAGATTGCTTAAAAAGTTAGAAAATAACTAGGTTTACCAACAAACAAATTGCCAAAAGTATTGGGTCCCATCACAAAATCAGCGAATTCCGGTGTTCCAATCACTTCCATGGCTGCAGGCGGATAAAGTTTGATGTGGAGAAACCTGACTGGCCTGAACAGAGTCCTGACCATAACCTGAACCCCTTTGGAATGAGTTAGAGCGGAGGCTGCAATTCTGGTTTTCCCGCCAAACTATGAACACATTTCTAAACCTTGAGGAAGATGTTTACAGAATAGTTGAAGTTGCTATTGCTGGCAATGGTGGGTACATCAACAAATTAGACCTTATAAATTAAGAATATGATGTCATCAAAGTTCATGTATATGTTAAAGTAGAATACTTTTGGCAATATAGTGAACAATCCAATGTGTGAAAAGCTGGAATCTTTATTTGGAAATTCCAAAAGTAGGAGATATTCTCAGAAAAATTATTGTGGTTTCACAGAATATCGGCTTTTTAAGTACAACATGTGATCTAATTAGACCATGGGATAGGACATTTAATACTATTATGTTTACTCTAAACTGTAAAACATGCTTTAGTTGAAATATAAAATTTAAAATTCTTTGACATCATTTTCAATAACACTCTTCAACTAGACAGGTTTCACAAACAATAACTTTATCAAGGATTGATTTGCAATAACAGGAAATAGCTATTCTGGGCTATTTTCCAATGGGCTTATATTATATTATATTATATTATATTATATTATATTATATTATATTATATTATAAGTCTTTGAAATTGGATTTAAAGATTGAATGTTTTAAGCTTTTATACCTCATGTGGAAACAGAACCCATGTATTAATGTCCCAGTCTTTCCTTATCAGGTGGGATAGTGGATCATAAAGCTACGTTTCAGGACAAGGTTTTTTTCTTTTTAGGAACTAATAACGTCAAAACAAAAGTTTCTCTCCGACGGGCTTCCTGTCTTTAACGTGGATGGATCTAAAATGAATTTTAGACTCCATGAAAACACAGGAAAAGTATATCTATATATAACACTATGATGCCGCAAGTGACAGATACAGGAAATTACTGTATAGTCTCGAACAACACAAAATACTGTTCCTGTAAGCAAAAAGCAGTATTTACACTCTCCATACGTATATTTATTTCTACATTATTTTTATATTGATTCTATTTATAGTGTACCATAAAAATCTCTTAACGCATATGTGTGTGTCTTTGTGTACTAATTGCTAATAGAGTCCTCCAACCATCCAGCTTTATTCTATAATACGCTTCCTGACAGGGTCGCAGGGGGTTGGTTGCTATGTTTACTAGTCCTTAGGTGAGAGGCAGGCCATGCCTTGGTTTGGTTGCAGGTCTATCACAGAACATAAGACAGAGAGCCATACAGGCACACACTCACACCTAAGGGCAATTTAGAATGGTTTATTAACATAACCTGCATGTTTGGACTTTGGGGGAAAGCCAAGTACCTAGTCAACGCCCATACATGAATGGGAAAATAATGCAATCCCCATTTTTAAAATATAAACTTAAAATGTTTCGGTATTTCCAAGAGTTTGTGTGTCCATGTACTTTAACAATTTCCAGGATCTAAAGAAGTGAAACAGGCCCACAGCATCACAGATCCTCCACCAGTGAGCATGGAGAGGTTTTCCACATATTCATTCTCTGTTTCACACCAGGCATTTTAACATCTGTGTTCGTGTTTGGTTAATGTTGCAAAGAAAGATGACATGGTAGAGACTTTGTCAGGATGATGTTGTTTTTGGAGATGTTACGTTTTTTTGTTTTTTTTAACCGCAGAAATTCCAAAACTGTAAATAACTGAGTTGCTTCATCCCTGCTCCACTGAAAGATTCCTGTAAATAAAGTTAGAACCAGTAAAACCGCTTTGTCGTTTCTTCACGGAGACAGTAGAGGGCAGGCTCGAGGCGACTACAGTTTAGGAAGAGGTCCCTTTAAATGAATCCGCGCTCTCTGACCTTTTTGGACTTCTGGACCTGCCGTAGCGGTAGGCTATTGGCTGGTTACCTGTTGACATCCAGTCACGCCACGGTTTGCACCGCTGAACAGAGACAGCAGAATCGGACGATGGGCCGTCCAGCTGCATAGACAGTGAATACATAGAGACTTCCAGAGTTTTTCTGTCTTTTTTCCGTTTTATCTTCAACTCCACTCAGACATGGAGAAAGTTGTCATTGTAACCGGAGCTAACAGGTGAGCGAACTGAAAACGGTTTCACTGCTATATTAAACTCACTGTCTGTCTTTGCTATTTAAAAACGCTAATAATCCAGTCTTAAATTACAATCTGAATGCTGGACATAGACAACTAGAGAGAATGAAGACTTGTAAAGCCCCTAAATTTGTAAGCTGAGCTCTTACATGTTCATTCCTTCATCATGACGTTTATTTATTGTAACGTTTGTAGTTTTGGTGAAAACACTCCGTGCACATCACAAATATCCTTTTCACACGTGTAAATTAGACACAACAGCAAATATTAGTCAATACTGATAATAAATAAGAGCATTTGAGAGAAGTTGGAAGTACCGAATAAAGAAAATGGGTGAAGGTGGTTCAGGGTATGTACGAGGACAGCGAGACAGTGGTGAGGTGTGAGGTGAATGACAGATGGGTTTAAGGTGCAGGTTTGATAACATCAGAGATCAGATCAGATCGCTATGGTAATGAAAACAGTTGACAGAATAGATCAAACAGGAATCCCAACAGATTAGGATGGTCGCAGACAACACTGTGATCTGCAGTGAGAGTAGAGAGCCTGAAGAGTTGGAAGCATGCCGTGGAGAGCAGGATCATTAGAGGAAGATAGGGGAAACTGTAAAGCTGTAAGAAGTAGAGCAGTGGCCCAGTACTAAAGAGCCCAGAACTGGTATCAGGTCTGATGGATATGGACCACTAAAGTGATTGAAGGTGGATGAGATTGCTTTAAGTACTGGGGTCAATCATCTGCAACAACCGGCAGTGCATAGCAGTGCATAAGACAATGAAGAAGACGAAAGGGCAGGCAGGGTGGGTAGAGATGAATGTCTGGGGTGAATGATAACAGGACAGCTGCAAGGTTAACAATATAATAGTGAGACCTGCTGTTACTGTATGTACGGTTGAAGACAGTGGCCCTATCAAAACTTACAAGAGGTGGAGCTAAACATATTGAGATTTTCTTTTGGAGTGACCAACGTGATGGGATCAGAAGTGAGTAAGTTACACTACCGGTCAAAAGCTTTAGAGACACTTTCTCATTTAGTTGTTTTCTTTATGTTTGTGACTATTTACATTGTACATAGATTCTCACTGAAGGCATCAAAACTGTGAATGAACACATATGGAATTATGTAGCAAACAAAAAATTGTAAAATAACTTTAAATATTTTAGATTTTAGATTTCCTAAAGTAGCCGCCCTTTGCTGTAATGACTGAACTATGAACCTCTGGCCGTCTCCCAATGAACCTCTGGGAAGTTCTTTCAACTCTTTGGAAAACTATTTCAGGTGACCTCCTCATGAAGCTCATGGAGAGAATGCTGAGAGAGCAAAGCAGTCATCAGAGTAAAGGGTGGCTACTTGGAAGAATCTAAAAATATAAAAATGTTTAGAGTTATTTTATTTTACACTTGTTGTTTACTATATAACTCTGTGTGTGTTCATTCATAGTTTTGATGCCTTTGCTGTGGTTACAATGTAAATAAAGAGACCCATTAAGTGAGCAAGTGTATCTAAAACTTTTGACATCATTAGGGCAGTCCATTGTATCTCTGGCTGTATGTTTAGGTTAGCTGCCCTGTCCCTGCAGAAGAAAAGCATCCCCACAGCATGATGCTGCCACCACCACGTGTCTCCATGGGGGTGGTGTGTCTTGGTCTCATCTGATCAGATTACCTTCTTCCACGTTTGCTGTGTCCTTTGCATAGCTTGTGGTAAACTGCAATAGGACATCTAGTAGTTGCTTTTGAGAGTGCCAGTCTTTCATGAAGGCCAGATTTGTAGCGTGCATAAGTAATAGTTATTGTGGCAATCTGGAGTTGGTTGTACTGGATTTTATTTAGGGGTATCAGCGTAGAGGTGGCTTAGAACCAGTGCTCTCCACATATTTTTGATTTCTGAAGTACGTGGTTGTAACATGACAAAATTAGCTGACGGTTGATGTAACAGAGGATGTGGAGGATTGGATGAGGGGAAAGTAGACTCCAACAACAAGAAAATGATTAAGAACACAGCAAAGAACACTTAGTATATCTGCCGTAAATGTTTGAATCTGTGGATCAGTCAGTCTTCGTGTCTGCAGCGGCATCGGCCTGGCCCTGTGTGAAAGGCTGCTGTCCTCGGACAGCCAGGTCAGGCTCTGTCTAGCCTGCAGAAACATAGAGCGGGCCGAGGCCGCCCGCGCCGCCCTGCTGACGTCTCACAGCAGCGCCCGTGTAGACTTACTGCACCTGGATGTTGGCTCTGTGCAGTCAGTGCTTGGTGCTGCAGAGGAGGTCAAGACCAGGTAAATAACTGCCTCCTTACAGCAGTTTCAACATCTCAGAACCAGCTATTGAGATTGGTCCAGGTTTGAAGCTCATTTGTGTGTTTCTGCAGGTACAGCCGCATCGACTTTTTGTATTTAAATGCAGGAATCATGCCTAATCCAACGGTGGACATCAGCGCATTTTTCAAAGGTCTCTTTTCCAGGTAGAAATTTAAAATGAGCTGAGTGGTCTTTGCCTTGATGCTGGGGTTACTGTACCTTAAATACCCTGATAACACTTTGTCCCCCCCTGCAGGAATGTCATCAACATGTTTGCAACAGCTGAAGGTCTCCTTACTCAGCAAGACGAACTCAACTCAGACGGCCTTCAGGAAGTTTTTGCCACAAACCTATTTGGTCATTTTCTCCTGGTAAGCCACAGAAACCCCCATTCATCTACCACACTGTAGTTCTATTGTTTTATTAACAAAGTGTGCTTAAAAGACAGAAAATCACAGTGGAATATACATAAGAAGGTGTCATATCCAGGACAATGAGTGGATGGGAGGGAAACACGCTTTTCAGAGCAAACCAACCTAATTCCTGCCTTTTAAAGGGGACTTCACACCCGCCCCGCTCCAGGTCAAAGAGCAATCCACTTTAACCTATTCAACCATTTTTGTAGTTTAGTAACAAAGATAGTTACCTAGCTGTACAGAAAAAAGACAAAAAGGGCAAAAACATTGCTAAACTGTTTATATAATAATATTATTCTAAACACGCAGTACAGTTCTGTCCTCAAGGAGCTAAAAGCAGCACACAGCGCTAACATAAGCTGAAGGCACGATGCTACTGCTATCAACACAATGGCCAGGACGTCATATCAACCGACAATAAATTCATGTGTAAAATAAAGTTTGTTGTCATTTTAGCGTTATTTGCAACTTACCGCTTTGCTGCGTCCATCGTTTCCATTGACAGAAGGAACTGACCCCTTTCAGCAAATCCTTCTGGATACTGGCGGAGGTTGCTGAAGAACCCGTCCTTGAAGCAGGGAAATAGCAATTTCCCCACTAATGTGGGAACTTTTCCATGAAAAATAACATTCAACCAGGCACTTTGAATAGGTTCTAATGCTGGGGGACGGTGTAATGAAGTGTGTGGGTTAATACACCCAACAACCAAACCGAACTTATCCTCCATCAGCGCAGGCATACTTGAGCTTGGACTACAAAATAGCAGCAAGAAATAAATATGGTAAATACGCCAAATTAATCAGTTCATGACCTTATTTAGCTGTCCGCAGCAAATACTGTGACGTATCAGTTGGAAAAATATAACAGATGATAGAGAAAACTAAATGGACTGAAAAAATATGACCCAAACATAATATAAAGATATCTCCGCAGCACCTGGAGAGACTAAATTCAACTTTTCTTCATACCTACAAACTCCAAGTACACAACAAAATGTACAGTATTTAAAGGCTAAAAAATGGATTTTGCATATGTCCCCTTTAAAGAGCTGGTCTCAGCTGCTGATGATCAGTTCATCAAGTACATTGGATCGGCACCTGGGTGCTAATTATATGAAGGCTTGAAGACCAAGATCAAGTTTTTCCCCATATAGTTTTTTCATTTTACAGACTGCATCACTCTCAGTTATATGACCAAACAAACACCACATGGCCAACTCCCTCCCCCTCAAAACACAAACCCAAATGTTAACAATGAACATCGGCTGTTAATATTGTCCCAGTTTTACTAATAGGTCTGATGCCGATATGTGAAAAAATGAGTAACGTCGGCTCATGTCGGTGTTAATGCTGATATATTGTACATCCGTTTTTGTAAACATCCTTGTTACTACGGGGGGTCAAAGGTGCCACAATTAAAAAAATAAATGATTCATTCACTAACTATATCTGTCATAGTATAACTAAATAGGAAATAAATGCTTTAAATGGATTAGATGTGAAATGAATTCCCCAAGGTTATATTCACGATATTTTAGAACCATTTATTTTTATTATTTTTTCTGCATTTATTTATTTATTTTTCCGTGGCATCTGTGCTGCCAGGTTCCATGAAATAGTTAAAATGCTCACTGTGGCTCATCAACAGACTGAAACTTTATTGGTTTGGTTAACCTGCCGAATACGTCGATGCCTGATCAGTCATCTTAATCACAGTAATGTTAGCCCCGCCCCCTGTAGTGATGTGTAAGGCTGACAATGAGTTTGTGATCTGCTGCAACATGGGTCCGTCAGATTACTTATGTGAATAGTGATTGTTCTTTTTCCAACTGATTTATATTTTATTAAGATTTTTATTTTGGGATATAAATTTAATAAACTCTTTAGTCAGTTTAATGGTTTGTTTATTCATGAAATGACCTCTGGCCTTACATAGTTTTCTCTGCATCCATGTCCACTGGGCCTGACACGCCTGTATCCTTGTTCCAGATCAGGGAACTGGAGCCTCTGCTGTGTCAGCCGGGTCACACCTCTAGGTTGGTGTGGACGTCCTCAAGTAACGCCCGGCGCTCGGCCTTCAGCATCGAGGACCTCCAGCACAGACGAGGAAAGGAGCCCTACAGCTCTTCCAAATATGCTTCAGACATGCTCAGTTTGGCGCTCAACACACACAAGAACAAGCAGGTTTGTCTGGCACTCTGTGATGGAACAATAACACTCACTAAAGCTTTTTTTTAGATTTTAGAAAATAGCACACGTGTCTCTGTGACAGGGGCTGTTCTCCTCTGTGATCTGTCCAGGCCTGGTGATGACTAATTTGACCTACGGGATCCTCCCCTCCTCCTTCTGGACTCTCATCATGCCCATCATGTGGTTGGTGGGTTGCTCTTTATTTATTCTGCATGTCTGTGTAAAAATTCTGTCTTGAACCACATTGGACTTGTAACGACCTTGTAATCTGTCTGGTCTCACGACACAGATCCGGATTTTCACCAACACTTTTACACTTACGCCGTACGCTGGGGCTGAGGCACTGGTATGTAATCAGCTAGAGTTTTCCGTGTGACAATCCCTCTGAATGGTTTTACTGTGTGGAATGTAAAACATGGAGTAAACAGGAATTCCTGCTCTGGTTTGTCACAGCACTGGCTGTTTCTTCAAAAGCCAGAGTCTCTGGATCCGAGAGCAAAGTATCACAGTTTAACATCCGGACTCGGGACTAACTACACTGAGCCACGCATAGTGAGTAACACTTGTTCTATGGAGGTTCTGCTCCAGTTTAGATTAATTACAGTGACAAGATGGAGATCAGGGACAGCAAAGTGAAACCAAAGTCAGATCTATAGTGCAGGTTTACAGACGGGTATCATAGTCACGTCTCATATTTATTTGAAGCTTTTAATTATGCTGCAATGAATTTAAAAACCAAGATTTAGGTGCACAACTGTGAATTTATTGAGGATTTTGTGTAATCAATACTGGGTCAAATTTACACATACAGGCTGAAATATACACATACACCTCTACTAATGATTAAATGTTCTTTAGAGTTGCAGAAAAACACACTTCATGTCAAGGTGGTCTTGACGTAATTCTGTCGGAAAATTTGAAAATTTAAAATGCTGCTCTCGTGTACCAAACCTGACTTTTAGGTATAATCCATACATTTGTAATATGGTTCAGGTTAGGGCTATTCCAGATGCTAAATGTAATCTGCCTTATCTGTTCCAAAACCAGTTCTGATTTAGCAACGTCTGTACCAGGAAACCAACGAGTTTATGAGAAGTTGTCAGATATTCAGTCAGAATTATACCAGAAGCTTGTTTTGGCCTCCTACGTGTGTAGGTTCTCTGTAACTCTCTAGTGGACATTTAGCCCGATATTAGTGGATCCCTTTATTAGGGCCTGTATGTATAATTTTGACCTTGTGTGGTTTAGAGGAAATCAGCAATACATTAAAACACTGGCACCCAAATCTTGCTTGTTTTTTATCACTAAGGTTGCATGTTGCATTACTATTTCACTCTGGAAGGAGAATGTTTCAAATCCATCATGTAAACCTCCAAATTACTGAAATTCATACTTATAAGGCGTGCATGCAAACTATTCAGCAGTTCTGTCTTACTAGAACCACCATCACTTGGACGCTGTAAAGGCATCATCGATAATGGATTGGTTGGGCCTGAGAGATTTGATGTTGGAAAGTTTTAAACTGCACAGATGTCATTTTACACCTTGGAGAAACTTATCAGAATGTTCTGCTTACTGTCTTGTTCCAGATGGACCTCGATGATGAAATGACTGAGGTCTTCTTTTCGAAGCTTCTTGAGCTTGAGAGAGCAGTCAGAAGGAACCTGAGCGAGAAAACTGCTGACAGTGAACATTATCAGCAGTATATCAGTGAGATACAGTAGCCGTGTTTTTTATGCAAGATTTTTCTCTCTGGAAATGTTATCACTGCCATTTTTCTTTTCCAGATTGAACATGACGTATTTTATATTTTGATGAATCTCATTTAATTTTACTTTGAAATGTTTAATAAAACCCTTGTTAAGAGCATTTGTTATGAAAAATCCCCTATGGTCCTCAAGTTTAACAAAGCTTCTAGAAACCTCTCATCACTAATCCATGATGGGGTATAAATAATAAGTGAGACAGAGGTGAATTTCCTTCAGCCACTAGGTCACAAGGCTGGGGGAGGACCCCGTATTTATCTTGCTTCTTTGCACAGTGAGCAAGATGATAAAGGAGGTTTAAAAACATCTCCAAAGCTCTAAGGCATAGAGTGGCATCTTCAGGTCGCCAAGTGTCTATATTGACCATTAGATTGTATCTGCAGGCCAACGAGTTGTTCTGGAGGCAAGTCTCCTTAGCTGAAACCTTGTGCTTTGGTCAGATGAGACTGAATTTGATTGATTATTTCAATTTGAATTTTAGCATTTAAGATGTAATGACATCTAGTGGTATAAGTAGTGTATAACATCAAACTGAAACTTCCATATGGAGTTAAATTTGTCTCAATATTATTCAATCGAACAAAAAACTAATCTCAATTAAAAAAAAACTAATCTCAATCAAAAAATATTAAGTTGTGATCAAAACTTTCAGAGTTTTTTCTCACAAAGAGAAAAAAGTTATTTGCAAAACATAAACTTTTATTTGCGCATGTCAACAATCTTTGGTTACGAGTCTCGCTTTTTTGGTTTTAATGCTCTCTGTTTTTGGTTGAACTCAACAAATTTTGAGTTCTGGAAACATGAACATCCTGGGCGGGGCCTAAAGACCAACGCTGTAAGACGTTTCCCTATTGGTTAGCGCTGACTAAAGCAGCAGACTCTGATCCCCCAACCTCTGAACTTCTGCTCGAACTGCAGGGCTTGCAGCGTCGCTTCAGTGAGGAGACATCAACTCTACAGAAGAAAACTGCGGTCAAGTGAGCCGAAAATCAGAAATACGCGGTCACGCCAGCCGACACTAGCTCTCTCTTAAAGATTAGCGTCGGGTATACAAGGCGCATTACAGTAATGGAGCAGAAAGGACCGCGATCCTGGCAACGGTTGAGAAAATAAGAGGAAAACAGAAAAGTAACCTACAGAACATTTATATTAATTACATTTTTACAACTTTCACATTCATGTTTTATGTAAAAGAATAAATATTTTATATTTTACTGTACAGTTTTGGAGAAATATCTTGTCAAAATACCTCAAAATGCTCAACCATTATATGCATTTGTCCCACTTTCAGGAATTTATTTCTCCAAAACCATGAGAGGTGACAACACAATCATTCAGATTTTATTAGAGGGTCATCTATATTATAACCAGAATTAGTATTCCATAATTTTACTGTAAAGGTTTGGAGAAATACCAGTTGCCAGGGTCATCCTTATGTTCAATTGTGCAGTATTCTGTCTCTGAATGCTCAACATGTCATACCTTGAGCAGCAGACCACACCGGGTACCATTTCTGCCAGTGAAGAACTGGACACTGAGGCCACAACTCATAAAGACTCACCACAGTCTGATGATATAACAGGTTGGAAAATTGTTGCTTGATCCAATGAGTTTTGATTTCAGCTGCAAGGTTCAGATGCTAGGGTCAGAATTTGGAATAAACAGCATGAAAGATAAGAGCCATCCTCCCATGTATCAACTGGCCAGGTTAGTGGTGGTGGTATGATGATATGGGGTTAACTTTTTTTCTTCATTTTCACCCTTTAGTACCATTTAAACATTGTAGAGCTGTTATGCTACATTTACCATTTAGAGACAACATGTGATCTAGCATCTAGCCTAGAATGTTCAAACCTGAACTGAACTGTTTTACACTAATTGCAGATTCTATTAACCCTAGCTTGTGAAATGTTTGAGTTGTGAAAAGAGATTGTTGGATATTGGACCACTTAACACGGCCTGCTGTTTAAAAACTAAATCAACTAGACAACCCAAACCTGGCTATGCTTATTCTACACCAATTAAATATATGAAAAAAAAACAGTTTAAGTTTTTTAAACTTTTACTATAGTTATGAGAAAAATTTCTTTAATTCTTACTGCAACACAAAACGGAAGTATGCAGCATTGGAAATCACAGAGAAGGGCTCAAATAAAGCTTAAAAAGCCCAAACTCCCGACCCACTGTGCAACACTCCGCTAGACTTTTCTATAGTAACTACAACATGATGTTCATTTGGTAAAACCGGACTTCCATTTAGATTAAAAGAGAAACAGCGTCGTATTTCCTGAGCAGAAACGGTGCCTGGTCATCTGACACCGCTTCCCTTACTGGTGACATGTTAAACTCAACTAAAACTGGGCTTTTAGGAGCGGGAATAACTTCGTCACGATTGTAAACAAACACACCGACTCCACCGCGTGCTCAGAGTGGTGCGCGCTGCTCGGTGTCCCGGATGATGCTCGCACCGGAAGAGAAGGGGCAGCTCGCTCAGCCATCTTGTGGCAGCATCCAGCGATTCGGTCGCATCAAGCCTCGTAGAATCGGAGGTGAATCCCGTTGAAGGGGCGCCATCATGCCCGGACACTTGCAAGAAGGCTTCGGCTGCGTCGTAACCAACAGGTTCGACCAGCTATTGGACGACGAGTCCGACCCGTTCGAGATCCTGAAGGCCGCTGAAAACAAGAAGAAGGAGGGGGCCGCCGCTGGGTCCACGAAAACCGCGGCTCAAGCCGCCAAGCAGCCGAAGAAGGAGTCCCAGAAGGACAGGAAAAACCCGCTGCTGGACAAAAAGGAAGAGTCTCAGGCGCCGGTTCCTCTAAAAAAGGAAGGTAAATGTGGCTCCTGTGGTCCCACTTAAAGCTTTATTTTTAGTCTCATTTCCAACTGTCATGTGCGGCTCCGCTTAGCTATATTAGCTGCTGCTGCGAGGTCAACATGGACCCGGGGCTGTTGTTATTAGAGGACAGACGGATGACGACCACAGAAGAGACGGAGCCACACACGCGTGTTGGAGGGATGATGGTTTAAATGTGGAGGTAAAGTCAGCATTGACGTCCCGATGCAGACTGGTTGTGTGTGTCGCAGATATGCTTTCCTCTAGCGTCCGAGTGGAAGGTGCAGTGTTGGGTTACTGCTGCTGGAGGATGCTCCTTCACAGGCTGCTGCAGGCTCTGCAGAGCAAATGGGAAAGATAAACACCTGCTGCAGGGAATCCAAAAAATGCTTCTGGTTTCACTCCGGGGTGGATCACATCCGAGATCTTTCCAGCCTTATTGTCTTACGAAAATAACTCTGAAACCAGGAGGGTTCATGTGAGCAGAAGAACAACATGATGAACTCTAGTTGCAGTGAATTAAATGCTCAGTGTTGAATGGCACTGGGATTTGAATGAACATGATGCAAATCATTATAATTATAGCAGTGTTCACCATGTTTCATCTTGTTTTGTTGCTTTTAGGAATCAGGCGGGTGGGCAGAAGACCAGACCAGCAGGGTCAGTCTGGATCCCAGCATCAAGGTGGGCAGGGTGAAGGACGACCTGCGGACAAGAGGTCGGACCGGAGACCTCCTCGTGAGCGGCGCTTCGAGAAGCCTGCCGAGGACAAGCCAGAGGGAGGCACAGACCTCCCTGTAGACAAGTGAGAAACTGATGAGTGAGGACCTGCATGTTTGGACGTCCTGGTGCGATGGGAGGGTGGGGGTTATGATTTATGAGTTACTGGGCATCTGCTTCTAGTCAGGTTGAGCCAGTTTCCCATTGAGGAAATAAGCCAGAGAGACATAAAGGTATCAGACGTTATCAACATTATGTGATGCAAATTGGAACTAATGTAACAGAAGAACCAGAAACCGCCCTTCTAAACATTTTCTCTGTGTATTCAGGTCACTGTTTCCCTTTGGAAAAGTAATGTTGCACAAAATATGAATGTCTCCTGAAACTATGTGC
Organism: Girardinichthys multiradiatus; assembly: GCF_021462225.1. Taxonomy (NCBI): domain Eukaryota; kingdom Metazoa; phylum Chordata; class Actinopteri; order Cyprinodontiformes; family Goodeidae; genus Girardinichthys; species Girardinichthys multiradiatus. The sequence goes on from NC_061799.1 coordinate 8,533,771, forward strand.
TTTTGGAAATGAAGTTGTTTTTTTGATGACCTGTTCTAAAAGAACTGCTGTATTGTGTATACTCTGCATGTTATTTACCAGTGGCATACACCACATGTGCCCAGATTACCACCAATGATGAGCCCTGCTGACTAAACAAAAGCCACATTCATAGTGTCTTTCTGTGTTTGTCCATCAGGCCTTCTGGGGACAGGCCTCCGAGGGGACGTGGTGGCAGCCGGGGTGGGCGAGGTGGCAGAGGACGTGGCATGAGCCACGGCGAGGGCTTCGACTCACGTGGGAAACGGGATTTCGACAGACATAGCACCAATGACAAATCGTGAGTGATCCATGACCCCATTACGCTGTAAAAAGTCACAAGATGAAATAAACATTTGATAGGTTTTTCTTATCAGGTGGTAAATAATATGCTTCTCTTTGTCAGACAGGACGAATGTGTATTTCTTTGTGTTAAACCTTTATATGCACCGACTGATTTCCAGTAAAGCTGCCGAACACCAATTTTAGCTGATTCAGATTTTGCATTAAGAGCTCTAATAGGTAGCATTTAAATCGTTCTTTCAAGTCTTCTTGTTATAAACGGTCATTATCATTTATATTAGGAACAGAGGTGACTGTGTGCACTTCCAAAAAGCTCCAAATCCGACATGCTCCGTAACAGACGGGTTGGAAATTCCAAAAGTGTACAAACAGAGCAAAGTTACTGTAATACTGTCAGTCTTCCTGTTATCTGCTAAAACTGTCACACTCGCAGCCTGAGGGAACTGCTGACATGTCTTTCTGAGTCTCGTTCCTTCAGTAACCATTTCCACACCAAAGAGTGTCTATGTGGGTCCTATCTGTTTGAGCTTAAACATGATGCTTTCGCTGACCCTGGGAAAAAAGTGGCTCATTGAGTTTGCGACCAGTCTGGGCCAGTCAAGCTGAAAATTTGGTGCCATCTGATTTCTAAGTGATTTTATAAACAGATTACCCCTAGTGTTGATACTTATTTGGGAATCAGTGTGTTTACAATATTTACTGAATTTTCAGGTCCGGAGGAGTACAGAAAAACTAAAAGATGAATATAATCTTGGTGGCTCATATGCCAAAGCATTGACACATCAATGTTTCTGAAGCAGAATATAGATATTAAAGTTCACAAATTGTGCTTTAAATAATCAGTCATGAATTGAGAAAATCCTTTGAAAAGAGACTGATTTAAGTCAGGTGTCTAAAAAAGCTGTGAAATAGTCCTTTAAAACGTTATCAAATCAAATCCAGCTTCACTGTATTATTTCATGATTAAATGCAGATAATAAAAAATCACTACTGCACCGTCCTTTGCTAAATAAAGAAAGATTCTGCTCTCAAAATGTCCAGAATCGTACAAAAACTGAGGTTTGGGTTCTGAAAAGCAAAGAATTTTGGTTTATGGATTGATCTTTCCACACTTTACATGCTTGTTAGATGCACATCACATTACATAATATTTCATAGAGTTTCTCCTTTAAATCCTGTTACATTTTGTGTTCCTACCCAGTTCAAAAAGTGAGGAGAAGCGCGGTGGTACTGGCTCGCACAACTGGGGCAACATGAAGGAAGAAGTGAGGTGAGTTTTCAAAATAAGCAAACAGGGACGATGAAGCTCTGCTGCTTCACTTTGTGCTGTCACCATGAAGGAGTTCTATTTCTGTAACAAACACACGAGCGCTGGGTTTGATGTCGTACATGAGAGGACAGACATGAAGTTGTTTTAGCTTTTTAACATTGCGCTGTTTGTCATACTGATTCTATTTAAAGCGCAGTAAGCTGGATCCAGTCTGGTAACAAAGCGGCTGTTTGTTTTCAGCGAGGCTGAACAGACTGCTGCTCCTGAGGCGACCCCAGAGGGAGAGGAAAACACACCTGCCGGTTCTGAGAACAAGTAAGAATCTGCTTCTTGCCAGATGTTTTCTTTTGTGTTGCAGAGCAGCCTGTCCTCTCTGCTGTCTGATGACAAAAACATCAGAACAAACAACCGTCCTGTCCGCTTACACGTTTCACTCACAAAGCTTTGCAACAACCCTGTGGCCTCGGTGTTTCTCAGTGTGTAAAAAGATGAGGGGGCTGGTGTTTTTGAGGTCTGAGTTCCCACACAGCTCTGTTTTTATTCTAGAGAGAATGAAGTTGAAGAAGTGAAACAGGAAGGCCCCAGAGAGATGACGCTGGACGAGTGGAAGGCCATGCAGGACAAGGAGCGCACCAAGGTGGAGTTTAACATCCGCAAGCCCAACGAGGGAGCTGACAGCCAGTGGAAGAAAGGATATGTGCTGCACAAGTCTAAGAGTGAAGATGTGAGTGTGGCCAATTGTAATCCTACAGTCTGTCCTGAAGGGGTTTTACCTGTTGGTGCCGCTCAGCCCAACACCTGGTTGCCTGATTCTGTTTGGGACCAGCTGTCTTTGTACTGAGGTAATACTGCTCATTCAGTGGTTTACTAAGGCTCAGTCTAACAGCCATAACATTATGAACAGCTATAAAAGTCCAGCGTACTGTCTCAGCAGTGATAAATTATAATTGGCTAAGAGCAGTGGTTGCCTCTCCTATTTTTGGCTCCAACATGCCATCACTGTGCTGCAGGTGAGTATTTAAGTATAAACTATGGAGGAGACAACTTAAAGATCTGGTTAGAAGTCTGACTGACTCCCTGCTGCTGTGAGCTGATTTAGAATAGCACCCATTCCTACTTTCAGCAGACATTTTTCACTGAAAACGCTTCATAGAGAATCTCCTATTTTACTTATAACTTTCAGCCTTTCTGGGGTAAAAAAAGGCCGGTGTTTATTTCTGTCATCTTTTCCAGAGGCCTGTTGGTGCTTTGATTGATGCGCCAGAAACAGAAGCAGAATCTAATGCTCTTTACCACAAGGTACCCGCATTTCTGAGTCACATACATACTCACTGAAAACATTCATCAGTCCCTGATTAGAACAGTTTAACACAGCAACTTTTTGCTGGTCTAAATACGGTCAGTCTGTTTTTCTCCAGCAGGGCGTTGCTGATGAGTCCTCTGACCACCATTTCCGCAAACCAGCCAACGACATCACATCCCAGCTGGAGATCAACTTCGGAGACCTTGGCCGTCCTGGACGCGGGCGTGGCGGCCCTCGTGGAGGCAGGGGAGGCCGCGGCGGGGGAGGCAGCCGGACGGCACGCGGGGGAGGACGTTCTGAAAAGGTAACAACAAAAGCTCCCGCTGCTGCTAAAAAAACAACAATTCAAAGGCAGGAAAAGCAGCGAGTTGGAAAAACTGTGGAAATAACACAGCTGTCCACCCATTCAAAACTGTCTGCCTGACCTCATACCAGTGATGATAGTGGGAGGGTCAGCAATAACTGTTAATCAATGAGCCGGCTGTGGAGGATATTCATTTTTGACATGTTTTTGTAGTGTTGCATTTAAGCCAAGATTAAATCAGTTTGGTTCCCGTTACAGAAACCCAGTCTAAAGATGGCTCCTGATGGGCTTAGAGATGTTATCTGATGGTTAAGTTGTTCTGCAAAGCTTTGCAGTCTGATGTGGGAACAGGGTTGAGGCCTGTGGTAAAAGACTTGGCTTTTAAGGCTGCGTATTATCAGCCTTGTGGTTATTGTGTCCAGCCTACAGCTTAAGCTGCTCCACAGCCTTATCCCATGTTGGATTTTTGGGTATTGGCTGTTTTTCAAGAGTCGGGAATGGATCAGGGAACCGTCATAAAGACCTCATACCAGGACCTTCAAAGATCCACCGAAACTGATCTTTGGTTTTTTTAAACCTTTGACCTGTTAGTACTAATTGTAGGTCATTCTGATAGCACATACAAGATATAAGCTTTCAAAATATTTTTTTAGCCTTCCTGCCATGAGCAGCCATTAAGTAAGTGTGTTTGTGTGTGGGAGAGGGCAGTTGTAGTAAAACAGTATTTTACTATTAATTTAAGATAAGGAGAAAATGACAATTTAAACCGTTTCTTGCATCTTATATTAGCCGTTAGTGTAGTTTCCATGGGTTAGCATTACAAAATCCTCACTTGGTGTGTATGCATTAAAGAACAGCTCTGGGATTACCAAAAGGTTGCAAAGGAAGTAATCACAGACCTGAGCTGCCAAATGTGCTGGTGCAGTGTTCTACTGTCATCACTCTGCAGGAATCGGCCGGATCAGTCGGTTCATGCGTGAACGACCAGAGGCACTTTTATAGAGGGGCTTTTTATTTTTAGCTGTGATTTCACAGACTTTATTGTGAAAGGAGCTAATGATGCTTAAAAGTTCTCTCTCGTTACAGCAGATATGTTGCTTAAAAGCTATGGCTTGAAACCAAAAAAAGTCACTTTGACTGGCTCTGCATCAAACTGATAACGGCATTATCTCATGTCTTTAAGACGGACAGTCAATTGAGGGAAATTCTACAGGAGATAAAGAAGTAAGCCGTGGGTCAAGCTATTCTGCTATCAGACCCGTTCTAAACAAAAACAACTTCACTTTGAGCAAACCGCTCAGGGTAACAAGGTGAATCTGGATGTCAGTAGATGAAAGTAACTTTTGGATCACAGCTTGAAACCACATTTCTACCATGATAACAAAGTTGCTGTAGTAATTGTGCCCGCATTAGTGCTGACTTCTGTTGTTGTGGTTTACTAGCAGCCTCTTCTTTCTGGTATTTCACTGATCCAAGCCGTCTTATACACTGTATGCAACCCTGGAAAAACAAGTTTTTCCCTAAAACTTAATATTCCAGAACCGTTTATTTTACCCTGTCTCTGCTTTATGCATTCCCGCTTTGGGGTTTTATAGCTGCCATGGTTTAAAAGCTAACTGAAGCCATTCCAAACTTTATGGAGATGTGCAGTAGATGTAAATGCATTTGCTCCTATCCCAACTCTCAGGTGCGTGCAAGGGACAAAGAAAAGGAGTTCCAGTTGTCAAAATAAAAAACAAAGATTGTTGGCACTCAATTGAAGCGATTACATTTTATAACTTGTGTACGGTGACTTCACTCTCCAGGTAAAGATGTAACTGTAAGAATCAGTGGGGAAGAAAAGAGCTCCGGTCAGGATTACAACCTCTGTTCCACAGCCAAAGTTTGTGATTATTTAACAGCGGTTATATTCTGAAACAAATTATAATCACTTGGCATTAACCCTTAGGGGTCTATGGACCCCTGCGTCTTTTTACATGTCTGATTTGGGAAGACGTGGCAGCAAGACTCTGCCTCCATCAGTCTCAGTTTCCATTAAGGTTTAAAGGGCCCATTGTAAACTGTACACCTTCTTAATAATTAAAATCCATGGGATTTGTCCTAGAAGAGTATCACACATCCACACATGCAGCAGAAGCATGTCTGTTTCTTTTATCCTTATCTGTCTACGATCCACAGTCCAGAGAAGTTGTGATCTTTTTAACCTGTGCCTAGGGTCATAAAAGCAGTAAAAACAAAAATTTGACTCTGCTGGTTTAAATACCTAAAAACCTGCTTTGATCAGTCCATGTCTGATTTTAAAATTTGATTAACTAAAGTGAATTTGATAAAGTATTTAAATATAAGCGCTCTTACACACTGATGTTTAATGTGAGTCAGTGGGTTTAAATGTATAATTCAAAGTTGACAGAAAGCTTAGAGCTGGGAAGTGACTGAAACAGATTGCTGGGAACATTCCAGCAAGAAATACTTTGCACCTTCCACCACAAAATGCAACCATAGTTCAGGGTAGGTACTAAAGTAGCACCTGTCTACCAAGTCTGTGGGAAGGTTCTACCCTTGTAACCTGATTTGGCCCTGGTTCCTGCATCCGAAACGACAGGGTTAGAGGAATGGCCACAGAAAGCTGTTCTGGATCCTGGAAGCAGTCCAAACTAACTTTTAGTCTGTTTTTGAAGTGTAAATGCTCCTTACAGCAACCCCAATAAAGCTCATGTTAAGCTTGTTCTGTTCTGTGTTTGCTCCACCAGGCGAGCGGAGTGTCAGTCCCCAACGTGGATGATCCCGAGGCTTTCCCAGCCCTAGCCTGAGGACCCCGTCTTTGACCACCAGCCCACCCATCTGCCCTTCCGGGCCCCTCCTCTACGAGGCTTGCATGCTTACCACATCTTCAAGTATATAAGAAAAAAAAAAAAAAACAAACAGAGAAAAAAAAAAGGCAAGACTGTCATCCCATACAACTCACAACACCAGAGGATTTTAAATCGGTTTTAAAGAAGAAAAGACAAAAAAAAAAAAAAAAACAGATGGAAAAAGGACCTCTTGTTACACTGAAGTTTTGTATTTAGGAACATGGAAGCAGGGATGTCTTCAGATTTTTTTTTCTTGTTTTTTTTTTCCAGAGATTGTGCATACTTCATTGATATTTTTGTGCTGTTTGAGTTCCTGCGTTTCTGCAGTTTGGTTGAAGTGTGTACTTCAACCAAACCCCCCGCCTCCCCCCCTACCACCACTTATCGAGTTCAGCACAGTATTAGGTCATTTCTAGAAGAGACTTTCTACTGGAGTCCCCTCCCCCATCCCTCCTCCAGTAATACACACTGATGTGGTAGTGCTACACTACATAAGAAATGTGTGCTAGATGTTTGAAGTACAGCATAACTTAGATTTAAAGTGTAGTTAGTCGGCTCCTGACTACTTATCGCTTTGCAAGGCACAAATCCAAGATGGGGAACCAGCAAAGTGACTTCATACAAAAGCTTGGTATTTTTCTGCTTGTTGTGCAGTGAAAGTCAATGCCTCTTTTCCTCTTCTTCTTTTTAATAGTGGACCAGTGGTTAGTAATGTTTGTACCCCCTGATCCAGATGTGCTACCTGTTTTCAGGGCCCAGTGTATTTTAAGGCTGGTCCTCCTAGGTCATACAGACTGTACAAATTGTACCTTCAGGACCACTAAGCAAAAGTTTTTTGTTTTTTTTTAAGTGACATGTGTGTGTGTGTGTGTCTAAGTGTGAGGTTGAATGCGTGGATTTTGACAGCTATTTGCTTAGAATTGAAGTATTCCTCTGCTTTGAACTCACCATTCTCAGAAGACTGCAAGTTGTCGCCTGAAGTAGTGAGAAGTGATTGTTAAAATGTAGACGATAGACGGAACATGGACATATCTCGCTCCCACAGTACCTGTACTGTTTTCTTTCAGAGCTCAAAGCACTTGGTTTTTATCACCAACTGTCCTCTGGGGTTTATTTTTTTGCAGATAAAAACCTCATTTTGTTTTTCTTTATTAACCAGTGCAGACTCATCGTTGCGTTAACTGTGTTAAGAAATGTCAGCTGTCATTGTGGAACAATCATCGGGCCACAGAATGTAATGTAAGCTAATGGTGCTTTCAGCCACCTGTGTCAGCATTAACAGTGAGCTTTTCCTTTTAATGAAACTTTAAACTAGGTTCGAGGGCAGGGGGTTGCATTGGAAACATGGAGGGCAATGAAAGCTTTAAACGTGCTCCGCGAAGGCTCGCTGGCGATGCGCCGATACAGACGGCTGGAGCAGATTTCTCGTTGGACTGTTTTAGCCACATGACTGAAAGTTTCTCTATAAACATCCCTGTTCTAATAAACTGCTCTAGAGGTGTAATTAGTCTGGTCGATGACTTTTAGGTTGGTTTGAATCACTGCTGGGAGTTTTAAAGCTGGAAAACAGGCCTTAACGTGGTGACAGTCTGGTTGTTTCTTCTGACACAAGGTGTTTCAGACCAACCATGCATTCACTATCAACCTTGAAGATATGTCATCATTGCTTTCTTAACTTATGTTTTAAGCTCCTTCTGTTTAATCTATATTAAGGTACTACTGTCAGGTAGTCCATAAGGAGGTTGCTTGTAGTTATTTTGGTTTGGTTGCGGGTCCTAATTTGTCAGATTTCAAAATAGTCAACGGACTACTCAATCAAACTAAATGGAAGATAGTGTAATGAAGCCATAAAACAATAATACAATTATACATAGGATTCCACAAATTCTAACTATTTATCTTTATAATTGCTGAAAATCATTTTCTACGTAGAAAAATAAAATTTTAAGGAATAGGTCGGCACATGGGTAGGAAAGGGGAGGACGGATTTGTGATGAGGTGAATTTACCCGGAGTCTTTTAGTTTGATTAGACTCTGTTTCAAGAAGATTGTTGCTCATTATTGAGTAACATTCTGTCTTGTGTAAGAAAGCCTTAAAACTGTACTCGTACTCGTCGTCTTCCGCTTTATCCGGGATCGGGTCGCAGGGGCAGCAGACTCAACAGAGACGCCCAGACGTCCCTCTCCCCAGACACCTCCTCCAGCTCCTCCGGGGGGAGCCCAAGGCGTTCCCAGGCCAGCCGAGAGACATAGTCCCTCCAGCGTGTCCTGGGCCGTCCCCTGGGCCTCCTCCCGGTGGGACGTGCCTGGAACACCTCCCGAGGAAGGCGTCCAGGAGGCATTCGGTATAGGTGCCCGAGCCACCTCAACTGGCTCCTCTCGATGTGGAGGAGCAGCGGCTCTACTCCGAGCCCCTCCCGTATGGCCGAGCTCCTCACCCTCTCTCTAAGGGAGTGCTCGGCCACCCTACGGAGGAAGCTCATTTCAGCCGCTTGTATCCGGGATCTCGTTCTTTCGGTCATGACCCAAAGTTCATGGCCATAGGTGAGGGTAGGAACGTAGACCGACCGGTAAATCGAGAGCTTCGCTTTTTGGCTCAGCTCTCTCTTCACCACAACGGACCGGCACAGCGCCCCCATTACTGTGGCAGCCGCACCGATCCGTCTGTCGATCTCCCGCTCCATTCTTCCCTCACTCGTGAACAAGACCCCGAGATACTTAAACTCCTCCACTTAAAACTGTGTTGGCCTAAAATAAAACTCCTTGCAATGACTTGAATGTACAAAGATAGACGTTTTATGACTACTGCTGTCCTAGTAAATTCCAAGTTCTCTTTAAACCAATACCCGGGACTTGAAAGTTTTACTATGTCGTCATCTAAAAAGTTCATTTTCATTGGAATCAATGAAAGATTTTTACTAAAAAGTTTGAAGCTTTGAACTTGTTTCTCACCAACCTTAATCTCAAAATCCAAAATGGCCACCTTGCATATACTAACTTGCTTATACTAACTATAAAACATAGTGAAAAAAGATGTGAGGAAAACCTATTTGTACTCTATTTGCTTCTAATTAAATTAGACATATTTTAATCCAAATTCCATACTTTTCCAGAGACCAATTTCCAGGGATCCCTGTCTTCAGAATTCTCTTTAAAACCAGCCAAAACCAAATGTGTAAGGAAGGAGGAGAACAGGACACGGGGAAAGATGAAGAGGAAGGAAGGAATAGAGGTAGGATACAAGAAAGAAAAAGGTAGAGAAGAAAGGAAGGTAGAACACAAGGTAAGTAGGAAGGAAGGAAGGAATGGCAGAAAAGCAAGCAAAGGATGGACACAAAGAAGACAGGAAGATAGGATACTGGGAAGAAGAAAGGACATAAAAAAGAAGAGAATGACTGTAGGTAGGAGACGAGGGAGTAAGGACTTTGGGGACAGAGAGTAAATGAAGACTGGACGCAGTTATTTGTCAACACCCGAAAGATACAGAAGTCAAATTCCAAAAATTTTCCAACTAAGCCAAACTGGGTAGGAACCTTGTATTTGAAAGTAAAAAATTGCAGCAAAATTCTTGATTATTAGCTTCCTCTGCTAATGGTTAGAATGGTTATTGGACATAGCGGTTAGCAAATCACACAGGTTTCTGAACATGAATGTGGAACATAGGTTTGGTTTGATTTCTAAATCCACCAACACTTGTTTACCATTGTACTACATTACAAACATTTTACAGTGGTTCTACAAGTAAACATTAAGTTTCCCTAATATAAGTATTTTTCACAGACCTTTTAAATCAATATTTAGATAGCAGCTGGACTTTTTCAGTTTGTTAAACATAAATATGTTCATATTCATTGCCATTGTATGATCAGTTGAAAGTGTCCATTTTTAGTGAAAAGTAGAAATTGCTACAGTGTTTACAGGTCCAAAATGCAGACATACATTTAGCTAGCATTAGCAGTTAGCCTGATTACTGAAAAGATCAAATCCCAGCAGGTTTGGACTTAAAAACTGGAACATGGTTTAGGTTTGATGGTCCCGAACTGATGTATGACCCTCGAGTACAAAACACACATTTCCTACATCAAAGTTTGTATTAATCTTGAATATATTTATCCCAAATTTTCTCTAATGTACCACTAAAGGCAACTTCAGTGCCACCAGGAGTGCTTGCGCCACCGTTTGAGAACCATGAGTAGACAGCACGGGTTACCTCACTAGTTTTAGTCAATATTCCTCGGGAATTGTGCGCATGTGCGAGAGGGCTATGGGAAGGCTTCCGCCTTCAGTACCTCTACGGTCGTTACGTAGACATGGCAGAGCTCCACCGTCGCCGAAAGGAGCGTGACCGCGGCAGCTCGTCGGCTGAGGGAGCATCCTCTCCCGCCACCTCCGGAGCCCAGAGGGATACTTCTGGAGACTCCTCCACGCTGTTCGCTAAGCTGCTTGCCGCGGCTTTTTACGGAGTCAGCTCGTTTCTGATTGTTGTCGTCAATAAAAGCGTCCTCACCAGCTACAGGTAAAGGTTCAAAGGTCAGGCAGGAGCAGAAAGTAGGCGCAAGGGCGGCGGATTAATTACTAGTGCTGGGCGCAGGAAGTGGAAACCTGACTTCCTAATCGAGACAGGCAATGGTCGCTATAAACTGATGCTTCCTAGTCGTTTAAAGGTATTAAGCTAACTTACAAAGTAAAGAGTGTAATGCAATTTTTTCCTAAAACTTGCCGTAAAACGTGGAAAACAGCTTAACTAGTTTTAAGCAAAGTTATGTCATCTTATGTTTCATCTTTTAAACCTTAACGAGTCAGTGTTTAAATATGTCTAAAGATTTGGTCAGAGACAAATATGGTTTTGCAAACTTTGCAGCTTCATTTTCTTCATTGATCATAATGATCAGATGCATATTGTTTCAGGGGTTTACTTTATCATTTTCACCCTTTTAAAAACTGAAAGGTTATAACTTTGTTACCATAGTCTTATAGGCATAGATTGAACCAGTGAGAGGCTAGCTGAAATCACTTCATTAATCTAATTATTCTGCCTGCTATAAAGCAGATAATAATAATGGGACTTTTATGTTAGTAATGCTAACCTCCAATGCATGCAGCCTTTTTGAATCTGCATCTGCTTTCAACATGCTGAGGAGCACTCGGTCTGTCATCCAAAAATGAAAACCATACGACACATCAAGAAACCACAACGAGACACAGCCGTCCACTTAAAGTGATAGACCATGGCAAGGAGATGATAAATTGGAGGCCTAGAGGTCCACGGTAAATCTTGAGCAAGTGCAGAGAGACATCTCAGGTGGCAGAATCTCTCCACAGGATGGCTGTTAGTTGTGCACTCCACTAATCTGTGCTCATGAAAGAGTGGCAAGAGAAAGACGTTGCTGACAGAAGGCCATGAGAACACCTACTTGCAGTTTGCTGCAAGTTTGGTAAGCGACACAGCAAACGTGAAAGAACATGCTCTGGTCGGATGAGACCAAAATTGAACCTTTTTGGAATGCGTAGCTTACAAAATGTTGTTTGTATAAAAATTGACCCTGCACATAATGCTGAACACACCGTTCCAACCATGAAACATGGTGGTGGCAGCATTATGATGTGGGAATGTTTTTTTTTTTTTTTTTTTTTTTTTGCTTGTTTTTATGGGAGCAGAGAAGTGGGTCTATAAAGTGCTCACTCAATAAATTGGCAGCAATGGATTATTTGATTTCGTGGAGTCAGACTGTAAGGGGATGTGAATAAAAACTTTTCAGGTTTTTAAATGCGAAAAAAAAACCCCGGCACCATGTGTTTTGGTTTTTTGGTTTTTTTTTTTTACTTCACATTTATTCACTGCTTAGTGCTGGTCTTCGGAAAGTAACCCCGATAAACTAGTTTGAAGGTTTTGGTTGTGACGAGACCATATGCGGAAAACATATTGTGAATGCTTTTGTAAGATATCTTTAATCTTTGTGTAAAGATTGATCCACAAGTCTGAAGCTGCTTTAATTAAACAGGTGGTGTATTAGAGTCACAGAGTACCCTGTGTTTTACAGGTTTCCATCATCAACATGTGTTGGTATTGGCCAGGTAAGTTTTCCCTAAGCTAGTGCTTTGCTGCTCATTTTATGGCATCGCCTCTATCTACTGCATCTGTGTGCACTGATCGCTGCAGATGCTGGCCACAATTGTTGTCCTGAGGACTGGGAAGATGTTGGGTGTCATCTCATTCCCAGATCTGGACGTGACTGTACCAGGCAAGGTGTGGTGAGAATAGTTTCCCCAGGATTACAAAGCTCTGTAGCGACAATGACATGCATTTGACGTGAGGTCTGTCCTTCCAGATGTTCCCTCTGCCGCTGCTGTATGTTGGGAATCAGATCTCGGGCCTTTTTGGGACACAGCGACTCAAGTGAGAGCTTGTTAGCCCCTATGAGTGCGTCATATAACGCCCAGTTGTCTTGTTTTATAATGTGACACGTTTACTTGCTGTCCTATTCTTAGCTTACCCATGTTCACAGTCCTGAGGAGGTTCAGTATTTTTCTCATCATGGTGTTTGAGGGATTCCTGCTGAAGTAAGTTACATTTCTGCAAATTCTTCCAGAATGTTTCCTCTTAAAAACAGATTGTACTCCCTGCAACCCACTTCCTCACTTTGCAGGAAGACGTTCTCTGTTTCCATAAAGATGACCGTGTTCACCATGATCTTTGGTGCTTTTATTGCTGCAAGGTGAGACAGCTCCATACAAACTCGACACGTTTCACGCTGTATGTAAAAGCGTATATATCTCACGCCGTGGAATGTTATATTGTGTTTGCCGTAGTGCCGACTTAGCTTTTGATCTTGAAGGATACATGTTCATCATGCTGAACAACGTCCTGACCGCAGCTAGTGGGGCTTTTGTGAAGCAGAAGCTGGAATCAAAGGTGAGCAGCAGCAGAAGAAGAACTGGAAGCTCTGAGCCTCGTTGATGAGAATACTGAAAGAAATGTGTTTCTGTGGTTCTTCAAGGAGCTGGGCAAATATGGGCTGCTGTATTACAATGCTTTGATCATGATTTTCCCTACGCTGGGGTACGCGTATTACTCAGGAGACTTACAGACGGTAGGTGTGGAAGCATAAATTGGAATTGAAAGTTGCAGTTAGAAGCTACATACAACCATCATGAACATGAGTGGCTTTCATCTGAGGCTTTTAATGATTTATTTGAACCAGTTTGCCAAAACAAATCCTTTTCAGGGGTATTTATAGAAAGAAACAAGTTTAATTAATGATATGTGAGAGAAAGAAATGAGTGGACATGTTTAAATTTATAGATTTTCTTATAGTCGGACTTATACCAGAGCCAACTGAAGGAATAAGCAAACCAAGCCTCTACTTAGGGTCCCCAAACCATCAGGGGCCTCCCACAAAATGCTTAAATTCTTAACACAGACTACAGATCTTTAATGTTTATATTTGTTCATTGAGAATAATTTGATGGTTTCAGCGTAGATAAATAAAAAGACATTAAATAGCTTAAAATGTAAGATTTAATGGAATTGGTCAGTTTACTTTGTTACAGTGAAAGTGCAGTGAAAATTGTTTAATATACAATCTGATACTATGAGTTTAATCTTTTGTGTTTTGAGTTCAGTTTTATCACAAATCCATCTCAGAAAATAATGATCACTTTGCCTTGATTGTTCTCAAGCTCAGCCAATTAAACTCAGCCCCCTTTTAATAGTTTGCTGGACCAAAATTCCAGCAAACTATTGTGAGAAGCCTGTGGAAGGAGACCAGACATGTTTGGCAAGGACCCAGCTTTTAAGTGTAGTCAAAACTGAGCCCTAACCTCTTCTAGAAGCTCAATGTTAGCCAACCTAATCCATTCCAGAACCAACTTGACGTGTGTTTAATTTAAGGTGAAGGTAGTTTTTCCTCTTTAACATTCCTTCCTCCTTGTGCAACTCCTGTATAACTGGCAGCAGAACAATCCCCCAGCATGATGCTGCTACCACCAAGCCTAACAGTTAGTACTGTAGGCAACCAGCTTAGTTCATCCATGTGGGCAACTGAAGTGGACTTGCTTCATAGTAAGTTCCAGTTCATAGCAGACTTGAGCCTTGGTGGTTTCTGGGTAGGTCCTTGATATCATAACTGGTTTCCTTTCCTCAGAGGGTAAGAATTTGTGTCTTCAGCATGACCTTGAAAAAGTAATGAAATACTTAGTATTGATGGAACGTATCATTCTGAAATCTGGGGCTGTTCAGAAATGGCCCAAAAAGACTTTCCAAACTTGTGTGAATCTCATTGTTCTGAGAAATAATCCAATAGTCCAATGAGTGTTGTGTAGCGACTCATTTTTGTGCTGCCAGCTTCAGCCAGTGATGATCACAAAGTAGTAGGCCTTGGGCTGTCATGTTAAAAAACAAAATCCACATTCAACCCTGCTTATTGACAGATTTCGGAGCATTAATGTACGTATTTGAGCCTGTGTGTTATAGAGGGAAAACGTGCACCCATTTGTGGGTTTTCTGATCCCTGCGGTTCTGTGTTGTACAATCACGGCACCCTGGAAAAAGAGCACTCAAATAAATAATCAAAACCCCAAAATAAAGATGAAAGTACTGCACCTAATGACTGTGAAGTTTGCAAAAGAGTTTGTGTCACTATGTGTGTGTGTGTGTGTGTGTGGGGGAACAGGGCCTGGAATACAAAGGCTGGGCTGATCAACTGTTTGTTGTGCAGTTTGTGCTCTCCTGTGTCATGGGGTAACGTAGACACACAGCTCTTAACACTGTTATTTAATATACACCATGTGCTGCTCAGTCTTGCTTCTTCTTCTTCTGTGTGGTCCTGCAGGTTTATTTTAATGTATTCCATCATGCTGTGCACACAGTGTAACTCAGCACTCACCACCTCCATCATAGGCTGCATCAAGGTGAGTCACTCCACTTCGCCAACACTCTTTTTGGGAAGAGTCGATGCATACATTAAGCATTTCCTGCTATTTATCCCAGAACATCCTGATCACGTACATAGGAATGGTGTTTGGCGGGGACTACATATTCACCTGGCTGAACTTCCTAGGTCTGAACATCAGGTAATCCCTCGTACGGATTCAGTTGTTTGGATTTGTCTATAGTCGGGAGAAGTAGAAATTAGCTGATGGATTGTAAGAGATTAGCAAGCATGTTATATTGTTGTCAGATGTGAACAGGGCCATAGCTGTGTGTAACACTCGATCACATTTTGTTCTGTTTCCAACAGCATTGCTGGGAGCCTGGTGTACTCCTATATCACTTTCACACAGGAGCAAAGCAGTAAGAAATTCCATCAATCATAATCCTCACTGAAATTCACATTATTTTCCCCCCTTAGATCCACTTCATACTGGATTAAGACCCAACTACATCTGGTACCGCTTACTGTGCCTTCCAAACGTATTCATACCCCTTAAGACTTTGTCACATTACAAAAAAAACTTTATTGGCTCTAATGTGGCAGACCAACACACTAGTGCATATTTGCAAACTGAAAGAATAATTGTACTCGTCGTCTTCCCCTTAATCAGGGACCGGGTCGCGGGGGCAGCAGACTCAGCAGAGACGTCCCTCTCCCCAGACAACTCCTCCAGCTCCTCCAGGGGGAGCCCAAGGCGTTCCCAGGCCAGCCGAGAGACATAGTCCCTCCAGCGTGTCCTGGGCCGTCCCCTGGGCCTCCTACCAGTGGGACGTGCCTGGAACACCTCCCGAGGAAGGCGTCCAGGAGGCATCCGGTATAGATGCCCGAGCCACCTCAACTGGCTCCTCTCGATGTGGAGGAGCAGCGGCTCTACTCCGAGCTCCTCCCGGATGGCCGAGCTCCTCACCCTCTCTCTAAGGGAGCGCCCGGCCACCCTACGGAGGAAGCTCATTTCAGCCGCTTGTATCCGTGATCTCGTTCTTTCGGTCATGACCCAAAGTTCATGGCCATAGGTGAGGGTAGGAACATAGACCGACCGGTAAATCGAGAGCTTCGCTTTTCGGATCAGCTCTCTCTTCACCACAACGGACCGGCACAGTGTCCCCATTACTGCGGCAGCCGCACCGATCCGTCTGTCGATCTCCCTCTCCATTCTTCCCTCACTCGTGAACAAGACCCCGAGATACTTAAACTCCTCCACTTGAGGCAGGAACTCCCCTCCAACCTGAAGAGGACAAGCCACCCTATTGGAGTCGAGAACCATGGCCTCGGACTTGGAGGAGCTGATCTTCATCCCAGTCGCTTCACACTCGGCTGCGAACCGCCCCAGTACATGCAGTAGGTCTTGGCTAGAGGAGGCCAGCAGGACCACGTCATCTGCAAAAAAAGAGCCAAAATTCACTGGTCCCCAAACCAGACCCCCTCCGGCCCTTGGTTGCGTCTAGAAATCCTGTCCATAAAAGTTATGAACAGGACCGGCGACAAAGGGAAGCCCTGCTGGAGTCCAACATGCACAGATCAGATGTACAGAGACCAGATGGCCCCTTTAGTGCAGCGCTGTAATAAGATATCATGGCTATGTTCCAGGAGTCTTGTCCATGTTTTAACCCATTCACAGTTATTACACTCTGTCACATGTAATAGAGACCTCCCCAACAGTACTTTAAAAAAATCTTTTTTAATTTGTTCTGGCATTTTCATCCAGTGTGAAGGTTTTTTTTGTTTCTCTAACTAATCTCAAGTGTTTTTTTATCTTATTGAATAGAACAGGCATAAATCCCGGAGTCCGGTTCTGACGAAGGTGAAGAATGATGATCATCTGATCAGAATCAGAATCAGAATCAGAATCAGAAAAGCTTTATTGCCAAGTACGTTTTTGGACATACAAGGAATTTGTTTTGGCGTAGTCGGTGCAATACAGTACAAATTAAACAGTACAAACATATCTACAATATAATATAAATATAAGTGCACAGTTTTAAGTGAGTGAGAGTAAATATAGAGCAGTATAAGATGCAAGAGCAATACAACAGTGCAGATGATCATTGTGCAAGTAAAGCAGGAGTCCAAGCTGAGCGTTAATGTAACGCATAGAGTTACAGGTTACAGGTGTCCTGTCAGCAAAAAAAGGGGGGGTGTGGGGGAAAGGGGGAATGTCAGGGTGGTTTCCGGGCTTTGTTAACCAGGCTGGTGGCAGATGGGAAAAAACTGTTCTTGTGGCGTGAGGTTTTGGTCCGGATGGACCGCAGCCTCCTGCCAGAGGGGAGAGTCTCAAAGAGTCTGTGACCGGGGTGGGAGGGATCAGCCAGAATCTTCCCTGCCCGCTTCAGGGTCCTGGAGGTGTACAGTTCCTGGAGCGACAGTAGACTGCAGCCAATCACCTTCTCAGCAGACCGAATGACACGCTGCAGCCTGCCCTTATCCTTGGCTGTAGCAGCGGCGTACCAGATGGTGATGGAGGAGGTGAGGATGGACTCAATGATGGCTGTGTAGAAGTGCACCATCATAGTCTTTGGCAGGTTGAATTTCTTCAGCTGCCGCAGGAAGAACATCCTCTGCTGGGCTTTCTTGATGAGGGAGCTGATGTTTGGCTCCCACTTGAGATCCTGGGAGATGATGGTTCCCAGGAAGCGGAAAGATTCCACAGTGTCAATTGTGGAGTCACAGAGGGTGATGGGGGCAGGTGGGGCTGGGTTCTGCCTGAAGTTCACAACCATCTCCACTGTCTTTAGAGCGTTGAGCTCAAGGTTGTTCTGGCTGCACCAGTCCAACAGATGGTCCACTTCCCATCTGTACGCGGACTCGTCACCATCAGAGATGAGTCCGATCAGGGTGGTGTCGTCCGCAAACTTCAGAAGCTTGACAGACTGGTGACTGGAGGTGCAGCTGTTGGTGTACAGGGAGAAGAGCAGAGGAGAGAGAACACAGCCTTGGGGGGAACCGGTGCTGATGGTCAGGGAGTCAGAGACGTGCTTCCCCAGCCTCACGCGCTGCTTCCTGTCAGACAGGAAGTCAGTGATCCACCTGCAGGTGGAGTCGGGCACACTCAGCTGGGAGAGCTTCTCCTGGAGCAGAGCTGGGACGATGGTGTTGAAGGCAGAGCTGAAATCCACAAACAGGATCCTGGCATAGGTTCCTGTGGAGTCCAGGTGCCGGAGGATGAAGTGAAGGGCTAGGTTGACTGCATCATCTACAGACCTGTTGGCTCTGTAGGCAAACTGCAGGGGGTCAAGGAGGGGGTCGGTGATGTCTTTGAGGTGTGAGAGCACAAGGCGCTCAAAGGACTTCATCACCACAGAGGTCAGGGCGACGGGTCTGAAGTCATTAAGCCCTGTGGTCCTTGGCTTCTTGGGAACAGGGACGATGGTGGAGGACTTGAAGCAGGCTGGCACATGACATGTCTCCAGTGAGGTGTTAAAAATGTCTGTGAAGACTGGAGACAGCTGATCAGCGCAGTGCTTCAGGCTGGCTGGTGAGACAGAATCCGGACCAGCAGCTTTCCGGGGGTTCTGTCTCCTGAAGAGTTTGTTGACGTCCCTCTCCTGGATGGAAAGAGCCGTCCTCGGCGTGGGTAGGGGGCTGGTGGGGGTTGGAGGTGCCAAGGCCCCTCTTGAGGTTGGGGAGGTGGGGGTGGTGGATTGTGGCTGCAGCTGTTGGGGGGCGTCGTGGGAGATGGTTGCAGGACTGTCCCTTTGTCTTTCAAAGCGGCAGTAGAACTCGTTCAGGTCGTTGGCGAGGCGTCGGTCGTTGATGGAGTGGGGGGCTTTCGGCTTGTAGTTGGTGATTTGCTTGAGCCCTTTCCAGACAGACGCAGAGTCGTTGGCTGAGAACTGGATTTGGAGCTTCTCAGAGTACAGTCGTTTGGCCTCTTTCACTGCCTTGCCAAACTTGTACTTTGCCTCTCTGTATATGTCTTTGTCCCCACTCCTGAAGGCCTCTTCCTTATCCAGTCTTAACCTTCTGAGTTTAGCTGTAAACCAGGGTTTGTCGTTGTTGTAACTCACCCTGGTGCATGATGGTACACAGCTGTCCTCACAGAAGCTGATGTAGGAAGTCACAGCCTCTGTGTACTCGTCCAGACTGTTGGTAGTAGTCCTGAACACATCCCAGTCTGTACAGCCTAAACACGCCTGGAGATTCTCCACAGCCTCACTGCTCCACTTCCTTGTCGTCCTCACAACAGGTTTGCAGAGCTTTAGTTTCTGCCTGTATGCAGGAATCAGGTGGACCATGATGTGGTCGGATTGGCCCAGTGCAGCACGTGGGACGGCGTGATAAGCGTCTCTGATGGTGGTGTAACAGTGATCCAGAATGTTGTCCTCTCTGGTCGGACATTTTATAAACTGTCTATATTTGGGAAGTTCGTGGGTCAGATTACCTTTGTTAAAGTCACCAGCGACGATTACTAAGGAGTCCGGGTTGGTCCGCTCCACACTCAGTATCTGGTCGCCGAGCATGCGCTGTGCGACCTGCACGTTAGCTTGCGGCGGGATGTAAACACCGACCAGGATGAACGAAGCGAACTCACGGGGGGATGTCACCGTATGATCCAATTTATAAAATCTGGAGTTGTCTTAATGTTTTAAAGATATGTAGTGTGGTCTGTTTGAACTTTCTTAGCAATGTTTTATGAAGTCAGGAGTATTTAGTGATGCATTCCATACATTGTACATGTAATAAAAAAAATATTATTTTTTACAATTAGAATTATTTTATCTTTTTAAAAGATGTGGTTACTTGATTAAATAAGCCATTAAAATGTCTATATTGATACAGGAAACCAATAAATGGGTATTTTGTATTACAATACACAGACTTGTATTTTAATGTATCTATGGCATGCATTTAAACCAGAATCCAGATCTTTTCATTCAGTTTAGACCCACTATTTTGAAACTGAAAGTACGACTTCTACCATATACTATTATTAAACGTTATTACATTTATAAAAAAAACAACAAATCAGCACTGATAAACTGTCTGAATGTAAGTTCCACCAGCTAACACCGGCTGAAACAATTTCTTTCAGCTTGATGGTCAAAAACTAAAAAATCCGATCTTTCTGTGGTTATCTGAATGCACCATCCACATGCCAAGAAATTGCACTCTTCAGTGTGGATGCTGTTGCTGAGTGAAAAAGACTAAAGACTAGTTATTTTCAGTATCAGTGAAGCTATTTTTAAAAGGTGTTCATTCAGACTGTGAAAGAGCATGCCTTTTAAGCAGATAACAGGAACTCCGATCCGCCTTCACAAGTTTCTGTTTTAGTCTTTTAAACCTTGGATCTCAGTATGTTATTGTACATGTTAGATTCGGATATTGGCGGGGAAGGAGCTACATTCTCAAGTTAAAACACAGACCGTTTTAGAGATGCTAGCAGCATTAACCATGACATCAGGAAGTAGACTGCATTTAACTTTTTGAATTTCAATAAAAAAACAAGTCACGGTATGTCAGACTGGATGGCAGCAGGACCCCATGTACTAAACTCTCAGCACTGACTCCCTGTGAAAGACTATCATTACAAACCTAGGTGGAAAAATGGATCCTGTGCTAAAACTTCAGTCAGCTTAACACAGCAGTCCTGTTTAGTTAACACGACTAACAGAAATCAAGCTTGTTTTGTCCAAACCTTGTCTTGAAACAGTTATTCATGCTTCCATTACCTCTAGACTGGAGTATTGTAACAATCTCTCGTTTGGAATCAGCGAGGCTTACCATGAGTTCAGAATGGAGGCTTGATTTTTAAATGGCAAGAACGTAACCCAAGAGTTGGCCTCTCTTCTGTGGCTTCCAGTTCCTTTTACAATTCATTTAAAGTTATTTTATGTTTTTAAGTCTCAGTATGGTTGTACCCCCTCTTACCTGTCAGACCTTCTGCGTATGTGTTTCCCATCTCGCTCATTTAGATCAGTGGATCAGATGCTCTTGGACATTTTAAAGCAGAATTCAAGTCAGGAGGGATCAGAGCTACCTGGCACTTTCAGCAGGAAGTTATTTATTTTTATATTAAAGCTCTAAAAAAAAATGCAATCTGCTCAATTTTTGATCGGCAGGTTAAAATTTACAAAAATCTGGGATTAGAAAGTTGTCCACAAAATTCTGGTTGGTGTGTCTCTACTCAGGAGGGGTTTTATTTTAAACAAAAAGGTGAGAACCAGAAACGTTCATACCAAGTAGGGGAAAGAGGAATGGCTATTTTCTTTACTACATCCATCAGAAAATAATTAGCAAACACTGTCGGCAAAATAAAAAGCACAGTGGACAACAAAGACCAGAAAAAAGCAACAAAAACACTTGGAGAGGGAAAAATGCACCAACGGCATAAGGTAAGAAATCTATACAAACTTTACATGAGAGGTCACAAACATTGTGTCTAGTAAAAACAAAGTGTTGAGCGAAGCTTTGATTATGAAAATTTAAAATCCAGAGATCTACATAATACAGGACATCACTGATGTCAGCTGCTTTTCACAAACAAACCTGTAGGGGGATGGACCCATGAGGTTTATTTACCAGACCCAAACAAACAGCTGTGGCAGAGTGAACATGGATTTCTGTTGGGGTTCGCCTCTCAAACAGGAGAAACATACAATCAAAGTGCAACTACAGTGAGTTGGAGACAACCCCAGCTTCTCCTCCTCTTCTATTTATTCATTTCCAAACAAACGAATGGCTTGAACAGCAAGAACCCATCATTAGATCTTTTTTTGGTTAGAAAATATAAATATCTTGTGTAGAAAAATATCACAGATGATTTATTTTATTTAAGTACAAATAGAAAAAGAAAATTCTTGGCAAAAATTTAGACAAGTCTCCAAACCCAGAATGGAGAAGATGGGTAGAATGTGTCTTTTAGGATATGATCTTACTTTGTGGTGGAGCAGAGAGTCGCTTGGGGTGTGGGGTTTTGGTTTGCTAGGATTTTCAACCTTTGGACTTCTTAAAGTGAGTCTTTTATGAGATTCTGTGCTCACTGCTCAACAGAGCTTCATCTTCCTCATCCTTTGCTCCACTAAACAAGCCATTTATGGAGAAGCTGAAAAAAACAAACCACCCCAACACCCCAAAACGGTGTGTTTTAGTGAACAATCCCAGGCCTGGTGCCGTTAGTCTTCCCGTGTTCTGGATGGATCCACCTCACTTTGGTCCAAAGGCTCTGCTTCAGTCCTGCACCTTTTCGCTGGTCTGTCTTGTGCCACGGCTGGTGTGGTTTTGTGGTCTAGCAGAAGCTCTAGAGAGCCATTTCTGTCGTGGATCGGTGAGCTGACTTGGCTGCAGCCGTTAGAGTTGTTGTCTGGAACTGGAGGAGGAGGTTCCACTTCTGGGTGAGAGGGACCATTGAACTGAGCGCCCTCAGGCTTGACTTGACTAGCATCGGACAACTGAGACGGATCCACTGGATGACTTGCAACACCTGTTGAAAAAGAAGAAATTATTTTTGCTTTGATCTGATGAGGAGGTGTCACAAGCTCTATCGAACTATAAGAATACCACAACAGTTGGTGATTTAAAATTGATTTCATGAGATTAAAAAGACCTCTGTAACCGTGCCAACATGCATGCATTTGTATAGAACAAACTGTCTTCATGACTCAGTTCCAAGGAACTACATGTGGAAGTACTGACGTTTTACAACGATGAAGTAACAACATTTATCTTTGACTTTTTTCACAACAATTAAAACATCCCTACTTCCACATCTAGTTGGTTGGAACTGACGCGCAGTCAACTGGATCCGCTCTTCCTGCCCAGTCCCCACTCCAAACGCAGGGGGGATACCTACCTTGGTCCACTGAATAAGTGTAATGACCACATTACGATGATGATTTTGATTTGATAACTGTATTCTGTGATTATAAACTTGGAGAGTGTAGACTGACATGCTTTGGATTATGTCACTCACCATTCTGACTGCTGCTGTCTTCCCTCTCAGAGTGGCTGGCGCTGCTGCTGGAGGTGGTGGGAGGAGGCGACGCTGCCCTACTGGATGTCACGCTCTCGGTCTCATCCAGTAATCTGTCCATGTAGTCCCTGAAACACACCAACACATGGCCCTTACACACACCTGACTGAGTGCAGACAGGTTCTACATCCTATGAGTTTAAAATGTCCAACACTTGAGTCCACGTAAACACTGACATGTCTATGAATTCTTGACTCAAAGGCAGCTAAATATAAAGGTACATTACACTTTTTAGGTTTTTATGTGTAAACAAAACAAAAACAAAAGAAAAACATGTACCATTTTCCTTCCACTTGACAGTAACTTAAAATGCTAATGACACAATGTGAAAACGTTTAAGGGTTTTTTATGACTCCATCCAAAAATAAATCTTTTTACATAAAAAATAAATTCTACTGCTTTTCAGAAATAAGTATAGGTATGTCTAAATCATTCACAACTGGAAACGTCTCAATTTGCTCTTGTTTTCTTTTAGGAAAAACCACCTGATTCATGTAAATAAAGAAACCTTCCGTTTCAAACTAAATATAACCCATTTCTTCAAGAAGGGTTTTTAAAGCAGAATTTAACATCAAATGGGATGTTTTTTTTAGTATTTACATTTTAAATGTTAAAAACAGAAAATGTGAATCCCAGAAAAACCTTTTAGCTCATATTTGTGTTTGAACAGTCCCTCTGAACTGCCGATGCCTTTGAAAGAAGACTTACGTGACACCAGGGTGAAGGTTGTATTTCCTTTTTCCAAGTCTGGTTTGCTGTGCAAAGAAATCATAACGCTCAGACTTCTTCCACATGTAATAAAAGGCCACACATTCTCCTACAGACCTAGTTCTCACCTGAAAGATTTCAATCAGTAGAAATAAAGTGACCATTATTGCAATCATCCAAAGAGGCAGTTTTGATACAAGTAAAACACAGACAGACAGTTTATGAATTAGAACCCTGAGAAAATGCAACACATATACAGAGAAGAAAGTATCATAAGAGTAGAAAATTGGATCTGTCACACACAAAAAAAACTTTCCAGTTATAAAAAAAGCTTTCCATTATAAATACAAAATAACTGGGCTTTATTTTAAAATCTCAATTGCATGTTATAAAAATAAGAAAAGAATAAATGTTTGATTAGTAAAACGTCTCTCACCTTGTTGGCCTGTATTAAATGAAAGTCTTTCCCATAAGCTCGTAGTCCTTGTTCAAAGTTTCTACATTCCTCTTCAGTCCAAACAGATATCTCCTCTGTTAAAGAGATTGAGAGTGTTGAATCTGAACAAGGGGGATCTCAAAACGTGACCTTTTTTGTACAGGTTAAATATAGCAGCCCCTTAGTGCCACCATGCAGAGTACACAGGATGGTACGGGAGATTAAAAAGATCATCAAAGCTCACTATCAGGGAACCGCACAAAGAGTGGAACCTTGGAGCCAAGACAATAATGGAAAAAGACCATCTACATCAAAATGTTATTTGGGACAAACTGAAACCGTGTGTTTTTGGGGGTCAGATGAGATTACAGCCCTATTCAGATCATAATTTTGCAATAAATGCGTGTCTTTTTACGTCCTACATGTCGATCCATTGGGATGACAGGCCCAGTGGGCTTCTCCAGCATACTGTTGAGATTGTAGAACCAAAAGGAGCATGGCAATAGGTAAAAGGTGTTGGGGACTTCTTGAGAAATCACCAGAAATTGCTCAGATCAGCTCTGTGTTTTGACCCACATGCAGGCTTTTCAAAGCCACTCAGTGTTGTAAATACAGGCACAGCTGTTTAAAAGCATCCTCAGCATGGCGTTACCTTCATCACATTCTGCTGGCCAACATATGATCATCAGATCAGACAGACAGTGGAGGTCCATGCAGTAACTGTGCACCGTGGACTAATGCTGCTTCTGCAGCGGTCTCCACTTTGTAATATTTCACAATATCACACTTGTTACCCCTCACAGTTCACAATGTTTACAGGTTTGTTACTACCCCAAGGTTGATCGGGTCACAACACTGGTGGGGTGGCTTCAGCACTCCTTCTGTGCCAGAACCTTTCAGTTTCTTCAACCACTTCTCCAGGTCAGTGTGGCGTGAAACAAAGGGTGAATATAAGGAAAAGAACTCCATACCCACTGTTAAGTATGGTGGAGGATCCGAAATGCTGTGGGCCAATGTTCATCTGTGAACATTGTAGAATGCATGGTTTCATGATTTTTTTTTTTACATCAGGATACATATAAGACAGAGATGCGGTAACTCTAACCATTAACTGAAAATACTTAAAAACTATAATGATCCAAATCATATGGCTCTATCAACACAGAAATGGTTCATTGGACACAAAATCAGCCTTCCTCTAGGGTCGTCTCAGTCCCAGACCTAAATTCTATAGAAAACCTGTGGAGTGGGCTGAAGAGAAGACAGAAGATAAGTTCAAAGATTGTTGCAAGAAAGACTGGTCAAAGATTCCTCACTACTTTACCTCAAGGACTGCTACACATCTTTACCAAGAGCCTGATCTTCAAAAGGTTTGCGTGTACAAAACCACACGCAAACCGTCAGCAACGCTGATCTACAAACGAGGTGCTAATCGGATTGAGTGGGTAAAATCTGCAGAACAGGGGTGTAAACGTTTTTGCGTGTTTGCCTTCATGAATATGCAAAACATATGATAATGGCCTAAACGCACAAATTTATTGGAGGGGGACATGCAAATGTAATCCCTTACCATCCACAATGCGATTTATCAAACTAGAAATGGATTGCGGTGCTGTTTTTGCGTGTGGATTTAGCACGTTTGAAATGCAGGTGCTAGCAGGGACGCAAAAATGTCTTCTGTCACTCTGGCCAGAACGAGGCATAGATAGAATGACAGATGACAAGGAGAGAGAATCTTCAGAACATGTGCCAACAGATTCGAGAAGTCAAAAAATAAATTAATAAAAATAGGTGAGAATAGAGGATTCTATGTAAGATTATCTAAGGTCTGATTTGGAGCCAATCACAAACAGAAGCCATAACATCTCTCATAACACTTTTGTTCTTGTGTCTGGACCATTCCAAACCTAATCATGGGGAAGTGTTCACATTACTGATCATCCACCGGAGAAACGCCCACTGTATTTGCACATTTTGCAAATGACCTACTGAGCTTTGATGTTTATAATATAAGTGATGAGAAATAAATAAAGACATTTTAGGGCAGATTCAGTCCATTTGCAAACTGGATGCTAAAATCACTTCTTAGCAAGTGGAAAAAAAAATCACCATTTTGAAGCAGCTTTTCCATGTGGTGAGAAAGAGTGTATGCTTTAATCTAATCAGTAAACAAACTGCCTTATTGACATCACTGTAGCGCAATCTGAGCTGGATCAGTTCGATTACGTTGTTTATATGTAAACATATGCCAGGCGAGGGTTTATACTGTGAAAAATGATTTTGTGTCACCAAAAAACAATTTAAACTATCAAACACGTTGTATATCGGTAAAATATTGGCAAAACAAACTAAACGAATTCAGTATTGATTTTTATGTACATAAATGTTCGATTTAAATTCTTTGCAGGACAGTTATGGGATGTTATGTTTTAAAATTAGCAAGGCTATAATAAACAGATTGCCAACTCTGACAACAAGCTATTTTTATGTTGCTAATATTACATTCAGGCTTAAGTATTGCGGCTGTTTATGATAAACTCCGAACTCCTCAAACATATGCTCTCAAAATAAAGAACACGTGAGTCTCTGAAAAGAATAAAAAAATCAAGGGAGGCAAACCTCTAATAAATTAATTGACAGACATGTTTGTTGTGAGTTACGTCCAGCAACAAAGTTAACAAGCTGGGCGCACTCCTATGGTGCTGTCAGCCTAGACCAGCTGCCCTGTGTGGCCACCAATGGCGGAGGGTGGGCGCTACTTTGGACACAGCTCTGCCCTCCTGCACAATAGCCTGTAATCCAATATTTTGATTAAAGGCGAAGCAGGACGTAGTCTTTGCCTCGGTGGGTCCGTCCGAACCCCAAACATAAAGTATCTGCTCACAGAACAACTTCAAACTCAGTCTTCTGCACGTACAATTACGCATTCAGAAGCACCCAGCGCAAATGAACAAATGCTGCTGTGAATAGTGATGACGAAAGTTAAACTGTAACAGTCCAGAAAAGCAGGAGCAGAATGGCAGCAAAAAAAAATCAGCAACTGGATCATTTATAATGATGCCACGCAACAACCCTTGCAAGTTTCAAGCAACACAGCTTTTGTTCGCATTTCCTCTAGTTCTGCTAGGGGCAGCAGCAGCCAGCCAGTAACTGATTTGAATATGGCGGTGTGCATCTCTTTTGCACCTGTTATCCGTTGAACGCACAATCTTTGAAAAATCGCAGGCAACGCGGCCACTTATTACACGTGCAATTTTGTTTTGTACAAGCAATTTAGCGCCCACTATTTGGGATCTTTGAAGATCAGGCCCCAAGAATACTAATAATGTGTCCATTCAAAGAGAAATGAGCCACAACTTTACTGTGAGTGAGTCTTATTTGGGGCAGGAAATACCAGGACACCCCCTCTGATGATTTTGTTATGATCAAAGCACTGACACACAACAAATATCTGATCTGGGAGGTGTAATTTTTATGTTCTACCTGAGCGTGGGGAAAATGGAGACAGAGGGATGATATCCAGCCAGCCTGGGGTTGCCCAGCCTACCAAAGCAAAGCATAAATGCATGAAGGCAGAGCTCACCTCGCGCTGCTTTCACATTAAACCTCAGTCTTCTTAGAGCTTCCTCTGTGTCAAAGTCACATTTCACCAGTTCATACAAAGCCTACAGAGAACAGAAGCAAATTCAAACCAATCAGGTGAGAGAGATAATTATCAAGCGCTATGTGATCTAAACCAATCAGGCATAACATTATGACAACTGATAGATCAAGGAAATAAAAAATGATTATCTCTGCATCCTGATAACTGATGGTGGGTAAGATCTATCAGGCAGCAAATGAACATTTTATGAACATTTAAGTTGGATGTGTTTGAAGCAGCAAAAAGGGCAAGGAATCTGAGTGAGTTTGACACAAGACAAATTATGTCTGGATGACTGAGTCTGCAGTGGTCAGTCTCTTTCAAAAGTGGTCCAAGGAAATAACAGTGGTGCACAGGACTTAATGATGAACATGGGAAGTGAAGGCTATGGTCTCATTCAACAGACTGCTACTGTAGATCAAACTGCTGGAGACGTTAAAGCTGGTTCAGGTAGGAAGGTGTCAGACTTCACACAGATCAGTTTAGATTTGACAGTTTCACCTGTTCATTGTCTTTGACATGAGATCCCTCTGGGATTGCATCCACTCCTTTCTCCTCTCCGGTTCGCCTCGATGCCTCCGTCAAGAACTCAACAACTTTTCCCTCGGGAACACAATCAGGGTTCCACAACAACTGGTCGTCGTTCTCATATACTAGATTAGAAGATAGACCATATATCTACAGGAACCTCTGTAAACACCTGAATATTTCACAGCGTAAGGCAACCACCAAACTTACCTTTCTCGTTTTCTTTATATTTACACAAGCCAACAGGAGTCTCTGCCTGATACATAGAACCCACCATAATCTCCTGTTGGTCAAAAACATTGTTTTGATAGTTAACACTGACTGACATCTATTTTTCCATTTTATCATAACAAAACAGATGAAATCCAGGGGCCTCATGTACGAAGCGTACTTATGCACAAAAACCTTGCGGCACAATGTTTTACGCACAACTCGGCATGTACGGTTCCTCCTGGTTTCAGGAGGAACCGTGCGTCTGCGGTACCAGTTCCAGTTCTCACTACGTTCCGGTCCTTTTAACCGGAGCTTTTCAGAGGGAGCTGACTTACAGGTTGGGTATTTAACAGTCATCCCTGAATCGGTCCATGCCAACCATATGGGTCGGTCTCATCCCTATGTTGCACTGATATATAACGTTCCCCTAAACTCTGCTTCTCATTTGCAACGAGGAGCAGATTTCTGAATGTAGTCAGAGCTATGGACTGCACTCATTCATAAGGGCACCATCTCTAAGTGCAAATGCTTTTATAAATAAAAATTTAATTCAATATATGTGTAACCTCTTTGTGTTCCGCAAATGCAGTGGCACAATGGCCTCAATTCATGATCCCTTTGTACTATCAAAATAATTATGATTAATTTAATAATAATAGTTGTGTTGGGAGCAAACCTCTGCGCACGATGGCTGGGTTCTAGGTAATTTTCTATTTTCTATGTGACGTTCTGAATGGTTTTAAGTTCTCCACAGTGTGTGGTGACAGTCTTCCTAATAGAAATAAAGGAGGCATATTCACGTCATTATGATGATTAGCATTGAGCTATGAATGAGCTTAGTGCAGCAGCTAGACAGCGGCGTTTGGATTTAATGCACACATTGTAGAACCAAACAGGTACGACCCGACAAACGTTTGATTTTCAGTCAGGTTTGAGTCACTGATGTCATTCAAGAAGTTGGTTTGCTGTGACAACAAATAGCCCTCATGGTGGGAAGACACAGTCTCTTGTTTTTCCGCCAAAAGGAACCGGTTCCTTGACTGTCACAGCACCGTTGCCATGGTTATTTGGACCGGTGACGGTTGACTTCTGGCTATTTATATTACTTTGCATATGTATGAAGGGGCGGGACAGGGCGGTCCAAGTGCCACGTGCAGCTACGTCTAATCCACCGCAAGTTGGGAAGTATGAAGGCTGCGTGTGTGGTGATATGTCTACACACAGTTTCGTACATCCGAATTTTTTTGTGCACAGAAAGTTTCAGAATTTCTCCCTACCACAAACGTTTAGTATGAAAGCTGCGCACTCTTTCGTACATGAGACCCCACGTCTTTTACATCCCACCATTAAAAACAAATAATGTTTTTTTTGCTCTGGTAAGCCTACCTTCTTCCAGTCTTCAGAGGGAACATAGTCCTCATCTTCCTCTGACTCCTCTTCTACATCATGATTACCTAAGAAACAACATGATGCTTAGCCAGACAAATCCCAAATCACTGCTTTTAAATGCAAACATAGCCAGGCAATGCTGCATCAAAACAGAGTACCAGAAGGAAACAGAAAGACAGAGCAGCTCATACTTTCAAAGTACTTTAGTTTATGAGGGCGAATAAGTTCTGCTGTGCCAAGTGATCGGACTGAGCGTGTGCGGCCATCAGAAGTGGTCTGAGAATCGCTGCCTTGTTCTGACGAAGTCTTAAAGTCTTCACCCTAAAAAAACACACCCACAACGTTAGAGAAGCTGAGTTTTGCATTCAACAGAACGTTTTTTGCATCAAAGAACATGTTCCAAACCTAGAAATGGGCCACATGGACTTAAAACCCATCAATTATAAAACAATCTACTTCAGAACATCAGTTACATTATGTAATACAATTGTAACACAATAACAGCATTACTAATACTTTAAAGTAAGCTGGGATTTCTTGATGCCGTCATTGAACAAACAGTGAAAAAACAGTATCAATAACAGTCCAATCAAACTGTTAGCTTTGGGGGTTAGCTCATCAATTAGAGCTCATCGTTACCATGATGAATCACAGTTCAATATCAAAGAACATGCTGCTTAGTGATACATTTATAAACCAATTGATGCTAAATGCATTTAACGAAGTGGAATAACAGAGATGCACAGATCAGAGGCTAATTTCTGTTTTTTTTTGTTATTGTAAAGCTTTGACCTGACCAGTTTTAGCGGATTCCACTTTCTCAACAACTACAATTACGTCCATTCAAGTTATGTTTTAAGTCTTCATGTCATGAGCAGCCCCCGAATTAGTGATTTAAGAGCAGGTCTCAACAATTTTAAAACAAAGACAAAACGATCACAGACTTCAAATTTTAAACTGTGTTTAGTCTTTTATACTAGGACCAGTTAATTGTAAACAGCTCCCTCTGTTTATTCCCAAGAGAAAGTAGACGTTTTAATGCCTTATCTCACCACTATACTTTGTTGCAATGTTTTGTGTATTTCTGGCCTAACACTAGTTAAACAGTTAGTACACTGTTTAACTAAATGATCAAAGCTCCTGACAGGGCAACTAAAGTAGTTGAACGAGCATCTAAGGTCGCCAGCAGGGGGAAGCATAGCCCAAGCAATCGGCCCAGACCTTCTACTAAAACATGATAATGAGGAGGTTGTGTAAGATGAGCACTTTGCAGATGATTAGAAGAGAAATTACTTATTTGTGTCTTTATGTTCATTTTTTTTTTAAATGATTATTTTTTATCATGGAGCGTGGATCAGTGGTTGTATTAACAGCAAGTTCCTAAACTCCGTCCTTTATGACTACAAATCTCTGAGCTAAAACCACACTGGAAGCAAGGGGGTGTTGCTTTGGCATTAGGAGATGTGACAAATACTGATCAGTTCCTTTAAGTTCACAGTATTCTGCAATGTTACCACAAAACTCAGCAGCACAAAAGGTTATTTATGGTAGTGATGAGCGTTTTCACCGTTCAGCTCAAAATGCGATAAAAAACAAATTGTGTTGACAGCCTTTAAATCGGAGATTTTCTAAACCCTTTTCAACATTTCCAAATCAGACAGAGGCTGAAACCTTAAGAGTATAAAACAGAGCAACTTCTCTATCATACAATTAGATTTCCTGTTATCTGCTGATGCCTTTGTGTCGCTTTAAGGCAGCAGCATAAATGAACTGCTGACATGATTCCACAGAAAATGTTTCCTTTTGAATAACTTCTTTATGGGTTTTTTTTTTTGCACTGCACTAATCTTGAAAACAGCTGGCTTGGACTCCTCTTCCTTTAACTTCTACACTGACTAGTAATATCATTATTGTGGCCTGGTAGCAATCAGATACGGTGCATTCACTGATCAGAAAAAAAAAAAAAAAAAGTCTTTAGTTACAAACCAGCTCGTTACCGCTCAGGACCAATTAGAAGACCAGAAAGGTCCATAGTGAATCTAAAAAATTTACTTTTAGTGTTTAACCTGCTGATCACAAGTGAGAACTAAATTTTTCCCAATTTACAGGCTTTCAGGTAGAGTTTAAATATAAAGAGTCAAGGCATACCTCATTCTTTTTCAGCTCGCCAGTGCTTCTGCTACTTTCATCATGATCAAGGTCCTCTTGATCATCCTCTTCCTCATCATCCTCTTCCTCTGGTTCTTCATCTTCCTCTTCCTCCTCCTCTTCCTCTGCAGGTGATCTGCTCCCATAACCATAAAGACTCAGTAGCTCATGTATGGGCATCTCCCCCTCCTGTAAAAAATGATTATTATTATAATGTGAGAAAACTATTTGATGTAAAGTCCAAATGCTATGATTTATTTTCCGTTCATTGAGGGGCACAATATTCTATAGAAATATTGTATAAAGAAATATTTTAAGCACCAATAAATATGCACTATACATTAGTATTATTATTATTAACAGAAACATAAGAGTGGTGTTGTGCAGGCAGTACGACCCAGACGTTACTGTAGTAATATAAAACCAATGATTTCAGCATTAGTGAATCAGGATGAACGTTAGATCATATCAATAGTTCTTAACATGTATATTTTAGACCAGTTTATTTCCAGAATTTATGCTCAGGATTAAAGCCCAAGATGAAACTGAAAATACACGGTTTCTTCCATATTTATTTTCTTCTGATAATGCTGACTAAACTAAAAACGAGAGACAAGCTTCATACAAACCCGGGCTAGATCTTCAATCTCGTTGGAATTGGTCTCATCTGTTGCCTCCAGCATTTCCTCCTCCTCTAGGGTACGCTCATCATCAAAGTCATGAACAAGCATATCAGCTGATGGATCGAAATCATGGTCATCGGAACCTGCTGAGCCTCCTGGAAAGGTTTAAAGTTGAAAAAAATTTAAACGGAAACTTAATGTTACAAATCTTAAAGCATAAAAGCAGAACAGAATTATAACAGGTAATAAGGAAATAAAAGGAAAAGAAAATAGTTATTATCATGATGGACAGGATATAAATGTTGCCATTCACAAAAGACACAAAAGAGAAACAAAAAGCAAGCTACCTGGGCTCGAATTCCCGAGGGAAGGCTGGAAAACAGGAAAAGGGGGGATAAAATTAGAAAGACAAAAAAACAAATACATCCAAAAATCTGCAGAATGGGTTGTTAGATAATATGTCCATAACAAATAAAACTCCCAACATTTCAGGCCATCAAGCTAATAATCTTTGTATGTACAGAGGCGCAATATTCATAAACCCAAAGGGATATAAGTAAACAATACATCGAACTTCAGTTGTCATGGCAACTTCAATATGTGCAGAAGTGCAATTGTAGATTATGTTAATCATAAACTATAAGTTCATCACCATATTGAGCATTATAATGCCTCCCTTGTATTGTGCAGCTCTACATAATAAAGAAAATATTACTAAAACATTAGTGAAAAAGGGTTATTGTAGCCCAATACTAAAAATCGAATAGTATTATGATTAGCGATACAGGGAGAAATCAGCTGGTGACTGGAATCGACTCCTTGTATGCTTGACTGGTCCTGACCGGTGATCGACTGGAGGAAAGCTCAATATCCGATCTTTTTTTTGATCTGTGAACACAGCATTCCTATGGTTAAACAGTGGAGAGAACACTGTGCAGGTGGTACTCAGGGAGGGACACTCTTTTTAAGATCAGCTGATTTTTAAAAATAAAGTCAGATGAAGAACAAAAGGTGTGAGACATCCTTTAAAGGAAAAGTGTGTTTTCTATATGTCAGCTGTTTAGGTTGTTACTTAAAAAGGGGGGCGAGGTTTCTGTGAGAAAGCGTGCGTTTTAATAGATAGCAAGAAGGCTAATCATATTACAGCAGCAAAGTGTGTCTGTTTTATTCTTTTGTGTCTTCATCATCTGTCTGTCATGGAACAAGCTGGATTTGTAAATGTTGGCAGCCTTTTGGAGCAATAATTGTTAAGATGTAATCGGCAAGTTCTAATATTAACTATGTAATCACGCTGTCTCCGAAAATAACAATGTGTAAATAAATATAAATGAAATCCCGGTTAAGTTGCACAGCTTTGATTGCTCTCTCTCACAAACACAGTGTGACATCGCCTCTGGTCCCAAGGTAAAAAAAATAAAAAATAACAAAGGGTCCTGCATTACACCCAATGATCTAACAATCTAAAATATAACAGCAAATCGGTGCTCTCTCTTGTCAAACAATAGGTTGGATAAAGCTATTATTTATTTTCATTTAGAGATGGGAGATATAACTGAAACGTCTACTCAGAATAATTTCAAATTCAATTCAAAAATCATTTATTAATCCCAAAAACGTGTGGTTTTAATTGCCATGGTGATAAATATAAGTTGAAAAAGTAATATTCATCCCATACTTTTTGGCAATAAATCTTTTCACCGAATACACTCACTAAACTACTGTTCTAAAAATAAAACTACGTCATTTTTAAACAAGCTACTTTACTATAAAAAAAAAAAACAATTTCAAATTTGAATTGCAATCTTTAATCTGACAGACAATCCACATCTGAATGCATATTCTAATTTATTATTTCTGTTGCATTTGTCCTCAACTGAATCTTGTCGTTTATATTATGAAGCAGTAATGTGGTTCCTTGTCTTAAAAGAAACTTTGTTCTTTTATATGTAATTTTTTTTTTAAATCTTTTTATATAATTTAAACAGGTGAGGTTGTACCATGTAACTGAACGAATCGTTGGTTTTAAACATGAAGTTTCTATACATAGTTTAGTAGTCTGAAAATATGTAACCCAATAGAGCTGTAGCTGCAGAACGGATGTAAACGGAGTCAAAGAGCAACCTCAGATAACAACAATGTGTCTTATAGTGTCCAAATAAACCCTAAGGAAAACCCTTGCTGACCAGCACCCAGATATTTTCCGGTTACTCTGGCAGTGGGAGGTGCGCGGACTCCAAAAAAGCGCGCCTGACGCGGAGCCCTAAAAGCTCACTGCAGCTCAATGAAATACGAAACAAAGGCTACTATGACCGCTTCCTGTGAGGTAAATGTAGTGCTGCCTAAAACATGTCACTATGGACACAATATCAAAAATGCAATGGTCTTTATAGCCCCCATTTTTTTCCTGATGGGACGCACTTTATTGGGTTCATTTTCTCAACTCGCTAACTTCAATACAAGTTGTAAGCTAGTTATTTCTCCTTCATAGAATTACGGTAAGGCGCACAATTTTAGCTTGCTATTTACGGCCAGCAAATAAGAATCGACCCAAACGCATAAACTGTAAAACATAATTAATTAAAAGACTTCCATGTGCGGGTAAATATCCTCACCAAACAGTGAAGTAATAAACACTGCAGCTACCTACAGTCCTTCGGGGCTAGCGCAGCTAATGCTAGCTAAATCCGAACTTTACTAAACATTCTGGCCTCCAAGAAATTACGGCTCTCTAAAGAGCCATTCGACTGCTTTTTAACTCAGTTTAAACGGTTGAAACACAGAGAATATGCGCACATTCAGCAGAACATACTATCACGTAATATGAAAAACATTTTTTTCTGACTATTTATTTCACTTTCTTACCTCCGCCATGTTTGCGTTCCTGCTGGGTGACGTCAGAGGTCACCGTCAGTTCCCGGATGCGGAGCTCCGCCCACCCCTAATATCGACAACTACAAAGTAAAAATGTTGAGCAGAACGGAATTATTGGCTGCTTTTGTGGTTTCGATGGGTTTTTTGGACCCAACCATACCCACAACTGTAACAGTATTAAAAATCTTTTGTGCTAGCATTGTTAATTAATTTGAATACAGAGATGTGGGCTTCACTATAAAGTTGCTTAAATACAGAGTTTTTTTATCTGCAGGTAAACAAGTGCAGAGAGTAAACACTTTAAAACGCCCAGCGAACGTCCTAAAGACGTCCTCATCTGACAGGTAAATGTGTTTGGTTCTGTACGAACTCATATGCACGTAGATCAGGTAATCTGAGAGAAGTTGGCACTCAGGACACTACTGCTAGGTTTGATAAAATTATATCCAATATTACCTGATTACTTAAAAAAAAAAGTCCAAAGTCTAGAAGTAAGAAATCTATTTTTGGATAAAGGTTTTTATTAAATTTACAGAATTAACATATTATTTGCACTCGGAAATTAGATTTTCTTCTTGTAATAAAGTCAATTGTTTTTCATTTGATTCTGTATTGTAAATTGTAAAGGCTTTTACTTTTAAGTGTTAATTAGTAAAAATATTTTACTATGTAACACTTGAAGATAGGAGAGCCACTTGGGCAAAAACAATAATGGTAAATACAGTAGTGTATAATTGAAAAGTAGTTTTTGAATTTTTCTAAATAAAAATCTGAAAAGTGGTGTACATTTATTGCAGACTATGACTGGGCTATTCTACACATGAATTTACACATTTTGATCTCGTCCATTCCAATGCACTTCAATGTACCTTGCATTGCATGTTTAGGGTTGCTGTCCTGCTGCAAGTGCAAGGTCAACATTCATCCCGTCCTCAAGTCTTTTTATCCTCCTAACAAGTTTTGTTTTTCCATGACTTCCCAGTATTTATCTCCAACCATCTTTCCAGTAACTCTGGCCTAGCGTCCTTGTCTCTGCTGAAAAAAAGCATCCCCACAGCGTGATGATGTTGATGTGATCAGGATGATGTGCAGTGTGAATTTCCCTCCACACATAGCATTTTCGATGTAGGTCAGAATCTTGAATTTTGGTCTCATCTGACCAGAGCACGTTCCTCCCCATTTTTGCTCTGTCTCCTACAGGGCTTGTGATCATTTTTAAAAGGGACCTCTTATGGTTCTCTTTTAGCAATGGCTTTCTTCCTGCCCCTCTCAAAAAAAAAAAGACCAGATTCATGGTCACAAAGGTTCACAACTAATATTTTTAATGTTGACAGATTGTCCCTCTTGAGCTTTGGATCTCTGCAGCTCCTCCAGAGTAACCATGGGCCTCATTGCTTCCTCTCTGAGTATTCAATTCAATTCAATTCAAAAATACTTTATGAATCCCAAAGGGAAATTAAAAGTTGTTATAGCTCATATTATGAAGGTTTCCTCAAAGAGCCGTTGTAGATGCTGATGGCTGTGGGCAGGAAGGATCTCCTGTAGCGCTCCGTCTTACAGCAGATCTGAAGAAGCCTCTGACTGAAGACACTCTGTTGTTGTAGGACAGTCTCATGTAGAGGATGCTCAGGGTTCTTCATAATGTTCTTCATTTTATGAAGAATCCTTCTTTCCACAATGATCTCCAGAGGTTCCAGAGGAGTCCCCAGAACAGAGCCAGCCTTCTTTATCAGCTTGTTGAGTTTTTTAAAGTCCCTGGCTCTGATGCTGCTTCCCCAGCAGATGATGGTAGAAGAGATCACACTTTCCACAACAGACTTATAGAAGATATGCAGCATCTTGCTGCAAACACCAAAGGACCTAAGCTTCCTCAAGAAGTACAGTCTGCTCTGTCCCTTCTTGTAGATGGCTTCACAGTTGCATCTCCACTCTAGTCTGTTGTCCAGGTGAACATCGAGGTATTTATACTCCTCCACCACCTCCAATTCTTCTCCCATGATGGAAATAGTTTTTGACTTATTCCTGTTTCTCTTAAAATCTACAATCATCTCCTTTGTTTTAGTCACGTTCAAAATTAGATGATTGTTTCCACACCATGCCACAAAGCGGTCCACCACCTTCCTGTACTCAGCTTCTTGTCCATCTCTGTTCCACCCCACTACTGCAGAATCATCCGAGTATTTCTGCAGATGACAGGAGTCTGTCTTGTACTGGAAGTCTGAGGTGTACAGAGTGAAAAGGAATGGTGAGAGTACAGTCCCCTGTGGTGCTCCTGTGCTGCTGACTACCTGGTTAGACTCATAACCCTTCAGTCTCACAAACTGTGGTCTGTTTGTCAGGTAGTCTTTGATCCAGGAGATTGTTGAGGCCTCCACCTGAGTCTTCTGAAGTTTCTGACAAAGCAAATCAGGTTGGATTGTATTAAATGCACTGGAGAAATCAAAGAACATGATCCTCACAGTGCTGCTGGCTTTGTCCAGATGACAGTGGGTTTGTTGAAGCAGGTGTATGATGGCATCTTCAACTCCAACTCCACAGCGATAAGCAAACTGAAGGGGGTCCAGATGGTTTACTGTTTGCTTACTCAAGTGGGCCAACAGGAGACTCTCTAGGACCTTCATGATGTGAGATGTCAGGGCAATACGTCTATAGTCATTGAGGACTGATGGATGAGTTTTCTTTGGTACCGGAACAAGACAGGAGGTCTTCCACAACACCGGAACCTTCTTCTGGGCCAGGCTAAGGTTGAAGAGGTGCTGCAGAATCCCACAGAGCAGCTCTGCACAGGCCTTCAGGACTCTAGGGCTGACATGATCTGGACCTTCAGCCTTATTCCTATTCAGTCTCTCCAGTTGTCTCTTCACCTGACTTCTTGAGACACACAGGTGGAAGGGGGAAGCAAAGGAAGCATCAGCATCTTCTGATATGGTTGAAGGCAAATATGTAGAAGCAGAAGGGTCTAGGGCTGAGGTGGAAGATAAAAAATGTGAGGTGTTACTGGACAGCTGTGGGTCCTGTGGGTCAAAGGAAGATGGAATGTCTGTTTGGCTGTGAGCAGGAGAGGAGGATGCGAAGCTGGTTTCTGAACTGAACCTATTGAAGAATGTGTTCAGTTCATTGGCTCTGTCCAGACCTCCATCGGTCTGATCTTCTTTCTGCTTGAAGCCTGTGATCTTCTTCATCCCTGTCCACACATCTCTGATATTGTTTTGCTGGAGCTTGCTCTCCAGCTTCTTCTTGTACACCTCCTTGCTGTCTCTTATCTTGACTTTAAGTTGCTTCTGTATAATCCTCAATAATTCTCTGTCTCCCTCTCTGAAGGCTCTTTTTTTCTTGTTAAGCAGGTCTTTCAGGTCACTGGTGATCCAAGGTTTGTTATTGGGGAAGCATCTCACGGTTCTGGTGGGGATGATGTTATCCACACAGAAGTTTATATAGTCGGTTACACACTCAGTCATGGCATTGATGTCCTCTCCATGTGGCTGGCACAGTGCGTCCCAGTCTGTAGCCTCAAAGCAACCTTGCAGAGCTTCTTCAGCTTCCTGTGACCATTTTCTCACAATCCTCTTTATTACAGGTTGTCTCTGAACAAGGGGTTTATATTTCGAGCAGAGAAAAATGAGATTGTGATCTGATTTGCCTAGAGGAGGTTGTGCTGTAGAGATGTATGAGTCCTTGACATTTGCATAAAACAAATCTAATGTTTTGTTTTCTCTGGTAGAGCAGCTGACAAATTGTTGAAACGTTGGAAGTGTAGCAGAGAGTGAAGCATGGTTAAAATCACCAGAAATAGCCACAAAAGCATTGGGGTTTTGTGTCTGTAGCTTAGCAACAACTGAGCTGATGGCATCACATGCAGTGTCAGCAACAGCGGAAGGTGGAACGTAAACTGTTACCAAAATAACACTGGTGAACTCTCTGGGTAAATAATATGGACAAAAACTTACTGCCAACAGTTCAATATCTGGACTGCAGAGATGACACTTCACAGTAACAAGTCCTGGATTACACCATCTGTTGTTCACAAGTACTGCCAGTCCACCTCCTTTACATTTGCCGCTCCTCTTTAAATCTCTGTCTGCTCGTATGGTTAAAAAGCCCGGCAGAGAGACGCTGGAGTCGGGGATATGATCCTGCAGCCATGTCTCAGTAAAGCACATAATACTGCATGCCCGGTACTCTGGCTGGGTCCTTTGTAGGGCTTGGAGTTCATCCAACTTGTTTCCCAACGATCTCACATTGCCCATCAAAATCGACGGAAGAGATGGTTTGAACTTCCTCCTTCTCTCTCTTCTCTTAGCTCCTGCTCTGCATCCACGGCGTCTCCTTTTCAACTCATCAGTGATTTGGGGTTGTAGCTGAAGTATTATTTGAGCTTTTGAGATATTAATCAGCTGCTCCCGGTTGTAAGAACATGATCCTCACATGGCAATGCATCATAACAAATGTCCAAAAATAGAAAGTATTAAGAAAAATCCTCTAAGCTGCGCAGCATCCGACACTGGAGTGGACAGTCATACAAAAAATAAATCAACTGTATCCACCACAAGAGGAATAGTTTCCAAAAAAGAATAAATCAGAATCAAAAGTAACAGAGCTACTCTACTATTGCTCTCCTTGCGCAGCCTGTCAGTTTATATGGCTGTGATCATTGCTCTTTGAGATCTAAAAAGCTTGGGATATTGCTACTGCAGTTCTATAGCTTTAAACTCTTCTTTTATTTAAGGGTATCAGAGTATAGGGGACTGAATACAAATGCCATATTTTTCACGTTTTATTAGTGAAATGTTTATATTTATACACATTTATATACTTTGTCTTACAGTCATGTTGTAAACATAAAATCCTATTAAAATACATTAAGTTTTTGGTTAAAAGAAGATAAAATGTCAAAAAGTTTAGGGTGTGTAAATACTTATTTAAGTTGCTATATATAGGCTTTAGGCATGGCATAGGGATTAAAAGGCATACTCAATGATAGTTTAATTGAACAGGTACGCAGACATGTTTTTATTTCTCTTTGTAAGAGCCACTCAAATTCCACTTTGTTACTATGTAGAAAGCAATCACATCTGTTTGTTGCCAGACAGATATCTCAAGCAATCAATTTAATGACTGTCAGCTAAATCCCTGGCAATAAAACCTCAGCGGTTCAGATGTAAAACAGCTCGTCTCTCTACGAAAATGTCGCTTATCAGTCATCTTTACAGCCGCCTAGATTCCCACACATATCCCAAATCACCAGAGTGACGTCCGTTTGGTAAAAGCTCAACATTATTTCCAAAGATAACAAAAGACATTTACACAGGAAACACCTGCGGAAGGCGTAGTGGGAGGTGTATATAAGGGCTACTCAGGATAGATGTTGTCTGAAGATGAACAACATGAGATCGTCACTCCAACTTGGTGTTCTGCTCTGTGTGTTGTGTGCAGCACACGTTCAGGCTCAGGAGAACAGGAACTCACTGAGGCTTTGTGGCCGGGCCCTTGTGCGAGCTTTGGTGTTCACCTGCGGTGGGTCCAGATGGAGAAGACAACTGGAAGAGAAGGGGTTTCTGCCAGACGGTCAGTGCACATGGAGCGTGATAAACTGTGGTCACTTTGATGTTTTAGCACAAAACTTTAATATGATTCATTTCTGATTTACTACAGAGTTTTTGGCAGTAAACAGAGAAGAGCCAGACTTCCTGAAGACAGGAGATGTTCCAGTGACAGATTTTCATCAGAGGGACCAGGACCAGGCCTTGATAACAATGTGCTGTCAACAAGGCTGCCAAAGACGTGAGCTGTCCATGCTGTGCTAGAGGGGAAGATCATTTATCTGAAACTGTCATTTTAAAGTTGAAATATTTCATTCAAAAATCGTTTCCATAATGTTGTGATTTACCTTGAAGCACAAATAAAAAGCATCATGAATGTTTGTCCAAAGTTCTTGTTTAATAAGGAAGATTTCACCAACAGAAAAACATACCTAAAACCTGACCTATGAGTTACTCAAAGTAGACACCGAACACAGTCGCACTGCAGAACAGAGAACTGTTCTTGAAGGAGTAAGATGTAAAGGTGTCAGAGGATGGATCCCACAGACAGCGGCTGCTGATTTGCATCCCCTGCCCATTGAGCTGGCCGATGTGGACCAGGACAACAGTTTTATATCTGGGGATCAGAAGCTCCTTCACACGGTTCCTTATTCCCTTGAACAGACCAGAAAGAAGGATTCTGATTTCAGCTGATATTGTGATTGAATGAAAAAGAGTTGGCTTCATGTTCACCTACTTCACAGAGAGTTAGGGTCAGTTCTCGACAGCGCTGTGCTTCATACTTTACTTCTTGGAGGTTATTGTTAGTTTCTTCCTTCAGTATGTCTGAGACAGCAGAGACAGGGAATTGTTTAGATGGACCTGTAGACAAAAAAAACAGTTAAAGCATTAATAAAATGTGTTTTTTATGTTATGAATATCAGGGGACATATTGGTGAGAAAATAAAAGGTGCACGATAAAACTGAAATGTTGATGGCATTAAATATGAGATAATAAATTAGTTTAAAATTTAAGTGAGATAAATGAACCTTAATCAATATATTAGTTTATAAACACAACGTTCAAAAATAAAATTTCAAAAACATTAAAAACTTCTTTTTGGTGACAAATTCTGCCAATTGATTACAATCTGACAAAAATTTTTATTTCAGCAAGATATTATTCTGATTTATCCAGCAGAGAACAGGAAGGGTGCAAAAATGCCCAAATGGTTACACCAATTTTGTAGGTTGAATTCTATCAGTGTTTTCACAGTATACCTGGTTAAACTGAGTTTCTTTAAATGTAGGTCAATCTTTCAACAGACTCAAATGTTTGCACTTTGAAACTAAATATTAAGTTTGTAGCTAAATATTTAGCTACAAACTATGTATTTAGTTAGCAAGCTAAATATTTAGCTCCAAACTGAATGTTAAGTCTAAGCTAAATGTTTAGTTTGCAAATTAAATATGTAATTTGCAAACTAAACATTTAGTTTGGAGCTAAATATTTAGAGTGTAAAGTAAATATTTAATTTGGAGCTAAATGTTAAGATTGTAAATTAAATATTTAGCTTGCTAACTAAATATTTAATTTGCAAACTAAATATTTAGCTTGCTAACTAAATATTTAGTTTGGAGCTGAATGCTTAGCATGTTAACTAAGTATTTAGTTTAAAGCCAAATATTTGGATTGCTAGCTAAATATTTAGTTTGGAACAGTGACATTTACAAATGTATGAATGACATAGTGAAAATAGGACTTTGAAAAATAAAACCCCATTTTCTCTTTTGACAGGCTAAATAACTCAAAATATTGCTGTCAATTTTTGACTGTGTAACTTTACAAATCCAATATCGAGGTTAGGATGCACTGATTTAAGATCAGCCCCAAAGTATAAAGCAGGTGGTGATGTTACAGTACAGTGTTTCCATTACATTGAATGTTGGCTCACCCAGTTGGTAGGTATTCTCCATTACTGCAGCTGTGTTAGTGGGATCTTCAATGTTCCCTTGCTCGTCCAAGCTGAAACCAGTACTCACAGGGCTAAAAACCATGATCAGTTAAAGAAGATGCAAGAAGAGCACAGACACATGGTGAGCTACAGATCTAAACAAACTGCAGATTTTTAAAATGATTTTTAAAAGACAGATAAGATATGGATGATAGTCCGGCCAGCTTTTTCTTTGCCTCTGGTTCCCCCTGCGGGCAGTTTTTCTACTTTCTTCTCTTGCTTTTGTTCTAAAAGTGGACCAGACATCACTTTTCCCCTTTCCTTAGCTTCCTGATAACTACGATAAACTGAAAGGTTGCTATGTACACACAGCTGGCTTAAGCTAGTTGTTCCATTACAGCAACATATACAAACCTTGACAATAATGTATATAAAACGCTTAAAGTTGAAATAAAAACGTTCTCTTTACATCTTGTCAAAACTAAACTTTTGTCGACAGTTAACTAGTGAAAACAATCAGTTCTGAGCTCTTCTAAACATAGTGTGATCATTTACAAACCTATTCCTTAAACCTGACCCATATTTAAA
This sequence comes from Girardinichthys multiradiatus, assembly GCF_021462225.1. Lineage (NCBI taxonomy): Eukaryota > Metazoa > Chordata > Actinopteri > Cyprinodontiformes > Goodeidae > Girardinichthys > Girardinichthys multiradiatus. The sequence goes on from NC_061799.1 coordinate 8,577,341, forward strand.
CTTCAGTAAAAAGTCTAAGCTTATTTTAAAACGTTTGTACGTGTCATAATTTAGCATACTAGTTGAATTAAAATATATATACTGACTTCAGGACGTCTTTTGCCGAGTTTAACGTGATGAAAAAAACACGAGTACGCGGTAGTCATAGTAACCATGACTCTTCGGGGGGTGGGGTCATCACTCTGGGTACAACACTGTGAGGTGAAAATGACGTAATGCCCATTTGCTTAGATTTTATGGCCGTTATTTCCGAATGGTGTTGTCTGAGTACAAATCTGCACATCCTGGGAGTGTCAATATAGCTGAAGTTTAATTTAGTTCATTTCAGTTTTTTTTTCCCTGTTCCAGAAACGGTGAAACATTATTATCGTGGTTTCAATAAATTCTTGGGTTCCATTAGTATTGCACAGTAGGTAAATAAAAATAAATAAAAAGTCAAAATGACACATTTTCTCAGACTTTGCAAACAGTGGGTGATCAACGACACAATGTCCTGTGTCAGGTTACTTTGTTCCAAACTCTGTACTTTACAAATAAGTAGAAATATATTATTTGTTGTATTAAAGACTGATTTATTACTAAATAATTGTTAATAGTTGTTGTGGTAATTATCTTACCAATTTATGTTACCAACTTACCAATTTAGTGTGTTCTTGGACTGACTGTCTGAACACTTTTACATAAATACAGCTTGATATTTTTCCACAGATGATTCTACATAAATGATGCAGTCTGCAATAAATAAACAGCATTTCACAGCACGCTGACTTGTATGAGTCTGTTAAAACCAACCAATTAATTAATGCACCTACCGGCTAGTTGGAGCCCATCTGCTTCAAGATTTGACTGTGCAATGAGTGAATAATTGCACAACTGTTGCCTTTTGATCATCGTAAACCAATTTGCCCTTTCTCCTCCGACCTCTGACATTACCAAGGTATTTTTCGTCCACACAGCTGGTGCTGACTGGATATTTTCTCTTTGTTAGAACCTTCTGTATTAACCCCACAGGGGTGTGTGTAACAAAATCTCAGTAGAAAATTGTCTCAAAATCCTAACCATCCACCAATCACTGAAATCCCCTTTGTTCCCCTATTTTAAAGCTATTCAGCTAGTCATCTTTACTGTGTCTAGATGCCTGCATGCGTGAGCTGCTGCTGAATAGTTTTCTAATTCACTAAACATAGTTAAACAGATGTACCCAATCAAGAGATAGATAGATAGATAGATAGATAGATAGATAGATAGATAGATAGATAGATAGATAGATAGATAGATAGATAGATAGATAGATAGATAGATAGATAGATAGATAGATAGATAGATAGATAGATAGATAGATAGATAGATAGATAGATAGATAGATAGATAGATAGATAGATAGATAGATAGATAGATAGATAGATAGATAGATAGATAGATAGATAGATAGATAGATAGATAGATAGATAGATAGATAGATAGATAGATAGATAGATTTAGGACCTGTCAAGAAAATATAAAAAGGACTTTCTCTAGCTCCACCCAGACGTGCCTTCTCGTTACGTAACAACGTAGGCTCCCGGATAGCTCATTGCAGGTCTCGCCGTGGCACCACTGCGTCAGAGTCGGACTCCGAGTCAAACTATCTCCCAGTTTTCAGGTAACCTGTTACCCAATTAGAACCTATTTTACATGTACGTTTCCAAACACATTTCGCTTGTGCCGCGGTTCTTCTTAGACCTTCCGTTCTTCATTCGTCCTTGGTCAGTCTGTGTTGTTACTTCTAGTCTTCAGCCAGTTTCTCTTTCTTTTTTCACCTGGACGAGTTGTTGTCTTGCGCGTTTCATGACAAATCTGCTTGTTTTCCCCTTTTAATAAGTCATCCTAGATGCAAAACAAGAAGTTTAAAATGTTGGCTTTTCTTTGCATTTAGTTTTCTATGCTATTCAAACGTTGACTCCGTCAGGTTTGCCAGAATGGGTGCGCTGTCTAAGGAGTACGGGTACGTTGTGCTCACTGGTGTTGCCAGCGTGGTCATGATCGGACATCTGGCCGTCAAGGTGGGAAAAGCTCGGAAGAAGTATAACGTGAAGGTAAGCTGGGGTGACGTCGCTTTTTGAGCTGTTTCAGAAATGTTGATTATTACAGATGACCTTTCTCTCCGTTGCAGTACCCCAAGATGTACAGTGACGATCCAGAACATGGACACATCTTCAACTGCATCCAGCGTGCACACCAGAACACGTAGGTATCAGCTGCAGCAACCGAACCTGCTGGTCTCACTGTGTCATTGTTAAGAGGACGAAAAGCAGGTGAAGGTTAACAAGCTCTTATCACCTTTCAACAGGCTGGAGATTTACCCCGCCTTTCTCTTCTGCCTGGTCTTTGGTGGTTTGCATTCCCCTGTGAGTTTTGATTTGTACTTGCATGCTACATCCAAATAAGGGTTATTTGTAATTTTTTTGAATCAGATCACAGGAGTTAAAGCATGCCTCACTGGTTGTTTTCCTGTGTGTTTTTCACAGCGTCTAGCAAGTGGGCTTGGAGCTGTGTGGATTGTTAGCAGAGAGGTGTTTGCACATGGATACTCCACAGGAGGTAAGAGGACGCTGGGCAGCAATCCTTCCACTCTTTTTATATAATATTCTATAATGATGTTGTTGCGTTGTTGCTATCTTTTAATATCAGATCCCAGCAAAAGGATGAGGGGTGCGTTTGGCAATGTGGCTTTTTTGGGAATGATGCTGACCACTTTGAACTTTGGTCGCCATCTGCTGGGCTGGACAGGACCACCACGCCTGGGGCCATTCCGTGGTCACTAATGTGGATGAAGAGATCAAAATAAGAATCTTTTTTTTTTTTTTTATGATGGGAACTGCATGTAGTGTATGGCTGTAGCGTATCTTCTCAAATCTGACCTGCTTAACAGGTTAAGGTAATGCTGGATAGGAATCTGACTGGCTTTTAGACAGCCACTCCCATTTCCCATTTTATTGTAATAGCCGTACCCTCATGATGGAGTTCGAATCATTTGATTATGTAGATTTTAAAGTGCAAACTCACTTTAAACACGATTAAGTCAAATGTTGGTCTCAACATTACCTCCATCTGTTTGCATTTGTTAAGCCTACAGAGTACATATACACTTTCTCACTGTAATGATTGCCCTGAAGTGAGAAGTCAATTCTGCCTTTTGTAAATTAAAACAAACTCCATACTTTTAACTTTTGTACTCTTGATTTAATTGCACATAAGACTACCTAATGTGGTTTACTATTGAACATGTGTTATGAGGGTGTCTGACAGATTGAATGTCAGAATGTGTTTACGTAGGTGTGTGCATGTGTGTATAAAGGGAGTGGCTTTTCTCTTTTTGAAATTAAGCTATTGTTTAAAGTCCAAAGAGCTTTTTCAGTCAGGAGCAATGACTCATTGATCTGATTATCATAAATCACTGTTAAGATCCAGACTTGACAACAGAGGTTTGAAGCAAGTTGAAAAAGGCTTATTGCTTTTATTTTATTTTATTACTAAACAGGTCATCTTTCATATTAAAATTATTACATTTCAACATGTACAATCCTAGTGGCAGTAAACCAATGTTAGGTCTAGACTATGGTTCAATAGAGAACTTTGCCATTATCATACCCCTAAACTTATTCAAGTTCAGTCATGTTACAATCACAATTTAGATTGTAAAAGTTTGGTGTGCATTTATATTCAGCCTACCTGAGTTAATACTTTTCAGAATCACCTTTTGCTGCACTTACAAGTTCAAGTCTTTTGAATCTTTATCTGCTTTGCACAGAGGTGAAACTTTTTCATCATTTGTATTTGCAAAATAGCTCAGCCACACTAAAACGAAATGTAGAGCATCTGTGAACATCATAGCTCTAGCTGCATGTTTATGGTCACTGTCCTACTCAACAACCTGGCCTCATGTTGTGTATGACTTCTGACCAGCTTCCCTGTTCTTGGTAAGGAAAAGTATTACCACACTATGATGCTGCCACCACCATGTTTCACCTCAGGAATGCTGTGTTCCGGGTAATGAATGTTGTTAGTTTTCCAGCACACAGCCGTTTGCATGTAGGCAAAAACTTTTAGTTTTGGTCTCATCTGACCAGAGCATATTCTCCCACATGTGTGCTGTGTTCCCTGTATGGCTTGTGGCAAAGCTCTGGCTTTCTTGCTACTGTCCCAAAAACACCAGATTTGTGGAGAGCATGGAAAATAGAGCTGTAGATCTCTGCTCTTGCAGAGTTACCAAGGACCCCTTGGTTCTTTCTTTGATTAATCCTCTCTTTTCCTGGCCTGTTAGCTAAGGTGGTCAGCCATGTCTTGGTAGGTTTGGAGTTATGTCATACTATTTCGATTTTCAGCTGAAATATTGAATAGAGCGTTGTGAGATGTTTACTGCTTTGGATTTTGTTTTATAATGCTCTTCTAATTAGGTGAGTTCTGATGGCACCTGTCCTGGATTTAACTTACTTGATTTTATTTAGAGCCATCAGAGTAATGGGGTTTGAATCCTTTCATTTTTCATTATGCAATAATCAGATTTTCCTGATATAAAACCCTCATAAAATATACTGAATATTGTGGTTTTAACATGACAGAGTGTTGAAAAGTTCAACAGGTAGGAATGCTTTTGCAGGACACTCTAGCTTAGATCAAGCACATTTACATGGTACTTACAGACACTAATACAGACACATAAAAGATCAGGGTGAAAAACTCCTTACATGCTGCTCCTCATCTTCTCATTTTTGGGATTTCTACAGAGCTTTAAGCAATATAATAGTTTACAGTTTCCCTTTTACAATTTGTGTGTATTTATTACACGGTTCCATCCCAGGGAGCATAGGCACATTTATCACTCAATTTCAGGAACAATCGTCAAATTCAGGATTTGTATTTCAACATCAAACCATACCGACAAGTTTTACAATAAAGTTTACCCTGACTGTTCAAGGCTGCAACACCAAACTCCTCCACATATTCCTAATTTCAACCACTGAAAGATTTTATTTTGTTTTTTAAGGTTAATGGTGTGACCGTTTTTCCAAATATCTGATTATACACTCACCGGCCACTTTTTTAGGTACACCTGTCCAACTGCTCGTTAACGCAAATTTCTAATCAGGCAATGACATGGCAGCAACTCAATGCATTTAGGCATGTAGACATGGTCAAGACGATGAGCATCAGAATGGGGAAGAAAGGTGATTTAAGTGACTTTGAACGTGGCATGGTTGTTGGTGCCAGACAGGCTCGTATTTCAGAAACTGGTGAACTACTGGGATTTTCACGCACTACCACCTCTAGGATTTACAGAGAATGGTCCAAAAAAGAGAAAATATCCAATGAGCAGCAGTTCTGTGGGCGCAACGCCTTGTTGATGCCAGAGGTCAGAGGAGAATGGCCAGACTAGTTCAAGCTGATAGAAAGGCAACAGTAACTCAAATAACCACTCGTTACAACCAAGGTATGCAGAAGAAGATCTCTGAATGGACAACACGTCGAACCTTGAGGTGGATGGGCTACAGCAGCAGAAGACCACACCGGGTCCCACTCCTGTCAGCTAAGAACAGGAAACTGAGGCTACAATTCACACAGGTTCACCAAAATTGGATAATAGAAGATTGGAAAAACGTTGCCTGGTCTGATGAGTCTCGATTTCTGCTGCGACATTCGGATGATAGGGTCAGAATTTGGTGTCAACAACATGAAAGCATAGATCCATCCTGCCTTGTATCAACAGTTCAGGCTGGTGGTGGTGGTGTAATGGTGTGGGGGATATTTTCTTGGTACATTTGGGCCCCTTAGTACCAATTGAGCATCGTGTCAACGCCACAGCCTACCTGAGTATTGTTGCTGACCATGTCCATCCCTTTATGACCACAGTGTACCCATCTTCTGATGGTTACTTCCAGCAGGATAACGCGCCATGTCATAAAGCACGAATCATCTCAGACTGGTTTCTTGAACATGACGACAATGAGTTCACTGTACTCAAATGGCCTCCACAGTAACCAGTTCTCAATCCAATAGAGCACCTTTGGGATGTGGTGGCACAGGAGATTCGCATCATGGATGTGCAGCCGACACATCTGTGTGATGTTATTATGTCAATATGGACCCAACTCTCTGAGGAATGTTTCCAGTACCTTGTTGAATCTATGCCACGAAGGATTAAGGCAGTTCTGAAGGAAAAAGGGGGTCCAACACGGTACTAGCAAGGTGTACCTAATAAAGTGGCCGTTGAGTGCATATTGTAAAATAAAAACATTAGTTATGTGCGGACTTTCAGCTTAACTTCATGCAGCTTTAATGCAACGGTTTGGTATGAAAGTGCACTTTACTCATATTTGGTCACCTAAAGCATCTCAAGCCATGTAATTCAGTCAGTTTGGACAGCACATTATGCTTATTCAGACTGTCTCCAGTCATATTTTACACTCGACGACCTTAGGGTTTTTTTTTCTGTTATGGATGGAATCTACATTCTCTCACATGTCCACTACAGGTCAATGTAATGTGTGTCACATTGAAAGTGGTGCTATTTGTGCAACTGTGCCATGAAGTTGCACGTTGTTAGACAGACTGAAAGTCTCCAGGAATAAGAAGGGAGTGTGTAAAAGATATTAGTTTTAGACTCACGTCTAAAACCTTTCATTTAAACAACAATATAACTAAATAACCTTTTTATCAGTGAGCTTAAAACAGAGAAGTCATTTAATGATAAGAAGCTCATTCGAAGACCATGTTTCTTCACATATCCAAAGTGGTCATAGCGCTTGATCTGCTTATGTTCTCTACACGGTGCAAGTGACTGAGCAGACAGGATCATCTGTCAGTGGGCGTACCTGGAGAGGGGTGTGTCTTCCATCAAATCGTCCTATAGAGAAAATTAAAAACAAACTGTAACTCGGTGACTTTAAAATACAGCATTAGGGTAACAGTAACATTTATTTATTACTGTAAACCATAAGAATGATATAACATAACATTTTAGAAACCATAACCTATAAACCCTGGTATATGTTGATGCCGGTAACTGGCCCATGCCTAGTTCTGTAGCTTGTCAATGACAATGGACTGTACAAGTCATCAGAGGGTTTGTCCTTAAACTTAATTCCTTTATTGTCATTAGTCATTGTACAACAACACTATACTTCTCTGATGGAGCATTTAAAACATGACAGACATGATAAAAATAAGAGAAGACACAAATGTACACAGATATACTACCGAGGCACTCACACATGCTTATAAATACACTTACATGCATACATGCATGGACATGTGCATACATAGAAAAAAATATATATATTAAAACATAAAAAAATTATAATTCTACCAAGTAAAAAAGAAAAATACTACTAAAATTTAAATAATAAAAAAATAGGTAGCAGTTGCAACTCGTAAAGTGCTTGTTCATATTGCACATCCAGCAGTCACAGTCGGCCCAGAGAGCTGTGCGACCTGTCATCTTGATAGCTGCATCAAGAATCCCAGGATGGAACCAGGTCTCTGTGATGAACATCACCGAGCGATCCCGCACTTCTAACTGTGCAGCAATGATCAGATCTAGTTTGGCCATTTTAATTGAATGTATTGACATTCAAGAGGTAGATACTGGGTAGAGTGGGTTTAAAAAGAGCTTTCTTAAGCCTGGTTAGCATGCTAGCCTGGCATCCCTGCTTCTGCTTTCTTTCCTTGTGCCTCTTGCATCTTCTCCTCGATATGTTGTGTGCATGCTCTCAGCTTGATGTAGTTTGACAGACCAATAGACAAATAAAAAATCAGCATTTAACCCAAAATCCACCAGAGCAAAGCTGCTGCGTACACTCATGCCGCTACCTTCCTGGACCACAGGATCAGAATCAATTGTATGCTGATGACATTTAGATATATATGTCTTTTAAGGCTTACCAGTTGGATAGTTTGTCTCATCCATCTCATCCATTCTTGAACACACATTAGTGACTAATTCCAGCAATTATCTTGTCTTCAATGCCAACAAGACTGAGAACATGATTATAGCTCCACCTGTATTAAATCTATGAATCAGTCAGGCTCTTTCTCCCTTCTACTTAACAAACAAATCCAGCATTTGTAATCTTGTTGCAATATTTGATTTCTATTTGGACTTTGACTTACATACTAAATCTCTTGTGGTTTATTCATTTAAGTAACATTTCTAACTGCAGCATATCATGTTCCCAGATGAATTAGAAAAAATCAGTCAGGCATTCTTGTCATCACCCTTTAGATTATTGCAAGACCCTGTTTACTTGATTAGATATATTACAAGTTTGCAGTTTGTAATCTTTAAACATCAGTTCATTTTGTTTGTTTAACCAGGCTATTTTCTAATACATTTATCAATTGGTCTTACTTATGTTTTACTTTTAATTCTCCTATAATGCTTTGTGACTGTGTCTATGAAAATAATTTTTTTTATTTACGTATTTTACTTTTAATAAATAGCAAACTGCCCAAAGATGATCTAAGTTCTAGAAAACCTAAAACTAAACTATAATTTTTTGGTTTCCATATATATAACAGTGGTGTGCTCAAAAAACATTGTTTTTGATATTTTTCTTTAACCTAATACTACTGGTGCGGTCATAATTTTACAGGAAGATAACTAGCAATATGCAGTTGCAGATCACTTCCCGTGTATTGAAACATGTTAGGAAAAGAACGTCAATACTCTAAAAACCGATAAAAAGCCCCCATGATCCGATCCGAGTAGAAGCTGAGAGTTTATTGAAGGAGTGGAGAGTCCACTGTATCTTACCATGGGAAGGTCATGCAGGCGATGAAATTCAGGGTGGTTCACCCTCTGGCGGAACTTAAAGAAAAGAACAGTGAAGACGACTGCAGTGGTAACAATAAACACGGACAACAAACCAGCCAGCAAAGGGTCCAGAGGAGAGTTGGAGCGATGGTGGGACCCCTTCAAGTCTACATGATAGAGAATGAATACAAGACCATTAAAATGAAATTATGAATTCAAATATATAAGAAGTCACAGTAATCTTGTCTCCTGACCGTCATCTCCGATGTTTAGTTCAGATGGAAACTCCTGGTGCGTGGACCCCACAGGGGCCCAACCAGAGGCTGATGTCTGAGAGGGAACTGTTGTATGTGTGGTTACTGCAGATTGTGGCTGTAGGATAGAGGTTGGGGATGTGGAGCCTGTCTCCTGCTCAGTGTGAACTGTTCGAGATGAAAAGATGGAGAGGGTCTGACTGGCCTGAAGATCTCTGTGGGCAGTAGCTGGCTGAGGGGTGGAGCTCACAATGGTCGGCGTGGATGAAAGGGTGTCTGCAGTAGCTGAAAGAGGGGATGAGCACAGAGCAGTTCATACCAGTACAGAGAGTTCTTTAAAGGGAATGAAGCACACACTGAGCAGCCAGAGGTCACACTACAACCCTGCTCCTGGAACCCGATCAGTTCCTCTGACCATGAAGCTACTGTCCCTAATGTTTGCACAGACCATCACTGCATGATAATACCTAGAATTACCTTTAAAAACAGAGGAGTCTGCCACAGTTTGTTTGAATTTTTAGTCATCAGACCAACATCACAATAATGTTGATAGTGGTACAGGTCATCCTGTGCGAACTACCTCGACTTTCTTGTTAAACAGCAGCTAACTGAGAAAAAACGGTTTCCGAATCAGAATCAGAATCAGAAAAGCTTTATTGCCAAGTACGTTTTTGGACATACAAGGAATTTGTTTTGGCGTAGTCGGTGCAATACAGTACAAATTAAACAGTATAAACATATCTACAATATAATATAAATATATGTGCACAGTTTTAAGTGAGTGAGAGTAAATATAGAGCAGTATAAGATGCAAGAGCAATACAACAGTGCAGGTGATCATTGTGCAAGTAAAGCAGTGCAAGTAAAGCAGGAGTCCAAGCTGAGCGTTAATGTAACACATAGAGTTACAAGTTACAAGTGTCCTGTCAGCAAAAAAAGGGGGGGTGTGGGGGAAAGGGACAGTGTCAGGGTGGTTTCCGGGCTTTGTTAACCAGGCTGGTGGCAGATGGGAAAAAACTGTTCTTGTGGCGTGAGGTTTTGGTCCGGATGGACCGCAGCCTCCTGCCAGAGGGGAGAGTCTCAAAGAGTCTGTGACCGGGGTGGGAGGGATCAGCCAGAATCTTCCCTGCCCGCTTCAGGGTCCTGGAGGTGTACAGTTCCTGGAGCGACAGTAGACTGCAGCCAATCACCTTCTCAGCAGACCGAATGACACGCTGCAGCCTGCCCTTATCCTTGGCTGTAGCAGCGGCGTACCAGATGGTGATGGAGGAGGTGAGGATGGACTCAATGATGGCTGTGTAGAAGTGCACCATCATAGTCTTTGGCAGGTTGAATTTCTTCAGCTGCCGCAGGAAGAACATCCTCTGCTGGGCTTTCTTGATGAGGGAGCTGATGTTTGGCTCCCACTTGAGATCCTGGGAGATGATGGTTCCCAGGAAGCGGAAAGATTCCACAGTGTCAATTGTGGAGTCACAGAGGGTGATGGGGGCAGGTGGGGCTGGGTTCTGCCTGAAGTTCACAACCATCTCCACTGTCTTTAGAGCGTTGAGCTCAAGGTTGTTCTGGCTGCACCAGTCCAACAGATGGTCCACCTCCCATCTGTACGCAGACTCATCACCATCAGAGATGAGTCCGATCAGGGTGGTGTCGTCCGCAAACTTCAGAAGCTTGACAGACTGGTGACTGGAGGTGCAGCTGTTGGTGTACAGGGAGAAGAGCAGAGGAGAGAGAACACAGCCTTGGGGGGAACCGGTGCTGATGGTCAGGGAGTCAGAGACGTGCTTCCCCAGCCTCACGCGCTGCTTCCTGTCAGACAGGAAGTCAGTGATCCACCTGCAGGTGGAGTCGGGCACACTCAGCCGGGAGAGCTTCTCCTGTAGCAGAACTGGGACGATGGTGTTGAAGGCAGAGCTGAAATCCACAAACAGGATCCTGGCGTAGGTTCCTGTGGAGTCCAGGTGCCGGAGGATGAAGTGAAGGGCTAGGTTGACTGCATCATCTACAGACCTGTTGGCTCTGTAGGCAAACTGCAGGGGGTCAAGGAGGGGGTCGGTGATGTCTTTTAGGTGTGAGAGCACAAGGCGCTCAAAGGACTTCATCACCACAGAGGTCAGGGCGACGGGTCTGAAGTCATTAAGCCCTGTGGTCCTTGGCTTCTTGGGAACAGGGACGATGGTGGAGGACTTGAAGCAGGCTGGCACATGACATGTCTCCAGTGAGGTGTTAAAAATGTCTGTGAAGACTGGAGACAGCTGATCAGCGCAGTGCTTCAGGCTGGCTGGTGAGACAGAATCCGGACCAGCAGCTTTCCGGGGGTTCTGTCTCCTGAAGAGTTTGTTGACGTCCCTCTCCTGGATGGAAAGAGCCGTCCTCGGCGTGGGTAGGGGGCTGGTGGGGGGGAACTTCAGGGTGGGGGTTGGAGGTGCCAAGGCCCCTCTTGAGGTTGGAGAGATGGGGGTGGTGGATTGTGGCTGCAGCTGTTGGGGGGCGTCGTGGGAGATGGTTGCAGGACTGTCCCTTTGTCTTTCAAAGCGGCAGTAGAACTCGTTCAGGTCGTTGGCGAGGCGTCGGTCGTTGATGGAGTGGGGGGCTTTCGGCTTGTAGTTGGTGATTTGCTTGAGCCCTTTCCAGACAGACGCAGAGTCGTTGGCTGAGAACTGGTTTTGGAGCTTCTCAGAGTACAGTCGTTTGGCCTCTTTCACTGCCTTGCCAAACTTGTACTTTGCCTCTCTGTATATGTCTTTGTCCCCACTCCTGAAGGCCTTTTCCTTATCCAGTCTTAACCTTCTGAGTTTAGCTGTGAACCAGGGTTTGTCGTTGTTGTAACTCACCCTGGTGTATGATGGTACACAGCTGTCCTCACAGAAGCTGATGTAGGAAGTCACAGCCTCTGTGTACTCGTCCAGACTGTTGGTAGAAGTCCTGAACACATCCCAGTCTGTACAGCCTAAACACGCCTGGAGATTCTCCACAGCCTCACTGCTCCACTTCCTTGTCGTCCTCACAACAGGTTTGCAGAGCTTTAGTTTCTGCCTGTATGCAGGAATCAGGTGGACCATGATGTGGTCAGATTGGCCCAGTGCAGCACGTGGGACGGCGTGATAAGCGTCTCTGATGGTGGTGTAACAGTGATCCAGAATGTTGTCCTCTCTGGTCGGACATTTTATAAACTGTCTGTATTTGGGGAGTTCGTGGGTGAGATTACCTTTGTTAAAGTCGCCAACGACGATAACTAAGGAGTCCGGGTTGGTCCGCTCCACACTCAGTATCTGGTCGGCGAGCATGCGCTGTGCGACCTGCACGTTAGCTTGCGGCGGGATGTAAACACCGACCAGGATGAACGAAGCGAACTCACGGGGGGAATAGAAAGGCTTACAGTTTAAGATGAAGGCTTCCAGGTCTGGAGAACAGTGCTGCTGAATCACTGTCACGTCGTTGCACCAACCACTGAGTTCCAAAGAGTTATTCAAAATGTCTTGAACTCAACGATCTTTCTGCTGTGTGTTACACAATTATTAAACAAATAGATGTTTCAGATTAACCACTGGAATACTGATGAATGTAAAATGAAATAAAAAAAGATACACAAGTGCAGATTATTTAGAAATGTGTAATATTTTGCATCATATGTTACATGCATCTCTGCAACCGGGTATAAGGTGCTGTGAAAAAGCACTCCGTCACAGTTATCTTCTGTGTTTGTCTTTTTTCTTTTACACTTTATTGCTTCAGAACATCAAACCAATTTTGTGATCAAACAAAGATGACCCAAGTAAATATAAAAAGGTGTTTTCAAATGGTGATTTACATTTTTTATGGGAAAGGAGAAACCAACCTCGCCCTGAGTAAAAAGTAATTACCCTCTCTTCTTAACTGGTTGTGCCAACTATGCAACAACTGCTGTCAAGCTGTTTAAGCTTCAGACCAGCTTAAACAGCTTGTTTAGAGTCATGACACAGCATCTTAATAGGATCACGGTCCAGACTTTGACTAGGCAACTTTGGATTTGCTTGAGCTTAAGGTCAGCTTAAGATCAGGTCTCTCTGGTAAATAAGAACACACGTCCCAATGAGACTACATGTATAAATAAAGGTTTAATAATCACTGGTCATTCTTTTTAATTCTTCTGGGGGGGAAAACATTCCCAGACCATCACACTACCACTGCCATGTTTGACTGTCTGTATGATGTTCTTTATCTGAAATGTTGTGTTAGTTTTACATCCTTTTTTTATCCATATTTTCAGTGACGTTACCCACCAATGTTGAAACATGGATAAAAAATAAACTTCTTTCAGATTTTAAAGTGACAGCATCACAGGAGAGGATTATTGACACACTAAAAAACACAATTAAAAACTCTAAAGTCTCTGTAAATGCTTTGTAATGTTCTAAAATCATATTTACCAACATACACTGTGTTGCCAAAAGTATTTGTCTGTCTACTTTTACATGTACATGAACTATGATGATATCCTATTCTTAATCTATGAGGTCCAGTTTGTTGATGGACCCACCGTAACCAGCAATAGCAACTTTAACTATTCTGTAAACATCTTTACAAGGTTTAGGAGTGTGTTTATAGTTAGATGAGAAAACCAGAATTGCAGCTTCTGCTCTTATTCATCCCTAAGGTGTTCAAGAAGGTTAAAGTTAGACCTCTGTGCAGGCCAGTCAAGTTTCTCCATACCAAACTTTATACACTTGCAGCCATAGAAGTGATTGGAAAACCGGAATTCATTGATCCGGTGGTGTGACCCAATACTTTTGGCAACATAGTGTAAGTAATATGGAGGGCCAGGAGAGTCACTGAAAAAGAAATACAACCATTTCAAATTAATCATTTAAATGATACAATTAGAAATCCAATTTGAAAAGCATTTTGTACTTGCACATTTTTAATTTAATTATTGAAGAGGAATTGTAAATTGTATTTATTCATCCATTAATAAATACAGCAATTTGAACATGAATTTTCAAATCCTATTTCTAAATGGAGATTTAAAAAACACAATTAAAAAATCTGATTATAAATACTTCTTATCAAACATTTAAAAAGGTTTTTCCTTTTTCCATTTCCGTTTTCTTTTTCACTTTACATTTTCAAATCCTTTTTGCAATTGCATTTTTTTTAACTTTACGATCTCCATTTAGTATTTCCGTGACCCTTGTGGTCCCAGAGCACAATGAAAACCAAATTAAACCAATCACAGTTGCTCCTCAGATGTAACCGACTCTCTTATTGGTTAGACAGCCACACTTGGATCACAACACTGTTGGCTGTCTAACCAATGAGAGAGCCGGTTTAGAAATAGGATTTGAAAATACATTTTCAAATACATTTTCAAATTGCAGTTTTTAATAATGGATTAATAAATACAATTTACAATTCCTCTTTAGTAATTCAATTTAAAATGTGCAATTACAAAACTCTTTTCAAATTGAATTTCTAATTGTATCATTTAAATGTAAAATTTTAAATGGTTGTATTTCTTTTTCAGTGACTCTCCTAGTCCTGCATAAAGTAACAGTCGCATATCAAAAGGGATCAGGCAGTCACTTATCACTAAACGAAAAACATCTGTTCAGTCTGGAAAATCTCGACTCCTATGCACCAATGTCCGTAAGAGAGATCTGCAGTCGCAGACTGTTAAATCTCCTTAACAGGAATCCACAATTCATGTTGGTCATGATCTCATGGTATGTACAGTACATTCTGTTTAAAAAGTCTGCAGTTTTTCACACAAAAACATTGAGATTCATACATATATATCCTATTAATTATAACTGTAAACATCCCTGAAAAAGGTCAGTCACAGCAGGCTAAACGTTTTCCTATTTTAGAGGCTAAGTTGCCTCTGCATAAGTTGCCTATAAGTATTACGGATCAGAAACAGGCGGACCCAAGTTTCAGCCAGACACAGTACTGAAAATTTAAAAGGTTTATTCAGCCACAGGAAAACGTCACTCAGGTAAAACTCCACACAGCTGAATCACTGCTTTTGTCTTGAGTAGAACTTGAAACTCAGAGGGGAAACCTTGGTGGGTGGCAGGCAGTGATCTCCACAGCACAGGTAAGATGTGACTTCAGGCTGAATAATCCAAGGGCAAGGCTGGCTCAATAATCCGAGGACAGCAACAGGGTCAATGATCGGAACAAGAGACGTCAGGCAAGGGGCAGGCAGAGGCATAAACCAGATGTAGGAAACAGGGTCAAAAATCAAAATCCAAATAGTCCGACAGGGAGCAGGCAGAGAGGCAAAATCCAAGAAGCAAGGCAAGGTCAAGAAACAATGATCAGACAGGAAGGAACGTTGGATATCTATTCACACGATGGCTTTCAAAAATCTGGCATCATCTGCTTGTCAGAGTCAGTATATATCAGGGAAGACACAGGTGCTTGGCATGCCACAGATTGTACTGCACTGCAGCAGTCACCAGGTGCATCTCATCTGCTGATTGCAGCCAGGGAGACAGGGTAGAGCAGACGTGCCAGAATCATAACAGTACCCCCCCTCTAAGGTCCGGCTCCTGACGGACCACGAGGCTGATCAGGATGGAGACGATGAAACTCACGAATTAGGTCCTTATCAAGGATGAACCTCGTAGGAATCCAAGTCCGCACCTCGTTCCCATAGCCCTCCCAGTCAACCAGGTATTGCAATCCATGTCATCTTCGCCTGGACCTGAGAATGCGCCGGACCGAGAACACTGGGCAACCATCAATGACTCGGGCGGGTGGAGAAGGCCCGGAGGTGGGCCCGAGTTGGGGCTCCACGAAGGGCTTGACCTGGTACTTAGGGGCAGGGGTCCGTCTCCGGTTGGCCGTTCTTGACTGAACCAGTGACATTCTGATCATCGACCTACTGGCCTTTCTCCATATTCTTTGGCACCTTAGGGCATCGTTCCTGCTCCTGACCTCATTCTCTGCAATTTTCTTACCCTTCTCCAGTTCATGAATTGTCTTTCCTGTTTCACTAATATGCTCAGTCAATTCACTTATTTCCTGTTGCAGGTTCTTGTTCTCCCTCTTCAGGGTCTCCAGGTGGCCCAGAGCTTCTTCATAGGAGTTTTTAATTTTGAACATCTCTGTGTTCAAAGCGCGTGCCTCCTTCTGAGCTCCTTCCAGCTCGGCTTGACTCTCTTCATACTTAGTTCTCCACTGAGCCACCTCGCTGTTAGCCTTGGATATAGCACGCTGCAGCTCAGCTTTGGCCTCCTGCTCTTCATCATACTGCTCTCTGAGCAGATCACAGTCATGACGAGCTGACTGAACAGCGTTCTTTGCCTTAATCTTATTAAATACTTCTTTTAGATCATGGTATTCTTGAGGTATCTTGGATAAATCCGGGTATGTCTCCTTGACCTCATTCTCCGCGCTGACCTCCATAGCAGCAGACAAAAGGCAGGCAGTGGAGCATGACTCAGACCAACCCCGAATTTCTTTCTTTTTCCAGTCAATGTGAGGGTTGTGTTTCTGCAACCAGGAGGCCCCTAGGACAACAGGAAGTTCAGGTGAATTTATGAACATGAAGGTTACCTTCTCTTGATGATTACCTCCAACTGTTAAGGTAATCTCCTCCGTCCTGAGGTGTGAATTGTTCATGCTGTGACCATCCAATGCTAGCACTTTACGTGTGTCAGCTGACGGAATGAGCTTTATGTTGTTCTTATTGGCGAATGCTTCATCCATGAATTCAGTGTCTGCTCCTGA
The DNA here is from genome assembly GCF_021462225.1 of Girardinichthys multiradiatus. Lineage (NCBI taxonomy): Eukaryota > Metazoa > Chordata > Actinopteri > Cyprinodontiformes > Goodeidae > Girardinichthys > Girardinichthys multiradiatus. Next base: position 8,594,099 of record NC_061799.1, read on the forward strand.
ATCAATAAACACGGCCCCCTGCAGAGACATGGAAGAGGTTTGAAAACAAGCAGGAAATAAGAAGGAGGAGGCGGTTAGCTAACTTCGGCTCAGTAGAAACCTCCCTTCCTCTGCTGAGCCTGTCCTTTTTAATGGACACCTGAGTGCTAAATGTCCCTTCTCTCCACAATAAAAACAGAGCTTGAATCTTCTCCGACGATCCTTCTCTTCAGGGGTAATCTTTGTTCTGCCCAACTGCATGAGAGAGACTAAAGTACACCCTTCAATCAAACTTTTTGACAGGTGACCTTTGACCTTAAGGGGGGTCATGGCGCCATGGGGGTGGGGAGGTCATGGGGTCAACGGGGGGGGGGGTAACCGTGGATGCTGATTGGTTGTCGTCATTAAGGGCGAAACCTTAAATGAGCCAATGAAAACACAGGGGGTGTGTTTAAAGGGTGTTACGGGGAAGGCCTTAAATGAGCCAATGAAAACACAGGGGGTGTGTTTAAGGGCGTTACGGGGAAGGCCTTAAATGAGCCAATAATAATACAGGGGTGTGTTTAAGGGTGTTATTAATAATCTGTATGTTTTTCAGGCTTTAATACATCTAAAAAAAAAAAAAAAAAGACATGCATTCTTTTTATATTTTAAAGGTATAATCAACTTAATATCAACCTGTCACATGAAATCCTATGAAATGAAATGTGTAACCTGACAGAATTGTAAGTTCATTTTGCTTTACAGCAGGACCTATTTGCTGAATATATGAGCCAGTCTAAATCAGTTCAAAATAGAAAAGACCTAAAAAGTAAATAAAAGATTGTGCTTCCCTACATCGATGGAACGAGCAAAACCTTCCACTTCTGCGTCAACAGACTGGAAAGCAGGAGAAAGAGGTAAGACAAATATGAGATTAACAGAAAAAAAAAACTTTACGAACCCTCAGTATACTGTTTCCAAGTTATAAATTGACTCTAGCAATGATGTGTTTGTTTTGAATCATGAGAGACTCCATTTTAGGAAAAAGAAAAGATAATTTTAGTTACCTGTAACTTTTCTAAAACATTTTCTTTTCATCTTAGAGCAAATGTTATTGAGAGACTTACTGAAACAATTATTCTTTAACTGAAGTCACAGTCAACATCACCCCTCGGCCTTCTGATTCAGTTTCCTGACCAAGTGTGTGACACAGGGCAATAAAGTAATTAGAACTCTCTCAACCCCTCCAAAAAGAGGATATACATAGGTGAGAACCTCCAGGGGCTGATGAATATCAAAGTTTTTGCCGGTTTCTCATTGCCAATACGTACTTCTAGTTTTTGGAGACACAGCGTCTCCATGTCAGACATCACTGGCTTATGTCTACGAGAAAACAGTGTAATGAATAGCCAATATGATTATTGGGCCTCTTTTTGCATTTCAGTGTGCTGGCTGTGTACATCACCGTCAGGTTTGCTACAGCTAAAAAAGGTTTAAACTTGTTACAAAGAAAAATACTAGTAGAACTCTAGTTTAAACTTGTTACATTGAAAAATACCAGTACTGACAAGAAAAATGTCGGTAAATATTTCAGGAAACCAGGAAATTGCTCCATCTGCTTCTAATGATTCACAGAAGTACAACGACATCTTTAAAAGTAAGTAAGTAAGTATTCATCTTTAAGAAATCATTAAATGCATGTGAATGTTCTCTAATATTGTTTTATATATATATATATATATATATATATATATATATATATATATATATTGTTTCTTTGTCATAGAACCCACCACTGATGACCTTGAGGATTTCATCTTGACACAATCAGAATATGGTAAGTAAATGTTAAATGCAAAAAATATTTTATAGTTAACCCTTGACAATGTTTCAATTTATAGATTTGATGAGAGAGGTAAACCCGAATGATCAAGTTGAAGGGATCAGTGGCTAGAATCGACAGTCAAAATTGAGAAGGCGAATTATTTCCAAACAAGAAAAACCCCCAACAACATCTGAACTTTCTTCTAACAAAGAATTAAAATCTGAATCGTTAATTACGCCTCCGCAAATTATCATCATTTCCCCTGAAGACACACCGGATAAGTTACCAGCAGCTCCCAGGCCAGAAAGTAAGCCCTAAAAACTATTTGTTTTCTTTGGGAGTGAATGTATTTATTTATGTGTTATTAGAGACTTGTTTTAAACCTCGGATACAACTGTTTACAGATTCGACGGTGAGTGTACCTCTGGAAGAAACAGCAGCACCAGCTGATCTGATCAAGCAAACTAAAGAGCAGCAAGGTGTGTAAAAATAAATAAAAAACAACAATATATATATATATATATATATATATATATATATATATATATGTATTTTAAGCATAGTTCAATAACATATCATATAAATCTGTTTACAGATACACCCAAAGATGTCACACTGAAACCGCCCACCAGAAGGTCACTTTTCAAAGATCAGGACAGCGTTCAACACAAGAGCATCAGTCCAGTACAACAAGAATCGAAATCTGGAGGTTTTATCGCACAGACTCGGAGTAAGATAAAAATTCGTTTATAAACCTACAAGTAATAAAGTTATAGGGGTTCACTTCCCCCTTAAAAAACTTGTTTATTTTAAAAACTATTATCGTTTATTTATGAACGCTGTGCTGCGCAGCGTAAGGTAACTTTATTTTATTCTGTTTTTACAGAATATTTAACCCCGGCCAAAAGACAGCGACTCTCTGCTCTGCATACCAGAGCAACGCTTGTGAGAGGTTTAATAAGCGGTACGTTTTAATTCATACCTACTGAATTAATTGGAATTCCCCTTTTTTTTCAGCTTTAATGTGTTTATTTCAATATATATATATATATATATTTTTTTTTTTTGTTGTTGTTCATTCTCCTTACAGAGGTAACGTTGATGGTAGGACAGATTGGTTCCAGACCCGGACAGCGCAGAAAGAAAGTTTCTACAGCCGCACGGAATCGTCGAAATAAGGCCTCATCTTTAACGCTTCTCGCGGCATGTGAGATTTTGTTACAGAAGCAGTTTGGTGACATCAAGGTGATTTTAAACTGAAGTGATCACTGTGTTTTTTTTTTTCTGTAGGTTTATTTGATTTTTCTTATGTTCATATAAAATGGATAACCGAATCAGACTTGCCCTGGACGAAATAAGAAATTTAGTAAATGAGCTTGACGAAATCCCTATACCTGCACATGTTTTAGAGGATGAATCATCTCTTGTTAACAACCATAATGAAGATCAGCACGATGACTTTTTAAACTTAATCAATCAGGCTCTTGAAGATTTAAATAGGCCGTTACCACCTGACCAAAATTTAAACTTATTAGAACAGGCTGTTGAAGATTTAAATAGAGCACCGTCTCCACTCAGCATTCAGCAAAATGAATCAGCTGACTTACAAAATCCTTCAACGTCACACGCCGCTGATCATACTGGGCAGCATGGGGGTAATTTCAATCAGGAGGTAGCGGTCAGTTCTGATGAAATAGGGCGAGATCCTCCAGCGGTGGTTGAACGTGAACGTTTTAATAACCATGAAATAAGGAGACCTTTTACCATCCCGCCGCTCTGTCCAGGAAATGTTCCAGATTTAGCAGCATTCTATACAAACATCATGCATATTCTCATTGAATTAGCCGACGCTGCAAGATCTTTAACCAGACGTAACGACGTTGTGCAGCTGGAATTAATGGGTGAAAATCTCAATCGTCACGTCACATTGACTGTTACAGATGATGGAAATATGATCCTGCCTGCTTTTGAGAACTTTCTAGATGATTTAATACAATCGAATGCAGATGTACCTGTAGATAATAACCTAGAATTTGTTCTTCAGGTAGTTAATAATCCAACTGGAGGATCTAAACGTAAGGCTGCAGGAACGTTAGACTGTGAACTGATTAATAAGAAAATACGTCATCTGTATGTTGTAGATAATACCGGTAATCAGTTATGCTTTGCAATTTGCCTCGCACACGTCTCTGATCCAGAGCTTACGGATGGCCGTGCTGTAGAACTGGGGAGGAAATGGCAGCATCAGGCAGGCCTCGATGAGCAGACAGCAGTTACTTTTAGTGATATTGGTAAATTTGAAAACATTCTGAAGAGAAAAATTGTAGTGTTTCACAGAACCACAGGCTCTACAGCTCTGTGTAAATTTGAGACCAGTTTCCCTGATCGTTCAAACCCTCTGTTTTTGCTGTTATTTCAAGGTCATTACTATGGGATAAAAAATCTCAAAGGTTTTATGGGATGCAGATATATTTGTAATTACTGTTACGCCAACTATGAGAATGCAAACACACACCATTGTGAAGGTTATTGTTCAGTGTGTCAGACATATACAGGTCCTTCTCAAAATATTAGCATATTGTGATAAATGTTAAATTGTCATGATGAAAATTTAACATTTATATATTTTAGATTCATTGCACACTAACTTAAATATTTCAGGTCTTTTATTGTCTTAATACGGATGATTTTGGCATACAGATCATGAAAACCCAAAATTCCTATCTCACAAAATTAGCATATCATTAAAAGGGTCTCTAAACGAGCTATGAACCTAATCATCTGAATCAACGAGTTAACTCTAAACACCTGCAAAAGATTCCTGAGGCCTTTAAAACTCCCAGCCTGGTTCATCACTCAAAACCCCAATCGTGGGTAAGACTGCCGACCTGACTGCTGTCCAGAAGGCCACTATTGACACCCTCAAGCAAGAGGGTAAGACACAGAAAGAAATTTCTGAACGAATAGGCTGTTCCCAGAGTGCTGTATCAAGGCACCTCAGTGGGAAGTCTGTGGGAAGGAAAAAGTGTGGCAGAAAACGCTGCACAACGAGAAGAGGTGACCGGACCCTGAGGAAGATTGTGGAGAAGGGCCGATTCCAGACCTTGGGGGACCTGCGGAAGCAGTGGACTGAGTCTGGAGTAGAAACATCCAGAGCCACCGTGCACAGGCGTGTGCAGGAAATGGGCTACAGGTGCCGCATTCCCCAGGTCAAGCCACTTTTGAACCAGAAACAGCGGCAGAAGCGCCTGACCTGGGCTACAGAGAAGCAGCACTGGACTGTTGCTCAGTGGTCCAAAGTACTTTTTTCGGATGAAAGCAAATTCTGCATGTCATTCGGAAATCAAGGTGCCAGAGTCTGGAGGAAGACTGGGGAGAAGGAAATGCCAAATTGCCAGACGTCCAGTGTCAAGTACCCACAGTCAGTGATGGTCTGGGGTGCCGTGTCAGCTGCTGGTGTTGGTCCACTGTGTTTTATCAAGGGCAGGGTCAATGCAGCTAGCTATCAGGAGATTTTGGAGCACTTCATGCTTCCATCTGCTGAAAAGCTTTATGGAGATGAAGATTTCATTTTTCAGCACGACCTGGCACCTGGTCACAGTGCCAAAACCACTGGTAAATGGTTTACTGACCATGGTATCACTGTGCTCAATTGGCCTGCCAACTCTCCTGACCTGAACCCCATAGAGAATCTGTGGGATATTGTGAAGAGAACGTTGAGAGACTCAAGACCCAACACTCTGGATGAGCTAAAGGCCGCTATCGAAGCATCCTGGGCCTCCATAAGACCTCAGCAGTGCCACAGGCTGATTGCCTCCATGCCACGCCGCATTGAAGCAGTCATTTCTGCCAAAAGATTCCCGACCAAGTATTGAGTGCATAACTGTACATGATTATTTGAAGGTTGACGTTTTTTGTATTAAAAACACTTTTCTTTTATTGGTCGGATGAAATATGCTAATTATGTGAGATAGGAATTTTGGGTTTTCATGAGCTGTATGCCAAAATCATCCTTATTAAGACAATAAAAGACCTGAAATATTTCAGTTAGTGTGCAATGAATCTAAAATATATGAATGTTAAATTTTCATCATGACATTATGGAAAATAATGAACTTTATCACAATATGCTAATATTTTGAGAAGGACCTGTAAATATATGCAAGAAATTAGCAATCCTGTAACCTGTGCAGGCTGTCAAAGAATCTGTCGTAATTCTTCATGTTTCAGCAGACACAGGGAACCGCGCAACAGAAATAGTGCTGAAAGGCCTATGAGTGACTGTGAGTTGGTAAAACTATGTAAAATATGCAAAAGGATATACATTATTCCAATCAGTAAACTGAATAAACCACACGTGTGTCATGTAAAATGCTGTATTTGCAGTGAAAATGTACCTCCCAGTCTAGACATTACATGCGATGATCATAAGTGCTACATTCAGCCTTGCAGTGCAATTAATCAGCTTGATGATAAACTGATTTTTTATGATTTTGAATGCTTCGTCAATGAGAGCGGCGTGCATACCCCCTTTCTGGTCTGTGCTAAAACATTGAAAGGTGATGAATGGCATGCTTATGGGTTAGACTGCACACAAAAATTACTTCTACATTTCAGGAGGCCGATGTACAAAGGATTCACTTTAATAGCGCACAACGCGCGTGGGTATGACAGCTACCTGATTCTCACAGCTATGCTGCAGTTAGGCATTAAACCTCATCTCATCATGCTAGGAAGTAAAGTTCTCTGTTTAACCGACCCTGATTACAGGCTAAAATACATTGATAGCCTGTCCTTCATGTGTATGAAGCTGAGTGCCATGCCGAAAGCGTTAGGCTTTACTGATCAAAGCAAGGTTTTTTTTCCCCCACCTATTCTCCTCCGAAGAGCGCCTCCGGTACGTGGGGTCATATCCTGCTTCATCCTGCTACGCTGTAGAACGCATGAGTCTTCAAGAACAACAGGTGTTTAACAGCTGGTACAGAGAAGCGAGCAAAGAGGTCTTTGACTTTGAGAAAGAAGCTATTCGTTATTGTAAAAATGACGTTGAAATTATTTCTCAAGGCTGCTTAAAATTCAGAGACGAGTTCTTTAAGGAGACAAGTGTGGATCCGTTTAAATGCATCACGATAGCATCTGCGTGCATGAAGGTTTTTGTAACCAATTTCCTTCCTCCTCAAACCTTAGCCATTCCCTCACCTCTGGATTACAGACGTAGCAGTAAAACGTTCTCCAGCGCGTCCATTCAATGGCTCGGCTGGATTGCAGACAGCATAACCATATTTATCGAGCATGCATTAAATAGGGATGAAAAGAAGATTGGTCCATACTCTGTCGATGGGTATGCAGAGATTAACGGTGTCAAAGTTGCGTTTGAATTTTACGGCTGTTTTTTCCATGGCTGTAAAAAGTTTTACATGCCTCATGACAAGTGTCCGTTGAGAGGGGTCGCATTTGAACAGTTTTACGCAGCCACTGTTGAGAGAAGCAAGGTGTTCCAAACTGTGTACGGCCTTCGTCTCGAGGTCATTTGGGAGCATGAGTGGACTGAGATGAAAAAAAAACCACCCGGGGGTGATCAGCTTTCTTGAGAAAGTTAATGCACCCGAACCGTTATCACCCCGGGATGCTCTGTATGGTGGACGCACCTGCCCTATGAGACTGAGGTACACAGCGCCGGGTGAAACTGTATACTATGTGGATTACACATCTCTGTACCCTTATGTAAACGCCAATTGCGTTTTTCCCCTCGGTCACCCCACCATCATATGCAAAGATTTTGATGACCCCAGCAGTATAATCAAAGCTGTGGTCTACCCCCCACGAGGGCTCTTTTTCCCTGTTTTGCCTTACAGAACATCCCAAGGTAAACTGGTGTTTACTCTCTGCCGCACATGTGCTGAAATAAATAACCAGTCAGGTCCCTGCATGCACAATGATGAGGACAGAGCTCTGACGGGTGTGTGGGTGAGTGTAGAGTTTAGTAAAGCGTTGCAGTGTGGTTATCGCCTTGCTAAAATCACAGAGGTGTGGCATTTTGAAAAGAGCAGTGACACAATCTTCAAAGGGTATATCAACACCTTCCTGGAGGGTAAACAGGAGGCTTCAGGCTACCCGTCTGAAGCAGTGGATCAGGAGAGCAAGTCAAAGTATGTAAGAGACTACAAACTCCATCAGGGTATTCAATTAGACCCTGAGAGAATTGAGTTAAACCCTGCCAAAAGGCAGGTTGCAAAATTGATCTGTCTCAGACCACAGTCATCAGTAACCCTGAAGAATTTTTCAGCTTCATGTTCTCGAGTAAATATAGAGTTAACTATTTTCATTTTTTCAACCCTGAAATGTGTGTAGTGCAGTGGAACTACAGCAAACGTGTCATATATCCACCAAGCAAGGCAAACAATGTGTTTATTGCAACATTCACCACCGCTTACGCACGTTTAAAACTTCTCAGCATGGAGAAGTTACAGGACAGATTGATTTATATTGACACGGACAGTTTGATTTATGTGACAAAAAGTGGTGAAACTCCTCTGGAATTGGGGAATTATCTGGGTGATCTTACTGACGAGTTAGATGGTGACAGCATTTCGGAGTTTGCATCGACAGGACCCAAGAGTTATGCATACCAGACCAAAAACCGTCAAAAAGTAGTGATACGTGCTAAAGGCATCACTCAGACGCATGAATGCAGCGAGAGGGTAAATTTTGACAGCATCAAAGGGCTGGTCGAGGGCTACTTACAGAGGTCAAGGGAGGGTTTCATTGAAATTCCACAACACACGATCAGGAGGGATAAAAAGAGATTCCGTTTGACAAACGCAACATTTCTTAAAAAGTTTCGGTTGGTCTATGATAAGAGACGTCTTTTTTCTGACGGGACAACTCTGCCTTTTGGTTATTAAGAAGAAGAAGAAATAAAATAAAAAGTTCCATGGATTTACAGGAGATTGATTTTGATCCTAGATTTAGAGCACCTTTCTCATGTATGATAGTTGGACCCAGCGGCTGCGGGAAAACTTTCTTTGTAAAAAGTATTTAACAAAATTGTAATCATGTCATGGATGTTGCACCTGAAAATATTGTATGGATTTACACTTCTTTTCAACCCATGTATGCTGAATTGCAGAAGATGAATAAAAATACTACCTTTGTGGAAGGATTGCCTCATTCTTTTGAAGATGAAAACCTGTTTCCTCCTGATCAGAATCATCTGATTATTCTAGACGATGTTATCGCTCAAGACTCAGATGATGAAAACGCGATGAAGGTCTTTACCCAGTTTCGTCACCATCGTATTATGAGCGTCATGATGCTGACTCAGAATGTTTTTCACCAGGAAAAGTTCAGTCGCACCATCAGCCTGAACGCTAATTATATGGTGTTGTTTAAAAACCCGAGAGATAAGCTGCAGCTGAATATACTGGCCCGCCAAATGTTTCCATCTCAAAAGGGTCTCTTCTTGGAGAGTTTTGAAGACGCAACGAGAGAAGCTCATGGATATTTAATCATCGATTTTACACCTACCTGCCCAGAACATTTCAGACTGAGAACGGGGATACTTCCTCAGCAGTGGCCTGCTGTGTACGTACCCAGAACAAAGTAAGTCATCATGTCTGCGCGTATAAAAAGTAATTTACCATTATTCAGAGCTTTGTACCAGGCCTGTCCACAGAAACGTAAAGATATTCTCGCACACTGCTCTCCCGACTTTATTCAGGCTCTGTGCGAGATTGCTCTGAATATCTTAAAAGGTAACATTAAACTATCGCCCTCTCAACACTGACAATTGAAAAAGCAGAGAAAAATCATCAGATTGTTGGGTGACAAAAGAACCGGAATAAAAACTAAACAGCTGGCTCTCAAAAAGAAACGAGGTGGTTTTATTCTCCCCATCTTAACGGCTCTTGCTCCCTTGATCGGTGATCTAGTGGGTGGAATCATCAGGAGATAATGTCTCTCAGAACATCGCAGAAGATGTTTCTCATTTCACCTCATCAATTCAAGCGTCTGACCCAGTCAGACACGTCCATCAGACAGACGGCGGAGGAGAATTTGGATGCTGAAATGAGAGCGATATTAAACGAGCCGGGTTTGACTTCTTATGAAAAAATCAAGAGATACGATGCTCTTCTCCAGAGGTATCTGACTCTACTCAAGCAAGGTGTGAGAGAAGAACAGCGGGTGAGTTTGACGCTGCAGCGTGACACAGAGGTTCCTGAACATGAGCGGTCCCAAGAAAAACAAGGCCCGGGGCAGGACGAGGCCCCTAAGGATCAGGTTCTTACGGAAGTACTGAAAAGCCTACCGAAGCATAACCGTGAAAAGGCTGACTACATTTTGATGAAATTATCCGAAAGAAGTGAGAGTTGGACTTCGCGAGGTGAATTTGTATTTAAAGGAAATGTTATAAAAGGGTCCCACATGATTGATTTGTTGAAAAATCTCATGCTTCCGTTTAAAAAATCTGGAGCATCACAAACCCGAGGATGGTCTGATTTTCTACACTCCATGTCAGAAGTAAACATCCCCATATCTTCAGTCATTAACCCTTATGCTTGTGCAGAATATAGACGTTTCAAAACAGAGGGTACATCGATTGAAAATGGGGTTACACCCCCCAGCGTTAAGCAGAGAAGAAAAAGAAGAAGAAGGCAGATAACTCATTCTCCCTACTGGTCGAGATCTGAGCTGGAAGATAAAAATGCTGATGGGAGATCAAAAAGGTCTCTTCGTAAGACGACACTACCACCCCGATGGATTACATTTTCACCATAAACCGTTATAAGAAAATGAAACATGTAGCCTATTTCTTTTATTCAATAAAATATTTATTGATTATATTTTCAAGTCTAGCTTCGTTCTCTACTTCACACACTAACATATGATGTCATTACACAAATATTAAATCATAAGAAAAAAACAAACAATGAAAAAAAAAAAAAAAAGACAATTTAAATTCCATAACAATCCAGAAACATCTCCAAAGAACATGTTCCGTGAGTATAAAATGTACAACTTTGATTAACGACACATTTCTGATATTTTTTCACAAAGTTAGATACCATTAAATCATTCTTAATCACATCTCCAGTGTATTTTGACAACACTTGCTGCAGTGATAATCCGCACGCTATATGACATAGACAGAGTGTTTTGAAGCTGATTATTATGATACAGTATTTTTGAGGATCTGTCTTCTAAAAATGTTACGATGCTTGACGGGTAGAACTCGAAATCCGGAGAGAATCCATAAGAGTCAAAAAAGCTGGATTGACCATTCTCATCCAAAGTCAGAGCTAACCAGTGTTCTCCAGGCATGTGTGAAGGATGTGTGTTCACAATAAAGTAGGCCGGCCTTGGGAATTTGTCAGCTAGCAGCGGCAGCTGGTCGCACGGCCACACACCACAAAACAAATCTCCCAGCAGATGATGCAGCAGGTTTTCAATTTTATGATTATTCATGTCTGATTAGATTAATAAAAATCCAACAGCACACGCCTCTTTGAATCAATCTCTAAAATAGAGTCATAACAAGCGTATATGATCAGCGTGGTGGTATGAGGCAACGGGTTTCTGAAACGCATTTCCAGTCTTAAATTCCCACTGGAAACTGGAGATAGAGCATCTGTGTCCTCACCCAGGTTAAGATTAAATGCGAATAGAAAGTATCCTTGATTAAATTCCTGACGTGTTATACTCAGCGGAAGATCTTTTAGATGTCGTCCTGTAGCCGTAAACAAGTTGTAATACTCTCTCACTGAATGACCTTGGTTAAAATTGGGCTGGAAGGCCTTAGCTGGAATTTGTCTGCCATCCTTACACAAAGCTAAATATTCCATATCAAAATGATTAAAGTCAAACGGATTGAGATTGTGTGTTCCTGTAAAAGCATCATGATCCAGTAATGCAATCACCACATACTTGGGAAAGATGCCTAAGAAAAGATTCTCTTGGTTGCATACCCTTGAATTTTCAGGGATGGAATAAGTTTTTACATTCACACGTGAAAGTGGATACAGAGCATTTGCCTTCATTAAAGCTGAAGCGTGCCCCAGTCGTACAGCTGGAGAGACAGAAACTTTTTTGATGATAAGAGAGGCTCCTAATATCCTAAGTTTGTAAGTGGAGTCTCTTGCTGCCATGAGACAAAAGGCATCGTTGGCTCTTGTAAGTTTAATTTTGAGGTCAACAGAGTTTAAAAGAAGTCTCTCACAGAAAAATATGTCTGCATGCAGGGGGCCTAGGAGATGTACCTCCCTGGAATTTGCCGTAAAGCCTGCTCTGCTATTAAGGCCTTGATTAGGGCCGTTAGTTGTAACAATAGAGTTCAGAGCCCTGGCTGTGTCTTTATAAAAAAGACCAGAGCTAAACTGGCTTTTTAAAGAATCCTCAGAAAAGTTTAACAATGTCTCAATCATGGCTCTATATGGATGTGTAGCGCTGGATTGTGAAATCAATCAATCTCCGAGAGTGACGTCACACTGACTGAAGATGGTGTTTAACGGGTAGTTGATGAGCCCTACCGGTGCATCATCCGGCAGGTTTGTTCCATCCTCGTTAGTAATTTTCACTCTGAGATGCAACAGCGTATCGTTGAGATCTAGATACTTTTCTCCATCTCCCGGAATGAAAAACTCAATCGGGCCTCCATCGGTGATTGCTGATAAAGGCTGGATCTCGGTGTAAATTTTATCTTCGATCGATAGCTGCGTCATCGGGGCAGAAAATAAGTCCAGCTCTGCCAGCATGCACTCTGATGATTTTTTATGTAAAAGAGCCATTATTTAAATATATCAAAACTTGCGGAGGACTTCCTTCCTCTTCGTTTGTCAGCTCCGACTGATCTCCTTTTTCGTGCTTGTCGTTGCTTTTTAACCATCCTTAAACGATCACCAGGGGGTCTTGTTCTGGGTCTTTTGGATAAAACCATAATTCCTGAACCTTCTTGACCTTCGGTGCGTGTAGAACCACTCATTTCACTCACGGCTCTACCGATGACATCAGAAGCTATATTTGATGCAGCTGTTTTAAGATGGGGGTTTGCAATAGCAAATCCTTTTTTAACCAGAGGGGATACGAAGCGGAATAATTTTGAAAATAATGATCCAATTCCTCGTCCGTACATGACCTGGGCCCCATAAAACCCTGGCAGATTACCACCTGATTGACTTACATAGTAATTTACAAAGCGATTTGGATCACGTCTCAGATTTAGCTGTGCCATGTTCTCTCTTGCCTGCTTGATGCAGTGTTGAAGGACCAGGGTAATATGAATGATAACCAATCAGTCTTAGAGGTTATATACATATCTCTGGAATAGTTTATACAAATAAAATTTATCTCAGGCTACGTTGTGATATCACCGGTCTGAAGTGTAGTCTTATGACGGTCTTTCCATAGACGAAATTTACAGGAACGTTTTGGTCCGATTCAATTTCTATATTGATATTTTCAATATGTCTTCTGGAGACTGGAAGGTAGTGGGCGGGGTTAAACGTCTGAGTAATCATATCACTGAATGTGCCTTGTACTTTGACGGTCCGCAGTAAAGGTGCAAAAGTGTCGCCTACTATTTGAGGGCTGACCACGTCGCTGTAACAGTATAGGTGATAGAAACCAGCCTTTATATCCGCCGGAAAAGGAGCCAGTTTTGGTTCAGATACATGAATCCATTCCCCTGGTTTCACGCCCATCATATAAGCTAGAGTGCTGAAGAAGCGTATTTCATACGGACTGCTTGCTTGAAATGCAAATCTCTTTAGAACTTTGGGGATACCCGAGTTCATTTTTTTAAAAAACAGTTCCATCTCTGTCTCGAGTTGAATAACGCTGTTATAGTAGCCACTTCTGATCCTTTGCGTATTGATCTCCACATCACCAACCTTCCTCCATTCAAAGTAGGCATCATAATCCGGTAAATTATGCCATGTATGAGGATATGAAATCTCTGCTAATGCAACCATCCATTGGCCTTCTAAATCAATATGTTGAGCTAAATTTACACGGAAACTCGAACTGGTATTATTTTTAAACACTTCCATGCTAGCGTTAGAGGGAAGGGTAACGTAAAAGCCATCATCCTCTACCTGACGGTTTATGATGCTGTGTCAACTGTGAGGTTTATTGCAAACTTTTTTTATACGTTTTGAAGTTCATCAAACCTGATCCAACTGTTGAATTTCTCAGGCCAATTTTTCCAGCTTACAAAAACCTGTTTGACACCCTTGATCGTACGTCGTTTTAATATTTTTTCCACTTGATAAATATTTAGATATTTAGATTAAATATTTTTACTTTTTGAAGTTCCTCTGTGTAAAAGGAACCCTGGATAGGTTCTCCATCCAAATCTTTGAGTTTGTATACAGGAGGAGATCGGGGTATCCGCTCATACACTGTAAACACTTCATCCGTAAAACTCTGTTCGTATTTTTTGTCAAACACTCCACGGACCTTGGATATTCTGACAAGATCCCCTTGTTTAAACGTTGTCACTGAGTCCTTGCAATATTTGTTGGACTTGACATCATACAGATTCTGAAACACTTGAAAGGCATTTTCTGAAGTCACTTCAATAGGGCTCATTTTAATGCTGGAGTGGTAGGAATGGTTGTAGCTTCTAGCTAGGTTTTGCAGTACATCGACATACCGCCGGGTGTTGTTAGCTGTAAAATATCTCCACATCCTTGTTTTTAATGTGCAGTTAAATCTCACGACCACTGAAGCTTTTGCTTCACTCGCTGTCGCGAAATGTTCAATACCATGTTTCTCCATTAAAACCTTAAATTTCTTGTTAAAAAATTATTTACCGGCATCAGTCTGACGTTTTTTGGGGATCTGACTTTCTTTAAAAACTGATTCAAATGCCTTTACCACCTCAGCAGCTGTTTTCCTCTTCAAAACTCGTACATACGCCCTTTTTGAAAAGATGTCAATGATTGTTAATAAATAATTATAACCGTCATTTTCCTTGGCCAGAGCTTGCATGTCACAGAGATCAGCCTGGAACTGCCTCAATGGTCTGGTGACAAAAACTCTGTTTCTCGGGAACTTTATTCTTGCAGGTTTATGTAGAGTATAGGTATCTTCTCCTGATAAAAAATCTTAAACTTTTTCAACCGCTACCTTCTTTCCCGTTTCATCTTGCATAACCCTCCTCAGCCTATCTACACCTCCAAAACTTCCCGGATTTGAAGGGCTATAATATACTTTCTTCATCAGCCGTCTTCCTGCCATCTCTGACTTATGCTCACTCTGACGATTACTTATTAAATAATGAGAAAAAACACACAGGAGGGTAGATTTATCCCTTTTTTTTATTTTTGTATTTAATAGTAAAAACAAAAATCAGATAAAATGCAGATTAATGCAGATGAATTCAAACATTACTAGCTTTTAAACAACACTTTTGGGAAGGTTAATTTGTTCCTACTTTAATTGTATTTAATAGTAACAAGAAAAAAAGAAGAAAAATCATATATTGCAGATTAATTAAAGTACTGGAATACTAAAAATGATACAAGTCATCAAACATTTGAGATCAGTTTGTCAGTCCATAGCACTCTGAAACAGAGTTAAGTTGTTTGAGGTGTTTCTCTTCGACCATGCGATCATAAACGTGCGCTATTGCACTGTGGATGCCTTGTACCGATTTCAGTTCATATAAAATCGTCTCGGCAATTGTCTTCACTCTGAAGTCATCCGCTTGTATGCGTTGAAGTACCAGAAGATTCTGAATAGTAGGAACGAGTTTGGGGGTTACGAGTCGTCGTACGATGCGTTGAAAGTTGACTTGGTAATAATCCTCCCCCAATACCTCCAGGCATTGGTGCTGACGCTGGCTCGGGTGGTTCGTTATACACCCATAGCAGGTTTCTCTGAGATAGTTCAAAGAGGTTATGTTGAATAAATGAAGTTGCTGTTTTCACCGTATTGATGAGGGTGGTTGAGAACCAACTGTCAATTTCGTCCTCCTGGTTACTCTCATCCTCCGCTGAAGGCTGAGGGTCCTCCATCGGTTCCAGGGTTTGTGTAGGGGCTTCGGTAGAGGGTGAGTAGCTGGTAGCTACCTCCTCCTCCACGACCACCTTCATGTCTTCAGGCAGGACATTCACGTCTACAAACTCAGCCATGAATAGCGGCGATGGTGAGTAGAGGTCTGGAGAAAGCGGTAGATATTTCATGTTGTATCCTGTAGGTGATGCAGGACTGAAGTGGGTCTCTGAGAATGAGGATGTTGAGGTGGATGGTGAGAAGAGGTCCGGGGAAGGCGGATGATATGGTCCAATATTGAAGCTTTCATCATGCTCAGGAGAGAAGTGGATCTCTGCTCGGTGGTTGTAGAGATCCCTGTATGGTGTCGGTCCACTCATTCTCAGGATACGGTTCTCAGTGTCTGTGAGCTTGCTGTTATCCCCCATATATATATATCATAGGAAGGGGGCGTGTCCTCAGAAGAGGGTTTGTTCTAAACGTAAAACAGGAAACGTCAGCATTTTTTTCACTGACATGACATCGATCCAACTGCGTGAGTTGTGGAAAAGGTCGGAAAGACGCTGTCCAATTTCACTCATCTTCTCTGCCCAAGCTTCAAACGGCAGAGCCAGCATTGTCTTGAATATGCCGCAGTCCTGATTGAAAGCCTCCAACACAAACAGATCTGAGGGGTTCGTCCGGTTGTTCCTGCGTCTGCTTGCCTGAAAAGGCCAGCGGCCATTTGCTGTGGTTTTTGACCCCCACACTGCGCTAAAGAGAGGTTCTCTCTCAGCTATTTCAACATCGGATGGTATATGAAACATTCTCGCCCGTTTTGCAGGTCGAGGAGACAGTTCATTTTCTTCTTCTTCTTCCTCCCTCTCCTGCATTGAGACTGTTTCAGGGGTATCATTAAGGTGCGGGATTGCAAGCCTTAACACAGCCCAGTTGCTGTGGGTGAGAGTACACAGAGCCAATGATCCATTAAATATCTCGTCTTGATCCAATTGATACAGGCAAAGCTCTCCTATTTCATACATAAAAATGTAACCCCAGGTACCACTCAGGCCATATGGCTCCAAAGACCATTCTTCCTGCAGAGTTTTGAACCCTGCAGATGTAGTATGTTGATTTCTTAGGAGCATTCAATTCACGGGATGAATGCTGGTAGACGGTCACTGGGGTTTCACACAGAACTGACATACCTCTTGGCCGACCCGAGATCTGATTTTCAACCGTGGTTGTTGAAGTTGATGTTGGATCCTCATCATTGGTAGAGTATGTTATGACGGGAATTCCGATAGGTATCTCAGATGAGGAAGAAGATGATATAGATGATGCAGTTGCTTGTTCAACATCATCTTGGCACGCCTTGCGTTTCTCCTCCGCTTGATGATAAACTCTCTTAACTCTAGCCATTGCTGAACGGGTGTTCTTTTCCAACGAATGCTGCATGTAAAGTGCAGAGTTTTATCCCTGTATTTAAAGTAAACACTAAAACACGCCCCATTGTTTTCATTGGGTTATTCAAGGTTTAACGAGGCTTAAAAACACCCCCCCTCTATTTTTAATTGGTGTTGATGCCATACAGTTTCTGATAATACCATATTTGTCTTGTTCTATTTATAACAAACACACCCCTGTGTTTTAATTGGTTCATTTAAGGCCTTCCCCGTAACGACCTTAAACACAACCCTTGTGTTTTCATTGGCTCATTTAAGCCCTTCCCCGTAACACCCCTTAAATACACCCCCTGTGTTTTCATTGGCTCATTTAAGGTTTTGCCCCTAATGACGACAACCAATCAGCATCCACGGTTACACCCCTCAGACACACCCCCTGTTGACCCCATGACCTCCCCGCCCCCTTAGCGCCATGACCCCCCTTAAGGTCAAAGGTCACCTGTCAAAACGTTTGATTGAAGGGTGTACTTTAGTCTCTTGCATGGGCTCACAATCCTCATTTTCCTCAGTGAGGGGTGACCAACTCCTTCTATCATGCCAGTGTGCAGGACCCTGAGTTAATGAGGAGCGACCCTCCTCATGTCGCTTCCCCCTCCCTCTCTCTGCCAGCCGAATGTCAATGCGAGCAGCCAGGTCCTCAAGTTGTTTCAGGGAAGAGGGGTAGTCACGGGTCGCTAACTCATCCTTGATCTCAGCATTTAGTCCTTGCATAAATGCATCCATCTGTGCTGCCTCATTCCAACGGCTATCTGCGGCCAACAAATGAAAGTCAATTATATAAGATGAGACAGACTGATCACCTTGTTTGAGGGACAGTAAGCCTCTTGCGGCTTCACGACTTGGAAGAGCAGGGTTAAAAACTCGAATGAGTTTCTCGGAAAACGTTTCATAGAAGGTACAAGATGCAGACTTGTTCTGCCATTCAGCAGTCCCCCACTGCTTCGCCCTTCCTACCAGCAGAGATATAACAAAAGCCACCTTGGAACATTCAGTGGGAAAGGATGAAGCTCAAAATGAATTTCACACTGAGTTAGGAAAGCTCGACATTGGTCTGGGTCTCCCCTGAACATCTCAGGCGGAGATAGGCGTGGCTCCCTTTGTGACGGTGGCGGCTCGGAGACAAGATTGCCAGAACGTAATGTGGAAATTATTTCCTCCAACCCGGAACCCAACCAGGAAAGGGTCTCATCAACTTGGGTGCACCACTGTTGTGCTGGCGATGGGTCCATTTTTGGCCAGATTTTTCTATTACGGATCAGAAACAGGAGGACCCAAGATTCAGCCAGACATAGTACTGAAAATTTAAAAGATTTATTCTGCCACAGAAGAGCGTCACTCAGGTAAAACTCCACACAGCTTCCGGGAATCACTGCTTTTGTCTTGAGTAGAACTTGAAACCCAGAGGGGAAACCTTGGTGGGTGGCAGGCAGTGATCTCCACAGCACAGGTAAGATGTGACTTCAGGCTGAATAATCCAAGGGCAAGGCTGGCTCAATAATCCGAGGACAGCAACAGGGTCAATGATTGGAACAAGAGACGTCAGGCAAGGGGCAGGCAGAGGCATAAACCAGATGCAGGAAACAGGGTCAACAACCAGAATCCAAACAGTCCGACAGGGAGCAGGCAGAGAGGCAAAAATCCAAGAGGCAAGGCAAGGTCAAGAACAATGATCAGACAGGAAGGAACGCTGGATATCTACTCACACGATGGTTTTCAAAAATCTGGCACGGTCTGCTTGTCAGAGTCAGTATATATCAGGGGAGACACAGGTGTATGGCATTCCACAGATTGCACTGCACTGCAGCAGTCACCAGGTGCATCTCATCTGCTGATTGCAGCCAGGGAAACAGGGTAGAGCAGACGTGCCAGAATCATAACATATAAGTATCACTTAATATTCAGGTTACCTTATTGGTAAAACCTTGCATAGCCTTTGGTAAGTTTATCCATTCAGATTCTGTAATGCTCCAATAAAATTGACAAAACAAGATCATTATTCGCAGATATACCCCACAACAAACATTTCCCTTGAAATCCTAAACATAATTTTTCCCTAACATGGACAAATTATTCTTCAACACAGCTCATTTTCTCTATTGCACCACAAGTCTACATGGGCATTAACTACTTCATCTATAACTGGATGTGGGATCTGATTGATCTTAGTCTCACGTCCAAATTGATGCATTAAAAAATGGGCATAAAAAAATTATCATACACTAATTTTTCCAACATGTGCCCATAATTAGTTTTTGTAAAACATTATGGACAAAAATCTCTACATCTGTCCAAATGGACATTTTTACAGAAGTTTTGTAGTTAATTAAGATGCAGCTTTAAAGCCTAAGGTGTGCTGTCATACATTTTTAAGTAAGTCGGGTTTATTTGATTAGGAGCTCCTGGATGCTAGTTTCCATCATAAGTTTAAATCAGAATCAGAATCAGCTTTATTGCCAAGTTCGTACATACAAACAAGGAATTTGCCTCCGGTAAACTTAAATGATTTCACACCTGATGAAGAGCAGATCATTATTTTCTTGCTCCTAATACCTAAGATGCTAGATAAAAGAGGGTGTTCTTTCTTTTTTCCTGTGACTGTAATTAAAGTTTATTAGAAAGAACAAATCTGTGTCTACAGATTGTTAAGAGTGTGTTGTGAGGGTCTGGCTTAATACTGCATAACTAGTACAAAACGTACTGAAAAATGAACGAACACGCACCGCTAGTGACACCTTGTTGAAGCATCTGAAACAGGACGTTTTCTGTTTCTAAATAAAAACCTGCATATTCATTTACAGGAGTACAAGCTGACTGTAATGGCTGCCGCTTTGTTGGCATTAGTCTTGCTTTTGGTTATTTCTGTAGTCCTAAAATAGACACACAACATCAGCTGAAGGGTTACTGTATATTTATTTGACCTGTAAAAGGGAATCTATTAAATGAGTATATGATACATGTTCTCGTCCAGTCATGTGGAGTTTAGGGCAGGACTGTGTTCCCATAAGACTGCTGGCAGGGGAACGGAATCTGGGAAAATGGCCTGTGTAGGCAATATTTTATTATGTGGGTGCTTTATTTTAAGGCTTTAGTCAGGACAAAGTAAACAGACAAAAAAGTTGGAGACCTAGAAGAATAATCAAAGTTGTTACATTAGTGGAGAAAACAAATATAGTAAAAATACCAGAATCCACAATTTACAGAGCCTTGCAAACGTATCCATAGCACTTGAAGCTTTTCACATTTTGTCACATTATAACCACTGTAATAAATGGTAGCACATTTGTATTCAGGCTTCACTGACAATATTTTGTCAAATCCCTTTTTGCTGCAATTACAGTTACAAGTGTTTTACGCTACGTCTCTTCCAGCTTTGTATATATAGAGGTACTGGCTCCATGTTTAGGGTCTTTGTCCTACTGGAAGGTGAACCTAGGCACCAGTTTCAAGTCTTTTGCAGCCTCTAACAGATTTTCCTCCAGGATTGCTCTTTTTTTTTAGTATTGCCTGAATCCAGCTTTAACTGTGACGAACTTCCCTGACCATGCTGAAGTGAAGCGCCCCCATGATCACAATGCTGCCACCAACATTGGATGTAATGTGTGTTGCATGTAGGCCAAACAGTTAACTTATGATCACGCCATCTTCTAAATGCGTGCTGATTTCCCTACAAGACTTGTGGTAGACTGTAAAAATGAGTTCTTTCAACAAGGCTTTCTTCTTACCTAATTATTTCCCTAAAGGCCAGATTTGTGGAGTGCATGCCTAATAATTGTCTTGTCAACAGATTCCCCTAACTGAGTTGTGGATCTCTGCAGAGTCACCATCGGTCTTTTGGTTGCTTCTCTGTGTAATGTTCTCTTTGTCCAGCTTGTATGTTTAAGGCTACAGGAGGGAGTTCTGAGAAAAACGTGAACTTAGCCTGAAGGTTTGAACAAGCACACCTTGATGGCGGATAAACACCTATGGCACATTCATTGGTAGGGACGAAACAGCGATATGCTTTACATTGACTATGTCAGTTGCAGTTGCGCCACACTCTATTTTCAGAGGATGGACTGAACAGAGCTATGAGAGATGTTCAAAGCTTGGGATGTTGTTGTGAAACCTAACCCTGCTTTGAAGTTCTACACCACTTACTCCTGTGTTCCTTGGTTTTCATGATGCTGTTTATTCACTAATGGTCTCTAACTAACCTCTGAAGCCTTCATATAAGAGCTGGATTTAAACCGAGATTAAATCACATTAAAGATTCTTTTTACTAATTAGGTAACACCTGAAGGCAATAATTTGCACTTGTTTTTTTTTTTCCCCCAGGGTATTAGAGTAAAGGCAGATGAATACAAACCCACTGCTAACCTTTCAGTGTTTCATTTGTAAACATTTTCCCTACATTTGACAATTATACACTACTATATGTTGGTCCATCACCTAAATGTCCAATAAAAGGTTATGAGTACATTTGTTAGGGACTGTAATGACAGAAGCAAGTGAAGATGGTTACCTGGGAAAGATGGAGTTGTGACAGTAGGTGCATTTGTGCACTGTGATGTAGCTTTGGTGGAACTTGAGACATGCAAGTGTCCTGCATCTGCTGATGTCTCTGCTTCATGTGTCTTTTTTGTTGGGGCGGTGGCTGTGAGATTCCTTGAGGTTTCATTCCTGCCTGCAGGATATTGTTTCCACTGTGGAAACTCATTCATAGGAGGCTCTGTCACCTCAGGAGGTGCTGGGGTCTCGGTAGGAGTAGGGAATGGAGCTGAGGTAAAAGCAGTAGGCAAAGCATAGCTCTGACCTGTAAAACAATAGCATAATTGTTGGAATATGGTTTAATATGCAAGTTACTATCTCATTTGTTGCACTAAATGCTCCTTTTCTCCACCTAAGATTATCTCTCCATTCATGACATGGGGTTAACATTCATATCAAGTCGCACCATATTGTTTTTTTTATATATCAGACCAATGAAACCTTTCTCAGGTGTTGAATAAAGGTAACTGTATCAATAGGAAACTTTAGAGTTGACAAAAATCACATGCAGGGCTCCCTAAGGTTCTATCTTTGGGCCTTTCCTATGCCATATCTACTGTACATGCCCCCTCGCTCAGATCATAACAAACAACAAGATCAGTTACCATAACTATGCAGATGATATACAGCTCTACATAACAATGTCACTAGGTGACTATGAACCTATTCAAGCGTTGGCTGGATACATGGAACAAATCAATGTGTGGATGCGCCATACGTTTCTTCAGCTGAATAAAAACAAAAACTAAAGTAATTATCTTTGGACCAAAGGAGGAGCGATCAGGAGTCAGCACACAGCTTTATTATAGCCAGAAACCACAGATCAGGCCCGAAATCTGGGTATAGTGGTAGACTCAGACCTGAACCTCCAGAGCACATAAAGACATTCATTAATTTAGCCTTCTATCACCTGAAGAACCTTTCCAGGATGGACTAATTTCCCAGCAGGATCTTGAAAAACTCACCCATGTGTTTATCTTTAGTCAAATTGATTACTGCAACAGTGTCTTCACAGGTCTGTCTAAAAAGTCAATCAGATGGCTGCAGTTGATCCAGAATACTGGAAAGTAGAGCACATCATCCCAGTTCTAAAGTCCTTAAACTGGCTCCTTGTATCTCAGACTGTAAAATTCTTCTGTTAGTTTGTAAATAACTGAATGGCTTAGCACCAAAATGCATTAAATATATGTTGTTTTTGTATCAGCCTCCCAGACCACTCAGGTCTTCTGGTTTAAGTCTACTCTGCATCCCCAGAACCAGAACCTGGAGAAGCAGCAATCAGTTCTTATGCTCCACTGATCTGGAAAAAAACTTCTGGAAATCAAGGTAAAAACCCATTTGTTTAAAGTTGCCTTTGAGTGTTCTATTTAAACTATTAACTGAACATCATTAACAGTCAGTAGCCCAACCTTTCTTTACTTTCCTTTATTATGATAATGCTATCTAGTTTCATTTTGTAAAGTACTTTAAATTGTCTTGTTGCTTTGTTGCTTTCCTTGCCTTAAATTAATCAATATGGGCATAACAACAAAATACATAAGACAAACTACACGGAGTCTTTCATAAATCTACAACAAAAAAACTGTTCACAAGTGAAAAACATTCTAGACAGTTGCTATTCTTTTCATGTTGATGTTCTATCAAGTCAGAGTGTGCAGTGTCAGGAGAAATATAAAATGTCCGGGTCTTACATCTCAGACTACAGGCCTCACTTAGTATGTTAGCATGTTAATGTTCCTGACAGTACAACTGCAACAAGCAAGAACAAGTGATCTCAAACAAGATTAGAGTAATGTAGACATGTCTGGCAGTGTTGTGAAGAAGCCCCTCTGTCTAAAACACATCCACGGCACAAACACCTATGATTTGGGCTTTTGCTGCAGCAAAAAGATCTGGGGCATTTAGGTTGAATTTGTCTAATTATAAAACAGACTAGATTCTTTTAAGACAAGTCTAATGGCTTAATGCTAAAACAGAATAGATATTTTGACTCTAAAACATAGCTCATTTACCAGTGGTATTACAATAGATGAATTCAGCCATTAGTCATGAAAATCTAACCAATGACGGCATATCACTGAACAACGACAGTGAAAGATTATGGTGGCAGCATCATCCTGTGGGAATGTTTCAGAGCCGCAGAGATCCTCTGCTCAGGTGGGAGAATCTGTTGCCAGGACAACAATTAGTCCTGGGCTTCACAAATCTGTGCTTATGAAAGTGTGGTAAGACAACCTGTTTGCAGTTTGAAATGAGCCATTTAAAGGTAAAGTAAATTTGTAAAAGAAGTTGCTTTAATCAGTTTAAACCAAACTTAAATTTGTTTGCTTGTCTGCAAAACGGTACATGTGGAAAAGAAAACTAACACTGCTCAGCGCCCTGAAAACACTACCCCATAAGTGAAACATAATGTTGGCAACATCATGCTGTGGGGAATTATTTCCTCAGCAGGGGAAGATGGATGAAGCTAAAAAAAGACCCATCTTTCAAGAAAACTGTTGGAGGCTGCAAAAGACTTGAGTCTGGGACAAAGATCCACCTTCAGTTGGGTCAACAGCCAGAGCAACAATAGAATGGATATTTATGTGTCGCAAGGGTTCAGTCAAAGCCCAGAGCTACTCCCAATTGAGAATCTGTGGTGCGACTTAAAATTTGATGTTTACAGATGCTCTCTATCCAATCTGAATGAGCTTGAGCTACTTTTAAACAAAGAATGGGTAAAAGAACTCATTCTCTAGATGGTCAAAGCTGGTATGCACTTCTTTCTTTTGGTTCGTCGAATACAATCGTTAAAGTAGACTGTATTCGTGATTCTAACATGACTAAATGTAGAAAATTTTCAAGGTTCGACATGTTGATCATTAAAAACCAGAGATAGACTTTCTGTTTGCATGTCTGCTGGGTCCAAAAAGGTAAAAGTGAAACTTAACCGGTAGGATACTCTCTGCGTTTTATTTGACGGATAAGACAGAGGAAAAAAAACGCGAATTGCGGATGAGATCTTACCTCCAGTCTGCGTTGATCCGCTAAACACCACCAACACGCCGCACACCAAGTGAATCTCAAGTCTCATCTCATCGGGCGTCCCCTGCCTTCTTTTCTGTGCAGATGTCAGTAAAACTGCCTCTCCTCAGCAGCTCTGTCCTCTCTCTCTGATGTTGTTTCCGTTACGTGATTTGACAGGGCACATCATCAGCGCTAAAAATATCTTGAGGGAGTCGGGCAGAAGAGGAGCACGGGTGGGGCTGCGTGGGAGCAGAGAGAGAAAAAAACCAGACTCATTTTAAAGAAGCGTCCACAGACCTCACTTCATTACTAAACCCGATTTCTGCAAACTCTGCTCTCATCCCGCCAGGATCAATCTGCGTCTTAAAATTCTTTAAGCGCATCTGATTGCGGTGGCTGGTGAGGCGCTGCTCCAATCAGGCGTCAGTGCGTCAGGAGCGCCTGGTAAGGCGCTGTAGTGGTGGACGTTCACCAGCTTTGTGGAAATTTCCCTGCAACACTTCCCGACCTGTAAGAGGCTTTAAGTGACAACAGTTTGTTTTAGATTTTCATTGTGCTTCGGCTGTTCTTTGCAGCAAGATGACTTCTTTGTTGCCCCCACAGAGGTCAGCATGTCACCACACCTGAGCGCATTGGCCACACGCGTGGACTGTGTGGAAGGCTGAGAACGCTGAGAGGCATTTGCCTGACTTTTTGGATTTTTTATTTATTCCTGTCTATTAGGCGTGGATAATTAGTAGGAAAAAGAAATTGAACTGAATCTGTACCTGATGGAGTCCGCAGCCATCCCGGGACAGAGTCCGGTGGAGATGGAGTTTTCACAGGAGAACGTAGAGACGGTGAATTACTTTAAATGACCAACTTAATAAGTCTGCAAAAAACGTGTAATATGGTTAGAAATATACAGTGTGTCAGAAAACATGAAATATCTATTCTTGCCATCATTGTGCGGGTTTTATCACTTTAATTTGTTATTTTAGTCATTATAGTATTATAATAAAATAAAAATAATACCTCTGTCAGGGAAAACACTGCTTAGTCTTTGCAGTTTAACGTTTGGGAAGCTTGTCCATTTGTAACCTGATTCCTGCTTTCAGCATATGCTGTCCTAATAATAACCAACAGCATGTGTTTTGGATTAGTTCCTAGGACAACACATTTTTACTATCTAAGAAATTGGTTATCCAGCATGCATGTTTTTAAGCACTTTATGCCAGTTTAGTCAAAAATAAATATTTCCTTCAGCTGTTTTTTTTTTAAATATTCTGCATTACATATTTTGACCAAGCCTTCCCTCTACATCTGCTTGCATTTTCCTCTCCAGGCTCTCTACCAGCTGTACTTTGATCCAGACATGGACCGTAAGAATGGAGCTCAGAAGTGGTTAACCCAAGCCCAGGCCTCTGCACAGGCATGGCAGTTCTGCTGGGCCCTGCTCAGCCTTGATAAGGTTCTGCTTTCCAAATTCTACAGTTACATTTTATTTTCTCAATTTTTCTAGAGATGTATCGAATTAACGGCTTGTGACCGGCATCAGCCAATTTTTCAACTCGATCAGCTCTGACCGGTGGCCGGTCAGTTTGAATCTTACATTTTTAGATCCTGATCAGTAAATCTCTAACCACTAAGGGACATGCTGAACAACACTCTTCAGTGGGTACGTTTTTACTGAGGGATGATGACTTAAAGGGAGCTATATTTAGTATCAGTTAGGGGGAATAAATATGTCAGAAGTACTGGTGCATTCGATTTGTATTGGAAGTTTTGGCTTGGATCTAAAACATTATGTCACACCTCAGTCGAGCTCGTTCAGGGCTGCTTGGAGACCTTCCTCTTTCTCAGATGGAATTCCGATTTCAGTGGGTATTGTCATTGTTTTTCCAACAAGTCAAGTCAAGTTTATTTATATAGTGCTTTTCAGCAACAAGGCACTCAAGGCGCTGTACATAAGGAAAAACATTACAATGATACAGAAAATCAAACAACAGAGGTAATTAAGAAAATAAAGAGAATAGAATGATGGATAAGAAAATGAAAGGAAAGTTGGACTGAAAACTTTACTAATAAAGTTTAGATGGCACAGTCAAAGGCCACTCTAAACTAATACGTTTTTAATCTTGATTTTTATCAACTTAGGGTTTCGGCGCTTTTACAGTTTTCTGGGAGATTTTTCCAGATTAGTGGAGCATAAGAACTAAAAGCTGCTTCTCCATGTTTGGTTCTGGTTCTGTGTATGCAGAATAGATTTGAGCCAGAAGACCTGAGAGGTCTGGCTGGTTGATACACTGACAACAAGTCTAATGTATTTTAGTGCTAAGCCATTCAGTGATTTATAGACTAACAGAAGTATTTTAAAGTCTATTCTCTGAGCTACAGGGAACCAGTGTGAGGACATTGGAACCGGGGTGATGTGCTCCACTTTCTTAGTTCTAATGGGTTAATTTTGGCACATCCAAGCATTGATTTCTTCTAAGCATTTACCCAGCGCTTGAATGGGTTCATAGTCACCTGGTGACATCGTAACGTATAGCTGTGTGTCGTCTGCATAGTTATGATAACTTACGTTGTTGTTTATTAAAATTTGAGTTATGGGGACCATATAGATATTAAATAGGAAGGGCCATAAGATGGACCCTTGAGCAACGCCGCATGTCACTTTTGTGGTCTCTGATGTAAAGTTACCTACTGATACAAAAAAGTCTCTGTTTTTGAAGGGAGCTTAGAGTTTAAAAAAATTTGACTTCCAAGCACAACTTTATTTTCTATGACATGTCAAGAAATGTTTGGATTATTCAGGCTGAGAGAGAGTAAAAGAGGGTGAGACATTCAGCACACTGTGTTTTGAGCTTTAAATGGAAATCGGTAACAAAATTCTGATCTTTATATCTGTATTTCTGTAAACCTTTAAAGACTGGGAAAAGAAGTCAAGATGGACATGTTAAAGCAAGAATATGAGGAATATTCATTAGTTCTGCTGAAACTGATCTTGCATTGAGTTCTGATTTCTTCATTTCCAAATGTGTCTTTTCACAGATCCCAGAGATTCAGTTTTTTGGTGCCAGCACCCTCCACATCAAGATCTGCCGCCACTGGGGTGACCTCCCTGCAGAGCAGCATGAAGACCTCCGGATACAGCTTCTTTCCCATATCTTGCACTTCTCTTCTGGCCCCAGAATGGTGCTGACTCGACTGTGTGTAGCGCTGGCCTCAATGGCTCTTAACTTAATCCCCCAAGCCTGGTCCGAGCCAGTGGCAGACATGGTGACGGCATTCCAACCTCAGAAACCAGATTCTGAAGATAACCCTGGTGCGAAGCCTTATCAGGACCCCCATGCACATTGTCTTGCTCTCCTGGAGCTCCTTACTGTACTTCCAGAGGAGTTCCAGAGCAGTCGTCTGGCCCAAGCTCGTCGTGCCCAGCTCAGGGAAGCTCTAGCCGGGGAGTGGGCTGTGGTGTGCGGCATGCTCCGACAGCTCCTACAAAGCCAGGACTCGTCTGTTCAGGTGAAGGAGAAAGTTCTCCGCTGCCTCTCTAGCTGGGTAGGGCTGAATGTGTCACTAGGGGAAACCCAGGAACTGGTCCAGGACTGTTTCACAGCACTGTCCGACCCGGAATTGTTCGACACTGCAGTGGAGACTATTGTTACTGCAATCTCACAGCCGGATTGCCAGAGGTAAGCACCAAGCTGGATAATAGATGGCCATCAAGTATCAGCAGTGTGACCCAGAACTCTTTTGTGCAGGTTCATTAATGTTCTGCTGAGTCTGATGCCTCTGGTGCTGGGCCTTTATGACCAGCTGAAGACAGCAGCTCAGGACAGGGACATGGAGACCACCCATGGTATTTGTCGCATTGCTGTTGCTTTGGGGGAAACACACTCCAGGTATACACACACACACACACACACACACACACACACACACACACACACACACACACACACACACACTAAAACCTCCAAGTTTGCCATAGGCATTTTCGTGTGTTTATCTCTGGTAGGGTTTTGTTGGAACAACTGGACCACTGGCAGGAATATCTAGCTTTGGTGAACATGATTCTGTTCTGTACGGGAATCCCTGGACACTACCCAGTTAATGAAACCACAAGCTCCTTGACGCTCACCTTCTGGTACACACTGCAGGTACTGAAACTGGAAGGGCGTACAAACGCAAACATCGGTGGTTAGATTTATTTTCAGTCAAGCAACAAGTTAGTCAAGGTTAAATTCAATTTGAACTCGATTTGTTACTATTTGTTGAATTTTCAGGACGACATTTTATCTTTTGAGGAAGACAAGCAAGCGGTTTACCTGCAGGTCTACAAACCAGTTTACTTCCAGCTGGTGGATGTGTTGTTGCTCAAATCCCAGTACCCTTCCCAGGAGGAATACACTTCCTGGTCTTCTGATGACAAAGAGCAGTTTCGAATTTACAGGTAAGTCATTTAAAGAATGGA
Organism: Girardinichthys multiradiatus; assembly: GCF_021462225.1. Classification (NCBI taxonomy): domain Eukaryota; kingdom Metazoa; phylum Chordata; class Actinopteri; order Cyprinodontiformes; family Goodeidae; genus Girardinichthys; species Girardinichthys multiradiatus. The sequence continues at coordinate 8,623,311 of NC_061799.1, forward strand.
TGCTTTCAATCATCTCTCACTCTAGATCAGGTACAGAATAATTTGCTACCCAAAAGCAGTGTCCAAGAGAGAAAATGTCTGCAGTTTCCACAAGTCCTAAAGAGAGGGGAAGCATATCATTTGATTCACAGCCTGACTCTCAAGTGTCTGTATAGCCCTGTTCATAAAGTGCCTAGCAAAGGTTGTCATAGCCCTAGAAAATCGGGAGAAAATACATACATACAACCAGAGCTACAATGGCCCAGTAAAAGTCCAGACATAAATCCAACTGAGGCTCTGTGGTGAGACTTGAAAACTGATGTTTACAGATGCTCTTCAGCCAGTCTATCTAAGCTGGAGCTATTTCACAAAGAAGAGTGGACAATGACTTCAGTCTGCATGTGAAAAGCTGAATACAAGTGCACACCACACATTTTAAATTTTTATTTGTAAAATATTTAACCATACATTATTTTCATTAACTTCACAAGTACACACTAATTTGTGTTAGTCTACCTTTTCCACTGGTCAGTTTTCTTTTAAACTTTTTTTACAATTTTGCATAACCATACAAACCTAAATGTAAATAAAATTCACTCAGTACCCTTGCTGTACATTATATTACTGGAGACAACATGCAGAACTGAGGATGAGAGCTCACACTAGCACACGAAAACGGATATATTTGACTCACAATGTTTAAGCTAAATGCATTGTTAGGTATTATTTAATCAACTCAGAGGCAAGGAACGATACAGAGTCAGTTTTACTTGCAGCAAGGGTAGCTCACTCTTGCAGTGCAGACTACAAAGTGTTGGCACCCCTCTCTCTTTATTTATACATGCTGGTTCACACACAGTTCAACAAACATTCAGTGTGTGTGTGTGTGTGTGTGTGTGTGTGTGTGGGGTCAGAAAGGTTAGGGTTCATGTGTCTTGATTTTAAACAGAGAGGGAGAATGGGACTTGGTTGAGCAGCCCTTAGATGCTGCTGATAAAAGCATAACTCACTCCTGTCCCCATCTCCCTTCCTGTGGCATGTAGGAGGGAAAGGCACTTAGAGCAGACATGAGTGATAAACAATACAAAAGTTTTCAAACCCTAACATGCATCTAAATGATTTGTCTGAAATTGAACGTCTGTAGCCAAAAGTTCGTTGATGATAACTGTTGATATGGCTTAAAATGAACATTAATGAGACATGTTTTATTTGTTTTATTTTGATAAATCCTTCTCCAGTGGTTGCTTATTTTGCTGTTGTATATCTGCATTGTACCCTCAACTGTGTTAAATTGCCAGTTTTATTTCCAAGGGTGGACATCTCAGATACTCTAATGTATGTATATGAAATGCTGGGAGCGGAGCTGCTTAGTAACCTCTACGACAGTCTGGGCAGGCTGCTTATGGACCCCCAAGAGTCAGCAGCATGGCAGGTAATGGCCCTAACAAGCTTTCCTAAACATTCAGTGGGAAAATGTCACTTCATCCACTGCACGCAAGTCAGGTGATCTACAGTAAAAAAATGTCAGGATGGCGAGGTGCATCTCAGTAAATTAGAACATCATCAAAAAGTAAAATTATTTCAGTCATTCAATTCAAAAACTCATTGTATTGATTCATTACACACAGAGATTGGTGTGTTTATTTCTCTTAATTTGGATCACTATGTTCTATTCAGGAAATTTCAATATTACACAATAAAAATAGAGAGACTTTTTTAATACAGTAATGTGAGCCTACTAAAAAGTATGTCCATGTACTGTACAGCATATGCAGCATATTGCATGAATTACTGCATCTGAGTCATTTTTCAGGAGCCCTAGGTTGCTTTAACAGCTGACATCTTGAAGTACTGACTCTATTTGGAGTCCACACTTAGAGAATCTCCGCCAGACTTTTAAATGGGTTTTGCTTCACAGCGTTCTCAAGGTTGTGGTTATTCCTTTTGCTTGTACACCTATTTCAACCACACGTTTTCCTTCCACTGAACATTCCATTAATATATTTGGATACAGTAATTACTTTTTGTGGTTTATATTCATTTACAGTCTGCTGGACAACTGTCAAGCCAGCAGTCCACCCAATAACTTTGTATACCATAAACAAATTTTGTCATTGTTTTTATGTAATATTCTACATTTCTGAGAAATCAAAGCGTTTGTTTTCTTTAGTTCAAATGGATAGTCAAAGGGCTGGTTTCCAAGAACCAATGTCCCCTTTTCTAAATTATATTATTGTGAAGTAAAATATAATACAGCAAAAGCACATAAACAGTGTATTTGTTGGCCATGCTGTGTTATTATCATACGTATAGTGTATATTCATGTGAGATATAGAATTAACTACAGCATTGATCAAGGATATCTGTTGGACAAATGACCATTGCCCACCATGACATTTTTTTTCTCACTTGCCTTTCAGGGCAGAACTAAAAACAACAAACAAAAAACATAGAAGTAATTCTAGATTTTTTTCCCCACTTGGCTTTTCAGAGCTTCCATACATATGACTTTCACTGAAATATATGAATTTTCCGATATAATTTATTGAGTTGCTTGTATTGTACGTTTTCAGTGTGATTTCATATTATTTTATGCAAATAAAAGCATATTCTGAGCAGCCAGAGAAATAGAAAGATGGATAATGTAGTGCTACATTAAAGCGATCTTGTTAATTCCCACAAATCATCTGTGCTCTGTAGCTCCTGGTAAAAGGTGTCATTTCCACATTTTGGAGCTGCAGATCTTCTTTCTTATTAACAATCCTTTGTTATAACAGCACCCTTTTTTCAACATCCTAAGGACACAGAAGCATTGCTGTTCGGCTTCCAGTCCATAGCCGAGACCATTGATGTGAACTATTCCGATGTTATTCCTGGTCTTATTGGTCTGATCCCCAGAATCAACATCAGCAACGTGATGCTTGCTGACACTGTCATGTACACCATAGGTATAAACTCAAACTTTGTTGTTTAGCGTAAAAAAAACATCTAATTAGTCATTTTAAACAGTTTTTAATTCTAAATTTTAAATTCTATGATCTGTAAAATCCCAAATGAGATCAGGGTTTGGTTTGAACGATTTTTACAAAATTAGAGCCAGCTCTAAGCTGTTATATAGTAACATGGCAAATGTCGAACAGGGTCGCTGGCTGAATGGTTGGCAGACCATCCTGTGATGCTCGGTGGTATATTACCCATGGTGCTGCGGGGCCTTGTGAAGCCAGAGCTGTCTGTGTCCAGTATCTCCACACTTAAGAGGATCTGCAGGGAGTGCCGGCAGGACCTCGCCCCCTATGCTCAAGACATTCTTACAGTCTCTCAGGTCTGACACACAACCCGCCACATCATCAGACCAGCCTGAGGTTTATTTTTAACACTGATTTGTTTTTTTTTTGCTCTTTTTTTATAAGGATGTGCTGGTGAAGGAAATCCATGAGGTGAGTAAACACCCTGGATGATAATTAGCGCTGTATTACTTTAAAACAGACAGTTGCATTGATTTGTGTGTGTGTGTGTGTGTGCAGAGCAGCCAGTGCATGTGGCTGATGCAGGCCTTGGGTTTCCTGCTGTCAGCCCTGCCAGCAGAGGAGGTTTTAGGCAGACTGCATTCACTCATCACCCCTCACATCCAGCAGCTGGACTCACTGGCTCATCAGGAGGTAAGCCTAAAACACAAAGGAATTTAAAAAAGGGGGAAAAAATATCTGTTGGAGAGTGTGGCTTTTGCGACCACACAAGTAGGGCATAACTTAAAATAAACTTTAGTATGCAACAGATTTGACAAGGTAATGTTTAAATATGCAACATTTCAAACATAATTTCTCAACATATTTTCTTTTTCTTTTGACTTACTGTTCCAGTATTTTGTGCTTCTTGCAAATTCATACCAGTTGAGCTTGTCACATCACAACTTCAAGCTTCAATGTATATTATTGGGACTTTATGTGATTACAAATAAAAAGCTGGAAGGTGTGTGCATTTGTATTCAGTCATGTTACTATGATACCTCTAAATAAATGCAGCAGATAGGTCAGGGATGTTGCAGAAAATGTTGGTTGGGTTATAAAACACTGAGTGAAGCCTTGAACATCTCACAAAGCACTGATTAATCCATCACCTGTTAAAGGAAATATAATGGCACAACTGCAAACCTACCAAGACATGGCACTCCAGAAATCTGGCCTTTGCAGAAGAGCAACAAGAACAAGACCACTGCTGAAAGAAAGCCATGATAGGTTCTGTTTGCAGGTTGCCAGAACCCACGAAGTTAAGAGGAAAAATAACACGGCACTTCATCCTGACAGACCATCCCCAGTGTGAGGATGCATTTCTTCAGCATGGACAGAGAAGCCGGTAGGAGTTACTGGGAAGATGAATGGAGCTAAAGGCATTGTAGTTTTGGAGAAAAAGCTGTAAGAGGCTGCAAAAGAATTGAAATTGGGGCAGAGGTTAACCTTACAAGACAACCACCCTAAAGATACAGCCAGAGCTAGAACAGAATAGTTCCGATCAAAGCATGTTAATGTGTTAGAATGACCAAGTCAAAGTCCAGACCTAAACCCAATTGACAATCTGTGGAGAGATGGGAACATTTCTGATATTCTTCTTCTAATCTGACTGACTCTGAGGTATTTTGCAAAGAAGAATCACCACAGAAATTCTGTCTCAGTGTTCAAAGCTGAGACACACTTCAAAAGACCTGCAGCTGTAATGGCAATAAAAGGTGGTTCTACAAGGTGGTTTTTGACTTGGAGGGGCTGAATAGAAATGCACACTACACTTTTCAGACTTTTATTTGAAAAGAAATACAAAAATCATATATAATTTGCCCTCTACCTAACAGTAATACACTACTTTGTCTTGATCTGTGACATAAAATCCCAAAGACATAAGAAATAAAATATAAAAAACATAGATGTTGAATGAATAGAATTACAGTTTGAGAAAGAAGCACACACTGAAATGTTCTGTTCTCTTCCATGAAGAGGACCCATATTATGTCAGGCTTAAATAAACCATTCAGATTTGGAAAATAATAAACAGAAGACCTCTCTCTCACACAACCTCCACTAATCAGAAATAGGAAGTAGGATTTTGTAAGAATTATGATTATTGATTAATTAATATTTATCAAGAATTATAATTTAAAATCATAATTTGAAAAAGATACATTTCTTAACCAAAAATCATTACTTACAAATCGAAATCAGAGATGTCCTCTGGTGTTGTGATTATGGCTCAAAGCCATTAATAATTACAATTAGTAAATTCTCATTAATAATTGATGACTATTACTGGATGTCACTGTTTAATCAACCGCTTCACCGAACGTGGGGGAACTTTGACCTTATTTTGACAGACAAATCACTCTTGCTCAAAATAAACACAAATGCTTTCTCTTTATCTACGTGAATATTTATTAAATCAACAGCCCTGATACACCTCGCTATTCTGATTCAATAATCTTCACCTAATCAAGCATGCAAAAATGTAATCGTAAAATAACTAACTAAACAAGATAAGACAATATTGAGTGTGTATGAAGTCAAATCAGTAGTTATGACAAAACAATAGAAAATATAGTACTGAGCAAAGCTTTGGGAGCGGCCTCCACCAGGCTGCAGTCATAAAAAGTGAAACACAAAGGGTTGTAAAACTTTTAGGCGGCAACCAGTGGAAAAACACACTTGCCACTTTTGGTCCGCTTTAAACGGACCAGAGTTCACTTCCCCCTTGGTCCGGACCTTTTGTGCAGGTGTGAATACACTCAAGCGAACTCTAGTCCAGACCAAACAACCGGACCGAGAGACCCACTTTTTGAGGTGGTCTCGTTCCGCTTCCAATCGGACTCTGGTGCGGTTTGCTTATGGTCTGAATACAAACCGGCCCCGATCCGAACCAACTACAAAAAGCGTACGTCTCTTTGGACATAAAAAGCCACCGTAGCCGGTAGCAAAGGTGTGTGTTGTAAGGTAATCATACCTGATAGGCTGTGTGTTGCTTAGCAACGCTACCGGCTTGTTGTGGGACACGTAGAGAACGTCAGCGTTCAGCACGTATTCTCCTACGGGGTTCCAACATTATAAATGGAACGTCTCAAAGTCTGTGTTGAATGAGCTGCTCTTCTCACAATAATATTGAAGCTGTAATAACGGCACAAATATGGGGTATATAGTAGCAAATAAATGGTCCAACAATTTCTTGTTTTTGAAGTTTGTATTCCTGTGTCTTAACTCAACATTAGTTAATGGTGTAACAGATATGAAATTCCCTTTAACTAATCAGTTGACTCTTCTATCTAAGCTCACAATCAGTTCTGCAGCTGGGGTCTTAACATGTCACACTAAACTACCTACAATTTTACAGTAAGAGCAAGAAATGTGTTGGTCACATTGGATTTGTCCTCTGTATTCATCTTAAAGAATGCAACTGTCAGAATCACATTTTTTCTCTCTCTCAATAGCCTAATCCAGCAAATAAACAGAGCATCATATACATCCTGGGCATGCTGTCCAGCCTTTTTACCACCCTGGATGTAAACAGGCATCCAGATGGCTTAGAGGAAGAAAATGCCAGCCCCTCTCAGACCATTCAAAACCCAGTAGGTAACAGAATAATTGAGCAATATTAAGGCAAAAAAAAAAAAAAAGAATCTTAATTTCCTTTTTGAATGCTTTACCTAATTCTTTTACATGCTTAGATTGTAGTTGTCCTGCAACAAGTGCTCCCTTTAATCCAGAACATTGTTAGCAAATGGCTTCATGACTTGGAAGTAGTCGAGGTAAGATTTAGTTTTCTTTGTTGTTTTTTTTTTAGCTCACTCGTCACTTTAAATGAATGTCATATGCATATTTGCTTTGCTGACCCTCCCATTTCAGGCAGTCTGTGGAGTCTTTGATAAATCAGTCCAGACCCTCCTGCATGATTTTGGCCCCATGGTGGCTCAGCTGAGTGAGATGCTGGGAAAAATCTACAGGACTTACCCACAAGCCCCTGCCCTGGACCTGACACGTCAAGTATGGATCCACAGATATGGCCAGTAAATAAAAATGTGGCAAGGTGTGAAAATACTAGGGTTAAATCCAATTTGTTTCATGTTCTCTCTAGATGGTGCATATCTTTGCTGGGGAGGGGCAACACATCTCTGACATCCGAAGCCTTGTGGAAGTGTTAACCTCAACTACACTTTCTGTATTCCAACAAGGTAAAGAAGGCCACATTATTACACACACATCCAAAAGCCTTGAGTCATGCTTTCTTTTTGTTAAAAGCAGCCAGACTTTCTCGTACGTATTTAAATCTCTTTTAGAGACGTTGATTTGAACAAATTCTGACCTTCATTTAAAAACTTTAATAAAAAGTAGCTCTTTGTAGCCTTCCCTTCTGAAAGTAGTCATCATTTTTAATATCAGGAGCAGAGGCAACATCACACTGTGTGAGAGAGAGCACTTGATGTAGAGCAGGGTTTCACTAATTTAAAGCAAAGACCAAATCCTTGATGACTTGACATTTTAATCTGCCTTTTGCAACTTACCTTAGCAACTAAATCAGTTAGCATTAACATAAGTCTCTGTGTATATACCCTGGAGAATCCTTACCTTTACTCTGAGATTTCCAAAAGGCTGCCAACACCTCCAAATCCAGCATGTTTCATGACAGGCACAGGCTGAAACTTCAGAAGGACAAAACAGAGAAATATGTTCACCCCCTGGATCCGGTTGAATAATTTCCTTCTTACAGCATGAATAAACAGACATGTTTTAATGTACTATAGAAAATAAATGGCCTTTTAATTGGCTTTTCACATCTCTGTGTTCACTTGTTAACACCTCACTTGTGAAAACAGCTAACTTTAAGTCTTCTTCACTCTGCTACAACATTCACACTGAAGAGTGTTATGAGTGTGACCTGGCAGTGCTTTGGTGTGTACACTGAGTAGAAAAAGATTGGATTTTTGATAATCTGACTGGGCGTTTACCAGTCAGAACCAATTGAAACCAAGGAAAGCGTCTAAGAATTTTGAATTATTCAAGACATTGAGACAGTATTTGGTCTTTGACATGTTACTCGGCAGGTCCAAGGGAACATCCTGACATCGCAGAGTCATTTATGTACCTCCATGCTCAGGTTGGTAGACATTTCCTTCTTTATGAAGATTTACATGCAACTGAAAAATATGAAAATAGCATAACTACAGATCTTGTGTCCTGTTGACTTTTAGATTCTTAAAAAGAGTTCAGATTTACACTTGTCAGCCGAATTAGACGTCAAAGCTCTGTTTTACTCAGGTGAGTATCAGTGCAGACTAGCCTTTTACATAGAACTGGAAGAAGTAGGGTTAACCGTACAACATGTTTTCTCCTGCTTTTCATCAGGGATCCTCTCCATCAAGTTCCCAGAGACACCCACAGTTAAAGCTGCCTGCCTATTCTTTGTAAGTTCAGAGGGGAAAGTGTGAGATGTCATAGCAGGACAATTCTTCCCTCTAAATTTAATTAATGATCTTTACTGTCACTATATGAACAGACAGAGTTTTTAAGTCGCTGCAAAGACATGCCATCCCTTTGTGATGTGCTGCAGAGGGATGGAAAGCTCCTGACAGAGACAGTGCTACAGGTAGACATATTTTGCTTTCACATTACTCTCCTGCCAATAAGGAGCATCACTGCCTGCTTTATGTAGTGTTTTGTTTGCTCCACTCCCAGGGAGTTGGAGGGGGTTCTTCCCGCAGCCTGGTAGAGCACTTCTCCGAGGTTCTGCTCAGTCTGAACAGACAGTGTCCAGCCCTGCTGTCTCAGTGGCTGGCAGAAACCCTGCAGACCCCTGGGTTCCCTTCAGCGCATGTGACTGCAGAGCAAAAGTACTCATTCTCTCAGCAGATTCTAAGGTAACCTAGCATCCATTATCTGCTACAGGAACATCCGGGTTGCTGTTTTGGAAATGTCCTGGTCCAAAAATCTAATTAGTCTTAATTGTGTCTTGATGCAACACATAAACAACAAAATACTTGTGCAGATACACCTAAGATCGCCCCTGTGTGGACAGGTTGAATTAAGATTCAACATCTGAGAAAAGAGGAAACTAACAGCAATTTATACTCCAGTTCAGAACCAGCCCAAAGTATAAACATAATTCCTGCTTAGGGTCCCCCATCTCTCAAAAGCGCATGACTCTTTACACAGACTGCAAATCTCAAAATGTCAAGCGGTCTGCCTGTCTCCACCCCGGAATGAAGCGGACCACCTCCTGGGTCTGGGGGGTGGTTGCCCCTCTGGGGTATCAGTACCTGGACCTGGGAGTATACAGTATGCATGGGGAGTGTGAGTGAGTGTACGATGTTCATTGTTGTGTGTCTTTACGTTGGCTGTGTGGGTGTGAGTGTTTTTATGTGTATGCATGAGGGTGGGAATGTGTGAATGTGACTGTGTGTCTGTTCTTGTGTCAGGTTGGGTCCTGGACTGCTCCCTCTCCTGGAGCACTTTAGGCCTCCCATCAAATGTGGGGCCTATTTCCTCACCGCCACACTCCCTGCCAGTGACTGGTGTCTCTGCCCGCTGGTATTGTTGGTTCTCAGTGTCTGTGGCTAGGTGGTTTGGTCTGTGCCGGCTCACTCCTGGTGGCTGGGGCTCCGTGGGGCTTCTGCACCGTGGCTGTTGGATGATTCCCCTGGGACTCTCCTCTGCTCTTCTCTGGGGGGGTTGCGATAGTCCTGGCTGTGGTTCTCCTGCGGTTCCCGTGCTCTGGGGGCCTTTGGATGTCTATGGCTCAGATCTCCTCTGTGTCTGTCTCGGGTCCAGGGGGGCACGTCTTTGGCTCCTCACACTCGCTATTGCATATTTTTAATGGAGAAACCATTACCATTACATTCACAAGCGCGCTCACACTTAAACCCACAGGTGTTTAGACTCAGGTGTTAACAGATACAGAAGTGTTCTATATTGAGCTACAGTTACCATCAAATACATCTTGCATTCATTAGTACTGTGCACTTCAACATTGCTGTTGTAATATACGTTTCTGTAGGTGTAGAAACGGTCCTCTAGGGTATCTTGTATTCGCTTCACCCTTCTTTCTCTCTTCTATTCTTTTCTCCTTTCCTTCCCTTTTGCTCCACCTCTCTCTCTTCTTATTTTTGTTTCCGTACCGATTGAAATTGAAATAATCCCAAAGGAGTTTCAAATTAAGTTTATTTTATAAATATCAAGCAGAGCCTTATAGCGTTAGCCGTAATGCTTCACTTGTGAAAGTAAAATCTGTTGGGTTTCTTCCTGGCACTCAGACAACAATTCTGAGCGCTACTCTGCCAGACAGGACACATTCAAAAAAATAAATAAAAAATGTCAAGCTTGCAATTAGTTTATCATGAGCGATCCTACTTTAAAATATGTTCTGAGAATTTGTGTCTGTGCTGTAATAATCAAACATGAACACTTAGCTGTACACCAGACCGCAGACCAAATGAGTGAGTCAGATAAATAACCATTGGTGCAAAATGTATTTACTATTTTTAATGATTATTGTGAATGAACATTTTTTGGAGTGAAGTGAACTGCAGCATGAAGCAGTAAACGTTTTAATGATTGTAATTATTGTTCATTTAACTCTGCAGATTTGGGCAAGTTTATGAAATCAGTTAATGTCTTGATGTAAAACATGGAAAAAACAAAGCTCTAGTAACTAAAAGAAAATGGACCTTTATTTATCTATGATGATGTAATAACCAAATAAAAAACCTCTACCCTAATGGCTCCTCATACCTGTCTCTTTCTTCCAGGGAACAAACAAACAAGCGTCATGTTAAGGAGACTGTGAAGGAGTTCTCCTTGCTCTGCAGGGGTCTGCAGGGGTCCGGGTACTCTGAATGCTAGTCAGAGCTGCGGTTCTGTTCTGCTTTTCTGTTCATCAGCAGCTCTTACCACAGAACAATCTGGATCCATTTGAACATGTCCAAGGTGTCCAATAGGACTGTTCACTCAGGGTGTGACACTGGAAAACAACAATAATTGGACTGACCCCAACCACCACCACATACACACTCTGGGGACTGTTAGAGACATCTGGGTCACTGTCGGACATGTTTTTAATAAAATACCTGTCAGAAAGTGTCACAGTGCCATGAATGTACATCTACTGACAAAAAACACCGATTAAACCAATCTTTTGTTGCAGGTGAATGTGTGACTGTGTTTGTTCACTGATTGATTTCTCTTACCTGTCACATGCTGCTGTAGGTCATAAGCACGCATTATCAAAATATAGAAGCCCCGCCCCTTCCTCCTCTCTGTTACAAAAGAGCCCCTCCCCCTTTAAAAAAAATGTTCCATCATAACATTATATAGCTTAGAACTCTTACATACGCATCTGCTAATGGATAATAAAACAACTTCATCACATCCACGACAGTAAGGAGAACAAGAGCGACTTTTTAAGAAGAGAACGTGATTTCTGTTTTAATCTGTGACATCGATGTGAAGGGTGGCAGTCGTCATCGGAAGTTGGAACCGCGTCCTCAGCTGAAAAGGTTTCAACAAAGACAGTCTCTGTGGAGGTTGAGGTTCACTGGAGAGGATCTATGAGTCTGTGCATTTTAGCCACAGCCGGTCAGGTTCCTCCTGCAGCTTCCCTGACCCACGGCTGCCCACTATCGTATTCTTGTGAAAAGGTTCAGCACAGACTTTGATTCCTGGGGGGGGAAAAAATAAATAAAACTGAGTCAAAAACGGGAAATCTATCTTTTCTATGAGATTTTATGTGATAGACCAAAACAAAGTAGTGCATGGTTGTGAGGAGAAACTACCCTCTACTTTAAAGAACTCTTTCACTGCAGCTCGGATTTTGGCATAGACTTTGACTAGACCATTTCAACACATGCCGATGCTTTGATCTAAACCATTCCATTGTAGCTCCGGCTACATCCATCTTACCATCAAGCCTAGCAAACCTCCATTTTCTCCTACTGCAGAAGCACTGGGATATATACTGGGATTAGGTTAGGTGACATCTTAAGGCAATTGGTTGCACTGGGTTTTATTCAGTGGTATCAGAGTAAAGGGAAAAGACATTTTTTATTTTATTTTATTTGTAAAGAAGTTTGAAAAACAATAATTTCCTTCCTCTCTGCTGCATTGTGTTCCTCGGTCACATAAATCTCAATAAAATAAAATAAAGTTTGTGGTACCTTAAAAATGTGAGCATTGCCAGGGGGTGTGAATATTTCTGCAAGCCACTGACTAAGAAATATGCTAATCACATAAAGCAATCTTACTAATAATTCATGGTAATATATAAGGCCATATTTAACAGAAAGCACCAAACTGCTGGTATATTCAGCAGATTATGGACGACTGTAGAAGACCGGTTCATTGTACCTTAGTGCATCGTGTCTTACTGAAGACATTCCAGAAACGAAGCGTCTCATCTCCAGCTCCTGTAACGATGGCCTCTCCATCTGGGGACACAGCCTGAGGAGGACAGTATTAAAGAAGGTAACCATGTGGAAACAGGTCATCTATTCCTGAGCAAAGATGTACAGTGCTGGAAATGCCCTCTTATTGGCTAATAAGCAGATACCTCAGCACCAGGGTTTTTATTTACAATGATTAGTTTCATCTTTATGTGCAAACTGGCTAATTATGAAAGCCAGTTCATAAAAAATGAAGGTGTCATTATATGTTTCCTGCAATGACCCGATGCAGTAGGATGTGAACTGGATGTGAATAACTATAATAATTTAAATAACTAATAACTATAATAATATAAATACTTGAATTACATTGGGGTGAAGCGGACTGATTTGAATGGATTTTATGTTATTAGATGTGAACTGGATCTGTACCGAGACAGCAACAGTCAAGCCCAAACAAATGTTCTTACCATTTTCTGCCAAGTTTGCTTTCTCTTGACAATTAGATATTTGGTCTCAGTGACACGTAACGTACCAGATATAAGACTCTGTAGGAGTGTCCTGTCAGTTTGGCCACCTGGGTTAGAGACGGATACTTCCACACCAGAATCTGGTTCTGAGAGTAGCCATGAGTGCTTACCTGGACACACAAAACACAAATAATGCATACACATTTTGACTTCACAGGAAGCTTAAAAATATTAAGAATGATATGTAGAAAGTTGTGAAACCTCTGAGGACAATGCATCTTTGTGAAAATATAGTCAGAGATTTTACTCCTGATTGTTGATCGACTGGTCAGAAACAATCACTGAATGCACTATACTTCAGGTGCAGCTAACAACACTCTTCTGCATGGAAGTTGTTACCGTGAGGAGGAAGCTCATCTGTTCCCAGCATCAGTGAAGGGTTAAAAAATAACGTCAGAAGAAGGTGTAAGAAGATTCTAGAAAGTTGGCTGCTCCTTCAACCTGACACTCTTAAACAAATGAATGAATTATTTGTTAATCTAACTTTTAAAGTAAATCAAAGCCTTTTCCTCTCAACTCTTAACTTTGACCTGCTATTTATTTTTGAAATGATCTAGTAAAGAAATTTAAATATCTTGTGATATGGCACATTTCTACAGTTCCAGGTGTCCAAACAGAGAAAAAGAAATAAAAGTGGCCTAAAATCTGTACTGTAAAGGAGTATTGGAGACATACTGGAGTTCTGGATTTATGCTGTCCCATTCCTTCCAGGACTTTATTGTAATCTGTAGATGTTCAGTGATGTAGGGAGAAACAGCCCTGTAACCTTTGGTTGTCTTTGAGGAATCATTGTTTTATTTTACTAACATAAATGTTAGGACAGTTTAATTGCCAGTTTATCAAAAACGTAAAAAAAAAAAAAAAAGAAATGTCATCGCCGCCGACAGCTTTTGAAGAGAATCCCAATGGGCTCCATATCAGTAGGTCAGACCTTTTAGAAAATCGGTGATCGGAAATCAGCCGCAAAATATTTGATCAGTGCATCTTTAATTAATACATTAATTAAATAAATGAATAAACTGTGGTTAAACTACATAAAAAAAAAAAACAAAGAAATTCCCATATTATAAAAAAAGGCAATGACACATGAACAGCCAGACACGCATGTCTGAATGTCATTGGATGAAAAACAGCTCTATCAAAAGAAAGATTGCTCTGCAAAAATTATTTATGCAGCTTTTATTTAATGAGGAAATGTGTTTCATTAAGAAACGTGATTTTTTGGATCTAGCGGACCATATTATTCATCTTCAGGAGGACACATAAAACCTAATAAATAATTAACTATTTAACTTGAATGTGGTTCAGAAAGCGCATCCTAAAGGCGCTTCATTATGATGAGTGCGAATGATTCTCCTCACCAGTTCGTTGGCATGCTTGGACCAGGCCAAGTTGCAGACCTGGGAGCCGGTGTCTGTGCTCTGTAGCGCCTGACCCGTCAGGGTGTTCCAAAACCGCAAGCAGCGATCGGCGGTGCCGCCGCCTGAGGCCAGGAGCCCGTGTTGGTGAGGGGACCAGGCTATGGCCTTCACGGCTGCCAGGTGGTCACTGTACTGCTGCACAGGGACGAGGCTGGAGCTGTTCCACACCAGCAACTGAACAAAAAGGACATGAAGTAGAGGACATCATGGATGCTGCTGGGTAAACCCTTTATTTTTTTTATGCTGTCAAACATTTCGAGAAAGACCAGCCACCAACTCTAACCCTAATAGCTCTTGTGGTGCATTGAACAGCCATACTTTCATGAGCTACAAGCAATAACTAGAAGAACCAGCAAACTCTAATGAGTTCCTTCTGTGTGATTACAACTATTACATTTGTCAGTAATTGTATTTTATAAAAAAAGAAAATCACAATTAATCACAAAATTAAACTCTTTAAATCTGATATTCAAGAACTTTGGGGCCAATCTGAAAGTAGGTTAATTTTGAATAAATGTTACAAACTTGACGTTTTCATATTTATTTTTGGCGTAAGACGTTATGCACTTTTAGGGGCCCCCGTGTGGCCTATGGTCCCTAAGCAGCAACCTGAGGTTGCTTATGTTTTGGGCTGGCTCTGCAGGTTTCTTGTTTGCAGCGTCAGCTTAAGTTTGAGGATGCCTTACTTTGTTGTCGTTGCCTCCAGAAGCAAGGTGCTGGTGGTCCGGAGACCATTTTAGGCCGCACACTTCTTGCCTGTGACCTTGCAACCTTCTCTCAGCACAAGGCGGTGTTCGGACGTCCCGCTGCAGGATCACTCTGTCCCGACTCCCAGAAGACAGCTGCTCCCCATTCCACGCCAGCGCACCTGCGACACAAAAGATTCCCACAGAGGATTGTATCTATTTTCCTGCAGCTATCGTGATGCACAGGCAGCCTCGTCATTCTGGCTGGGTGAATATTATGCATCATATTTTTGTAACTGCTATGCTTGGTTAAGATGTGACTGACCTACTCGGGCTGAGTGGCCCTCCAGACAGGTCAGCTTCCTTCCTCCTGCTGCATCCCAGATCTGAACGTAACCCTTGTGGGTTCCAACAGCCACCAGGCTCCCCTGTGCGGTCCAGACGAAATTAAGAGTCATTTTTCCTGAAAAGTATCTAGAAAGCAGATTGATACTTTCAGGACACTCACCCTCTCATTCCAACAAACTGATGTGACAGAGTCCCCATCCACTGAAAGGTCACACAACCTTGTCACCTGTTGGGATCATACGGAAGAACTCACATCAATCACTTCATGTAAGCTTACACACCATCTGTGTGTAGACAGGACCTTCTTCCGTACCCATTGATACTCTTCATTTATGTCACATTACAGCAGCACACTGAAACATTTCACTGGGATACGTCCTTTTAACGTTTTTTTCTTGTTTTTTAAACAAACAAATCTCAAAAGTAGGGCATCTATTTGTATTCAGCTCCGGTGTAGAACATCTTGTGACAATTGCAGCTGTAAATCTTGTGGGGAATGCCTCTACCTGCTTTGTATATTTTAACTGGATTTAGGTCTAAACTTTGACTAGGCCATTCTAACAAATGAACCTGCTTTGATGTAAACCATTGCACTGTAGCTTTGGCTGTATGTTGAGGGCTGTTGTCTTGCTGGAAGGTAAACCTCCACCCAAGTCTCCAGTCTTACGCAGCTTCTAACAGGTTTTCTTTCAAAATCCCCCAGGATTTAGGTCCATTTATTGGGCTACAAAATTAAAAACATTAGCGACAATCATTGGTATTCTCTTCACAGTAAACTCAACAACAGGGTGTCTTCAGTCAGAGGCTCCTTCAGATCCACTGCAACACAGACAGCTACACCTATAACCATCTGCAACGGCTCACCGAGACCTCCTAGATTCTCTAATTTCCCTTTGAAAGTTATTGAAGTGAATCCATCTATCAATCATCTGATCAGCATCCCTGTCCCTGCTGAAGAAAAGCATCACCACAGCATGATGCTGCCACCATCATGTTTTACAGTGAAGATGTTCATGTTAAAGTGCTATGTTTTTTTGCTTGTAGCCAAAAAAGTTCCATTTTGGTCCGTTTGTCTGATTAATGCTCTCCTTGCCCAGTTTTTTAGTGCAGCTGGGCATCCATGACTTGGTAGGTGTGGAGTTGTGCCATACGGTTTTTATTTAGCAAACCTGGACTGATCTGAGCTCTATGACACGTTCAAAGCTTCAGATCTAGTTTCTTCACAAAATACATCAAATTATGGTTGTAACATTAAAAATGTGGAAAACGTTCTAGCAGGGTGAACACTTTTGATAAGCAGTCATCTGACCTGGCTGGTGCAGGCGCTCCACAGGTAGACGCAGGCTCCCAGCCCCACGCTCAGCAGGTTTCCAGCTGACCAGTCCACCAGATTGAGGTAGAAGTCGTCCTGCAGCTCTGGAGCATCCAGCACTTTGAAAGGGATCTTGGAGATCTTTCGCGCCGGTTTGCGGGGCGAGCGGAGCAGCTTGTGACTATAGAATTATGAAAAGAAGAGCAGAAAAGAAAGGAAATAAACAAGTAACTTATCTGAGCTGAATTAACCTCCATTATATGTCTGGTGGGACATTTAATACCTCTTGTTGCTGAGTGGAGAAAGGGAGAAGGGGGAGACTTCATTACCGCGATCACAAGGCACTCTCTTCGTGTGGACAGTGTACTGCAGAGAAAAGAAACATGAAGCAGAACCTTGTTAGATGGAACTGAACACAAGCTAATATTCTGTTAACTTGACCCAATCGCTACTAAAACTACTCAAAAGTGTTTCACTTATTTCTATTTGTTTGATCACTATTCACTCTTTCAAATCTGAGCTCAGACAGCAAATATCCACAAGATTGAACCCAGACTTTTCAGTCCACAGAACCACACATCTAGGCAGATTGGACTGTGGAGGGCTTACAACTGCCACGCCAGTTTAAGTGCAAGTTAAGCTGCTTTATCTGATGAGAATGCAATAATAATTTGCACCCTAAAAAGGCTGTAGGAGTCTTGAGCAAGAACTTCATGCCGCCGGTCATCTGTGTGAGGCTCTGGCACCGTCTCTATCCCAGCTCCCAGCAACTCGTTTCTCAACAGGGCGGCATACGCCACAGTGTCTGCGGAGGTGAGAGATGGAGAACGTGGTAAAACCCACGAGCTCAGGTATTAAAAAAAATGACAGCTGGAAGTACAAGCAGGAAGAGCTGATGATGGATTTCTGACCTTTGCTCGAGTCTGAACTGCCATCCTTTGCTTTGTGGTTCTGAGTGGGAGAGCGGCAATTCTCCTGCAGAGAAAGACAATGATGCATTCACTGGTGCATGAGCATGCTGTTATTTTTTGGTTAAAAGAACAGCATGCACAGTGGACAGGTAACATCAATCTCTTACATTGGCATAGTGGAAGTTGATGCTCCAGTTGCTTCCAGCGCGGGTGGGAATGAAGCGGTCCCCTGACTTTACACTGACAGGGCTGGAGGCAGCACCTAAGCTCTGGGATACCAACAAACAATCCAGCATGGTTACTGCACAATAAGGACAGTATTCCCATCCTTCCTTCATGACCACATTTCATACCTTTCCAAACTTAGACTCTTACACAAATATCTGCACTATCTATCTATCTATCTATCTATCTATCTATCTATCTATCTATCTATCTATCTATCTATCTATCTATCTATCTATCTATCTATCTATCTATCTATGAATGAAACACTTTCTCACTTAAAGGGTTTCCTTTTTTTCATGACTAATTACATTGTAGATTCTCACCAAAGGCAACAAAACTGTGAACACACAGGGATTATATAATAAACAGTGAAATAACTCTAAACATTTTTATATTTTTGATTCTTCCAAATAGCCTTTGCTCTGATGACTGCTTTGCTCTCTCAGCATTCTCTCCATGAGCTTCATGAGGAGGTCACCTGAAATGGTTTTCTAAAGAGTCTTAAAATAACTTCCTAGAGGTTCACTGAGAGACGGCCAAAGGTTAATATTTCATTCATCACAGCAAAGGGCGGCTACTTTAAGGAATCTAAAATATAAAACATATTTAAAGTTATTTTACTTATTTTTGGTTTGCTACATAATTCCATATGTGTTCATTCATTGTTTTGATGCCTTCATTGAGAATCTATGTACAATGTAAATAGTCACAAACATAAAGAAAACAATTTAATGACAAAGGTGTTATAAAACTTTTGACCAGTAGTGTATATATGGATACCACAGATCCTATGCGTCATCCATGAGAGAGGAAATAATGTCAGGAAATACAATGCTTTATGTTGTATTTTGTTATGTTATATTTATCTAGGGAAGATCAAACTTTCTAAACTGTTTTTTCAACACAGAAATAGCTCAAAGCTGTTCTGTGTGTGTAAGGCATACAAACAAATAAACCAAGTGTGCATAGAGATGCTGCAGTCCTCCTCACCTTGGTCATACGGCTCTTTTTGGGCAGGTTCTGGTAGTTGATCTGCCTCAGCAGCCGTCTCTCATACTCTTGGTCCATCCGTTCAGGGCTGTGGGGGCCCTCCCCGCCCCCTTTACACCTCCGCTCCCTCCCGGTGAGGAAATCCACAGAGGATCTCCATCTCTATAAAAACCAAAACAGCTCTATTCGAAACACGATAACACAGGGAGCGATCCAAAGATACGAGCATCTTTAATAAGCTAGGGTAACACGAACCAAGCGGCCCGGTTAGCTTGCTGTGCTCGGCTTGACATTCGGAGGCAGTTTGGGCTCGGAGTCTGCATGGTTTAAAACTCCATTATTTGTATTATACAGGTGAGAGGAACCGTTTTAGGGTGTGCTAATAAGGAAAGCCGCACCGTTGTCATGGTATCATGCTCGCGCACACAACAACCATTTTCACCTCTTCAACTTAAACCCAGCTATGAATCCTAGCACTCGAAAGACAGTGTTTCACCGACCTGTCAGTGTTTCAGGTGACCAAGGCGGCAAACATTTTCGTCTGAAGGCATGAGCTCCGCGATGGGAAGACTTGGGTCGTGTTCCGTGAAACAGCAGCCGTACAGCCAGATGCCGACGCGACTCTCCTATATTGTTTATGTTCGCGACAAAGATGGCGTCCGAGTCAGCTGTGGCAGAAATTCTTTGGTTTGAGCTGACTTCTGCTGCCTGTGCTATCAGCTCTGGAAACGGCACCACAGCGACGCCAGCTGGTGACTTCTGCTCATTGTCGCATGGGTTAAGGCCGTGGCTGAGTGTTCTCAGTTATGACCACGGTGTGTCGCTGTTGTATCGCAAAATAATTTTAAAAATTTTAGTAATTTCAAACAGCAGGCCCCAAATTTCGAACCAAAGTGGAAACAACACTGACATGTATTAATAAAGAAAGAAAAATTCTGATGTTGTGTTTGACTCCAGTTTTTTGAACGCAGTTAAAATGTAAATTAATGATTCAGCCCCAAATTACCTCTAAAAAAATTACCTAATTAGCAGTGTCAACATTTGTGTAATTTAATCTAGGTATAAGCTGTTCTGTGAAGGCCTGAAAGGTTAGCCATAGCCATCCACCTAAACTGGCAGGCCGGGCAAGGATTATTTAAAAAAGCAGGCCTGTAGTCTCTGGAGGAGCTGCAGAGATCCACGTTAATGGTGGGAGAATCCGTTGAAAGTTGTGTAATGTACTCCACATATCTGGCCTCTGTGGAAGAGTGACAAAAAGAAAGTGATTGTTTAATGAAAGCCATAAGAAGTACTGTTTTGCAGTATGAAATAAACCATGCAGGGGACATCAAACATGTGGTGTTCTGCAAACTAACTCTGCAAATCACCCCCAGACATACCATCCTCATGGTGAAACATGGTGAAAAATGTGTTTTCACTTGGGGGAAACTATATAAATGCATGCCACACTTTTCAAAAATTGTTTGTAAAATATTTCCAACCATGTATCAATTTCTTGTTGCACACAGTCCTAATTAAATACATTTAAATTTCTGGCTGGAAAGTTGCCTAAATGTGAAAATGTTCAGGGTGCATAAATATGTCTGCATTGCCCTATACCTTTACAAAATATGAAAAAGATCAGATTGTGTCAAAGCCAAGCTTTAGCACTTGGATAGTATCTTGCCCTTTGTAGTTAAATTGGGTTAAAATTTAGGGGGGGGATCAAATAAATTGAGAAACAAAAGATTTCCAGACCTCCTGAGCCTCACAATATTTGGGTCCCACGTGTAAAACATCAAAAGCTGGTCTGTGTAGCAGATAGTGTAAGAACTGATAACACACGCTGACTTAATGGCCCCCATGTGGACGTGGCTTCAAAGTAAACCAAGATCTTATGTTAGCACTTAATGATGATAAAATTTCAACTCCCCAGCTAGTATCTCTAGAGTGCTCATTTACCAAATGAGACAGATAAAACATTCATTCTTCGAACTTACTCGCGTAAACTGGTCAAACATATGAGGAAAAAGAGAGAAGAGGATGCAAACAGAGACAGTAGAACTGACCTACTGTTGCTAAGATAGTATTGAGGCATGGCTGAGTAAAGACAAGGCATGACATCTTTGGTGGCAGCCTGAGCTGCACGTAGGCTTGGCGGTCACGTGTAGGCTCCAACAAGCAAAACAGTGTGCCAGCAGCAACATGTCAGACCTGGCTTCCCACACACTGCTCATAGATTGTTCATGATTAGTCTTTGAGGTTTGAATTCACTCTGTAAATGTTGTTTGTGAATGCACTCCCGTGTTTTTGACGTGACGTTTGGTACTTCCTTCTTCTTCACTGTCCTCTAAACGCATAGAAACACTTCCACACAGATTTACCAAACGGAAAAAAACAGGAAATTAATTTATTTATGGATTTTTTAAAAAAGTACCAGTAAAACTGAAAAAAGTAAAAAAAACAAAAAAAAAACAGGTTGTTTCGTGTATAGATGGCATCTAATGGTTCGGATGGAGACTTGGTGACCCCAAAGTGCTGCTCTTTGCTGCAGTTCTCTAACATTGAACTCTGGAGATGATTTCATGTCCCTCATCACCCTGCTTACTGTGCATAGTAGCAAGATAAATATGGGTCCTAGAAGCTCCTGGAAAATCTAATCAGTTCTTTAACCTTTTAAGCCCGGGGGTCCCCTTCCAAGGGGACTTGGCCTCTTTAGTTCATAGCTCACTAACTCTGAGACTGACACTGACACACACTTGTCATATGTCCAGATCTTCATCTGAGACTGCTCTACAAAAGTATCTACTTCATTCTTATAACCACTGATCACAGCTCAAATGGCATACAAAAAGCATGCAGATAGCCAAAATGCAACGTATGACCAAGAAGTTACAATTTATTGTGTTAATTTCCTTCTTTACAGCAAGAGTAAGGGGTTTTGTATTTAAACATCTGTTTTTTTAGGTGGAAATAATTTTCTGGGCATTTAAAACCTCATTTACTCAGGTCCAGAATAATTTACTCTCATATTTTCACATCCACATCATCCTCCAGGGCCTTTCTGTTAGTTGATAACAAGATTAGCAGTTTAGGCACTGTACAAGTTGAGAAATGCCTTGTAAAGTATGAGTATGCATTTGTGGGAAAATATACCCTCAGGGTTAAGAGGTTAAAGATAAGGTATGAATTAAATAATACTTAAGGTGCCAGTTATCTGGTATAGTTGATAAAAAAAGATGAAATTAATCCACTGAATAAATGTATGCATATTAAAGGATGGACTTTTGTTCACATCTTTGTGTGAGATAATGCTACTGCAACTGAAGATTAATTTAATTTACACATTTTTACCAGGTTTGCCAATAAATGTGGTCTACGCCGTATTTGCACTTGTCTAATTTACCACTAGATGTCGTTTTCTTGTAATTGTTTTAGTCTCTTATCCAGTTCTTTCCTAAATGTGGTATTTTTCCAACTTGTAAGTAATTCTGAAGAGCCCTTTGGGAAATTTTCTGTAAATGTATAGTAAAAAAAAGAGTTTGCTGCCTGTTTGTGAAAGGTCAGTGCTCGCTGAGTTTGACAGATGAACTTTGCTGAATCGTGTGAATTAGCTGAAAGCCTTGTAGTCACATTGGGCAGGATGGGACCTGTGTTTTGGGTCTGCATGAAGCATGGATGGTTATTTTGTGCAGCTATCCAGTGACCTTTGCTCACTGTTTTGATTGACTGTTGGATCCACTCTAAATAATATATCTCATTAAATTGCAAAGGAACAGCGTTGTATTCTGTCACACTAAAGTACCTTGGGCTGAACCAGAACTGTTGTTTGGCCAAAGCTATCATGAATAAGGATGGAACCATATTATTTTGCACCCGTTTTTGCTATATATGTATCTTTCACATATTGGATTACTGGCATTGGATCAGAATAAATGTTGGGCCAGTCACCATGCACGTCTTTCAGAACCCTGTCATAGATACAGGTGGATGTGGACCCAAATACAGAGGCATGGCAGGGCAGGAACGTGAAGAAAACCCATTTCATCTGAGGATCTGAGTGGCAAAGCAAACACAGAACAAAAAATAATCACTAAGCAAACCTTGTAAACTCCAAAATAAACAGAACTACAAAACATAAGAATTCATATAAACTTAAAATTTTACAGATCGTAAAAAATCATTTCACTTTTAATCAAATATTCATTCTGAACCGGCCGTAGTTTTATTGGTCCTGTTGTTTTACCAGTGGCTGGCAAGCACTGTCCTATCAGTGTGTAAAATGTCAGTCATGTCATATTTTCTATTAAACGCTGCTTTGGGAAAGTATTCACACCCCTTGTATTTTTTTCACAGTTTGCCAATTCTAACCACAAACTTAGCACACAAAGTAGCTCATTAATGGAAGGAAAACGATACACGGTTTTTACTTCTTTTTTTTTTTTTTTACCATTAAAACTCTTTTGCTGCAGCTGGAAGCATTTTGGAGTTTGACTCAACCAGTTTTGGCACCTCTTTTGCCTTTTCTTCTTTAGAAAAATTCTTCAGCTCAGTCAGGTTGGATGAAGAATTTCTGTGAAGAGCAAGTTTCCATTAGAGTCAGGCATTAATTTGGCTGGGCCATTCGAACACATGAATATTATTTCATCATGTAACCACTCCATTGTGGCTCTGGCCGTATGTTTAGGGTCATTGTCCTGCTGGAAGCTGAACCTTGATGCTTAGGCCCCTAATAGGATTTCTTCCAGGATTGCCATGTACTTAGCTCCATTCATCTTGCCATCAACTTTGAACAAGTTCCCTGCTGAAGAAAAGCGACCACACAGCATGATAGCGCCACCACCATGTTTCAGCAGGGGGATGGTGTGTTCAGGGGGTTGGGCAAGAGTTTTGCATGTGGGCCAAAAGGTTCGAGTCACTGCTTTGTGAGATATTCAAAGCTTGGGATACTGTTTTCAAACCTAACTCTGCTTTAAACTTCTCCACAACCTTCTCCCTGACCTGTCCGCTGTGTTCCTTGTTTTCCGTGATGCTGTTTGTTCTCTAATGTTCTCTAAAAAACCTTTAAAGCCTTCACAGAACAGCTGGATTTAAACTCAGGTTAAATTACACAGAGGTGGGGTATTTAGGGGTATCAGAATAAATAGGACTGAATTCAGAATTTTATTTGCTCCTTGTGTTATTTTTCTTGTTGTGATGGTTTTTTACATGAAGTCCCATTTAAACACATTAAAGTTTTTGTATTTGTAAACATGATAAAAGATGGAAATGGAACTTTAGTAAGAACACCAGAAGCAGGATATTTTTGGATGTTGTCTTCCTTTGTAAATATAAGTATTTTTCCTCCACTGTACATCAGTCATCATGTATAGGCTTTTCTCACCAAACACACATTCCTTACTTGAAAGGGACATAAACAACATGAATACTTACAAGAAACCTGTCTGACTGTCATCACATTTTCCTTTTATCACAAGCCACAACAGCCACACATATCTGCATCCTCCATCTCCACACAGGGCAACGTGCAGCCAGGCCCACGTTTCAGGGGCATGGTGTTGACATGGAGGCCAGCGCGTGGTGGTGATGGTGCCGGGGGTCAGGGTGGGGGGGGGGAAATGCCGCAGCCTTATCATTCCTGTTACACAGAGCAGCCCAGAGGAAGCTGGGCCAGTGCTTTTAGTCTGTGACGCCCTCAGATCCTTACTGGAATTTACAACATCACAATAATAGCATGCTGACTCATCACTTTTATGATGACAAGAAAATAATAACACTTTCAGGATGATAGATAATAATAATTTAAAAGATCGGTTAAAGACACAACAGTTTTCCTGGTAACTCAGTGGGTGTTAAGCGGAGCTTCAGCATTTTTCCCGGTAAACAGATGACAAACGGAGCTGTACAAGTTAGTTTATTGCTGGTTCCTTATACACTCAAGTCTGGAAAATCTAGCAGGAGGCTTTTACTGTAAAACAACCAGTATCTCTCTGAAACACATTCAGTTTGTTGTGTGGCAAAGCAGCTACACAGACAGAGCCAGTACTGGCAGCAGTTCTGAGGGCATCTTTATAACAATGATTATATTTTTAGGTCCGTCTGATTCATTACAGCAGCTCATGTGTGTTTTAAGGACAAACAAGGCGCCCAACAGTGAAGATCTCAGATTAGATCGGTGACCTTTGATAGCATCAGGAGTTTACGCTGTGCCGCAGTGAGAGCGTTTTGTTTATCTCACCCCTCTGGATGTGGTGTGTTTCATGTATTCACATTGCGTAGGCCCCCCTCTCAGTTTCTTTTTGCTTCACCGCAGACCTCGCCACGGCAACGCATGACGAGCATATCCTCCCACGCTTCATCTCACGCTCTCACACTCAGAGACAGCTGCAGAGCTGCGTGTGCTTCCCACCTCACTCTCAGTCTCTCTCTGGAGTCAAACGAGGACAAGTATTGATCTGGGCAACAATCAAGAAAGACATGTGGAATAAACGTGGTCCTGTGCAGAAATAGCTTTATTTTTCTTCAAAGTCCAACATTTCCACACTCAGTGGTTTTATTGTTATGCACTTTGGATGTTCCTTTTTTTTTTTAGATGTTTTAAATGTTTTATAAATCAATAAATTAAATTAAATGCCAGAGTACCCAGAGAACATGCCGAACATGTAGAGAAGCCCCCCCCGCGCCAAGATTTGAAAACAGGACTTTCTTGTTGCAAGGCAGTAGTGCTACCAACTGCCCCCCACCATGCAGTCCTGAACAAGGACAAGGTCAGAGATTTACTGAAGCGTAACAGCTGTAAGGAGAGAAGGAAGCTGAGGGACTGAGAGAAGATGACTTAGATGGTGGACTTCCTTGATTCCTTTTTACAAAACTCAGAAACAGTCACCGGATGAGGCAGGCTGGTCTCAAACCTCTATGGAAACACAAGAGCTGACTGTCTGTAGCCAGGGCTCTAGAAGTTAGAAGAGAGAGCAGGATTTCTAAAGATGATTCTGATGGAGATGTAGCAGACAATGATAAAAGTGATTCTGGTAAAGGAGATAAGGAATGTTCTGTCTCCACGAAGACTCTGGAGACAAAGGAGATCCTGGGGGGAAGGATAGTTCTGATGACTTGGGTTCTGATGATGATGGTTCTGAGTCTGGAAACAGTGCTGGGAACAATGGCTAGCAAAGGTGCTGGAAACCATGATGCTGATGCTAGTTTGAGATTTGGTGCAGATACTGAAGATGATGAGGATGATGGAGGTGATGGTGGAGGTGGTGCAGGAGATGAGGGTGCTACAGTTGGCACCAGAGACAACGGAGATTGTGTTTAAGAATCTGAAGAGGCTCCAAGCTCTAAGAGGTTCTAGGTGAAGGCTGGCAAATCCCTTCGAGGCTGGAAGTGAGGTATTGTCCAGACCCCTTGAGACCATAGGTGAGACCATGACCAGACCCAGGAAGAAGGGGGTGAGATGTGATGGTGATAGTGTTTACTGCAATGGGACTTGGGGGTGGCTGGGCTGTGTCCTACCACAATGTCAAAAAGGTAAGGCAACAGCAATGCTCGTAGAGAACAAATTGTTGTTGCTGTGGAACACTTGGAGTAAAATTGGTTGGCCAGCCACTCCTAGGAAGGTTCACCACTGTTCCATATTGTCTCCATTTGCAGATAATAGTTCTCGCTGTGGTTCACTGTAGACCCAAAGCCATAAAAATGACTTTGAAACACCTTCCAGACCAATAGATGGCAATGACTTTATTTCCCCATTTGTTCTTCAATTTCTTTAGATAATGTGTTCCTTCTTGACATCTATTAGTCTACTTCATGTTGCCACACAGGGTCCATTTTGGTGATTTCTTGTTTCCACAGGCCTAGCATTAAAAGGCTTGGTGTAGGCTAGTAAAACTGAGTTCAGCTTTCCAAAAAATGAACTAATAAATACTTTTTCAAACAGGAACAGGTTGGTTTGCATAAGTTTTTTTCTCCAGATTGGGGGTCGGGACCTCCCCGGGCAAGACACCAAGTGGGGGGTCACCAGATTAATTTCAGAATCATCTTGATGTGACTGCTGAGGTGCATGGAGGGACAAAAGGGACAAAATACAATAAATAAATACGAAATGAATGTCCCAAGAAATAAATAAATGTACCATGAAACGTCCCGTTAAATATTTAAACAATATATGGTGAAATTAAATAAATCAAATGTCATTAAAAATGAATTCATTTAAAAATACATATAATTATTTCACCATACCCTTGTCTTAATGAATAACATCCTTATCTGAAAACTGCTTTTTGTGTTTAAAAAGATTATCTTTGTCTGAAACTACACTGATGATATGACACATTAAGTGTGACAAGCAAGAAAAAAAACCAACAGAATCTATAAGGGGGGAAATACTTTTCACTTTATATATCAAGTCTGTGCTGGAACTGCTAGAAGACAAAAGTTTCAAAACGCTGTGATGGCCCAGTGGAAGTCTGGACTTCAACTTAATTAAAATGGTGTTATTGGACCTTAACAGAGCTCTGGAGAAACAAAAATCCACACACCTCATTACAGTGGAGAACTATAAAGAGAAGTAGGCCAAGATTCCATCACAAAGATCTGAGAGGCTGATAAGGTTATTCAGAAAAGGATCTTCTCAGGTTAATGCTGCTGGTGGCTCTACAGTCTATTTTGTCATGTGGGGAATTTTCTCTGTTTCTCTGTTATGTTTTTTAAAAGTCAGAAACTGTAGGTTTAACAAGTAGTTCTAAGGCTCTCCAAGGAAGGCACATTTTGTTCTACTATTTTAAAGGTGACGTTTTGGTGGATGTATTTTGACATCTGCTCTGACCGCTGTCACATTCTGCTGCTGAACTATTTGAGCTTTGTTGCATGCAAAGGCAGAACCTCTGTTAGAGGAACAATGGCATATCTGTGGTGACTGCCTCCATGTTTGATAGCTTGGTGATTTGTATCATTTTTGGGGAAGGACGCATCCTGTTATGTCCCAATCCTGGATTTCAGATTTTCAGAGTCATTGATACAGAAGATAAACACACACACACACACACACACACACACACACACACACACACACACACACACACACACACACACACACACACACACACACACACACACACACACACACACACACACACTCTAGATGAAAAGAGAAATGATCTGAATAAGACAGTCAGATCACTGGCAGTGAAAGCATCTGGCCCAGCCTGGACCTAGATGTTTTTGGGGCCGCTGCATGCCACCTTCACCCCACTGACGTCAGTCACTAGCACCACCACAAGGCTTGTGTTAGACTGTCGTACAAACTTACTGCTCATTGCTATGGCAGTCCGGACCACCCCCATGGAAAACAGTAGTGTATGTCAGCGAAGCTTTTAAGAAAAACAGCTGCCTCCGTCTTTGAAGGAGGACGATGATGTTTCAGGTTTCCTATTGTCATGCAGACATCCAAAACAACAAAGTGAACCCACACACACCTGGGGTCATAATGTTTCCATGCAGTTTACATTTTTACCACTGGATTTTGCACAGCATTCAGTCTTCGTTGACACTGGCCCACCAGTAGTAAATGTAAGATAGTGAGTTCCTTGTTAATATTGGAAAGCAAGGGAGAGCAAAAAGATTCCTGAGAATCTTCCTGAGAAGCAGTTGATAAAGAATGAACATACACTTTATGAATCTAACACTAAGTACAAAACGTCTTCAAAATCTGCAGCCTTCCCATACAAGCTTATTGTGCATTTTTAAAGGAATCCAGAAGCTCCCCTAGTTATTTTTTTCCGTGTATGCTTGGAGATCTCATAACCCTTGAAATTCTTCATATTTAACCCAGCATAAACCTGCAGGTGTGTGCAAAAAAAAACCTAACACAGAACATCATGCAGAACACAGCAACCGGCACTGAAACATGGTGGCGATGATATTGCCATGCTGTGGAGATGTTTTTCATCAAAAGAGAAACTGGTCAGATTGGATGAGAAGAAAGATGGAGCTAAATACAAGACAATTCTGGAAGAAAACCTGCTAGAGGCTGAAAAGAGACTTGTCATCTTGGAACAGGACAACGGCTGTAAACATCCAGCTAGAGTTCCATTAGATGGTTTAGATCAAACCATATCCATACATTAAATAGTGCAGTCAAGGTTCAGACCTAAAGCCAATCTAGAATCTGTGGCAAGACTTGAAAATTGTTTTCCACAGCCTCTCTCCATCCAATCTGATTGAATTTGACCTGTTTTGCAAAGAGAAATGGGCAAAAATATGTTTTTAGACGTGCAAAGCTGGTAAAGACATATCCCAAAACACCTGAAGTGGTAACTGCTGTGTAAGGCCCATCACATGAGTTTAGGTTTGGTAGTTGAAATATAACACACTGGGCAAAAGTTCAAGCGCTGTAAATACTTTTTCAAGGCTCTCCATGTGCCAGCCATCCTGACAGTGTGTCAGCTGAACATGTTTTTTGTTGAAACCTCCTTCCTCTGCTTTGTTGAAATCATCTGGTGAAATCTGTGAAAGACATTCCTTCACGGTATCTTACTCAGCACTGTTCTGTTGATCACATATTTCTGATGCTAATCTGTTTGGGTCAAGGTGCTTACAGCAAAGGGAAGGTGAATGTCCAGAGGACCCAGCAAATAGCATCACTATCTATACCCTTCCTGTTTACATAGCTGGACCGGTGTTAAGCAGCACTAAACTCAAGCCAGACAAAAGCAAATAAAGTGGTGTTACTGCAGGAAAGTGACTGATGACTGGATAAGGTTGTTTTTCACCCTTAATGGTGCCTCATCTGGTATATTCCTGGGGTTCTTGGGTGATTTTGGCATTTCAGGAACAATGCGGACTGTTAGAGCAGGAGAAAAAGAATTATGTAAAGCTTTAAATGGGTGCAGTCAGACAATGAACATAAAATAATACATACCGTAAATATATTTTCTAAACAATACAAGACATCTCAAAGGAGTTAAAGGAAAATACATTATCTAACCACAGTAAAGAAAAATTATTTAGAGACCAGGCCAGAAGAGGTGCTAAGAACAAAAAAATTACTAAAATAGAGAGGTAAAAAATGTAACCCAAAAATAAACATGCAGAAGTAATAAATACTATGAATACAAAAATCTGGGCAGCCCAAAAAATCAAGGAAACTCTGCCAGACAGGCATGATGATTAAGAGTTTGGTAGACCTGTAAATCCATTCTATAACAAAGAGCCAGATGTCATCAGCATAGTTGCAGACATGGATCTGTCTTTTTATGACATCTATGGTAGATCGTATGGCTGTGTTTACAAGAGATGTTTGGACAAGCTTGGGAAACAAAAGGTACTTTGGAAAATGTTTCATGGTTTTCAAAGTATGAAAAACACATCATATTCCTCCACAGTTGTGCACTAGAACACGTGATCAGTGATATTCCTTGCGTTCTCTTTTTCTTTCCAGCATGTCCTGTCGCAGCGTTTCAGGCAGACCTTATGAAGCAGATGGTTGCCTGTATGTTCAACGGCAGTTTTGCTCTACAAAAAGGATATCTGAAAACACTATCCTAATAGTGTGATTAACTTTACTAATTCCATATTCAATCCAGCATCAAAGTAGGCAGGCCACATTGTGTTTTAGTAACCTGTGTTTGTATGTCCTTCAACCATTTTGAGTTATCATGTGTTGGTGCGTGGGTGTGCGTATGTGTGTGAGATGTTGGGTGAGCATATGTGTAGAGATAGATGCGTTTGTGTTTAGTGGGTGTGTGTGTGAATGTGACTGTGGCAAGAACAGTCCAATCCACACAATCCACATCACCTAAGAGCGGCAAGGGCAGGTAGACCCTGCTCCGGAAGGCCGCAGCAGTCCCAAGCTGCCAGACGTAAAGCATTACCCCAGGCCACAGAAGTAAGCCGCCAGCAAGGCACAGGAGCAGCAACCCGCAGGCCAAAGAGGCAGAGACCCTTTCCCTCCCGACCCAGTCACACCACCACCTCCAAAATTGAGATACAGGACAGGGCTAAATATAGCAGTGGGGGGTGATATTCCTGGGCTTATCTGATGTTTCAGGTCTTTCAGGGTCATACACTATTTCTCCTTTGCAGTACATTAAAGATAAGTCATAAGAGAAACAAAAAGGATCAAAATTCCTCTATTTGAAAAAAAAAAGAATAAAAACTGTGACAAATAAACAATATTTAAAAATAAATCTTGGAGACTCTTAAACTAAAAGCAAATCTAAGGAATTGGATTATTGAGATACTTAAAAGCCACCAACAGAACCCTTTAATTTATTCTGACAATCTGATGTAAAAATGATCTGGTGTGAAACAAATGATCTGGTCACTTTAGGATCACATATAGAGGCATGAAACAGTAGATCCTCTCAACATTCTGGCTCATTCCCAATTCTTCACCTGCCAAGTACCTCACAGAACTTCAAATACTGATCTAGATTATGTACAATTGCTGTCAGAGAAAAAACTGGTATCTCCAAAATCTAACCTTTTAGGTCATGGGAAAAAAAAACCCTCTTGCTTTTAAATGTAAATTCAGCATCTAGTCAAAGTCACATGATCTCTTGGATACTTTTCTATAAGGATTTATTGACAGACACACGTGGCAGGGGATCAAATGATTATCAATAATTAAAAAAGGGCAGAAAAAGAAAGAAAATTACTAATTAAAGTTTATGATTCAATCACATCCAGACAAGATGATTCTGTTTTACATGCTCATTTTAATAATCACATAGAAAACATTTGTTGAGCACAACATACACCATTGTTGTTGTTCTTTTTTACCAATATATTGTGAGGAAAACACTGAAAAAATACCTTTGAAACAATGCTAAATATTTCAGCAAATATTCCTACAGCTGTACAATGACCCGTCACCGTACACCATACGCTGCAGTGCATAACCTGCCAGAACTGAAGACCCGGAAAGCTGGTGCCGTGCTTCAGAACATCCAAACGTTTTCTGGCTGGAGCCTCAAAGCTAACATACTGTCATGACTTCAAGAGGAGGTCTTGTAGCAAAATATTTTACTAAATACAGACAAACCACCCAACAGGTTCAGTCAAACTGTAATTTGGCGTGTGGTGGTGCATATAAATAACAGCAAATATACAGTAAATATCAGCAACCAATATAATCTTATACAAGGAAAAAGTAATAAATACACTGTTACTGTCAGCACTATACAGCTCTGTGCGACAAGATTGTGTGGTTCTGTGACCACTTAATTATACGCTCACATTCACAGAAGAAGAATGTCATGTTATGACTACAGACTGGTCTCCCCTCATCCTACGTCGTGGTACCTTTTAGGAAGTTTTGAGCAGATCTGCAACCAGCTGCAGAGCTGTTGGCATTTTCAAGTTGCTGTGGTGAAAACGACAAGAGTTGTACAAACGTTTTGTTTCTTTAAGCTGTGCACAACCTCACAATGTAAAGTGGGTTCAAAGGAATGGAGTACTGCTACTAGCAATAGGTTTGGAACATTTTGTATGTTTACGTTTAGATAACTTAGAAGAATTTAACGATGATCTTGCATCAGTTGGTCCAGAAAATCAGGGGAAGTTCCTCAGCTTGAACTTTGAAGGTTTCCTGTGTGTGATCACACGTTTAAGATGTGGCAGTGAAATCATCAAAGTGCTCTTTTCTTAGAAGATCTTTGGATATTTCCTCCATCTCTGTCCATCTATACGTTTTGTAATGGCCTACATGATGAATAGGAGGTTGAGAAACAATATTTGGATTGTTCAAATCAAATTATTTGGCTTCACATGTACGCCGTCCTTTTTACAGCCCCATTGTTTTCCACACTCTCCTCACTCTACAGTGTCACAAAGTGCAAATTGTGCTGGGAAGTCAACAGATTTTTCACATACATAAACCTGTGTGAATAATTTTTGACTATTGCCAGAACATTAGGAAGACTATGAGACAATGATGTCCTCTTGTAGGAAACTGGACACTTTTTACAGCTGTATGAACTTGTTAAATAAATTATAAAAACGCTTACAAAAAGACATGGTTGTACAATAAAACAAAAAAGGCACTTTTTTTCTCCTTTTTTCCCCTCTTTTCTTAGACAAGTGTTAAAAAAACTACTTGGTTACAAGTAACCTGCAGACCAGTAGTTTAGGTTGTGTTATTAGGTCTTCAAATATTATAAATATTCTACATGAAGATAAAAATGTCCTGAAGTGCAAGTTTGGAAGTTTTTCCTTTACCCAGTTTGTAGATTCATACCATCTAATCCAGACTGTTGGTCTGTAGGGACCCCCACCCAGTCGAGTTTAGGCAGTCTCTGCTTTAAAGAAACACTCTCAGCTTCTTCTGCCGCGCCGCAAAAACATACTGCAACAGGGTTTCTGAGCCTTGTTTGCAGGGGTGGCCAACATTCAGACAGGCCTTCTTTGCCAGACAGCTCTATAAAGCCTCACTGCAGGATGCCTCCGCTGCAATAAAATAAATTCAGCATAAAACCGTCCTTTTCCAGGACATCGTCAGTTCAGCTATGTTTCTGCAGCTGAGATGTCACACGTTGTCATTTTTATTCCTTCCAGGTCAGAGGGATTGTCTCTACTCAAATGGTCACTTCTGACAGCTGTGTCCACCAGGACACTCTCTCTATGTCCAGCTGGCCTCTCCTGGCTGTCCATGGTCAGGTCAAAGGGAAATTTACTCGCTACTGAAACCCCTTCACTGTCCCCATGTTGGCCTCCTTCTCCATCACTTGTGTAGAAAGGAGGCGAGGGGCTCTGGGGGATCATGCTTTGGTACCAATTCCTGTTGTCCTCCAATATGTCCAAGATGTCCTGGGCATCAGGATGGACCAGATCGGCCCACGTCTCCCACAGAGGGTGGACAATGAAGTCTATGAAGCCAACCTGGAACAGATCCAGACGGCTGATGTCAGTGAAAGGGAAACAGGACAGGAATATTATTGTGTTTTTTAATGTTTCATGTGTGTAGTCTCTACCTGAGTTCTCTCTACTGACGCTGTGTGCTTGTCACACATGGGGCTAATCTCCATCCCCTTCTCCCGCTCCCTGTCTCCCTGGTGGAAGAACTCATCCATGATCCTGTCAGTCCACTGCCGGTACAGATCCAGAGGCTTGGTGGGGTTGCTCAGATCTGCACAGTGAACCATGTTACACAGCACCTGAAGACAAGGCAGATCTTAGTACACAGTTTCTCTCATGGTGTTTTCAGAAGATGAATGAGCAAATCGAGCTCTTTACCTGCATTCTATCAGTGTAATTGTCCAGCAACAAGACACCAGAGCTGGTCACCTTCTTGGTTTCCACCATGGTTTTCAAATTTGCTAAGAGATTCATGTGTTTGGACATATCAGTGGCCAGAACCTGAAAGGCATGAAAGAGAGTATAAGACATCATTGCTGTTTTAAGAAGAGAAGCACCAAGAAATCAACTCGTGACCTGAATTGGCCAATTTCTCTCTTGACCACCTCAACAATCGGATCATTTTCTCAAAAGGTATTCTCTAGATGTTTCCTCACCATGTCGATGACCATCCTCCGGAGTGTCTGCCTCTGCTTCTTGGTCAGATTTTGGAAGATGTCACAGTTGTCTTCCTGCAGAAGTTTGAAGCCCACAGCCAGGTGGTGGTTCTCCAGCACCGACTCATCGTTGTACATCAGAGCCAACTCAGAGTCTGAGTATAAAGAAGCGGGGGAAGAAATGACAGGAAGGGAGAAATTAAATAGCGTTCCAGGTTTACAGCGTTGCATTTGGATTTCTTAAACCATTCGGATAGATTATTTTACTTGTCTCAAACAAATGAGCTAAATCAATCATACATCTTAAAGGAATTTGAGTCCCAGGAGACTTACTAGTGTTGATGAGAAACTGATTGGACACTCCTGGGTGGTCCACATCGTGAATGGCTGCAGCGAAGATGGCCGCCAAGATCTCCAGATCTGTGAAGACCGCCTGAAGGAGGGAAAATAAAAAGGAAATGAGGCTCGGCTGTTGATGGACTGGCCAAACAAGCTGAGATAATAGACAACAACTTTCATGTGTCATCCACTCTGGCATTCACTGAGCAGTGACATAGTACAAGTTGCCTCATTAAACCATAATAGCTTGAGAAAGGAGCATTGGTGATGGTGTCACTTGCTAACCACATAACTCCAGTTAATTTGTAATTCTCTTGAAACCATGACCAAAGCAACCAGGAGGGAGATTTTAGCCACTTACATCCAGCGCGGGTGTGGACAGGAGGATGTGTGTGGACTGGGCTACGTCGGCAGCATGCAGGCTGTTGTGGAAGGCCACGTCCGAGTGGTAGTGGTCCTCCAGTGTCAGCATGAACATCACGAAGGTGTCGGTTGGAATTCTGAACGTCCGCATCAGGTCTCGCTCCTGAGTGTGGCGAAGACAAACAGGTGATTGTCATTACAGGAAGAAACTGAAGACGTTACAGCTCGACTCTTATTTCTTTCATGCCTTTATCACGTCAAATTCAGCCAGAATTTCATTGATCTTTTACCATATACTGACAAAAAGATCAAATATGCAATGCGTTTACTATGTTGATGAGAAGGAAGAAGCTAGGAGCTTACCTGAAAGATTTTGTACATGACGCAGGTGAGAGGTCGGTTGTGAGAATGTTCAGCCACTTTGAAAATATTCAGCCCCCATTTGTTGATGTCCTCCAGGTCCTGTTAAATAAGCCAGAAATTCAAAGTTTTAGTTGTCTTTTTAATTTTATTTAATTTTGTTTTGGTTATACTGTGCATTACTTACTTTTGAGAGGAGCTCCTCCTGGTCTGTCTTGACCCCAAAGCGGTTTCCTGTATTTCCCGATGTGCTTGATGCATGGTTGACCTTCTTCACCCCACTGATCTGTGTCATCATCCCAACCTGCTGCTGCTGTTGGCCCTGCTTCCTTTTCCTATCTCTCTGCTTCTGAACAGGATAGGGAAGCTCTAACTCATTCTGCTTATCTGTAGGAAACACAATAAGAATCAGAAAAAGGAGAGATGATTAAGAAAATGGTTTAAAAAGTGGGCTTAGCAGTTCAGCTGAAGCTCGATGTTGATGCATAAGCCTCCTAGTAGCGTTCCCACTTCCCTGCTTAACAGGTGACCTCTCACATCTAAGTGACAACACATTCAGGCTGTACTGACGGTTGGGTAATTAAAACAATCCCTTATATTCTGTCTTCACTAAAAGTAAACTCCCACAGACTGCAGGAAAAATGAAACGATAACAATTAAATCAAATACTCCAAACAAAACCTTTATTCAAATGTGAAGACGGTGTCATGATTAAATAAAATGCTCGAGACTTGCTAATGAGATGTTTTGCCACACAGTATTCCAGTGGTGAGTGCATTCTGCGAAACCAAACCTTGATGCAATAACAATTCAGAGAAATGTGGAAAAATGGCTTATCCTCAGTTAAAATGTTCAGAAAACAGACATGTAAATATGTGGGCAAGGCCAGTGCATGTGATTCAGTCTTTCTGTCTGCTGGTGACAGTCCTCACATACTGTAAACAGCCATCAGTTTGTGTGTGTGTGCATACGAAACTGTTTCTGATCACTATATACACTGCAGTGAAAACAAAATGAAAGTCTCAACTACATCCTCCACAGAGAATGATCTTTCTTTACCTGGCGGGTGTTAGATGCAATGCAGATCAAAAACGTCTGTAAGCTTCAAAGAGAAACAGCTATACTGCTTCCTTTGACTATACAACGTTCTTTGATGGTTGAAATGCACCAAAAACAGGAATCTGACAAATTTCTAGTCAGAAACTCAAATATGAGATTTTTTTCCCCAGACATTAAATGCACCATCCCAAAGCCCAACGAAGTGGAAGGTAATAACAACACTCTTTGGTGTGGAAGTTGTACTGCAGGAAGAAAACTCCAAGTTAGCTACTTTAACTATATCAGTAAGGTATAGAGGAAGAGCAGAGATGTAAAAGCTACATTTCTGTAAAAGGTTGCAAGTGAGCCAGAGAGGGCAAGACATCAACGACTGCCATGAAATCTGAATGTACTACTGCTCTCTCAGGACCAGATGTCGCATCTGGTTTCTTATATTATAGTTCTCTGACAAAATCGGTATTGACAGGACAAAGCTTTACAAAAACTGGAGACGAGAAATCATCCACAAAACTGTTCAACAAACAGTGTCCTCTAGGAAAAGTTTCTCCAGCATACATCTAGCCTCCAACTTTCCTCCACTTTGCTTTTTCCTTCAGATGTACACAGATAAGTAGGCTGTTTGCAGGTAGCAAGTCACAGAGGATGGTGGAAAATCTATAAGAAGCTGTGTGCAGGGCAGACAATCTAGCTGTGAGTCATGAAATGCTGATCTGCTTTTTAAAGATCAGGAAACACTGCCGTCCTCCTCTTGTTGAATAATGCAGCGTCTGGATACCAGCTGATGGCATCTGTCCTAACTTTTCCTCGTCTCACTGTTCCTGATCTCTCCAGAGGGAAGCCTTTCCTGAGCAGAAAGTTCTCCCTCCTCCCTTCGCATATCTCTGCAGTCAGAGAGAGGAGGACTATGTTTCTCCTCTGGACCAGAGAGGACTGGTGACAGAGCACAGATGCCCACCAAATATGAATTTATCAAGAGCTTTGGACTCACTTTGAGTGATCTTCCAACCTCTAGCTTGCACAGGCTTTGTTATTCCTGATAACTGCTGGCTATCAAAGCTCTGATGCTACAGTTATTTTGTGATGCTGCAGTGAACATGCACTGCAGTGCTTACCTAAGAAGGTGTTGGAGATGTACTCTGACACTTGGTTGCCTGAGCGGCTCATCTCAGACAGGTGGCTTAGTTCCCGGTTCAGCATCCTCTTGAACTAGATGTAAAAAGACAGAACAAGAAGACAATATGTAGATATATATATATATATTATATAAATGATTTTTACTGCTGATTTTACCAGAGGATTAAAGCATTTCCTGTTATTCTACTGATTCAATATGTCACATAAGGTCTGTGGTCATGTCCAGTTAGTTGTTTTTTTTTTTTGGTGTTAAAAATGCATAAAAACCAGAGCTATCTGCATAGATAGAAAAGCTGACATTTATGCATCTTTTGTTCCTGCCGCAGTCTTCCAAACACATGCAAAAGAACAACAGCGTCATAAAAAAATCTGTCGAAGATATTCATGCAAAATCTGTAACTGAAATGTTGCAAGATCAACGTGAAAAATCCGATGAATTATTCTAGCTCCATTGTAACACACACAAACGGGCTCCCATTGGTGGCGATTCTTTCAGTGGAACACACCTTAATGTATCCCCAGGACACAGAGAACAGGTAGTTGGCCTCAGGCATGGTGCTGAGCTGTTCAGAGCCCCTGGTGCTCCCCAGCAGAAGCAGCGAATGCTCCTCTCTGAGTGGAGCCCCAAGGCTGAGCTCAGCTTGAGACGCGACCCAAATCGCAGCCTGCCGACTATCGACTGCTGCGATAACTCCTCGCCTGCCGTCTCTGGAGGAGGGCTGTAGTGGGGGCCTCTACATCCCCCAGTCAAATCAGATGCGCCTCCTCCCAGCCTCATCCATTGTTTTCAAGGATGGCACAGCGACAGGAGAGAGTGATGGAATCCCCCCAAGATGCAATCAATTTCTTTTCTCTTTCTTTTCTCCTCTTCCAGCTGGCTTCATCTGTCCGTCTTCTTCTGACACAATCCAAATGTTATCCAGTGACAACCAGCCTTTCCAAGCCCGGATGGAATGAGGCAAGACAGGCTTCACAACAGAGGGAGAAGTAAAAAGGGGGGATGGCAAAAAGCAGCGAGGATGAGGAGAAGGGTGGGGGGTGGGATGCTCAATCTGCAGAATCCCTTGTGTCAGACAGAGTGCGGAGTATGGACTCTCTTGCCATCTTTGTCTCCCACCCTCATTTAATGCAGATCCATGCACAGCACTGCAGAAAATGAGAGCTTGGAGAATCCCCTGCATCTTTTCCTCTCTCTCTTGCCGCTCATTCCCCTCGCCCTGCACACGATTCCCCTGCTCTGTAATGCAGAACAGCTGCAAAGCACACTGCGCAATGTGAGGCTTTCCGAGCAGCTGAGTGCTTATAGATGGGAATGGGAAATTAGAAAATTTCTTTCTAAAAAATCTAATTATTTAACCACTTTTTCATTGGTATTGTTTCATAAAAGGATAACTTTAAGGAGGTAAATCCAATTAACAGTTCAGTCCACCACAGTACCACCAACCCCACAGATGACTGAATGCCATGGCAACAGACTTACATGGTCCCCTGCATCATTCCCACAGTGGTCCCCTCTCTAAATATATACTGCATCATATCAAACCCATAGACAACACGGCGCATGCAAACACACACAGTTTGCAGCAGAGGACCCTGAGATGAGTACAAATGCGACAAGATATTTACCGTCTACTAAAAGGACAGTTTCAGTTCTTGTTAGCTAAAGAGAAACATGATCACATCAAAAGTCCCTAAGAATATAAATAACTGGACATGCACCAATCAATCAGCCAGAGATTGGGATGGGTGAATTTTCCTTAGAACAGAGAACAACAAGTCTAATACTAAAAAATACATTTTTTCAATTTTCTTATTCATTAAATGCATCAAATCTAAAACCTTTCATTTTTATTACTTTAATAAAAATCCGATAAAGGTTGGGGGGTAATGTGGACGATTTTTTGCAAATCCTTAATTTTAAACCAATTTCTTCAATCAAATACCTGCCACACATTTTTTGCTCTTATTTGTTACTGTTTTTGGTATAAAAAAATATATAATCAGTCAAGATTGTTATTGGAAGGGCAAGCAGAAATCGGTATCCATCTCGACTAATAACTGCAATTGCAGCTGTGAGTGCAGCTTGAAAATTTTAAGCTGCCCTGAGCCAGTTGAGGCAGGGTCTCTTTATAATAAACCAGGCAATCTGGTGTCCCAAATGTCTAACAACTGCTGAAAAACCAGCTAACATCTTCCTGACAGGAAAACTTGAGCAGAACGGTCGAGAAACTGAAAATTCACACCACCACAGGTTGTTTGTGAAAATCAGAACTTCCCTGATGAACAAATAAAAAAAAACTGCACTCTGGATGTGGTAGCTTTACTTTGTAAAAAGGGGAAACTGTCACCAACTCTTCAAAGTGGGGCAATGGTGCAACTTTGAGACAATTACAGGGGGAGGAAATAAACGCCCGGCCAAATGCCGATAATTCTGGGTCATGTAGTTCAGCTTGAGCACACAGTGCACACTGATGGCATGATGACATGTCTGTTTGGAAACCAGATTGCCTAATGAATTGCATTGACATGTGCATCCTTTTACGTTACGGGGGAGTGAAAAAAGGCAAAAAAAAGGAAAAACATTTTTTAAAACTAACTTGAAACAGAAAACATTACTAAAACCAGATCAAATATTTAGAATAATTATAAAACATCTGAAACAACAACATTTCCACTTAATATACATTTAACGGTTATTCAAAGCATCAGCTCTAAATCTCTTACCCAAATTCTCAGTGTTTTCTTAACATATCAACGCTGAAAGAATTCATTCACTCTTTAAACAGTTTTTACACGGCAGACGGCTCTCACGCAACTCAAAACTCACCTTTTTCCAACTTGTGAACATCTCAAAATTTTTCTTCTGCTTTTCAGAACAACATAGTCCCATTGTCACTTAACAAAACCCAAACCCGACACGAAAGAAAATTCTGCAGAAGTCCAAGAGCAACAAGTTTACAGTCCAGTTGAGATCGTGCCTGCTTTTACCCTCTAATCTCTCTTTTCTGATGTGGCGTCAGGCAGGAAACACAAAGCGATAAAAGTGCCCTGACTGACTGCCCTGAGCTACACAGTCTAAAAAGAGGCCCCATTGCTCCTCCTTCCAACACAGGCCCGAGCTTGTGCCCCCACCTACTTCCTTTTTACTTACCAGGGTTATTCACTGAAGTCATTTACATCCTGCTTCCTCACATGGCCTCAGGCAAGCAGCAGCCTACTGACATACCTGAGCACGCAGGACAAAACTCCCTAAGAACAAGTTCAGCAAAAAGCCAAGAAGTGGTGGAAAATCACAAGTGAAGCAAAAGTATTCCTTTGGGAAGAGTTTAACTGTTACACAAATGAAATATTGGACTAACAGAAATGGGATTGCATGGAAAAAGTTATGGGGCATATTGCAAAAAACAGCCGCGCAATCTAACAAAGACCAGAGTGAGCCAACATTGCCTCTGTCCCATGCGCTGCTGATTAGAGTGTCAACACCCTTTAAACAGGGTCCAGCAAGTTTTCACTGTTTAGCAACAGTAAAAAGGACACATTTCCTAGAAGGTGCTGACTGGAACTACTTGAGAAAAGTTACAGTAAGAAACTTGGTTTTGTTTGTTGTCTTTTTAGTTTCCTTTCCGTGAAGATTTGAGGTAAGAATTTTTTTAATGATTAGAATTAGCTTGTCTGATCTCTTCACCACCTTTACAGCGAAACAGAACGGCAGAACTATAATTTAATGCCCATTACATCTGCTTCAACTCCAGTCCCACTGCTACATCTGATTCAATAACTGTATCATTCTTTCCCTCTTTAAGGACGGTGGTGCTTCAAAGCTGGAGTGACCACACGTGACTTAAAGTTTCCGACTTGTCTTTTGCTCGGGGTCTCGCTTGCACGCTAACCCACAGGGCACTAAAACTCCTCTAACTGAATTCAGATGGCAGTGTTTGTCCAAGGCAGTCACCGGCATCGGCATGGGAGTGTGGCGAGGCTAATGATAGTGAGGGGTAGGGAAACGGCTCCCCCTCTTAGGTCACCCTGACCAGACGGGCGGTTGGCTGGGTGTGTGGTCCTGTAACCCCCGGATACACCTGCGCCCTTGGACACTGCAAATGGAGACACCCTGGCTTTGATTATGGGTTCAAATGGATCCTGTTGGCCAGAAAAGAAACAGGCTCTTTGTCAAAACTCATGGCAGATGACCACCATGCTGCAATAATGGCTGCAACAGAGAAACTGGATGTACATTTTGAACGGAAAGAATCCGTCTAACTCCTGGTGTTGCTGCAGGATTGGTTGTGGGTATGCCATCTGGTTAGTTAGCAAAAAGTTGCTCTGTGAGGGAATGTTTGCATAAATGTAAGCAGAAGTCACAAAAATAATTCACGTAAAACATTGTCGGTTATAAAAATAAACCAGAAAGCAACCCAACAAACTGCATCTCTCCACCCATTCACAGTCATGCAACAAATCTAGGACAGTGATGAAATGAAAGAGTAATACGATAGACCGTTGGCCTGTGCACTTTCAAAATCAGCATTGGTCAACAACGGTACTGTGCCTGACAAGGAAGTCGAGTTGCAGCAGGCTGGAATGACCTTCTGGTCATTGTCTTGCCAGCTCTAATGACGTACAAGCCTTTCAAGACCCGACCTGTGTGCAAGCGCTGTTATTGTAGTCTGGTAAACCGGGAGCAAAGCAGAGGAGGCGGTAGGGGGGCAGAAGGAAATAAAAAAGAGACAGGAAAAAGCTGTCACGGTCACAGTCACCCATCATATGATCTGACAAAATCCCTCCCAATACTAATCCTCCCTTTGACCATGTTGACGAAAAAACAGGCAACACCACGCTGAGTGTTTATAATCTGATGCCGCCATACTGTCTGCACTGGCAGTAGGGAGGGTGACTAATAATCTGCAGTTTAGTTTAACTTTGTACAAATTAAGTCCACTCATGTGCATCAAAGCACAGGGAGGTAATTAGTTCTAAGTGGCTTCTTTGTTTGGCCTACATGAACTGAAGTTTATTTAGTTTCAGTTTAATCAAATCATGGCTGACATTTGAATTTTTATTATTACAATAACATTTATTACTTTGGATTTACTCACCAGTAACAGGACATTCTGTGAGTGGATTTGGAGTGTTTTTAATAATTCTAGCATTGAGCATTTCTATGTCGTGGAAGAAAAATACATCAACCTCACGAGATATTCTTAGATTTGTTCGGACTTTGCATAATTTTCTTATAAATCGTATCATAATTTTTTTTATTTATTATCTTTTTAATTATTAATTCTTTAATCTCTTTAATTATTTAATTACCTTTATGCCACTGCAATGTACTTTTACCATCATGTTTCTTTTTCTTTTTTTCATGTACAGCACTTTGAATTGTCTCGCTACTGAAATGTGCTTTATCAATTACTGGCAAATTATTACACCAGCGCAACCTCTCTTCTTGAGCTTTAGCATCTCACTCAAATATAATAATAATAATAATAATAATCTCTGGTTTTGACATGACAGTTA
Source organism: Girardinichthys multiradiatus (assembly GCF_021462225.1). Taxonomy (NCBI): domain Eukaryota; kingdom Metazoa; phylum Chordata; class Actinopteri; order Cyprinodontiformes; family Goodeidae; genus Girardinichthys; species Girardinichthys multiradiatus. The sequence goes on from NC_061799.1 coordinate 8,666,382, forward strand.
AAGTCCTTCCAAGAGGCCAAGTATATTTTTGGCCAAAGCACAGTTTGAATGCAAGACACCAGAAAAATTACAGAGCACAAGAAATGCATCCAAACAATCCTTTGAAACTGAAAATCCTGAAACTGATCAAAATTGTGTGTTCACACATATTGTGCAACTTTACATAAAAAACCTTAAGTGTGAGAGTTGTTTGAAGTTAGCAGTATTTTCACACTGACTTACTTCAGGGTTAGCCTCAATTGAGCTGCCACAAAGGGCATGTGATCTTTGGCTATGCATGTTATTAATACATTATAGCAACTTGGTAAAGTTGCTAGCATATGTTATAGCATATGCATAACTTAAGTTGAATTTGACCTTTCTTATGACATTTATTTCTAGCTAAATTCATTAAGTATCTCAGTGAGATAAAGACAAAAGAGCCAATATGCACACCACATTAAAATGGTCGATGCATCTAGTTAGTTATAATCATGCCCCTTTACAACCAGCTGAAAAACATGTCTGCAAAACATAATGAAGCCACTTCCATGGAGCAGGAGTTAAAGCTCTTCAGCGATAACAGGAACTTTGTTGTCTTTTATGTAAAACACACTATTCACTTCTCTTTTTTATGTAAGAGATCCCTAAAATGATTTGCAAGTGCGTCAATGTGGCAGCAAACATTTTGCATACTCTGTGCATATGAACAACCACGCTGCAGATAGAGCAGTTATGCAGAAGTGTGGAGGAGAGGAATTAGATAAGTCCAGTCATCACCCTGTCAGTCAAAGAATCCAGCTGTTGCTCTATGTTTCTGACTATCTGCTGTGAAAAATAACTATTCAGTTAGAATGTTTTAGAGTTAAAACATTAGGAATTTAAACTGTAGAAGAGACCAAAGTTTTCTCGCTTATTTTATCTTTTAAATTTACTAAACGTATGAGAACTTTAAAAAAATGTTTGAACATTTAAATATGCCTTTACATTGTTCAAATGCTGTTTTTGTCATAAAACCACATTTCCAAGACAAGACTGGAAACCAAAACTTATCAGTTATGATTTGGACAGAAAGCTCCAGCCGTCCTACCTTGTTTGAGGCCATGTCACTGACAGACCGGTAAGTCTGAATTGTCTCCAGCTGGTCCAGACACCAATCCAACTCCTCCATTGTCTCCATAGCTAGCTTCTGGTAGGACTCATCTGCCAACAAACACATGAACACGTAATCAGGTCCAACAGACACATGGACACGTAATCAGGTCCGAGTGGATCCATGGCCACACTAGAGCCTGCTAACAAGGCGCGTGGCGGGCCGAGGGTCCCAGAGTGGTCCGATCGCACGGGGGACTTGCCTGCAGGACATCCGGAGGACACAGAGGAGGAGGGGGAGGGGTGCACACAGAACTCCTTCATCTTTGAAAAACTCTACCGCCTCAGAAAGTTCAGGCAAGTTGGATTTTCTGACAGATGCTAATGTGCAGCCTCATTCTTCTCGTACCCCTTCTTCCCCTTGCGAAGTGTACTCTGCAAACCCTCCTCCTACTCTGTCAGGTTCCCTCACCCCTTCTCACCCACTCTTTCATTAACTTCTCTCCTTTTTAATTCTGTTCATCTGAACAACTGCTGTGAAAGCTACAGACCGCCTCCTCCTACTGCCAATACGCATAGGACCCCTGTCCTTTAACCACATAGGACAGTGACCCCGTGTATCTTTCCCCTCCTGGGGTCTCAGATAAAATAAAACTTTCACTTTATTTTCACTCAAATGAAGTTGACTTTTTTTTAATCTATTTTGTGGGTAAGAAGTGTAATAGTGCTTTATTACTGCTGACCCTGTTTCTTCCTCTCTTGATGACTTCCTTTCTGAAACATGAGGTTGTACTCTGCTGAACTGCCTCAGCTGCAGCTCATGCCACCATGCCTCACAAACGGTCTCTCTCCTCTCAAATCCTCTTAAAGGAAGGAAAAAAATTATATCAAACACCAACACTTGTTTGCACAGGCAACATGAGAGGCACATTTTCTCTCCCCCAACAGGGGGAAGACGGGCCAGAGCCTCACTCCTGCCAAATAAACCAAAGCACTTCCTCTTTGGCTCTGACCTCTTGAAAAACATGGAGCGGATCTGCTAATGAAAACACTGGATTGCTGTCGTTCAGTTTAATAGCTCTGCTGTTTCCACTGATGATTCACATCTGCCAGGAGCGTGGGTATTTAGAAGGAAAAGACTGGTTTAGAAGAAATAAGTGTGCATATATGAGGAAACAAAGAGAAGACAGAGGAGAGCGGTGGTTCAAAACATTTCTGCCAGCAGGGAGGGACCATTGAATGTATCTGGATCTTCCCACCTTCCCTTTTTTATGGAAAAGACTGATCTCTACTTCATAGGGCTTCACATATGGAAGAAATTTAGCCCACATACTTAACACAACAAGACAGCCAACGTGCTACTCTCCAATTTACGTCAATATAGCAGATCAAAGCCTTTCAAAGAGCAGTGATGGTGTACAGATTTTTTAACAAAGAACTGTAAAAAAAACCTTACACATATGGCGCAGCTGAGGAAACGGCCAACTTTTAACTGTGATCAGAACAAGGTGATGAGAATAATTCCTCTGAACAATTAAGAAAGTGATGGTTCAGCTGTTTAAGGTCACCCCCAATTTTCTAACTAAGCATCTCTCTGGTTTTTTTCAGATGCCTCATAGAAGCTTTTAACTGGAATATACAAGTACATGCCAAGTTTTGTAGTCCAACATATTTAGAGGAACTGTTGGTACCATGAACCAAAACTCTTGTACACAAAACAGAATGTGTCAAGTTTACCCTAAAGGTTTTTCTTTAACCCAAATTTTGGTTTTATGCTGTTTGTACATATGTATGGTCATTTCAATCATCCGGGTAAGGTCAACTGGCCTTTCTAAATTGCCCTTACGTCTCAATGAGTGCCTGCATGGTGTACTTGTCTAGGGAGCACCACAGCTGTCACTTCATGGCTGTTGAAGAGTGGTACCAGCCATCTCAAAACAGGTATAGAATAACGAAAATCAGTTGTTTAGTACTTTAGGTTACTAGTCTTAACGAAAAACATTTTAACCCAGTTCGCAGGGTGAGGCCCAGAACCAACCCTGCTGTTTGAAATTTACAATTTTTTTGCCACTTTTGCTCCAGGACTGGTTCGCCAAATTAATTTAAACTGGGTTGTTTTTCAGCCAGTGGTTTGTAGAATGTACAAGTAGGTGGGTGGGTCAACCAGTGGGTCAACTGGCACCTGTAAGCCATACAAAAGTGTGTCAAAACAATCAAAGCAGCTTTAGTTATACTGTTTACACTCTTACTTCATTAAATACCCTGCGGAGGACTGGCAACCTGTCCAGGGTGTTCCCTGCCTTTTGACCAATGACTGCTGAGGATAGGTAAAAGCCTGCAAGGATAAGCGGGTATAGACAATGGATGGATGGATGGATGGACGGATGGGTGGATGGATTGATTGATGGACGGACAGATGGATGGATTGAGGGACGGATGGATGGATGGACGGACGGAGGGATGGACAGATTGATTGCTAGATGGATTGATGGATGGATGGACGGACAGATGGATAGATGGATGGACGGACGGAGGGATGGAAAGATTGATTGATAGACGGATTGATGGATGGATGGACGGATAGATGGATGGATACATGGATGGATGGATGGATTGAGGGACGGATGGATGGACGGACGGAGGGATGGACAGATTGATTGATGGATGGACAGATGGATGGATGGATGGATACATGGATAGATGGATGGATTGAGGGACGGATCGATGGATGGACGGACGGTGGGACGGATGGATGGATTGAGGGACGGATGGATGGATGGATGGATTAATTGATGGATGGATGGATGATGGACGGACGGATGGATTGATTGATGGACGTACAGATGGATGGATGGATGCCTTAATATTCTACGCAGACATTTTAAACTATTGACGAACTGATCAGACTTTACTAAACCTCTTCCACAGGATGAAATAAGAAATGATAAGATGGTAAATTATATTTGATCATGTTAATATCAATGGTTTATGTTAATGACTGTGGTTTACACTAGAGAATAGGTTTGTTAACTTAAGATAACAGTTAATATTTGTTAAATATTTGTTAAATATTTGAACCCTTTCAGATTTCTTCTGTTTGCTTTTTTATTGTGAAACTAAAATGTTTGAGATCATCAAACAACTTAATATCAGTCATAGATATCCAGAGTTTATACCAAAGACCAAAGTTTCCTGATGAGGATATTATTTATTAAAAATCTATCTGAACCGACCAGGCCCTATGTGAAAAAGCAACAGTGCTCAGTAGTTACAGCAAGCTAATGCACTTTCACACCAAAAAACTGGACATAAAATTGAGATTGACAAGCAATATTTTTTCTACAGTTATATGTAGACGTTTTTGTTTTCTGAATTTAACAACATTTTTATTAGACATTATGAGGTTGTTGTCTTTACATCTTAATAATGTGTTTTAATGCAGGGCCTGGGTTAGCAAAACTGGCCTGTTTTTTTAATTGAACAGCCTTTAAAGTGCACTTTGATTATGAGTTTTATTCAGAACTTAATTTATCCTGAACCTTTATCTACCTAGGCGTCAATGTCCTGTGAGGCACCGGGGTCAAAATTGAAATATTTAAAGCTGTTCTTCAAGCAAAGTCCCAGGAACTTGTAACATATATTAAAATATTCTATATAATCTGTCCTTTCCAAAGATAGCAAACATTTTGGGGATTATATTGCCTGATGCTCTCCCCGTACACAGTACCACTGCAGCCAGTTTCATTATGTCTAAAGAACAACTCATTCCCCAACTTGAGTTGTGTAATAATTATACTGTATGTCCACACATATAACACACACACACACACACACGCACATCTGTGTTTTACTATCTTTATAAGGACTTTTCGGTTACTTCCATTGACTTCCATTCACTTTCCTTGATTTTTAGTGCCTAACCCTGACACTAAACTCACACTAACCTAACCAGTTAATACCTAACCCTAACCCTGACAATAACTCAATTCATACCCTAGTCCTAAACCTAAATGTCCTCACTTTGCGATAAAAATACAAAAAATGGTTCACTCAGCAACAAGTACAAGAACACACACACACACACACACACACACACACACACACACGCTGAGCAGATGGAGTGTTGAACCAATCATTACCTTTGGTTGGTCATAAATGCAAAGCTAAATGGGCTGACATTTCATAGAATCACCAGTCAAGGGTAGCGTGACGCACATTTAGCCTGACAAACCTGCTCCCAGACAGGTACTTTTCCAGCCTGCTCTTTTTCTGTGGAAGGCGTTTTTTTGGAGAGCAGTAATGTTTTAGCCATATGCTGAAACCTGCAGAGGACAACAGACCTCAGTGTGCAGACAGCCCCGTCTGATTCAGCTCTCTCCTTTGCTCCCTTCTAAGACCACAAAACAGCTTCTGTAAGAGTCATCATCTGCACTAAAGCCCAGGGCTGGGTCCAGGCCTCCAATCCTACCAAGACACTTTTGCCTTACATCCGTCTCAAACAGTCAATTTCAAATCTCTTTTTGTTCTATCTACGGTAGTTAGTTTGCAAAAACACCTAAAACCACTATTCAACATCTAGATAGTTTTTTTAGAGCAGAGTTTATGGTCTATTATAAAAAGTACTCCAACATCAAAAAGTATTTTACTTTATGCCTGAAAGAAAGTACACCCTCTTAATTCTGAGGTTATACATGTCAATATATAATAAAAATGATCTGTTTTTAACAAACTCTAACATTATTTAAATCCAACTGCAATTGTACAAAAACAGATTTCACACTATTAATGTTATACAGTGGCTAACTTTTATGTAAACAAAAAAATAATTGCTTGCATGAGCTAGCTGCAGAGAAGTTTATCATCATCTAAATTACAGCAGGACTCCAGTCATCATCCGTCCACCAATGTGCTTGACGTTTATTTTGAGCTTCTATGTTGCTTTTGGTTTCTTTAAACATGCCAAGACAGTTAAACATCTCTACTTTAGTCAGATGGACATTGCTCTAGAAGTCAGAGGCAAGTGTGCAAACCAAAGTCATGTTGACTTGTGAAAGAAGTCTGTGCAACTCTTTCCAAACAAGCAACAGTTGTTCTATTTCTTTTACCAATTCTGCTCATTTAAGGTGTGGCTTGTAAAGTCATAGTTCTTATGTGTAATTTTCTTAAGCACTGCAACGTCTTACAGTACTTCGGGGTGATTCCTTAGAAATGTCAACATCTGAGAACATCGGAAGCTGGTCTAAAGGTTTTCCACTTGTGAATAGTTCTTTCTCACTCAAGCAGCGACACCAGATTCATTTTAGTGGTGGGGGGTGTTGGGGTGTTGTGTCGCTGGGCCCTTAAATGAGGCATGCCAGGCACGCATACTCAATTTTGGCACATCAGTGGTTGGTTAAAGATTGTTCTGTCACTAAAACGCTAGTGACAGGAGGAGACAGCTGCAGCATAAGTTTTAATTGTACTGAAAGTTAAATTTCTGTTAATCAGCTGCTGGAGAAACGACAATTCGCAGACTAATGAACATGAAATAGAGCCCACGTCCTCACAGCTGATATCAGGCCGTCCATGGGTGGCCTGGAATCAGGCTGCGGGATCAGTAGAACTGGAGGAAAAGCATCAAGGAGCATGTTTGGCCAGACTGTGAAGGAAGGCGTTCCCGTGGGCTCAGCGAGAACCACAGCTAGTACTGTCTATCAGTCAAGTCTTTGTGAATGTGTAGGAAGATGAGATGATTAAGACAGGGCTTTATCCAATATTATTGTATGTGTATGTTCCAGGCTATAATTATATCATAAATACTCCCAACACCAATCTTATAAGAACAATATTTGGGCCTACATTGATAAGCGAACCTGTAAAATAATGATAATCAGGGGTGTTTTTGTTGCCTGTGTGAATCAGATTTTCTTATTAAAGTTAGAAAAATAAAAACAAAATAAAGGTTTATTATGTCATTATGTTGTTACATCCTTTTTTGGAGAACTTCTGCTGGCAAATCAACCATTTTTCCCTTTTCCATTTTAAACTAATAACTGTAATATCATATTTAATAATAATTAATTGCATTGAAAGATGATGTGACGGCTGTTTTTGAGTGGCATTGCGATTTTAGGCGATGGCTCCTGATTATTCATAGTCATTTCAAAGATGTTCACACGAACAGAGAAGATCCTTTCTCTTCTTTCTCTTCTCCTCCTTATCTTCTGTCTGCATCTTCTCCACATAATGATCTTAAAGGCCATCTGTGTGGAGTGCTGTTGCAAATTGCGGCTGGCTTTGGGACGCTCAAAATAATGACGGACAAATAATGAGCGTCATTATTATGCAGCTTTAGTGAATCACACCGCACGTGTTAAATAAACAGAAGAACCTTCCCAGAATTTGACAACTTTGCACTGAAACGCCCAGTACTGCATATTCATTGAGGGAAACATGTTAACTGGACAGCAGGTATTATTTTGTGCTTCTGATCTAATTGCGCAGTCGAGCTGAACCTTTTTTTGCACATTCTGTCTGGTTTCAAGAGGCACAAATGTTTCCTAAATCTGACAGAGAGACAGAAAGCGAGAACGCTAGAGAAGGAGACGTCGGACATAGCTTCTTAGCACAGTCAGGTCCAGCCTGGGTAAACGTCTGGTGGGACCAGATGTGGGCTGGCACAGGGCTGTAAAGTAAAGGGGCCTATGGCACCTTGACCCCACTATTTTGGCACCACTGCACTGTATAATTATAGACTTCAAAAGGTTTGACTCTATAACTCTTTTCAGATTGAACGGTAACAGCAGTTACTTCTTATGTCATTTTTCTTGTCATTCCTCCTTGTGATATATTAACACAGACCATACCAGCAAACTGTCAAAAGTTCTGCTTTCAGGTGGTCACATTTGCTGATCATCAATCATTCAAGCGCATTTGATTAGCAGTACCTAGATATAATTTTCCTATTATATGGAAACAAAGAACATAATTGTGTTTTCTACATGCAGCGTCTTCATTTTTTGCTGCATCTTTGTTTACTAAATGAAGAAAGTGTGGAATCTGTTATGTGAAATGCTTTTTACACAAGGATATATTTAAATAATATTCACACCAGAAAAATATATCAGATAATTTTCGTTCATTCCTGATATGTAAAACCCTTTGCAAGAGAAAGTGTATTTTTTACCATGCATTTCTGTCCATGTCTCCATTTAAAAACTTTTTGAGTTACCCAGAAATGTCAAAGTAGTAATAAAGATGTACAGTGGCCCTTTTCAAGATGTAATGTTTAAGCACATCTATGTTACAATTTCGGCAGCTGGCACAAAATGCAGCTCCATAACAGCTTATTTGTACCAAAAACATGAGCACAACACTCCAGTACTAGTCTTTCTGCTCTGGGTCCCTGTCTAATTCAGAATTTATTTAAAAATTCTGGTGATTGTATTTAAGAACCTAAATAGGCAGGTCCTTTCATCTATTACTGAACCTAATTTCAATGTATCCTGGAGGGCTCTGCATGTCACTAGATCCCAACCCAAAAGCAACAGAGCCAGGTCCTTCTCATTTGCTGACCCACATTTATGGAACCAGCTCTTCCTGTATATCAGAATCAGAATCAGAATCAGAATCAGAAAAGCTTTATTGCCAAGTACGTTTTTGGACATACAAGGAATTTGTTTTGGCGTAGTCAGTGCAATACAATACAAATTAAACAGTATAAACATATCTACAATATAATATAAATATATGTGCACAGTTTTAAGTGAGTGAGAGTAAGTATAGAGCAGTATAAGATGCAAGAGCAATACAACAGTGCTCCTTCCATCTATGTCTTGAGGTTTAAGCTAAAATCCTGACCTTTTAATTTGGCATTTCCAGCCCGCTAAAGAAAATCTTCCCTAATCGTCTTATTGCTTTCCACGGTCTGTTTAAAATCCAATTTTTTAATTTATTTTATATTTTCTTTCTTGTTGCTTTTTATGTGAAGTTACCTCTGTTAGACCCAGGCATGGATGGAAAACAAGCCCGGAACTACACAAAGAAAAGAGACAGGAATCCCAGAAAGCACAACTTAAACTCATTTTCAGGGAAACTCCCCGGAAGGAGGATTCACAGCTGGAATCCTTGTGTGCAGCACTGTGCGTCCACTTCACCCGCAACCATCAACTGGTTGGATAGGGAAGACACATGTAAGCAATTAAATGTCATGATCTCGTTGGCCAAATAAAGGACTATATCCAGGATCCGAAGTTGAGTATGGTTCGATATACGTGTATCCTTCAATCGTAAACTGGTCAAAACAAAACTAGTTGCCTTAACCTTTCTTGCCGAGCTTCTGCAAAAAAAGAATCTGAGCCACAGATTCCCAAAGAAGAGACGGTGTCTCTAATCAAAGCGATTTTCCCACTGCCTGAAGAAGATGGCTTCAAAACCGCAGCTCTGCACACCTGACACATACAGTCGGAGCAGTTTGTTTGAGTTGCTTAACTTCAAGTGTTAGCAGGCAATCTGCTAAGCTAATGCTAAAGCCTACCGAGCCTAGTGCTACAAGTGTGTTTGGGTTGTGTTTTTAAAGTTAGGACAAACTTTATTTCACTGAGTGGTTTAAACAGTAACGGTCCAGTAATATGAGAATGCTTCATTTTATCTGGGCTCTTCCTTCATCTACTCTAACTAACCTACTAAAATATGTCCAAATAGTCCTTAAAAACATGCATGCTAACTTGTGTCTCTGTTAGCTGCTAGAAGCTAATAGCTCTGCTGTTGCTATGTGGTTGTCAACATTATTCACAACAGACCTTGTTTCGTTTACGCTACACAGCCCTGACTACACAGCCCACTCTCACACACATTAATGTGTATATTAATGGTAGTTATTTATTTATAAATTTTTAGATTAAAATAATTATATTTAAGAAATTTTTGATAATAATAATTAATAAATGTTTTATTTTTATATTAATGGTAGTCAAAGGTACATGTAATACATGTCAGTAGACAATTAAACCCATCCACAGCGATGGCTAGTTAACAACATTAAAACCAGTTGTCCAAAGGGTTATTGAGTTCTAATACTGCAAATTATACCTTAAAAATATAATTTTATTGAAATAATATTTTGTTTACCCATCTGATTTCGATTGTGAACTGGTTGTTGGAGCACATACAAATTGCTGCTCTTAATTAGTTTTAAAACTAATATGACCTCATCTCACATTTCTCAAGACAAACCTTGGTTGTTAAACTGCATCATTTTATTGGTTATAGTTTCTTTTTTGTTCCCTTTTACAGTTTATTAGAGTATCTTATTTTTCTAATTTTTGCTTAGTTTATAAGAACAAATGTTACTATGCTAGTTAAAAAATTGTTAACTTGGGAGTTGGATTGTTCCGTAAATAAATTCTTGTATGTTGGAGAGAAGTTATGTGTTTATTCTGTAAATGTATGCAGAGCTTGCTGTTACAGAACGCCAGAGCTCAAATCTTTTGTCATCTATTGTTCCTTAACACCACACCATATAAGGTTGGTATTCACAGGACAATACCTGACAGACTGAAAAATTCCTGGTCAGGTAGTGCCATGACCAGGAATTTTTTGTTAGTGTGACAAATAATATATATTCTAACTTTCTTAGTAATTCGTTAATAATTAATTTTTTATAATTATTAATAGTTGCCAACAGTTGAGTCAATCATTGTTGCCCAACAGTGGTGTTGTGATTTGCTAGTCTGACTGAAAATGTTATATTTTAACTTTATTATTAATTATTATTGTAAAGTATCAATAGTTGATAATAACCACACCAAACCTATTGTTGCACAACACCTCGTTAAATGTTTTTATATATGATGCACATCATTTTGGACTTTGTGAGCCCTATTTAAACATGCTATATAAATAAAATGTACTTCCTTTCTCCCTGTGTTGTTACTAATGTAATACGAAAAAAACATTTAAATTGGACCACAGATGTGTGGGAAAAAAAGTATAGTTTTATACATGTAAGGTGGTCTAATTGGGAATATTGTAAAACCTACAAAGATACACAAATTGTTACCATGAAAAACCTCTTGGAATTTTGAAGTGTAGTTCAAGGATCAGTGGTATGAAGTAAAATAAAGCAGAGCTTAAGTCTTTTCCTTTTGTTACTGAGTCACTTTCAACAACATATTGTCATGAGCAGCTTAAAAGAGGCTTGGCGTAAATCTGAAGTTGCTCATTATTATTGACTCAATTACTTGACTAATATGGATTAAGTCGTTTTTATTCAAAGGCAGGCTTAGGCGAAAGCATGTCTGTCAGTTTTCAGGATAAGGCTGAAACTATTAGGACTGAAATAACTTTTTATGCATTTTCTGTATTTTTTTTAGATATTTCTAGAGATTTGCACTGGACTTGCCTCGGGATGTTGCTGCTGATCTCCTATGATCACCAGTCTTGAGTCACCATCTTCTGATTAAATATAAATATTTGTAAGTTATCAGCATGTATGCAAACAGTTCCTTTCTCTGTCCTGACTCCATTACATCTTCAAGGATAAAGTGTACCCTTTGACGACAATACATGCACACTTCTACATTGTTATGGCTTTGCAGAACTGGAGCTGAGTTGGAGGAGTGTGTGTGTATGTGTGTGTGTGTGTTAAAGGGAGGTGTTGGGGTGGTATAACGATTCACTGTTTTACAATGATTCACAGCCGTATCACCTCTCATCTACGTCATTATGTCCACACATGTCAGAGGAAAAAAATAGGATTTGAAAAATAATTATGAAAAACTAATTTCTTTACAGAGAGACTGTGTAACATATACAGTGCAGGTGAAAGGTCAGCTCTGAGTGCACATGATTGGAAAACAAGCATTTGTAAAGATCCTGAAGCTGATAGCCAACTTGCCTACAGCAATGTTGCTCTCGTTCAACAAAGCTTGTGTCAATCATTTTCTTTGTGTATTAGTTTCCAAAAATTAGCATCAGCTTTCTCTACATATAAAATCTTTCATTGGTCTTGAATAGATCATAACTTTAAAAATGCATGTTTCAAAATGCACAGAAAAACGTAATGAAAAATAGGAAACAATAGGAAGAGCTTTAGTTGTTTTTTAGTTAAATTGAGCTAAACACACTAATGTGTATCAATACATCTGAACTTTATTCTTACTTAGTATTCTTAAAAATGAAAGAAAACACGACTGTGAGGAAAAGTAAGCTTGTTGTCACTTTCATTCTTTCCAGATTCTTGAGAACTTCGGTGGACATTAAAATAGGTCCAACCCTGAAACCACTGTCAATCTTTTCTTTACAAACAACTGTTCCTGATTAAATATCTGCATAGTTTACAACTGTGGCATAATCTCCTCACCTATCAAAACAAAAAGCTTTAAACACACCCACGCACCCCATCAGGACCGGTCTGACGGCTCCTTCACAATGCTCCATGGAGCAGTCTTGGCAGGGAGAAGTTTGAGGGATGGGTCGAACTGAAGTTTATGACTGTGCTGACGTCAATGGCATAATTCAAATACTTAAGAAGGCTGCTTGCTTTCAGCCCGCCAGAACCTTTCCTTTGGTTGTGACTCTGGAAAATGTGAAATGGATTCCTGCTACGGAGCAGAGTAGCTGCTGGAGGCATTAGTGGAGACCGCTGCCCACACTGAAAATGACAGGTAGCTTTGTTCTGACCGTCAGTGTGTGGTAAACCGTCTGTTCAGCTGTCTGTACATCAAACAACTCGTGCATCCACCATTTATGAAAGCCCTTTTACAAAAAACCTTGGAACTTTATCATCAGTCAGTCATTTTCTACCGCTTATTCCATAGTGGGTCACGGGGGAGCTGGTGCCTATCTCCAGCAGTCTATGGGCGAGAGGCGGGGTACACCCTGGACAGGTCACCAGTCCATCGCAGGGTAACACACAAACAACAAAGCACACACTCATTCATACACCTAAGGGCAATTTAGAGTGACCAATTAACCTAACAGGCATGTCTTTGGACTGTGGGAGGAAGCCGGAGTACCCGGTGAGAACCCACGCATGCACGGGGAGAACATGCAAACTCCATGCAGAAAGACCCCTGGCCGGGAATCAAACTCAGGACCTTCTTGCTGCAAGGCAACAGTGCTATCAACTGCTCCACCGTGCAGCCCCCACCCCTTTATAAAATGCAATAAATTTTGTGATGTGTTCTTGTATTTGAACTGTTGCTTGAAAAATAGAATGAATGGAATAACATAATGAAGCTACTTTCCTTCACAGTATTAAAAAAATATGAACCTTTTCCATAATAATTAAACTTCCACTCAGAGATGCACCAACAGACCTAGATTTCTTTGGGTCAAAAACTGGGGGATGTTTGCTCCCGATCTTTTAAAATTTGTCTGAAGTTCTTAAAAAAGTATTCTTCTTCTACTGCAGCTGTATAAGTGCTGTACAACTACTCAGTGTCAAGCGTATTGAGGATTTTCTGTATTTGGATGTGAAATTTTTTTGATAGTTGTAAAATTAATCTTTCACAACTACAAACCTACTTATGGATAAAATGAGCTTAACACTTAATTTATTTAGCAGATTTGTACTTAAAAAAGCACCTATAATTTGTCAGGCTATTAAAACCATTAACCACAGTTTTAGGTTCTTAAAATATATTTCACTACAGATATTCCATGCACAACCAAAGAAAAGTCAACAATCTCTCTTTTTTCACTATCCCATAATATTTTATCTCATTCTGCAAATTACCAGCAAATGACACGACACAATAACATGTTTTCTGACCTCTCAGTTTAGGATAAGTCATTTATGACTTGCTTTAGAACATGTTTACAAAAAACACAAAAGATTGATGAGTAATCGCCATTGTGTGCGGCCCCACACCCTAGACAATTTATGCACAAAGTCAAGTATCGGTTTTAATAAGAATGTTTACCTCTATATTTCAGTTACTATCAGATCAACTAAATCAAATTATTACTTTATTCTTAAGCAAAAAAGTAAAAAATAAACACCCATAATCATTTAGACTTGCTTGTCGATATGCCATAAAAAATGCTCACCTTGAATGTAATATTTTATATATCAGGGAAGCATGAGGGGTTTTCCACCAGGCTGGTTCTATGGATAAAAAAAGGTTGGAGTCAGATATGGTGTTAGGTATGTAAAAAATCAATTAGGAACCGGTTGGGTTTTTTCTCATAAAGAGCTGTCTCAATGCCAAGTTATTTCATCACTACACACGTGTTTTCCAGTAAATCTTCCTCCTTCTATTGTTTTCTGTGCTTTCAATGAGGATCAAATTAAATAAACACTGTATTGATGACTGTATTTATGTGTCCACTCCTACCCATGGTGGTCTTGACATTACTCACATTATTTATAAGTGCAGTTTTAAACAACATGAGGTGTTTGGGAACGCTCTCTTCCAATGTGACTGAAAATTGAATCTGCCACTAATAGCATTACATGTTGATTTAAGCCTTGTTTTAGAATCAATGGGTGGTGATCATCATTGAGTTGAAAATGCTTGAAAAGAGTTGCAAATTACATTTGGGGGCAACTGTGGCTCAGTAAGTAGAGTCATCTTGCAATGGGAAAGTTGTGGGATCGATTCCAGCTTCCCCCTACATGTCAATGTACCCCTGCGCAAGGCACTTAACCCTCAGTTGCCTACTGATCTGCGTATCCGTGTATAAATGTGTGCATGTCCGATTAGATGAATGATGCTCTAGTGTAAAGCGCTTCAAGTGGTCGGTATGACTAGAAAAGTGCAGTATAAATTCAGTCCATTTACCATGTATAAAATCAACTGGAAAATTTACTGATGAAGGAAGCTCTTTCAGGTACATTGTCCATCTTTTATTCAGTGACCAAGAACAATTAGTATGAATATGTTGAGAAAGCAAATGTTTCATCTGGTGCGAAAGCAAGACCAACAGGGGTAGAAACAGAAAGAATTAGGGCAAAGGAGCAGTGGCCCAGATTTAGCACATGAACAGCTTTAGTGGAAAAGAACATGTTTCAACACTATAGCACCACCACAAGCAGGAAAACTTGCCCTGTGATGGACTAGTGACTTGTCCAGGGTGTACCCTGCCTCTCGCCCGTAGACCGTTGGAGATAGGCTTAAGCTCCCCCTTGACCCTGTACGGAAGAAGCGGGTATAGAAAACTGATGGATGGATGGACACTAAAAACCCCATCTCAATTGTGAAGCATGATGGAGAACAATACTAAATCAAACCGGTATAAAATTAGAACATTAGGGTTTTTATTTGCATAATTCAGATGTTTTGTTGTGGAATTCTGCTGAGAGGTCAAGACCAGTAAAAACCTTACCCACACTCTTCACTTTCAATAAACTGAGTTGACTTTTCCAGCTACCAGTTGTTGAACAGAAGGTCGCTTGCTTAAAAATAAATTAAAATGTGGTCACTCACTATAATATTTGTGTACCTTTACACTGCTGCAGTTTGCTAGCCGACACTTACTCTGGCCAAATACATTTAATATATTCCATTTTGTAGTATGTGTTTCAAATGGGAGGGTCACTGTTACAGACCGCATAAATCTACTAGCACCGTCTTCTGTAAAATAGCCATGCAATAACATCCATTGAAAGGTTTTTAAAACCCTGTTTGTATGAACTGCTGTGGCGTTTTTAAGACTAGCTTATTTACATAATAAAGATGTCCTATTTCTTGTTTCCACTCTGACTGGCTGTTAGCTGGAAAACGAATCTTTGTTTTATCCAAGATAGAGCTCCAGGCAAAAATATTCACTGGCCATAACTTCGTAGTTAACATACCATTTTAAAGGACACTGTACCTTTACCCAACTCAGCAGAAGCTATAAGTTCAATGTTAGAGGTAGGATGTTGTAGCAAATGAGCAATCAAAAGGTTACACATTCAAGAGTTCATTTTAATTTCTGTCCTATAAATGAATTCTGAATATGTTCAGTCATTGATTAAAACTGCAGCCATTTGAACAGGCGCCCTAACAATAAAGCAGCTGAACCAACTGTTCCCTTGTTTTTAAATGTAAACTCTAAGTTTGTTGTTATTTTATATTTTTATCTAACAAATAAATATGGAAAATAATTGCTACATTCTGTTAGGTTGAGTTGGTTCTGTCCAGGCTGCAAGGTGGCTGAGTTGATAGTACTGTTGCCTTGCAGCAAGAAGGTCCTGTTTTACCCCACACCCACTGAGACCAGCATCCCATGACCCTGCAAGAATAAGTGGGTATAGACAACAGATGTATGTATGGTTGAGTTCTACTTATCTTGTGTGCCATGGGTCTAGTTTTGCTTATAAAATAATATTTATATGTTTATATAAATATAAGGGAATCCCGATACAAGTTTTATAGGTGCTATAACTGCACTGCATCTCTCTCACTTACCATGAATCAGATAAAATACGGTAGAAATCTTTGAACGTTATGCTGTTCAGGAGGTGCAACAATCAGCAGCAGCGGCATGCAAAAACAGTCTTAAAAAGGTTTTCACTGGAGAATAAATTCTTTCTAACTTTGAATCTCATTTTGTGACATAATCAGGCACCCATGTCATGCTGTGTGTTTTTAGCTTACCTTTCGGCATCTTTAAAGCCTCTGGGTTGTTATCTTAGAAACATCACATTGGGGGCACCACGTGGCTCCATAGTAGAGCAGGAGATAAGCACCTCCATAAATGGAGGCAGAGGTCCTGGGTTCAACTGCTAACCCTGCCATTTACTGCATGTGACACCCTTTTTTCTCTGCCCTTCTTTCTGTCAAGTGACTGATGAATAAAAGCCACGAGTGCCACAAAACCCCCCACAAGAGAAGAACATCTCATTTACAATGAAAAATTATTCAAAATGATTTATAGAAAAACAGTGTAGCACTTATAAGATGCACTATGCTCTCAGATGTACTAATTTGTTTAGGCTCTTGTTACAATCGTAACAGGAGCTGGTTTGTTGCGACAATACTTACAGTAGCTCAAACAAATGATAACCGTTACTGATAAATTCAATTCTGGTGGATAAAGACGTCAATGTCAAGTTTTTATTTTACAAAAGAAGTAGTGCACCAGATGATTTAACAGTTTCTTTTAGTGTGATATTGATGAATGTGGAAGTTTAGAAAACATTCGTGTTAGAGAGTGTTTATTTTTCCTCTTCTATCTCAGTGCATCACAAGCGAGTCTAATGAGACAGTTTTATTTGTCAGCAATTACTTGGAGAAGGTCAAGGTTTGTGAGGAGTGTGGAGGAAGGACAGTAAGAGATTTGCAGTTGTCTTCTGTTTTTTCCTGCTGTGGGACTCTGCTCACAGCCCATCTGTGCTGATAGGAAGTTTAGAGCATCCATGTGCAGACAATCACTGACGTCAATTGGGCTTGATGAACCAGTACAGCAGGAACCAATATCTAATTCAGCCTCCCTCCCGCACCTTCGTCACTCGTCTTTCCCGTCTTTTACAAAAACATGATTTCACTGTAAGGCCAATTATTATTCTGCAGTTCTCATCTGCATGCTTTCCTGTTTTTACTGTAAAAAAGTCTGTGCATGGAATTTTTTTCCCCATTATTGAGCTATACTTTATTGTGTTGACAACTTAGATGATTAATTTGCACACATCAAAAAACACAAGCATAGCACTGGTTGTGCATGTAATTTACTTATAGTAATTGAGACAAAAAGAGTTTTTCTGCAAACCCTGCAGATTTTGCATGCATAAAATAGGCCCACAGTGAACATATACAGTGTTATCCCTCTAATGCAATGAAAGAACTTCCTCCAAAGGTTACACATTGTTAAAAAATGCACATTTTTATCTATTTATTTATTTACATTCTTCAAGTGAATCAAACACAAACAAACTACCATTCAGAAGTGTGCTGGGCAGGAATGTTAAAAATAATTGAGGTGTTTAATGACATAATATTTAATATTTTCATTGGCAAGTTGAAACTCCACTGAATGCTTTTAGTTGCCAGCAACAGGCCTCCAGCATAACTCTGGCTGGATATTTGACAAGTTCCCTTGGCAGAATTAGTAAAGTTCATTTAAAGTTGTTGGTTCCCTATCAGAAACCTGGAATTTAAGCATAGTCCACATATTTTTAATAAAGCTTAGTTAGCTTGTTTGGGATCACTGTCCTGTTGTAATGTCCAACTGTGTCCAAGTTTCAACCATCAGACCCAAACTGTCACCCTCAGCTGAAAGAAAATTGGCCAGAATGTTCAGAAACAATCCAAGAACAACCAAACCATCATCTGGAACATCAGTCTCACTGTCCACATTGAAGACTATTTTACATGCCCATAGACTGAGGGTGCAGACCAAAAAACAAACACCTGCTTCAAACCTGTGCACACTTTACCAACTGTCAAGCATGGTGGTGTCAGCATCATGCTGATCCTCTGTTTCACTGCTAATCAACAGGTACGTGGGCGAGAATTAGCCGTCAGGTGTTTCTACAGGACAATGATCCCAAAAGCAAGCAAAATTGGCTTTGCAATGGAGAAAACATTTAGCTTCTAGCATGGCAACGTTTTTTGCGTGACTGTGCTTCAAGATACAAATGTATAATTAATAATTTAAGAATGGTCATGACATCTGGACAGAATTTTGACAACACCTTGTAGATACCTAAAGAAATAAATTGTAGTTTCTCTGCAACTTGCTATGAGCCATTCTCCCATTCTTCCAAATATTACTGGGGGTGTTTTTATTGAGACAAAAGAGTTAAAGAAAATTCACAAATTCAAACTTATGCACCAAATGATTATTTTTATTTATTTATCAAAGTTGTTTTTTGTGGCTTGCTAAACTCTGGATCATTATTCAGTTTTAACAGTCAAGTTCTCCAAGAGTAGTTGAACTTGTAAGTTGTCAGAACTTGTATGACCAGGTTTATACCTGTGAAGACAACACCCGATATTTTCGACAGTGACATTTCCTGAGCCAGAAACCATCTGGTAACTCTGTTCATTTCCTTTATTGAAGTATTATTACACAAAGGCTATTTATTTTAAAACATGTGAGGGAATGAATATTTGCTGAGGACAGGTGAGGGTGTCTTGGGTATAAAAGCATGAACAACATTTTAAATATGTAATGGTGTAAACTCTAGGTGTTCTACCTATTAGAACTCATAGGATTGAATGTCTGAGCACAGTGAAGTTGATAAAGAAATTACAGATTAAAGTTTGTTGAAGTTATAATCAAGTACCAAGATTCACTGTGATGTTGTTTTGTTGTGTTAGACGGGGAGTAAACTTACCTGAGAGACAGACTTTGGTGACTGAGGGCTGATTTACAACAGGGGACCTTCTGTAACAAGAAAACAAACAAGTAAGCAATTTGCATCCGAGAAAAAGATATACTAAAGAGAAGAATGGTACAATACAGTCAGATGATGCAAACGTTGCTTCACTTAAACCAAAACATCTAGAAGCAACATGTGCATAAAATGTGCAGAAAGCTATAGTTTGGCCCAGAATTCATACCCCTGGCGGTTTTCGGCTTAAAGTAATTTTATAAAGCTGCCAAAAATGTTGCAAGAAGCTAGTCGGCAATTATAAGGAGTTGATTGGTCTAAAACAGATAAACATTTTTCAGTTGATTATTTAGAAGGATATAAAAATGTTTAACATGCTATTTTTTGTATTAAAATGTTAATCAACTTCTATAAAGGTCTATAAGATTTTATCCCTTGTCTTTTGCCAGACAATACATGGGGATCAGGATATGAATAAAGAAAAAATGTAAGGAATGCATCCGCACAAAACAAAAATGGAGTTTATTTTGTCCTTGAACTAAAGCGCAATCTTTGATACACAGCTAGCAGCTATAGATGGGAACACATTTTAATCAGAGTATAACATCAAGTCAGGGGAACGTCTGGAATATTAACCAGGTCAGTTCAGTAGTAGAGGGGTTGTTAATCAGTGTCAGTTGTTTTAGTGTTAATGAAATTAGCAACAGGTGAACTAAAGGGGCAACAATGAGAAACCCAAAAACAGAAATGGTTTTACAGGTTTAGGCCACAGATATTTTTTCCCTCCTCATTTGTTTTTGACTGTTTTTCATTTTGCATTTGACTACTGGTAGCATGAGGTGATACCTGGACCCTACAGAGGTTGCTTCCCATCCAGGTCCACCAGGATGGGAAGGCACATCAATACGTCACATTGCCAGAAGGTTTGCTGTGTCTCCCAACACAGTCTCAGGAGCATGGAGGAGATTCCAGTAGACAGGCAGTTACTCAATGAGAGCTGAACAGGGCCGTTGGACGTCTCTAATCCATCAGCAGAACCAGCATCAGGTCTCTTAGTGCAAGCTGGCCACTTTGTGTGTATGTCTCTGACCAGACCATTAGATACAGACTTCATTAGGGTGGCCTGAGGGTCTGACATCCTCTAGTAGGCCTTGTCCTCAATGCCCGGCACCGTGGAGTTCAACTGGCATTTGACAGAGAACACCCGAATTGGCAGGTTCAGCACTGAAGCCCAGTTATTTTCACTGATGAGAGCAGGTTTGTTCTGAGCTCATGCGACAGACATGAAAGGGTCTGAAGAAGCTGTGGTGAACGATACGCTGCCTGCAACATTGTTCAGCATGATCAGTTTGGTGGTGGGTCAGTATGGGTCTGGCATTAGGTATTGGAATGAAATCCGTAGACCCTTTGTTAGACCCTTTGCTGGTGCAGTGGGTCCTGGGTTCCTCCTGGTGCATAATAATGCCCTGCCACATGTAGCAAGAGTATGCAAGCAGTTCCTGAAGGATGAAGGAAATTACACTATTGATAGGCCTCCATGCTCCCCTGATATAAATCCAATAGAACATCTTTGAGACATCATGTTTAGGTCTATCCGACACCACCAGGTTGCAAATCGGTCCAGCCTGCTGCATCTCTTTTTAGTTTAAATTCCTCAGTGACTTTGCATTAAGCCCTCTGTGGGTTGATAATCATTTTCATCAAATGATGTGGCATTCTTTTGTTCCTAACACATTAAGCATTCCACGTCAGTATGGATATCCAGCAGCATTTTTATTCCTGTCAAGATCTGATGTGTTTTCAAAGTGTTCCTTTAATTTTTTGAGCAGTATATACTGTAATATATCAGGCAGTTTATACTGGGACTTGTATTGCTCTTTGTTCCAGCTACAACCATTTCACCTACTGGCGAAGACCCTTCGATGTTACACGTTAAATGGAAAATATATATTAAGACATTGTAGGCTCTGGAATATTTGGATCCTCACATATTTACCCTCAATTTGAAAAGGGAATATATTGGAGTATTGTCAAGAGGAAGAAGGACACCAGAGCCACCAATGCAGATAAGCTAAATTATGTTATTAAAGCAACCAATGCTTCATTAACACCTCTGCAGAACCAACAATTGATCACCTCCATTTCATGCTGCATTGCAGTAGTAATTCATGCTAAATTAGCATGTATTGAGTAGCAAGTATTGAGCTAATATGCTGTACTTTGCACATATTGTGGACATAGTTTTCAGCAGGCCCAGGTTTCTGTGTAAAATATGTTATACACTCTGTGTATAACAAATCTATATGAGTATCAGCTTTTCAAATTAATTACTCAAATAAATGAAAATTTCAATTATATTCTAATTTATCAAGATGCGCCTTTATGAAGGCCTTCTTGCCATCGCCCTAATCTTTAGGTCCCCCCGCAGATTCAGATTTAAGTTGGGACTTTGTCTGGGTCACTCCAAAATGTTATTACTTCCAGTCAGAAGAGACATTTTAGTAAAATTAAAAGATTACATGATGTGTCCCATGATGTCATCATCCACAGGGGCATGTGCAGCAGGTGGCTGCCACGCTGGAGTTTCTAAAACATGCTGGCCTTACCGCCAGCACATGGAAATGCACAGTTGGATTGAGAGCTATTTGTTCCACAAGGTCATTGGAGTTGATGCTTTTCATTAGGAGTGTTCATATACTGTACATACAGCGTAATCACAGTGTCCAATAACACTGTGAATACCAGCAGGCACCAGGTCACCGTGCAATGTGGGGCATCGATTCTACATGAGTCTACTACCTAGGCATAACTATGGCTGTATGATGTGTATACTGATGTCAAACCGTTTACTATCAGAATACACACACTGGTAAGCAGTAGATGGGCTCAGTATGCCTGTGTATGATAGGAACTTTGCAATAAGTCTATTTCAAGTCTAAAATGCTGTCAAGGACAACAGCCAGAAATTGAAAGTCTTCATGTCTTCCATCTCTTCTTAAAGCAGTTTCAGTCTACATAGGTTCCTCCAAAAAGCACAAGTATCTCCAATAAAGTTGCTGTTCCACAGCTCTACAGGAGTTCTCTACATAAGTTCACCACTGACACCCTCCACAACGGCAGAGTCATCTGAGCATTTCTACAAAAATTACAACTTTCAATGTTTTTTCCCATCAAGACCACCTTCGAATGAGAAAAGCAAGAAATCATCCATATTAAGGCTGATCAAAGCAGACTAAATCATTCTAGGCTGATGACAAATTCTTAAAAACACATTTCTTCATTTGGGAAACTATCACTGTAATTCTGAAAATAAAAATATGGGGATTTTCAATTTTTTTCAGAGATTTTGTTGAAATCTCATCTTGTTCTCATGGGCTCACTGATGTATATTGTCTTGTATTGTGAACTGAATTAGTTGTTACACCCATAGTAGTCAATAACCCAGTTGGTTGTGGAGTCATCCACACCTTTTTTCTAAAACTTGTAGCAGGGCAGTGCAGGCTGAATTATGTTAACATAAGAGAAAGAACACAATCCCCACGGCGCTGCTTGCTCGGTCCAGGTTTCACTGAAAAATATACTACTTGGTAGCCTTATTTTGTAAAGACAGTTTTGTTATCTTTTAATAAAACTGTAGAAGTTACAGACTTTAACCATGATGGGATAAATATTAATCAATGTTAATGAAACATGTCCAAGCTGAAACCTATTTAATGAACATATATTTTAATATTTATTTTGTTATTTTCAGATTTGCAAAGGATAGTTGTGTGCCAGTACATATCTGAAACCTGCTGTTTCAGTTCCTTCTTCGTGCCAACTTGCTTTCAGCAACAATGTTTGTCGTCATTGCACCAAACAGCTGCTCTCTTGATTCTCTGAACCCATCACAGGCCTACAGTGACCTTTCTCTCTGAGGTTGCATTGACGCAGTATCCACCTCTGGTGGGCCTGATGCAACCATAGATACAGACCCATATATGCGATCAGATTGAGCCCTGTGACACGTAGGGTTTTCATTTCTACATATCACTAACAATATGCATGGTTTAACACAAGCAACAATTTGTAACTGAACGTTAGCATTTCGTGTATTTATTATGCTTTAGTGCCCCCTAGTGAAATGGCTAAATATACCAGCAACTTTACTACAGAAAATGCAAAAAAAAAAAAAAAAGAAATTCTATTAAAACAAAAAACAGTTTTGGTTTAGAACATAAAGTTATTCTGTAGAACAAAATACGTTTACTTACTTATTAGATACACATTGTACATTTGTCAAGGTAGTGAAATTGTTCCTAACTGTCCGTAGGCTTGCCAGAACCTAAAAACAAGCAAGCAAAAATGAATACATAGAGGTAGAATGTACGGGTCAAAATCTGTGAAAAAGGAGCATATTTTTTTATTTTATTCCTGAAAGGAAAATTACATGATAGGAATATAAGAAATGTGACAAGGGTCAGGAAAGATTGCCTGACCTTATTTAACAGATGAACATGTATTAGCAACAAAATAGTAGCAATATTTTGATACACTAAATCTAGTGCAGGAGTGAGTGTTGCAATCCAATCTTATGTGGAATACACACAAAACAATTTTAATTTTAATAACAAATTTGGACTGAATATCCTGGAGACAAATAAACCTTTGGTTTGCCCTTCAATCTTGTTGTATTAATGCAAATCCACCAGAGGGCAGAAAAGTTAATTGTAAGGAAGTTAAGATGTCCGCAGCAATAAGCCCTTGCATCTGAGGCCTCAAACCTGTTCTACATCTGTCACTGAGTTGTGTTTTTTTCTTTTGTAGATTTCCTGACTTGGGATCAGCCCTTACCTGGGCAAATGGAGTTACAATCAGGTCCTCGCTATGCCTGAAAGGGAATGTGAAAAAAGAAAAGGCTTATAGCTAGACTTCAAACAAGTTTATGGTTGATAAGAAATGTGCTGCCATATATATATATATATATATATATATATATATATATATATATATATATATATATATATATATATATATATATATATATACACGACTCACAGTTCTCCAACAATGGATGAGTTTCGAGACAAGGACTTTGGTGATAATTCGTAGTCGCTGTCAGAGCGGTAGAGGAAGGACTCTCTGCGCTGACCGTGACCTGTTAGGTTGGGGTGCAGTACCAGACCTGAGCCCGGGGAGGCCTGCGGGTCAGACGGGCTGCAACACAGTGATGGGCCATTTTCAACCTCAAGGCTGAGAGGAGAAACACAAAGAACAATTTTTATGATTTTGAATAAAAAAAATACATCTGGCTTTTAAATTCTTTCCATCATTGTGTATTAATTACTTTAAGTGACCTTTTTCAGATATTTGTGGACAGATAACTGCATACAGTGCCTTACAAACGAGAAGGTTTGTTGGAGGACATTGAAAAAAACTAAATCATGAAGCTCAATGAACACAGCAGACAGGTCAAGGATAAAGTTGTGTAAACATTTCAAACAGACTTTATAAAACAATGTCCCAAGCTTTAAACATCTAACACTGGAAATAGTAAAGCAAACTGGAAACCTTCCGACATGACCATCCACCTAAGCTGACAGGCTAGGCAAGCAGAGCTATTCTAAGAGAAGCAGCAAAGAAAACAATGGTAACTATGGAAGAGCTACAGTGATCCACAGATCAAGTGGGTGAATCTGTTGACACAAAAACTATTAGTTTTGCACTTAACAAATCTGAACTAAATGAATATGTCCAAAGAAAACCATAAGATAGTCCCGGTTGCAGTTTATTACAAGACTTGTAGGGGACACAAGAAAAAGCGGTGCTTTGGTCAGACGACAGGAAAAGGAAAATTTTGGGCCTTTATGCAAAATGCAACATTTGATGAAAAACTCACAACACACATCACCTTGAACATAATATTCCCACAGTTAAACATGGTGGTGACAGCATTATGCCGTGGGGATGCTTTTATTCAGCAGGAACAGAAAAGCTGGTCAAAATGGATAAAAAGATGATGATTGAACTACAAATTGAGCAAAATCTTGCAAGAAAACCTGTAAGAGGCTGCAAAAGAGTTCAGACTGGGTGCAGGTTCACCTTCCAACAGGACAACGACCCTAAGCATACAGCCAGAGTTACAAGGGAATATTTTAGACCATAGCATATTCATGTGTTTGATAGGCCTGGTCAAAATCCTGATCTAAATCCTACTGAAAATCTTTGTCAAGACTTGAAAATTGCTATTCACAAAAACTTTATTTAATCTCAGATTCTAAGCTGATCTGCAAAAACGAACGGGCAAGAAAATTAGCCTCTACGTGTCTAAAGCTGGTAAGGTAATACCCAAAAACCTTGTAGGTGTGACTGCAGTGAAATAACTTTGCAGTTGCCTTTCAAAACAGCTGAATGACCCAGTGAGCCAGTGCAGAGGCACAGACAGATAATCTATGCATCACCAGGGAGCTGGAGCAGGAGGAGAGTACAAGATATTATGTAACCAGATGAGGAGGGCTGAAGTTTAAAAAGAGTCTCAGCACTCAGAGGAGCCAACAGACACAACAAACCATGAGTTCAAAAAAAAAGAATGTGAAAGAAAAAATATAAACAGTTCAGTGTATTGTTTAAGTCAAAACAACTTGACAAAATCATCTATGTGCAGCAAATATATGCAGCATATCAGCATTTACCTGACATTTACTGGCACTGCTGTCATAACTGCTATATCTGGGATTAAATGAGCCATTGGGACACAAAGTCCTACACCTTTGCCAGAGAAGCACGGATTAATGGGGAAATGTGCAAAATCGTGATTAACCGCATGCAGGACCACCAGTGTGATCTATGTTGTCCTGTGCAACATTAAAATCCCCTGCTTTCAAAAACATTACTTACCCCATGGAAATCTAATCTCCTAATCTGAGACAGGCAGGAGCCGCCATATTAAAATACAATTTCTGTAAATCCGGGATTAACTACAAATATTATGAAATGTCAGATTCAAGAGAAGAAACATCTACCACTTTCCCTTTGCAACACATAATTATGGGATATTTAGACAATGTAGTACCTGCCTAAAATACATTAAAGAAAAAACTAAGTTTTATATAGTCCACACTGATTGGTCAGAAGACAGAAACATTACAGAATAACCAAAGACATAATACAGAGAAGGTAGTTTAAAGGTCACCTGGGAGCAACAAGGTGTGCTCTGCTGACCACCTCCTCACTGAAGTCAAAGTACCGAGCTCTGCACCGGGGGGACCTTCGCCACATTTTTCCTTCACTTCCACTTGTTTCTTCCTCATTGAGCAACAAATCGCAATGATACTGTGGCTGCTGACAGACATGGACTCCAAGATTCTCTTTTTTGTCCCATAACAAGCAGACCCTGGGGAAACGTTGGCTTTGCAGACGCTTACAGGCAGATCTGAGCTGGATCACTGGGAGTGGAAAGGCAGTCGCTCTGTTTATCTGACCGGCTGTCCCTTACTCCTCTATATTAAAACCCAGCTGCAGATTAGTCAGCCTGTTCGTCGTCTCAACTGACTTCAATTGGTTATCTGCACAGATCTAAAATTATGGTGGTTTGCAGTTGAAAAAAAGGTCTTCCTAGGCTGAATATATGGAATATTGTTTATTTTAAAAATGATCACTAATGTGCACTGTGATGGACTCTCGCCCAATGGACACTGGAGAAAGGCACCAGTCACCAACCACCTACCACCCCTACCATGCCACCATGCAAGGATAACTGGGTATAGGCAATGGATGGATGGATCACTATATTTATTTAATTGTGTTTAATTAGAGAAACAAATTATGACTATGTATGAGAAATATCTAGCATCTATGTTTGCTACATTACAATCTAGACTAATCATAAAAAGTTTAATTTTCAGCCTCCTATCATCATACAAAACACTTTAGGATTCTGTTTGTGACATAAGCCACAGCAAAGTTTTACGCTGACAAGTTGCTACAGCCCTCACCCCAAGAAGTGTAGTTTGAACAGGCTGAAAGCTGCTTTGCCTCAGAGACGTGGAAAACTGAGCAGAACCAGACTGTTCTATATAAACATCCAAGAAGAGGAAAAAGCAACAAAAAAAAAAACTATCCAGGCATCTGAAACAGGGGGATACATATATAGTATACATATGTCTTTCAATAAGAAAGTTTTTTTTTTACTTCAAGGGGACCAATGGATTTTTCTCCCTATAAAGATTAAGATAAGATTCAGTGATCTATGGAAGATAATAGTCAACTTGGTATAGAGATGAAGCTGGTTGGCCATCAGCTTGGTAGGCAACCAGGTGGCTAAACTGACCAACTGACAATGCACAGAATGCAGTATGTGTGGTAGCAGAACCATTAGCCGAGTACAGTTCAGAACTTACCTGCAAGAAACAACTGCTTTTTCCTGCTTATGTTTATCCTTTAAACAACAGGATGGATTATTTGGAGCTGCTTGTAACCCTGCTGTGTTTTTGATTTTGACTGGCTCCATAGCAACGTCTCCTTAACTGGAGGTACTGGGAATGCTAACATCTAACATTCTCCTTACCAAAAGACAAAGCAGTTCTGCCTGGAAACCTGTATCCTGATAATGTGGTAAACATTGAAGATAAAACTCAGAACAGTAACCGAAGTTAGGGCCAGCACGGCAGTCTACTCCACAGGATCAAAGCAGTGTAGTGGACAGACCATGGAGTCACAATGATTTGGTTTCCTAAACAAGTCCTTTTGCTTTGACTTCAAGAGCTGTGACTGATGATGCACTCCATGTGCTACTCCTACATCTGATCTCCTACATCTAAAAAGGAAGCTAAAATCAAATGAAAGATAAAATCAATGATAGAGAAATGAAATTTGGATCATTAAATATCTGAAATATGTATGAAATGATGAACAAATTTCTTGTTTCTTCTTAAAACTTTGTGTTATATAAATGTAAATTTGGCAAATGTTTAAGCATTTTTTTTTCAATTGGCTATTTTAACTCCTGTTTATTCATTGTCTATCCCTGCTTGTCAGTGCAGGTTCACGGTAGACATGGTGCTATCCTAAGTAGTCATTGGGCAAAAGGCAGAGTTTTCCATCATTTCATCACTGGGTAACACAGAGACACATAGGACAAACAACCATGCACAGTCATACCTGAAGGTAATCTAGAGAAATCACTTAACCTAACAGTCATGTTAAACTGTGGGAGGAATCAGGAGTACCTGGGGAAAACCCATGCATGTACAGGGAAAAAAAGCAAACTCCATGAATTTACACCCTAGGTCGGGATTTGAAACCAGGACCTTCTTGCTGCAAGGCAACAGTGCTACCAACTGTTGTTGTCTTCGAAGTCTTTGAAAAAGAAACTGGTTTGTCAATCACTTAATCTGGATGGCATTAGATTGGCATCTGGTAATAAAGTAAAACATCTTGGTGTTATGTTTGACCAGCACATGTCAATAAAATCCCATATTAAACAAGTTTCTACGATTGCCTTTTGGTGTTTCCCCCTTGACAGTGAAAAATTAGTCCAGGCATTTGTTACTTCAAGGCTGGACTATTGTAATTCTTTACTATCAGGATGTCAACAAATGCAGTTAAAAGCTGACGAAAATTAAAAAGAGAGATCATATTTTTCCTATTTTAGCTTCCATTCATTGGCTCCCTGTTAAATCCAGAATACAATTTAAAATTATCCTCCTCACATATAAACCCTTAATGATCTAGTTCCATCATACATCAGAGATCTGATTGTTCCATATGTTCCTAGCAGAGCACTTCGTTCTCAGACTGCAGGTTTACTGGTGGTTCCTAGAGAAGTAGAATGGGAGGCAGATGAGGCTCCTCTCCTGTGGAACCAGCTCCCACTTTTAGTCCGTGAGGCAGACACCCTGTCTACTTTTAAGGATAGGCTTAAAACTTTCCTTTTTAATAAACCTTATAGTTAGAGTGGCTTAGGTTATCCTGAGCTATCTCTGTAGTTATACTGCAGGTTTAGGGTTCTGGAGGACATTATAACCACTTTCTTTCACTGTGCTACATTCTCCTACTACTCTCCAATTTTGTGTTATTTGCTGTTATTTGAGCATTTAACTTTATGTTCTCAGGCTGCACGGTGGTGCAGTTGGTAGCACTGTTGCCTTGCAGCAAGAAGGTCCTGGGTTCGATTCCCGGCCTGGGGTCTTTCTGCATGGAGTTTGCATGTTCTCCCCATGCATGTGTGGGTTCTCACCAGGTACTCCGGCTTCCTCCCACAGTCCCATGACATGCCTGTTAGGTTAATTGGTAACTCTAAATTGCCCTTAGGTGTATGAATGAATGAGTGTGTGCATGGTTGTTTGTGTGTTGCCCTGCAATGGACTGGCAACCTGTCCAGGGTGTACCCTGCCTCTCGCCCATAGACTGCTGAAGATAGGCACCAGCTCCCCCGTGACCCACTATGGAATAAGCAGTAGAAAATGACTGACTGACTTTATGTTCTCTCTCCACCTGGCCTGGCTCTGTGTTTAGCTGTGGCACCTTCCTGGAGCATTGACTGAGCTACTGCAGCTGCCAACAACTTAATATTCTTCTGTTGGTGATACACTTGACTCTATCTTTCAGTGTTTAAAAACCCTGTCTCTCGTAGACATTGTTATTGACTGAGCTTTTACTATGACTAACTGTATGTGCTCTGTTATCCTATATAATTGAAAACTGGCTCAGAACTTATCTACTTAGCTGTGTTTCTCTCCTTGATGAAGCCAGTAAAGGAGCTTCTACAACATTTAAGGTTTTACTTTTCTTTCTCATAGATAGAGGCACTGATCCATGAGTACTATGTTCTTTTTGTGTCTCTGCTCTGTTCTTTCAAACCTCCAGTTGGTTGTGGCAGATGGCCACTCACACTGAGCCTGGTTCTGCTGGAGGTTTCTTCCTGTTAAAAGAGAGTTTTCCTTTCCTAGGTTGCTTCATACATTCTCATTATGAGGGATTGCTGCAAAGTCAATGCAAGCGACTGTCCACTGTCACTACATGCTCCTCCAAGAGGAGTGAAAGCTGCAAGTCACTGACTCAATGCAATCTGCTGGGTTTCCTTAAATAGAAATCTTGTCACCTAATTTCATTAATAAACAGAATTTGACTGCACTGTTTAATAACTAAGATTAATTGGTATGCATGTACTTGACATGGAATTTACTTTTCTTCGTGAAGTGTCTTGAGACGACATATTTTGTGAATTGGTCCTGTGTAAAAAAACTGAATTGAATTAAAGTGGGACACTGCACAGCCCTCCTATGTGAATTTATTTGTACCAAACTTTAAATTAAAGGTATATTGCTAAATTGATGTTGCATTGAAATACATTTTCATTCCTGTGCAAAGGTCAAAGTTTATCTTGTGTAACACCTTTGCTTTGAGGAAATATAGCCTGGAAGGCATTTTCCAATTCAAGGGTTATATGAATGCAAAACAACGTACAAAGCAATTTATTCTAGATATGCACAGATAATCAGCCATTTTTTAACTTCTTCATCCCAGACAGCTGGTCAAAAACTAAACAATCTAATTATTATTCCATCTATTATTCCATCCATGAATGCAATATACTAAGAGGATCTAGCAACCTTATCTAACACTCTTTGATGTGAACATTGTTACTGGATCAAAATAATTCACTGTTATAGTTACAGTATTTTCTAAGTTATGTTGAAAAATAGCTCCTGTTCACAGGATGTGAAAGAATAAGAAAGAGTGAGACAGGTTACAGAGAGGCTGAACAAAATAGAGCAAAGTTGTTGTGTTTTCAGCTTTTAACATCTGTCCATAATGATGGATTTAAAAATAAAAGCAACTATTTGGAAAACTCAGAGTCAAGATAAGGATCTTTACTTCCTAGATCAGGGGTGTCCAATTCCAATCCTTGAGGGCTGGCGCCCTGTAACTTTTAAATGTGTCCCTAGTACAACACACCTGAATCGAATTCCTGCACCCTAGTTCATCAGAGTCCTGCTAATCTTCTAACAGTTTGACTCAAGTTGAAGATGTTCACGTGTTCAGCTCATGTGTTTGTCTGCTTAACATGGATTTTGTAGCACTCCTCTGAGCTACAATTGCAATTGACACTGGAAGCGAAGGGGTGCTGCTTCGCTATCAAGGGATGTTACAGAAACAGTGATTTGTTCTGTAATGTTCCCACAAAACTCGTCAGCACAGCATTTTGGCATAAAACAAACAAGCAAGCAAACGAAAAAACACTTAATGAAAAATGAAGTAAAACTAACACACACTCTTACTCCACTCACAAACACATGTGCATACTCACGCACACACAAATAATCAAAAAGGTTGAAGGTCAAACACAGGTTCATATTTTATTAATGCAACCTGCCTACATTGATGCCCGAAGCAACCCTGATATAACAAAGTCAATCAAGCAATTAGGATACCATCTCCAGATATCTTTTGTAGAGCAAATCTGCCCTGGTACGTGTAGGCAACCAGCTTCTCCATCATGTGGTATGCCTAATATGGAGTGGAACAATGCAGAAAAAACAAATATCCACTTCATGAAAAACATTACAACTCCCTCCACACATCACTCTGCGCAAGCAACAGAAGTTTTGTGTTGGTGCAACGTCATATACTTTTTTCCATCCAGCTCAAAATGTGGTTAAAGTTTTGTTTTTTGAACATCTATCTTTGTCCAAACTCTTCAACATGTTTTTATTCGCTCTTGTTCATTTAGATTTGTGTTGTAGTGAAACAAAATTGCTGTGAGATACCTTTTGTGTGGGCAGAAAGTTAACTTAGATAAGCCAAGCAGAAGCCTGTGGCTCTGTGGAACATTTTCCACATCTAAGTGGAAAGAAATAAACAATGATGTTTTTGGAACCCCAGAGGCTCAGCTGTCACAGCCATAAAAGCAAATACAAGAAAGAGCTATTTCAAATACTTAACTATGTACATTTTCCAGCAATTCAATATTGCTGAAAAACGTTAGGGGGGGTGTAAAAGCATCACAGTCTCCTTCTGCAAACCTTTATAATTGGCAGAATCTAGAAATTAATTTAAGATAATCATGAGGAGTAATCTTTTATACTCATTCCAAGATGAAACTCTGTGCCTTTGTCCTGCTTGGCTTGTGCTTTTAACATTTGCATGATAAAACTGTGTTCAAAGAGCAAACTTCATCATGAGAATATTTCAACATATTAAAAAGAGCAGCTGTAACAAAAGGGTTCTTGTCTGTGTGCCGCATGTCTGTCTGTGCTCTTCTGTTGTCAAAGCTGGTAGCTGTTAGAGGGATAGAGTCTGCTTTCATTTTCCTGATAGATCTAAAGCTCATACATGGAATTAAGTTATGATATGATAGAGCTGCATGGTGGCACAGTTGGTAGCACTGTTGCCTTGCAGCAAGAAGGTCCTGGGTTCGTTTCCTGTCCGGGGGTCTTTCTGCATGGAGTTTGCATGTTCTCCCCGTGCATGCGTGGGTTCTCACTGGGTACTCCGGCTTCCTCCCACAGTCCAAAGACATGCCTGTTAGGTTAATTGGTAACTCTAAATTGCCCTTAGGTATATGAATGAGTGTGTGCATGGTTGTTTGTGTGTTGCCCTGCGATGGACTGGTGACCTGTCCAGGGTGTGCCCCGCCTCTCGCCCATAGACTGCTGGAGATAGGCACCAGCTCCCCCACGACCCACTATGGAAGAAGCGGTAGAAAATGACTGATTATGTATGTACAGGTCCTTCTCAAAATATTAGCATATTGTGATAAAGTTCATTATTTTCCATAATGTAATGATGAAAATTTAACATTCATATATTTTAGATTCATTGCACACTAACTGAAATATTTCAGGTCTTTTATTGTCTTAATACGGATGATTTTGGCATACAGCTCATGAAAACCCAAAATTCCTATCTCACAAAATTAGCATATTTCATCCGACCAATAAAAGAAAAGTGTTTTTAATACAAAAAACGTCAACCTTCAAATAATCATGTACAGTTATGCACTCAATACTTGGTCGGGAATCCTTTGGCAGAAATGACTGCTTCAATGCGGCGTGGCATGGAGGCAATCAGCCTGTAGCACTGCTGAGGTCTTATGGAGGCCCAGGATGCTTCGATAGCGGCCTTTAGCTCATCCAGAGTGTTGGGTCTTGA
The DNA here is from genome assembly GCF_021462225.1 of Girardinichthys multiradiatus. Lineage (NCBI taxonomy): Eukaryota > Metazoa > Chordata > Actinopteri > Cyprinodontiformes > Goodeidae > Girardinichthys > Girardinichthys multiradiatus. Next base: position 8,699,830 of record NC_061799.1, read on the forward strand.
GTCTCTCAACGTTCTCTTCACAATATCCCACAGATTCTCTATGGGGTTCAGGTCAGGAGAGTTGGCAGGCCAATTGAGCACAGTGATACCATGGTCAGTAAACCATTTACCAGTGGTTTTGGCACTGTGAGCAGGTGCCAGGTCGTGCTGAAAAATGAAATCTTCATCTCCATAAAGCTTTTCAGCAGATGGAAGCATGAAGTGCTCCAAAATCTCCTGATAGCTAGCTGCATTGACCCTGCCCTTGATAAAACACAGTGGACCAACACCAGCAGCTGACACGGCACCCCAGACCATCACTGACTGTGGGTACTTGACACTGGACTTCTGGCATTTCCTTCTACCCAGTCTTCCTCCAGACTCTGGCACCTTGATTTCTGAATGACATGCAGAATTTGCTTTCATCCGAAAAAAGTACTTTGGACCACTGAGCAACAGTCCAGTGCTGCTTCTCTGTAGCCCAGGTCAGGCGCTTCTGCCGCTGTTTCTGGTTCAAAAGTGGCTTGACCTGGGGAATGCGGCACCTGTAGCCCATTTCCTGCACACGCCTGTGCACGGTGGCTCTGGATGTTTCTACTCCAGACTCAGTCCACTGCTTCCGCAGGTCCCCCAAGGTCTGGAATCGGCCCTTCTCCACAATCTTCCTCAGGGTTCGGTCACCTCTTCTCGTTGTGCAGCGTTTTCTGCCACACTTTTTCCTTCCCACAGACTTCCCACTGAGGTGCCTTGATACAGCACTCTGGGAACAGCCTATTCGTTCAGAAATTTCTTTCTGTGTCTTACCCTCTTGCTTGAGGGTGTCAATAGTGGCCTTCTGGACAGCAGTCAGGTCGGCAGTCTTACCCATGATTGGGGTTTTGAGTGATGAACCAGGCTGGGAGTTTTAAAGGCCTCAGGAATCTTTTGCAGGTGTTTAGAGTTAACTCGTTGATTCAGATGATTAGGTTCATAACTCGTTTAGAGACCCTTTTATTGATATGCTAATTTTGTGAGATAGGAATTTTGGGTTTTCATGAGCTGTATGCCAAAATCATCTGTATTAAGACAATAAAAGACCTGAAATATTTCAGTTAGTGTGCAATGAATCTAAAATATATGAATGTTAAATTTTCATCATTACATTATGGAAAATAATGAACTTTATCACAATATGCTAATATTTTGAGAAGGACCTGTATATTTCAAAAGTTTATCTACATATTTTTGTCCTCAACATCGAATTGTTTTAATAAATTCCTCTTTTGACTGGGTGTGACTACACCCAGAACAGCCTTACACATATCCCACAACGTGTGAGAAGACTAAGGTTTCTGTCAGGGATCATTCTAGGTCAGAACAAACCAGAACAAATCAACCTCACTGACAGGTGTTAACCTTTTGCAAACAATTTTCAAGCATAAGTCAAACAAGTCTGTTCATCACCTGATTCTGAAACGAGAACTCAAGGGAACGTTTGACCTGGATGACTAGCTGTAAAACTTCCACAAATGTCTACCTACTATATAAGAAAATAACACAGTTTATAAGGGTTACAATTTGTACAACAAAATCTTTTTTTATTCAGATTTTTTAGAAAAAAGCTTTTTGACCATCTTAGTGATGTTTTTGAACATATATCTTTGGAGCTCCAGGTCTTAGAGGTTTGAAGGCACCTTTCCCATCACCCTAATCTTCCACCACATATTCTCCATTGAATTCGAGATAAGACTGGCTGGACCTCTCCAAAATGTTAATATTACTTCCATCACTTATTTAATATTTCAATTCTTTCTTATGTCTTCATCATATAAAGCACTTATAATTGTCTTGTTGCTGAAATAGACAAATAAACCAAGAAATCCCAGTGCTGTTTCGGGTGCTGACAAAGAAACATTGCATCATCTCACCAAGCCAATGTTGAAATGGTAAAAAATAAAAAATGAATTAACATCCAGTGTCTATTTCATTTCATTAAAATATTTCAATCAAAACGTAAAAAGGTTGTTCTGAACTGCAGTGAATTATTTTGAATATGTTTGTGCAATATTAGATTTATTACACAGGTCAGTCTGAGAGAAATCTGTTATATTATGACAAAGCTGCAGCTAACACGAACAGCTTTTTGATGAATCATTAACACCTCACAGCTTACGATATCCCGGGGTAATAAATCAAACATACCCTTGCACAGAGGAATACTCACATCTCTGTCAGAGCTGCTATCTGTGGCTTACATACCTATGACTTCATCTTTGATAGCCTGAGATGAAGTTTGTTCACTACACTTGAGTCTCAGACCTCAAGTCCAGGTCAAAAGACATGTTGTAGATCACCCACTGACATGACTCCACTACAGCTGCAGCGTTATTAAATGAACAGCTCTTTTTGAAAATCAGGAAGTTTGATTAAAGTTTTTCTCATGGGGCACAGCGTGTGGCGTAGCGGTAGATCGCATGACCTATATTCGGAGGCTGTCTTATGTTTGAGTCCCGACCCCAGAGACCTGTGCTGCATGTCTCCCCCTTTCTCCATCCCATATCCTGTCTGCCTATGTTAGAAAAAATTAAAATAAAGGACACTAGTGTCCCAAAGAAAATCTTTAAAAAGTTTTACTAACAGAAATCCTGCTCTGTAAAAAAGGTTCTCTCACTAGTCGAAACTTTACTGATCGAATTAGTCTCTACTGTGAAGTTTTTTGGGGGTTTTCTGCACCTTTTTGACCTGAAAGCCCTATATTAGCAAGCCATCAGCTGTTTTACTGCACCACTGTTTCAGTGATTAAAATGTCTGTCTGCTGATGCAGAGTCCCACATTTTCACATCTGTTTAACTCATAAGTAATTTTATAGAGTCTGTAGTCAAAATAACTCCACACAAAACCTATCTGAGAGAAAGACGGCACAAAGTTGCATCCATAGTCAGTCAGTCAGTCATTTTCTACCACTTATTCCATAGTGGGTCGCGGGGAAGCTGGTGCCTATCTCCAGCAGTCTATGGGCGAGAAGCGGGGTACACCCTGGACAGGTCACCAGTCCATCGCAGGGCAACACACAAACAACCAAGCACACACTCATTCATACACCTAAGGGCAATTTAGAGAGACCAATTAACCTAACAGGCATGTCTTTGGACTGTGGGAGGAAGCCGGAGTACCCGGTGAGAACCCACGCATGCACGGGGAGAACATGCAAACTCCATGCAGAAAGACCCCCGGACGGGAAACGAACCCAGGACCTTCTTGCTGCAAGGCAACAGTGCTACCAACTGCGCCACCGTGCAGCCCTGCATCCATAGTGTGATAAGCAATAAGCAAAGGAAAGTTTTCCAGATCAGTACCAGATAAATTGACCATTTGCTGCAGGACATTGTAAATCATAGCAGAACGATAAAAGCAGCACATGAAAGGGTCACTGGGTAATATCCTTTGAAGAAGAGTCTTCACTATATGTAGCTTAAAGTAAGGGTTTGAAGAACAAAGGATCCATCTGGCAAAGTGCATCTCAGCAAAATAAAGAAGTTGCCATACTAAAATATGGTCCTTCACATCAGTTTCCTGCATGGAATAATAATCTTAATTTTTCAGTACTGTGCATCAAAGACCGAACTATATGAATATATTAAAACAATGCACTGACGGACAACATTATTTTTTAACAGTTAACACCTGTGGTCTTTCACTAGAAAACAAGACTATGTTAATAGCTGGAAAAATGAAAACACCCCATTACAGCAACAAAAACAGGATTAGGAATTGTAGGTTTCCAAACAATTTGTGATAAATACTCGAGCTGAAGAGGATAAAACTCCTGACACCTTCTTTATAGCAATATTTCTGTCCCCATGACTGGTGTCTCACCACACAAGGTGTCTATGGGGGCGTGTTCAAACGTTTTGGTCAGTGGTCCCTGTTTTTGTAACTTTGCACATTAGTGGCTCTCCCCAAGAAGGCCACGGCTCTTCCTTCTGGGGAAAGAGCAGCAGTCTGAAGAGAAATGTAATTTTACAAGCATTTAAGTTAACCACAGAGGACATGCAAAATGTTACAAACAGCCTTTTAAAACACCAAAAAGTAATAATTAAAGGAAATAACTTTCTAGTTCGAGTTGTCTGTTAGGAAAACACCTCCTTTTCTTCTTGTGCAACATCCACTGTGTAAAATAGGAACTGCAGTGAATACAGCAACAAAGGTATACCTGAAGCTTGAGTATAAATGTTTAATACAAAATATAGTTTCAAAATACAACTGTAACAAATAGTAAAAAAGGGTACAAAAGGGTCAAAAGTCTAAAAGAATGTTAGAACAGAGAAATAAAGTAGCAATCTCAGAGACACTTTGATTTGGATGCTGCACCATCAGCACTGTAACACAGGGCTAATGGTGCTTGTTTGTCAGAGCCTCACCTGTCAGGATCAGCCTGTGTGATGTCGATGCGAGGCAGAGAGGCAATGGGCAGGCTTGTGGGTCTGCTCTGGGTCAGGGGATCTTCCTCTGGTGTCACTGGCCTGCCCCGGTCCCTCTCCTTTTCTGCCTGTCGCCAGGACAATGGAGGCAACTGCAGATTACCAGAGGAGCGCCGGTGCACTCTGCACACCTCCACACAAAGGTTGCTGCCCGTGGAATATTGTCCTCCGGGAGGCTCTGTATTCTCCTGAAGAAGAAGTAGATCATTATTATAACTTTCACCTTTGTACAATATTTGAGGAATACTCAGTAAAGATAGGTATTAACATTATTAAAAGGAGGTAAAAATGTATGATGATGGTATTTTTAAAATATAGGTATCATTTTTGAACCTGTATGAAGAGAGAAATAAACCATATCTGATGTTAAGACAATGATAGTGAATGTTAGAACAATAAAAAAGGAAAATCACACAGAAAGATTTGAGGAAGAAACAAAATAAAGAAAATTTTACTTGAGAAAAACGAATGATCTTTTCAGAGACTCAAGGAAGCATAAATATTTGGTCAGCAACAAAACAATCTGCCTGCCCTGTTCACAACAGTGGCAACACTTATCTTTTATTGCTTTTCAGCTCAGAGAAGAATAATGATCTGTTTCACCCACTTGACACCTGAACTGCCAATTGACATGTTTATGAAGCAGCGCTGGATATAAATTGTGAGTTTAATGTGAGGGTTCAAGTAAGAAGTCCAAGGGGCTGGGCTGAAATGATGGGCCGTAAACAAGCCAAAGCACTGGGGAAACAGAAGTGGGCTGACGCAGCTCATTTCCTTCCACTTTATGTTCACTGCATGCAAGAGGAAATGAAACATGCCAAAAGGTTTCAAATGAAGGCTTGATGGCAGCAAACAGGGATGGGGGGATTCCTTGAGTGAGGATGAGGAAGTCGGCAAACTGTTTCTTTTGTTGTGTGTGTGTGGGGGGTGCAAAAGAGTGACGAAGAGGATGGGTGTGTAAGACAGCATCTGACAGCAAGTGAGTGTAAAAAGAAGAAAGAGTGGAGCTAGAGTTAGAACAGATCTAAGTGGTTAGGTCTCAGAACTCAACTATTTCACATTATGGATGTGCAAATCAGGATTGTTTTATCCCTGATATCATGTTGAGTCATTGAAGGTTGGGCATTTGCCAAATCTGTTCCAGTCAGATACTACATCAAAGTTCATAAAATCAATGCCAGGAGTATGCCTGAAAAATGAGTAGCTGAAAGTGGTATAAATGAACAGAATACATTTCATCATTATTATGGTCAACATTAGTATTGTTGCTGTTTCCCATTTTATTCACTCTCCAACAACATTTCGGACGCTAAAGTATCTGTTTTACTTAGAGAGACAGATATTTTGTCCCAACAGGGGTTTCTGCAGTTTTGCTTTAATATGCTGCTCCAACGTAGGGTAAATGGGTTCATACCACTATCACACTATTGCATATCTGCCTTTTATTTATAAATGATGAAGGAATACACAATGCTGTAGGACAAGGTGCACTAGCCCAAGTGTGCTGGTGAAGGATGCATCTAAAAGTTGTAACCTTGTTCTTCTTTTAGAAAACACAAAAAGAGTAGCCATTCGATGCTCTTTTAGCATTGGGATTATTTCAAAATTAGACAAGCATAAAAACCACAATATACTCAGAAATATTCAAACAAGGAGTGGAATATTCTGCACATGTTACAGATTATTTAAGACACAGTTTGGGATTTGTGAAACAAAACATGGCGATTCTTATTACTAATATTACTAAAATCCCATCCCATCTCGTTCTCGTAACCTAAACATTGTATACAGCCTGATTTTAAGTGGTTGATATTTACTGTTACACTCCTACTACTAACCTAATGAAATATTAAGATCATGGCCGTCGTGCTTGGCCTCAAAAGTTCCTCTGGTTTAAAAGCTAAACCAAAGACAAAAAGCTTCTTTTCAACAAAGTCACTACCAGTGAGCGCAGGGATGCACACAGTAAAACACCAATAGGAGACTAAAGTGCAAAAGCAAAACAGAGACTTGACAACTATAAGAACAAAGGTCTCTGACAGAATATACAGAAGAGGAATATAGTGGTGAGGACTGGAGGCTGTTTTTCCTGGCTGATTGTCAGTGAGGACAGCCCTGTTGACTCCCTCGGTCTTTCTAGGGAAAGCAATTTGTCTGATTTATTACCTCCCAGACGTACTGTGCCTGTAACAGAGAATCACTGAAAATCCAGCCTGACAGAACATGACTACTCTAACTACTGGTCTCTTGTCCAATCAATGTTCAAAGCAGCCATCTCTTTTTAATAATTCAGGGCTTTTGATGTTTCATTGCTAAATTATTTTAGCTATTCAATACCTTAATCAGGTTCTAAGACATGAAATTATAATGCTCTATTGATCTATACTCTGTCTAAATTGCATTGTAAACTACAACTGGTTTCCTTTCAGTGAAACCGATTCCAAATGAGATGTAATTGGATCAGATGTATGCGTCTTTTCAGTTAAAGCCTAAATCTGTAACATATGCATCAAAGCACCGTCATAGAAGGCGTTTAAATGGGGAAAGCAATGAGCCTGACAGGAAGTTCAAGTAACTGTGTGATAATGAAAAGGTTTTCTTGGTACAAAAATATCTGCTGTTCTCGAGGGGTGGTGGTGCTGGTGGGGGGTTCCAGGAAGGCTCTTTGAGGACAGCCTTCATAAGTGAGATAGGCGGACGACAGAATCTAACAGGCTTGCTCCATGTGGAGACTGAAGTATCCAATGATTTTTTGACTCAGCTTAAAATATTTAACAGTAGAATCTCAATGAAAGGTGGGAGATGAACACTCAATGTTGTTTGATGTAGGAGAGAGAAAATGTGAGTAGTTATAACCTCAGTTCATGCCTTGGCAGAGCAATAAGGCTAACAGAAATATTGTTGCATCTCAAGCTTTACTTTAAACAAGGGCTATATTTGCAGTTAAAGGTAAATAAATCTATTAATACTGCTTGCAGATTTACATTTTAATAAACCATATCTTTACATTCCTGAGGAGATGACATGTTTTAAAATAATCTGTGTTCAGAGTACAATTGTCCAGTTCAGGTTTATCCAAACTAACTATTTCAGATGTATTCCTAATGGCCACAAAAGTGCAATAGCCCTAGTGTACGGCCATATTTACAGTGCAGAGAACAAGTACTCTTCAACTGTAAGAGATGGAATCTTAAACAAAAATCCAGAAAATCACATTGTGTGATTTTTAAGTAGTTAATTAGCATTTTATTGCCTGACATCAGTATTTGATCACCTAACAACCAGTAAGAATCCCAGCTCTCACAGGCCTGTTAGTTCTTCTTAAAGAAGCCCTCCTGTTCTCCACTCATTACCTGTATTAACTGCACCTGTTTGAACTCGTTATCTGTATAACAGAAACCTGTCCACACGCTCAATCAAACAAAGTCCAACCTCTCCACAATGGCCAAGACCAGAGAGCTGTGGAAGGACATCAGGGATAAAATAGTAGATCTGCACAAGGCACATCAATGATCATGAGGAAGGTGAGGGATCAGCCCAGACCTACATGGCAGGACCTAGTCAATGACCTGAAGAGAGCTGGGACCAAAGTCTCAAAGAAGACCATTAGTAACACACTACGCCGCCATGGATTAAAATCCTGCAGCGCACACAAGGTCCACCTGCTCAAGCCAGCACATGTCCAGGCCCGTCTGAAGTTTCCCAATGGCCATCTGAATGATCCAGAGGAGGAATGGGAGGTCATGGGGTCTGATGAAACAAAAATAGAGCTTTCTGATCTAAGGCTCCGTAAGAAACATCTCAAGGTCCTGGAGTGGCCTAGCCAGTCTCCAGACCTGAACCCAATCCAAAATCTTTGGAGGAAGCTGAAAGTTCGAATTGCCAAGCGACAGCCCCGAAACCTGAAGGATCTGGAGAAGATTAGATTATATTCCATCACTTACAGTTAAAAAGTACCTATGACAAAAATTAAAGACTTGCTTTGTGAGTGGGAAAACCTGCAAAATTGGCAGTGTATCAAATACTCGTTCTCCCGACTGTAGTTACAGTGCCTATTCATCTGGTGCCAAGTTGATTGTAAATGAACAGCGCTTCTTGCAGAAAACTCTACAATGATAAGAAATATACAGGGGTTGGACAATGAAACTGAAACACCTGTTATTTTAGTGTGGGAGGTTTCATGGCTAAATTGGACCAGCCTGGTAGCCAGTCTTCATTGATTGCACATTGCACCAGTAAGAGCAGAGTGTGAAGGTTCAATTAGCAGGGTAAGAGCACAGTTTTGCTCAAAATATTGAAATGCACACAACATTATGGGTGACATACCAGAGTTCAAAAAAGGACAAATTGTTGGTGCACGTCTTGCTGGCGCATCTGTGACCAAGACAGCAAGTCTTTGTGATGTATCAAGAGCCACGGTATCCAGGGTAATGTCAGCATACCACCAAGAAGGACGAACCACATCCAACAGGATTAACTGTGGACGCAAGAGGAAGCTGTCTGAAAGGGATGTTCGGGTGCTAACCCGGATTGTATCCAAAAAACATAAAACCACGGCTGCCCAAATCACAGCAGAATTAAATGTGCACCTCAACTCTCCTGTTTCCACCAGAACTGTCCGCCTGGAGCTCCACAGGATCAATATACACGGCGGGGCTGCTATAGCCAAACCTTTGGTCACTCATGCTAATGCCAAACGTCAGTTTCAATGGTGCAAGGAGCGTAAATCTTGGGCTGTGGACAATGTGAAACATGTATTGTTCTCTGATGAGTCCACCTTTACTGTTTTCCCCACATCCAGGAGAGTTACGGTGTGGAGAAGCCCCAAAGAAGCGTACCACCCAGACTGTTGCATGGTCAGAGTGAAGCATGTGGGTGGATCAGTGATGGTTTAGGCTGCCATATCATGGCATTCCCTTGGCCCAATACTTGTGCTAGATGGGCGCGTCACTGCCAAGGACTACCGAACCATTCTTGAGGACCATGTGCATCCAATGGTTCAAACATTGTATCCTGAAGGCGGTGCCGTGTATCAGGATGACAATGCACCAATACACACAGCAAGCCTGGTGAAAGATTGGTTTGATGAACATGAAAGTGAAGTTGAACATCTCCCATGGCCTGCACTGTCACCAGATCTAAATATTATTGAGCCACTTTGGGGTGTTTTGGAGGAGCGAGTCAGGAAACGTTTTCCTCCACCAGTATCACGTAGTGACCTGGCCACTATCCTGCAAGAAGAATGGCTTAAAATCCCTCTGACCACTGTGCAGGACTTGTATATGTCATTCCCAACTGCGCCACCGTGCAGCCCTGCATCCATAGTGTGATAAGCAATAAGCAATAAGCAAAGGAATGTTTTCCAGATCAGTACCAGATAAATTGACCATTTGCTGCAGGACATTGTAAATCATAGCAGAACGATAAAAGCAGCACATGAAAGGGTCACTGGGTAATATCCTTTGAAGAAGAGTCTTCACTATATGTAGCTTAAAGTAAGGGTTTGAAGAACAAAGGATCCATCTGGCAAAGTGCATCTCAGCAAAATAAAGAAGTCGCCATACTAAAATATGGTCCTTCACATCAGTTTCCTGCATGGAATAATAATCTTAATTTTTCAGTACTGTGCATCAAAGACCGAACTATATGAATATATTAAAACAATGCACTGACGGACAACATTATTTTTTAACAGTTAACACCTGTGGTCTTTCACTAGAAAACAAGACTATGTTAATAGCTGGAAAAATGAAAACACCCCATTACAGCAACAAAAACAGGATTAGGAATTGTAGGTTTCCAAACAATTTGTGATAAATACTCGAGCTGAAGAGGATAAAACTCCTGACACCTTCTTTATAGCAATATTTCTGTCCCCATGACTGGTGTCTCACCACACAAGGTGTCTATGGGGGCGTGTCCACCTTTACTGTTTTCCCCACATCCAGGAGAGTTACGGTGTGGAGAAGCCCCAAAGAAGCGTACCACCCAGACTGTTGCATGGTCAGAGTGAAGCATGTGGGTGGATCAGTGATGGTTTGGGCTGCCATATCATGGCATTCCCTTGGCCCAATACTTGTGCTAGATGGGCGCGTCACTGCCAAGGACTACCGAACCATTCTTGAGGACCATGTGCATCCAATGGTTCAAACATTGTATCCTGAAGGCGGTGCCGTGTATCAGGATGACAATGCACCAATACACACAGCAAGCCTGGTGAAAGATTGGTTTGATGAACATGAAAGTGAAGTTGAACATCTCCCATGGCCTGCACAGTCACCAGATCTAAATATTATTGAGCCACTTTGGGGTGTTTTGGAGGAGCGAGTCAGGAAACGTTTTCCTCCACCAGTATCACGTAGTGACCTGGCCACTATCCTGCAAGAAGAATGGCTTAAAATCCCTCTGACCACTGTGCAGGACTTGTATATGTCATTCCCAAGACGAATTGACGCTGTACTGGCCGCAAAAGGAGGCCCTACACCATACTAATAAATTATTGTGGTCTAAAACCAGGAGTTTCAGTTTCATTGTCCAACCCCTGTAGTTACGATTCATTATTGCAACACCATCAGTGTTTTTTCCTGAGAGCATCCATAAACTACAGTTAATACAGAAAAGAAGATGGCAACTCCATGCAAGAACAATAGTATGTACAATGTTTTCATTTGCATATGTTCAGTATCCATGAGTGTAGCGGAAACGAGTAATTATACAGTGTGTGTTTTTGCAAACATATAAATAATGTTTATACAATACGTTCTTCGTCTGTGCCACTGTACTTGTTGCATGGAAACACGCGTCACCGGTTCAAAATCATGCTCGGGAATGGGCTCCGAACCGTGTTGGTAGAAAAGGGAAGATCTTGTTTACACCCCTATTTCTACATGAATTGTGGACTTCTGTGGTTTCTCCATATATGTATCAATATTACAGCTGTGAATTATTCTCTCAAAGACGCTATAGCCACATTCACATCTTAGCTCCTCAATAACCATGCAACAAACCCCAGATTACAAACCCCTTAGTCCTTTTTCATCATTCAAGATGATTTGCTGAGTGAGTTTTCAGCTCATGTTGACGGTGGAATCAAAGGAGTGTGGCTTACAACTTGTAGCCTTCACCTGCAAGGCAATCTCTCCTTGGGGATTTCCCCAGGGCTGAGCTCTATGTGAGGATTTTCATGCATGATGTTCAGATGCATTCAGTGCTTTAAACACAAACATAGTTGTTGTGCACCATCCTCAGCATGTTGCATTATGCTCATCAACATTTTTCTCAGATTAGATGGACACTGGAAAATGACACAATGCCTCCACTCCCACTGCTCCAGACTGAACAGCTGTTACTGTCTTTGCTCTATACTATGTTACACTCATTCCACAATCCCATACAGTTCCCAGTGGTTAGGGTTTATTAATGTGTGGATCACAGAACGAAGGAATGATCTGATGAAAGGGGCATAATTGACATGAGCCGGTTTCTGGTGTCAAGGTACACCAAGGTTTTTAATAATGCATACTTTCTAAACCACTAGTAATCCTGTCATGATATTTCTATGCCCTAAAACAGCATTATCACTGGCCTATTTTAAGAAAGCGCTGTTTAAAAACTTCGTCAAACTCTAAAATATAGCATGTCACTTGGTCTAATAACCAGCTCATTGCAGACTCACCACCAGGCTGGATAACCTAACCTGGTGGCATCTGCGGGAAACAAGCACAATCTGTAGAGTCCCACTTAAAATCCCAGCGAGCCCAACGGATCTTTACATTAATCTCACCATCTGTTGCCAAAAACAAAGAATTGCTGTATGAGAGAAATTAACTGCAAAAATTCTAAATGTTTCTAAAAGTTTCTTTTAGGCAAAAAACATGTTTATTAAACATTGATTAATATACAGGTCCTTCTCAAAATATTAGCATATTGTGATAAAGTTCATTATTTTCCATAATGTCATGATGAAAATTTAACATTCATATATTTTAGATTCATTGCACACTAACTGAAATATTTCAGGTCTTTTATTGCCTTAATACGGATGATTTTGGCATACAGCTCATGAAAACCCAAAATTCCTATCTCACAAAATTAGCATATTTCATCCGACCAATAAAAGAAAAGTGTTTTTAATACAAAAAATGTCAACCTTCAAATAATAATGTACAGTTATGCACTCAATACTTGGTCGGGAATCCTTTGGAGAAATGACTGCTTCAATGCGGCGTGGCATGGAGGCAATCAGCCTGTGGCACTGCTGAGGTCTTATGGAGGCCCAGGATGCTTCGATAGCGGCCTTTAGCTCATCCAGAGTGTTGGGTCTTGAGTCTCTCAACGTTCTCTTCACAATATCCCACAGATTCTCTATGGGGTTCAGGTCAGGAGAGTTGGCAGGCCAATTGAGCACAGTGATACCATGGTCAGTAAACCATTTACCAGTGGTTTTGGCACTGTGAGAAGGTGCCAGGTCGTGCTGAAAAATGAAATCTTCATCTCCATAAAGCTTTTCAGCAGATGGAAGCATGAAGTGCTCCAAAATCTCCTGATAGCTAGCTGCATTGACCCTGCCCTTGATAAAACACAGTGGACCAACACCAGCAGCTGACACGGCACCCCAGACCATCACTGACTGTGGGTACTTGACACTGGACTTCTGGCATTTTGGCATTTCCTTCTCCCCAGTCTTCCTCCAGACTCTGGCACCTTGATTTCCAAATGACATGCAGAATTTGCTTTCATCCGAAAAAAGTACTTTGGACCACTGAGCAACAGTCCAGTGCTGCTTCTCTGTAGCCCAGGTCAGGCGCTTCTGCTGCTGTTTCTGGTTCAAAAGTGGCTTGACCTGGAGAATGCGGCACCTGTAGCCCATTTCCTGCACACGCCTGTGCACGGTGGCTCTGGATGTTTCTACTCCAGACTCATTCCACTGCTTCCGCAGGTCCCCCAAGGTCTGGAATCGGCCCTTCTCCACAATCTTCCTCAGGGTCCGGTCACCTCTTCTCGTTGTGCAGCGTTTTCTGCCACACTTTTTCCTTCCCACAGACTTCCCACTGAGGTGCCTTGATACAGCACTCTGGGAACAGCCTATTCGTTCAGAAATGTCTTTCTGTGTCTTACCCTCTTGCTTGAGGGTGTCAATAGTGGCCTTCTGGACAGCAGTCAGGTCGGCAGTCTTACCCATGATTGGGGTTTTGAGTGATGAACCAGGCTGGGAGTTTTAAAGGCCTCAGGAATCTTTTGCAGGTGTTTAGAGTTAACTCGTTGATTCAGATGATTAGGTTCATAGCTCGTTTAGAGACCCTTTTAATGATATGCTAATTTTGTGAGATAGGAATTTTGGGTTTTCATGAGCTGTATGCCAAAATAATCAGTATTAAGACAATAAAAGACCTGAAATATTTCAGTTAGTGTGCAATGAATCTAAAATATATGAATGTTAAATTTTCATCATTACATTATGGAAAATAATGAACTTTATCACAATATGCTAATATTTTGAGAAGGACCTGTAAATGGTCGGAGGAGCAGAAGGAGACAAGTCGCAGCAGGGACACTTTCATCATCATGGTCTGGCTTGTCCTCTGATTTCCATTTGGAAGATGTCTAAGTAAATTTGGCTTTCCTGTCCAGTCATAAACACCAGTGGTATAGTGGAGAAACAGATGGGCCTCTCGGTCAGATCTTGGTCCTTTTTCCATTTATCCATACGTCCAGTCAGACTGAATGTTTCGTTACTCACATCATGCTCTGGCTTAGTCTGAATTTTGAATGCTGTTAACCTGTTCATAACCCTCTATCCTAAACTGTGATTGTACACACACACACACACACACACACACACACACACACACACACACACACACACACACACACACCCACACACACACACACACACACACACACACTGTTCCTCTCGTTGTGTCCTGCTGAATAACGGTCTGTTGTGAATAGTACAGTCATCTGTTAATGAGTCAGAAACCACCTTCTGGACACATTGTACCGCACTGCTGCTGCGTTTTTCCTGCTAAACCACATCGGGTGTTTACTCAGGAGCAAACTGGGTGAGTAGGGGCATATAACATTTTTAGAAAGTGTGCCAACAGTGGGTGAAGGGTGAAATACAAATACAAGGATGGAACAGATGGATGTTTGGAAAATTCATCACCTACCTCGCCTGGTGTAACTCCATGAGCACTTCTGCTTTTCTTCATCTTGAGGGACTCTTAATCAGACTCACTTTGTCAGCTCTTCTCTCCAAAAGATGAAACTATTTCCTTCTCTGAACAGCTTCAACAGTACTGCAAACAGAGGACAGGGGGGGCAAGGTTACAAAGTATGTCTATAGTTCAATATTTAAAGTTGTAGGCAAGTAAGTTAGTCAAGGCAAATGTATTTATATAGCACAATTCATATCCAGGTACATCTAAAAAAATTTTATATCATAAATAGGTTCATTATTTTTTGTCACTTTCATAAAGTAAAGCTCATATATTATATAGTTTCATCACACACAGAGTGAAATATTTCAAGCCTTTGTTTCTTCTAATAAAAATTCAGAAAACAGTGGACCAACACCAGCAGATGACATTTCACACTTTTTCCTTTCACTCAACTTTCCTTGAATATGCTTAGATACAGCACTGTTTGAACAACCTGCTTCTTTAGCAATGACCTTTTGTAGCATACCCTCCTTGTGGAGGATGTCAGTGACTGTCTTTCGGACATCTGTCCAGTGAGCAGTAGGGCTTGGTAAAAATACTGATTTAATCAATTCTGGAATGATTCGATTTAGATTTTGCAGTATCGATACATATGGCATGAGACCAATTTTGCAATAGCATTGTGCTTGATGTCAGGTTGATGCTCAAGCACACCCTCCTGCATAAACAAAATGGCCAACGCAGGTAATGCTGTGCTCAGCGACCTAACTAAAATCTGCATCTGGAACCACTTTGGATTTAAAACAACAAAAACTATTCGCTGGAAGTGATTTGCAAGAACCACTACAACTACTACAAACCTCAGGAAACCTCAGGAAGCACTTAGCATAGCGTAATACCTTGTCAACGTTAACATCCGCCAAAATGTTTTCAGAGGCAAAACAAAAGAAACCGAGGGATTCACTAACCTTACCAGCCAATTTTCCCCGGGCCATTAAGATAACAGAGGCCATTGCAACTTTTGTTTGCAAAGATTTATGCCCGTACTCGGTTGTGGAAAATGAAGGCTTCCAGTGGCTCGTTTATGTGCTTCAACCACACTTCGTCATAGTGAAACATAAACATCTGACTGAAACTGTTATCGCCATCATGTACACACATGTGAAAGACGACATCCAAGTGAAAATGTAGTCAGAAGACCGAATTGGCATAACGTGTGACACATGGATATCACTGTCAAAGCATTCGTTCATGACAATGACCACCAAGGTGTACTCGAGCCACACTAATATAGCTGATATGTTGACCAGACTGCATTTTGTGTTTTCTGTGGTGAATGAGAAAAAAAAGTTCACTTGTATTTTGTAACACAGGTAAGCCATTTTCTGTATTTGAGAGCAGACTGGATCAAATCGAAATTAATCAATTCACAACCTTATGAATCGAAACTGAATCAATTTAGAAAATTGGCCACAATACCCAGCCCTAGTCAACAGTCTTCTCCATGACTGTGTTGTCTAGTGACCCAGACTGGAAACCATCAACATATATGCAACTCTCTAGGCAACTTGGGTTTAAGTGCCTTTTCCAGGGGCATATCGACATGTGTCAGGGAGGAAGATGAAATCAAACCCACAACTTTCCAATTGCAAGGCACAGCCACTCTTCCCAGTGCCCTTTTTGTAGCTTCTCATAAAATAATCAGAATTTGCTAAATAAATATCTCCAGGTCAGGGCTTTACAAATCTGTGTATCTGAAATCAGCCACAAACTCTATTAGGAGCCTCCTTAAACATGATGCTAAGTAGTTGAAACCAGTACAGTCAATAATCACACACAGATAATCATAAGCAGTGCCCGTTTTTGTGTGGGCTCATTTAAAAATAAGGCTCAGTTGAGCATCATCCCTAACCCTGTCTTTACCAGTCAAGTTGAGTGGTTACAGTGTATTTAAGATCTACCAACTGGAAGTCTTGGAGTGAGTCTGTAACCATTAAAAGACACAGAGGGATGAGGCACCATAGTGGTGCTGAAGTTAACATCTGAAATTGCAGGAAACTCGTGAAGTGGTGGTACTAAAGCTAATCTCCAATGGAGCGACCAAGCTGGGGTTCAGCTTTCAGAATAAAGGTTTAGCTCCATCTTACAACGTCTGGGTCAGACTGGGAATTAAGAAGGGCTCGATAAGCTTTTTATTTTTTTGTAGATGGCTAAAAATTTGATAGAGAATACAATTTGTCTAACTGAGAAAAGAAAGATATAGAGGAGAAAATGTTTTTAAGCTTTTTACTGTTATCTTTTTTACAGTCATCAGCAACATTTGGTATAAAAAGGACAGAAGATTATTAAGAAAGAAAATCTCTATAACAGAGGAATGCCTACAAATGGCCCAGCCACACAGTTTGACACAGATATTCATGCATCCCACAGGGTGAACTGCAGTCAGTGCTGATTCATTCACTGCCAGTTTCAGATTGTCCGTATTGGGGTTGTCCTGAGCCTTTAATATAAAAGTGCTGTTAAAAACATGGAAAAAAACTAACAAAAAACCCAAAGTATAATAATCAAACTAATAGACTGCTTCAGTGATAAGAGAGCTGAATGTTAAAGAACATGCTCTATGTAGTCTAAGGTCCTTCAGTCTTCCATTGGTCAGCCAGCTCTGGATGCCGTGACTTTACCCTAATCAATAATAGAACCAGAGTTGATGGAAAATGACCACAAGGCAGACATGAGTGACTAATCTATGTGACAGAAACGTATCAATATTTTCCAGGTCCCATTGATCCCAGCTGAGTTCCACCCCCATCAGCCCAACTTGGCAGGCCCTGTGTCCTTTGGTTAATGTCAGTGTAGTACGTCTGCTGTGACTGCAATTGGAGCTCTTTAATTGCAAAAGAACGTTTATCTGCTGGACGATAAATAACTTTGCTTTTAGCCTCCAAAACACACAGCCATGTGTAAATGCCTCAGGTATGCAAGCAGACAAAACAAAAAAATCATACAAGTAGTATATAATAAAAAAATGTTATGAAATAGCAAACAATTATCCCTAATTGCTCATTACGACATGTCAAAAGTATTTTCTACCTGCACTCAATTGTTTTCTTTCACTGAGGTTCAATTCTAGGTTTGACTTCCCAATAACCCATATCTCTGAACAATAAGTAGGTAGATCTGCTTGCAACCAGTGGTGGATCCAAATTCAAGTTTGGATAAATGGCTTCAATTTAAGGCTGAAATAATTCTTTAAATGATGCAATTAAAAAAAAAGTCCTCGAAAACATACATTCTGACTCGATGCTTCATAATTCATATGACATACTGTTCTGCAGTCATATGTCTGACATGGACAGTCATTAGCTTATCACAGTAGCTCAACATCAAAAATAACTCTGCAGATAGATTTATTTCAAATATTTGAAATAGCATCACCCATAGACATAACATATGCAGCATTCTGAATAATCATATACAAACCAGGAAGGACCTGTAACAGTGCCCACCACTAGTGGGAAATAAAGGAACCATGAGTTGATGGACTGTTACTAGTCCACTTCACATTATTCATTTTTAGCTCACCTTCCTTCAGTTCGATTTGGTGTAAAGGAATATTTTCAACAAAGATAACAAATTCTGAATTATCAGATGGGACAGTTTTGGGTTATTCTCTCCCTTCATACCTTTTGAAGACATAAGCACCTACAGAGAATAAACAAGAACCTGGTCCTGCGGACATCCTGATAACTTATTTCTGGACAATGATAGGTGAGACCAAAGGGACTTCGTGTTTTATGATAAAACAATAAGTAGAAAGCCTGCAAAAGAACTGCCTGAGTACACTTTGCTCAGTACATGTATTTTGATTAGTTAGGCAATCTTGGGGTTTATCTATCGAGTCTTAGATTACTACATCATTTAACAGCTGGAGCCCTATTTCACAGTTGGTTTTAGAACTCTTTGATTTGATTCAGAAATTATAGCTGAATCAAAGACAGAAAACTGTCCCACCCCTAAGCAACAAAGCAAACTCAACCCAGAGCTTCCAACGTTGTTAAGCTATTCCTCCCTGGTTTAGTCTGCACTTTGTTACCAAACAACTTAGGGCCTGATCTTCAAAGATCCCAAATAGCGGGTGCTAATCTGCGTGTACTGTAAATAAATTGCATGTGCAGCTTTGCTAATTTTAAAACATAGCGTCACATAACTGTCATGCAAAAAAGTTCAATCAAACATTTATGTACATAAAAATAAATTATTTTCCAATGATTTTACTGAATTCGTTTTGTTTGTTTTGCCAATATTTTAACGATATACAACGTGTTTGATTGTTTAAATTGTTTTTGGGTGACACAAAATAATATTTAACTGCATAAACAAAACCCTCCTCTGGCATATGTTCACATTTAAACAACGTAATCAAACGGATCCTGCTCTGATTACCCTCCAATGATATAACGTTACTGTCCGTAGTGACAAGGTTAAAGTATACACTGTCTTTGTCACCACATGGAAAAGCTGCCTTAAAATGGTCATTTTTCATCTGCAAATAAGTGATTTAGTGATTTAATCTGCATTAAATTTGTACCGACTACGCCAAAACAAATTCCTTGTATGTCCAAAAACGTACTTGGCAATAAAGCTTTTCTGATTCTGATTCTGATTAAAATGTCTTTAGTTCTTTCCTATTAATTATATTATCAACATCAAACAACAGTGGGTCTTTTGCCTAATGTGTGATTACAGGCTACTTGATCAGTTATGTGCGCATTTTGCCATGATCAGGTTTGTGCGCGTTTAGTAGAGGATCACTAACAGCGATGTTACGCTGGAATGATGTTGAATGAAGTGTTGCAAGGAGTTTTACCAAAAGGAGTAATATCATGGCTTTTGTTTGTGATTGGCTCCAAATCAGAGCTTAGATAATCCTACATAGAATCCTCTATTGTCATCTATTTTTTTAATATTTTTTATTTTTGACAACCCAAATCTGTTGGCACATGTACAGAAGATTCTCTCTCCCTGTCATCTGTCATTCTATCTATGCCTCCTTCTGGGCAGAGTGACAGCAGACATTTTTGCATCCCAGTTAGCACCTGCATTTCAAACGTGCTAAATCCGCACGCAAAAATTGCACCCTCAAACCGTTTCAGGCTTTGAAAATTGCTGTTGGACCATTTGTTTGCAACTATACTTCCCAGTGTCGTCTGCTACTATATACTCCAGTATTGTCTACTACTACAACTGCCCACATGCATTGCAGTTAACAGGAAGTGCATCATCCTGGAGAAGAAACTCACACGTGGGTTTTGATTCACTCTCCTCACTGGCCAAAATCATGAGAAGCTCAACTACTCGAAAGGCTTGCTGAAAGGCTTTGCCAAAGAAGGAGAAGCCGACCGTCTTTGAGTTTGTTATGGACGTGTAACAAATCCCCTGCCCCCAGTCCAGAGAAGATGATACCAAGTAATCCCCATTTTGTTTTATTTCTATTAGAAATAGAGTACGATTTTTAGGGCGATTTAGAATCGCCGCTTATTTTAGTCTGATGTGTTCTAAGTTGTATGTCCATGAAATGTCTTATTGAAACTTTGATTGCTGTTAGACTCTGAAAGCCACCATGCTTTGAAGCTGTGTGTGTCTTGCTGTGTTTGAACACCTGAGCGCAGACTGAGATGAACTTAAAGTTGGACTGCTAGAACCTCATGGCGGAATACTCACTGTTCCATTGTCACCACTCTTAGTGTTTTTCCACTGGTTCACGCCTAAAAGTTTTATGACACTTTGTGTTTTACTGAGCTCCAAATTTGGGGGTTTTATGACGGCAGCCTGGTGGAGGCCGCTCCCAAAGCCCCAGTACCATTTTCTTTTTTGCCATAAACTACTGGTTTGACTTTCATAGACACTCGATGTTGTTTTATTTTTCTTTGGTTAGTTATTCTACCCCTTTTGTGTAGAATTTTTGCATGCTTAATAAGGTGAAGATTATTGAATCAGAATAGCGAGGTGTATCAGGGTTGTTGATTTAATAAATATTCATGTAGATAAAGAGAATACTTTTGTGTTTATTTTGAGCAAGAGTGATTTATCTGTTAAAAAAACGGTCAAAGTTCCCCACCTTTGGTGAAGCAGTTGATTAAACAGTGACATCTAGTGTGGTTTTAGTTAATAATTATCAATTATTAATGAGAATTTACTAATTGTAATTATTAAGGGCTTTGAGCCCATAATCACAACACCAGAGGACATCTCTGATTTCGATTTGTAATTAAATTGTCATTAAACAAAGAATGTTATGGAGAACCCTGAGCATCCTCTTCCTGAGACTGTTGTACAACAACAGAGTGTCTTCAGTCAGAGGCTTCTTCAGATCTGCTGTAAGACGGAGCGCTACAGGAGATCCTTCCTGCCCACAGCCATCAGCATCTACAACAGCTCTTTGAGGAAACCTTAATAACATGAGCTACAACAACATTTAATTCCCCTTTGGGATGAATAAAGTATTTTTGAATTGAATTCATTAGAAAAAACAATCAGAGGTTTGTGTTATACTGAGCTTAATGTTACGTCCTCTGATAAATGGTTGGTATGGAGCACATGTATTCCAATCACTCCAGCTGAAATGATATGAATGACTGTAATTTCAGAACAATTTTACAACCATGCCCTTCATCCACTGTTTACTTTTATTATTATATTAATTTATCTTAGTATAGAAGCTGAAAGATTACTTTCTGAGACTGACAGGTCCTGTGGTCAAGTCTTCAGCTCCCACACCCACTTAGTGAAATTGCTGCTCCCTAAATTTGGAAAGTGGCCATATTATGTTCATTACACTAATGGTTGTCTTGTATGCATGCATGCATGCATACATATATGCATACATGCATACATACATACACACATAAGCACTCAACGGCCACTTTATTAGGTACACCTCGCTAGTACCGGGTTGGACCCCCTTTTGCCTTCAGATCAGCCTAAATTCTTTGTGGAATAGATTCAACAAGGTACTGGAAACATTCCTCAGAGTTGGGTACATATTGACATAATAGCATCACACAGATGCTGCAGATGTGTCGGCTGCACATCCATGATGCGAATCTCCCGTTTTGCCACAGCCCAAAGGTGCTCTATTGGATTGTGATCTGTTGACTGTGGAGGCCATTTGAGTACAGTGAACCCATTGCAATGTGGCGTTGACACGATGTTCAATTGGTACTAAGGGGCCCAAAAGTGGGCCCAAAGTGTGCCAAGAAAATATCCCCCACACCATTGCACCACCACCACCAGCCTGGGCCGTTGATACAAGGCAGCATGGATCCATGCTTTCATGTTGTTGACACCAAATTCTGACCATACCATCCGAATGTCGCAGCAGAAATCGAGTCTCATCAGACCAGGCTACGTTTTTCTAATCTTCTATTGTCCAATTTCGGTAAGCCTGTGCGCATTGTATCCTCAGCTTCCTGTTCTTAGCTGACAGGAGTGGCACTCGGTGTGGTCTTCTGCTGCTGTAGCCCATCCGCCTCAAGATTCAACGTGTTCATTCAGAGATGCTCTTCTGCATGCCTTGGTTGTAACGAGTGGTTATTTGAGTTACTGTTCCTTTTCTATCAGCTCGAACCAGTCTGGCCATTCTCCTCTGATCTCTGACATCAACAAGGCATTTGCACCCACAGAACTGCCGCTCACTGGATATTTTCTCTTTTTCGGACCATTCTCTGTAAACTCTTGAGATGGTAGTGCGTGAAAATCCCAGTAGATCACCGGTTTCTGAAATACTCAGACCAGCCCGTCTGGCACCAACAACCATGCCACGTTCAAAGTCACTTAAATCATCTTTCTTCCCCATTCTGATGCTCGGTTTGAACTGCAGCAGATCGTCTTGACCATGTCTACATGCCTAAATGCATTGAGTTGCTCCCATATGATGATGATTAGAAATTTGCGTTAACGAGCAGTTGGACAGCTGTACCTAATAAAGTTGCCGGTGAGTGTATATACACACACTATTGGTCAAAAGTTTTAGAACGCCTTTCTCATTTAATGGTCTTCTTTATGTTTATGACAACTTACATTGTGATCCTAGAGGCTATGTTGTCTGGGGCTTAAATGCCCCTGGTAGGGTCTCCCACGGCAAACAGGCTCTAGGTGATGGGTCAGACAAAAGAGCGGTTCAAGAACCCCTCATGACGACTACGAAATTGAGGCACGTGACGATGCCCGGTACGGCGGAGCCGGGACTCGTCGGAGAGCGCCTGGTGGCTGGGTTGCTCCTCGTGGGACCCGGCCGGGCCAAGCCCGAACGAGAGACGTGAGACCATCCCCCTGTGGGCCCACCACCGGCAGGGGGAACCGTGAGGGACCGGTGTAAAGAGGATTGGGCGGCGGATGAAGGTGGAGACCTCGGCGGCCCGATCCCCGGATGCTTAGGCTGGCTCTAGGGACGTGGAATGTCACCTCGCTGGGGGGGAAGGAGCCTGAGCTTGTGCGGGATGTCGAGAGATATCGACTAGAAATAGTCGGGCTCGCCTCCACGCACAGCGTGGGCTCTGGAACCCATCTCCTCGAGAGATGGGTTCTACTCTGGAGTGGCCCACGGGGAGAGGCGGTGGGCTGGGATGGGTTTGCTTGTCGCCCCCTAGCTCAGCCGTCTAGTGTTGGGGTTTACCCCAGTGGATGAGAGGATCGCATACCTGCGCCTTCGGGTTGGGGAGAGGTCTCTGACTATCATTTCAGCCTACGGGCCAAGTGGTAATGCGGAGTACCCGGCCTTCTTGGCGTCCCTGTGGGGGGTGCTGGATAGTGCCCCTCCCGGGGACTCCATTATTCTGCTGGGGGACTTCAACGCCCACGTGGGAAACAACAGTGACACCTGGAGAGGCGTGATCGGGAGGAATGGCCTCCCCGATCTGAATCCGAGTGGTGTTTTGTTATTGGACTTCTGTGCTAGTCACGGATTGTCCATAATGAACACCATGTTCAAACATAAGGGTGTCCATCAGTGCACTTGGCACCAGGACACCCTATGCAGGAGGTCAATGATCGACTTTGTTGTCGTATCATCAGACCTTCAGCCGCTTGTTTTGGACACTCGGGTGAAGAGAGGTTCTGAGCTGTCCACTGATCACCACCTGGTGGTGAGTTGGATCCGCTGGGGGAGGAGATAGCCAGACAGACTTGGCAGGCCCAAGCTCATAGTGAGGGTCTGCAGGGAACGTCTGGCGGAATCCTTGTCCAGGGATGTATTCAACTCTCACCTCCAGGAGAGCTTTGACCAGATTCCGAGGGATGTTGGAGACATAGAGTCCGAGTGGACCATGTTCTCCGCATCTATTGTTGATGCTGCCACCCTTAGCTGCGGCCGTGAGGTCTGCGGTGCCTGTCGCGGCGGCAATCCCAGAACCCGGTGGTGGACACCGGCAGAAAGGGGTCAAGCTGAAGAAGGAGTCCTATCAGCTGTGGTTGGCTTGTGGGACTCCTGAGGCGGCTGACGGGTACCAGGGGGCCAAGTGTGCCATGGCCCGGGCGGTGGCAGAGGCAAAAACTCAGACCTGGGAGGAGTTTGGTGAGGCCATGGAGAAGGACTATCGGTTGGCCCCCAAGCAATTCTGGCAAACCGTCCGGCACCTCAGGAGGGGGAAGCAGTGCCTAGCCAACACTGTTTACAATGGGGGTGGGGAGCTGCTGACCTCGACTGGGGACATTATCGGGCGGTGGAAGGAGTACTTCGAGGATCTCCTCAATCCTGCCATCATGCATTCCCTGGTGAAAAGAGAGGGTGGGGACTCTGGGTTAGACTCTTTCATCACCCAGGCTGAAGTCACCGAGGTGGTTAAAAAGCTCCGCGGTGGCAGGGCTTCGGGGTTGGATGAGATCTGCCCTGAGTACCTCAAGTCTTTGGATGTTGTGGGGCTGTCATGGCTGACACGCCTCTTCAACATTGCGTGGCGGACGGGGACAGTGCCTCTGGATTGGCTGACTGGGGTGGTGGTCCCCCTACATAAGAAGGGTGACCGGAGGGTGTGTTCCAACTACAAGGGGATCACACTCCTCAGCCTCCCTGGTAAGGCCTACGCCAGAGTTTTGGGAGGGGAGAGTCCGGCCGATAGTGGAACCTCGGCTTCAGGAGGAGCAGTGTGGTTTTCATCTCGGCCGTGGAACACTGGACCAGCTCTATACCCTCTACAGGGTGCTTGAGGGTTCATGGGAGTTTGCCCAACCGGTTCACATGTGTTTTGTGGACCTGGAGAAGGCATTCGACTGTGTCCCTCGTGATGCCCTGTGGGGGGCGCTCCAGGAGTATGGAATCAGGGGCCCTTAATTAGGGGCCATCCGGTCCCTGTACGAGCGGAGCAGGATTGTGGTCCGCATTGCCGGCGCTAAGTCGGACCTGTTCCCAGTGTATGTTGGACTCCGGCAGGGCTGCCCTTTGTCACCCGTCCTGTTCATAACTTTTATGGACAGGATTTCTAGATGCAGCCAAGAGCCGGAGGGGGTCTGGTTTGGGGACCAGTGGATTTCGTCTCTTCTTTTTGCAAATGACGTGGTCCTGCTGGCCCCCTCTAGCCAAGACCTACAGCATGCGCTGTGGCTGTTCGCAGCCGAGTGTGAAGCGGCTGGGATGAAGATCAGCACCTCTTTATGTTTACTACATAATTCCATGTGTGTCCATTCACGGGTTTGTTGTCTCTGGTGATCTACAATTTAAATGGTCATGGAAATGAAGAGACCCATTAGGTGAGAAGGGCATTTTATATATATATATATGTATGTATATATATATATATATATATATATATATATATATATATATATATATATATATATATATATATGCCAGTACAGCGTCAATCCGTCTTGGGAATGACATATACAAGTCCTGCACAGTGGTCAGATGGATTTTAAGCCATTCTTCTTGCCCTGACTCGCTCCTCCAAAACACCCCAAAGTGGCTCAATAATATTTAGATCTGTGCAGGCCATGGGAGATGTTCAACTTCACTTTCATGTTCATCAAACCAATCTTTCACCAGTCTTGCTGTGTGTATTGGTGCATTGTCATCCTGATACACGGCACCGCCTTCAGGATACAATGTTTGAACCATTGGATGCACATGGTCCTCAAGAATGGTTCGGTAGTCCTTGGCAGTGACGCGCCCATCTAGCACAAGTATTGGGCCAAGGGAATGCCATGATATGGCAGCCCAAACCATCACTGATCCACCCCCATGCTTCACTCTGGGCATGCAACAGTCTGGGTGGTATGCTTCTTTGGGGCTTCTCCACAACGTAACTCTCCCAGATGTGGGGAAAACAGTAAAGGTGGACTCATCAGAGAACAATACATGTTTCACATTGTCCACAGCCCAAGATTTGCGCTCCTTGCACCATTGAAACCGACGTTTGGCATTGGCATGAGTGACCAAAGGTTTGGCTATAGCAGCCCGGCCGTGTATATTGATCCTGTGGAGCTCCCGATGGACAGTTCTGGTGGAAACAGGAGAGTTGAGGTGCACATTTAATTCTGCAGTGATTTGGGCAGCCGTGGTTTTATGTTTTTTGGATACAATCCGGGTTAGCACCCAAACATCCCTTTCAGACAGCTTCCTCTTGCGTCCACAGTTAATCCTGTTGGATGTGGTTCGTCCTTCTTGGTGGTATGCTGACATTACCCTGGATAGCGTGGCTCTTGATACATCACAAAGATTTGCTGTCTTGGTCACAGATGCGCCAGCAAGATGTGCACCAACAATTTGTCCTCTTTTGAACTCTGGTATGTCACCCATAATGTTGTGTGCATTTCAAAAAAAGCACTTAACAAAAGATAAAATACATTATATATTAAGATTTATGGAAATGTGATTTTTGTTTCTCAAATTTGACACCATAAGATTCAAAGATATGCATCAGAGCACAGAACTGTCTTCAGAATTGAATCAAAAGGTAAGAAAATATCCACAACACTAGAGTTGTATATTGACTTGAAGACACACAATGGTTCCATGTAAATCAAAGTTTGAGACCATTAAAGGTTTCCTTCACAGCCTTCCGGTATTAGCAAAAATGTATCATAATAAACAATACCACACTTTTATTTCTTGACATGAGCTTCCAAGTTACTGAAAAAATGTTAAGACTGTCCATAGCTCTGCATCGAGTGTGAACATTATAACCTGAGAAAGCGACATCATTCAGACTTTGTTGTACAAGGGTTTACTGTTTTTTTAGCGATATGGTTGAAGTGACTTCTCATCTTTGCTTCCCCTGCAAAAAGGTAACATCCTGATGACTGTCTGTAGCTGGAGAGATACAATTAGGCCTTGCTGCGAAGAATTTGGTAGTTGAACTGTATATTTGGGTTTATTGTCCTAAACCTGAACCCATAGACGTAAAACTGAGATGCTTTGCACAGTTTACATCTCAAGAACAATGCAAAGACACTGAATTTAAAATTCAGGTAATTACATATTCCACTCAACAGTGGGGGCTCAATATTTGCTGTTCTTAAAGTAGTTTAAATATTTAAAACTAAGAGCCTGTAAAAAGTACAGATTTATATAAAATGAGGATATATGATGTTAATATGAATATTGGGCTAACAGAACAAACCATATATGGCAGTTTAGCAGATATAGTTGAAACCAGATATGTACATTACCTGTACAAAAAGGGAAAACAAAAATTCTGTCTGATATTAAATTATGCTAAACTATTATTTATTTATTCATTCCAGAATAATAAGACAGACATGTTTTTTTTTAGATTGTTTTAGAATTGTTTTCAATTTCAGAAATGTATGTACATTTCCTTACTATTTGGTAGAATTACCTTTTAAACTTCCTTTTACAAGCTTCTGACAATAGTTTACAGGACTTGTGTCCCATTTCTCCTGATAGAACCTGTGTAACTGAGTCAGGTTTGCACCTTGCAAACACACACACACACACACACACACATACATACATACATACTTTTCATACATCAGGTCTTTGCAATTAAGTTTGCAATTAATTAGGATGATTTTACATTTGGAAGACCCATTTCTGTATATATACCACCTATCAGCATTGCTAGTATGTTATGTTCAAGGTTGCTGTATGGTTTTGTCATACAGTCATATCAGTTTATCTAATTTTGTCCAGCTAGCCAGAGTACATTAGATTAATTCCTGCTACTCTGTGCATGTTCACTCAGTAGATGAGAAGCTACATGGGAGTAATCTCTAATTATCTGACCAAAACAAAGTTACGATTACGGTATGATCTCAAAATATAAGCCTAACAACACAAATGACAACAAAACAAAACTATATAAAAAGGGTAGGCTATTTGATTAAGCGGTGTGCAACAGACACAAAACGTACCAGTCTAACCAATCAATCTGTCACACAGCAGCATTATACAATGAAGATCTGTGTAGAGTGAGTTCATCATTGCCATACATTTAAACTCCTAAATACCCAAACAAAGGTACCTTTGTGGTCCCAAAACTGAGGAAGCTAAAGACTTTCTGTGTAGAACTGTTATTGCATTAAACTTCAACCACGTCTGGCATTGAGGCCTTTCAAAAAGCCCTGTTTGTTACCACCACAACAGGTCCCCCTTACACGCACAACAGAAAAATGATTTATATGATACAATTTAAAAATGAAAGCAGAAAATACAATATCAAATAATACATAATAGAATAATGAAATTGACCCAACTCACTAAGCGTCACTCCTCTCAGTGAAAATGAGATTTTTATTCTATGTGTGCATTCATGTTCTCCCTTCCTGTTTCACTGCTAAATTAGGAAGTGAGAACAATTGATCACAAGACACGGCAGCTACAGACAGCAAAAACATCTGTGTCAAACCGAACAGCAAGTTGAACAGAAAATCGGAACATCTTATGGTTAACAAAGCATTATTTTATAATAATGCTTTGTTAACCATAAGATGTTCCGATTTTCTTCTGGAGCATATAGCCTGTCACTGCTAGGCAAAATGTTCTTAGTAGCACCATGGAGCTACATATTAATACTTTTAGATTATACCTACTGTCTGAATAAAAAAGTATTTTTTAGCATCAGCTTTTCCCATTGTGTTGAGAAATTGTAAAAGCCCAAAAGGAACTGCAATTTCACAGCCAACAGAAAAAGGATTTTTAGTTATAGTACATCAATATGTTATTATAGAATATCAGCATCAGAATATCCTGTATTGTCACTGTAACAAGTACATCAACATAAAAATAAAACCACTATCTGGTCTGTGCATGAGCAATTAATGATTTACATAAAATAGAAAAATAGAAGCAGTTTGTAAAACAAATCAAATAAAAACAAATGTAAACACATTCCTATTATGGCATCTCCCTTTACATTCTGGCTGTGTTAAATTTAGCTATTGCTGTTGGATAGAAACTGCTGTTAAATCTTCTTGTCCTTGTGTGCCTGATGGTAATAGTTCAAACAGAGCATGACCTGGGTGAGAAGTTTTATGATGTCATGGGCTTTTTGGAGAAAGCGGCAACTGTAAAGTATATTGACCAAGTCTGACCTTCAGGCAGCGACCCGGCAGAAAGCTGTGGATCCACATGCAAGTGGAATGTGGCAATCCAATGTCCCTCAGTTTTTCCATCAGTCTGTGGGGGATGATGGAGTTGCTGAGAAGGCTGAGCTATGGTCCTTAAAAATAGCAGCTGCATGTAGCTCCTCTGCTGTTTTAATTGGGACAGTGCAGGATGGAGGGCTGAGGCTACTGCATACGCAGTGGATCTATAAGCCCTGTAAGCATACTGGTGGGGGTCAAAGGATACATTCAAAGCGAGGTTTTTGCATGTTGCTATTTAATATCAATACTGTTTTATATTATTTTGTATGTTAGACAAATACATGTTTTCTCTTAGAAATTATGGTATAAAAGGGACAAGATGGTTTAAAAAAAAAAGGGGAAAAAAAGCAGAAAACAAACAAAGAAGAAAGAAACAATGTATCTGTTTTGGTCCAGAATTCCCTGGCGGGTTTGGTGCAGAGGTACAATGTTTCATCCCTTTAAATAGAAAGTCGTAATGCTACTTAAACAGTAACTAAACCCTAAATCAAAAATTTCCAAATAAACTGGCCCTTATCCAAATTATATTTTCAAGTAAACTTGCTTGACCTGTTTAACTGTCTTAGTGCTGCCCTCTTTGGGTTGAATGGTGGCTACTGCAGTTAAATTTTTCGATTGGTTCAAATGGTACAGCTTGGTACATGTGTATATCACAGGTCTGCATTTAGGTACAAAACCATCTCACTCAGACACACGCCCCCGTTTTGTCCTCAACTGCCTCGGCAGCGCCTGCACTTGGCTGTGCCCCTCTGTGTCTCTTGGCACTGCCCGCTAAACATTTGTCTGTGGGCGGAGTTACGCTTTTACATCAGGTTTTGTCCCACTTTAAGATGCTTTAAGTGAAGAGATGAAGCACATATTCTGGGACATGAAGTCATGACACATCAATGGATTACAATTTATTGTTATCGTGAAATTCGTCATATCATCATAACTATTTTTATTTATCCTGTTAACAATAAACTCCACAATGATGTTTACATAACCCAACAACCTAAAGTATTGCTGGAATTGTTACTTTTACTGTTATTTTCATGTGTTTCATGAGAGCTGCAAAATTAAATTAAATTTTAAAAAAAGTGAATAAATGCAGTTATTGTGTGCTTTTTAGTGATAAAATTGCATTACTTCATGTAATTGGTGTTCTGAACTACCCTATTTAATAACTGGTAAATGTTTTCCTGTTGATATTTTGTTCTGGTTAGCTTTTTCAAAAGTATAATTTGTGTTTGTGGGGCTCGGACAGCAGTGAAGTCCAGTCCAACCCATACATTCTAATGACGAAAAGAGCACAATTTACTTTTTTTAAATACTTTCTCGTACTCGTTGTCTTCCGCTTATCCGGGACCGGGTCGCGGGGGCAGCAGCCTCAGCAAAGACGCCCAGACGTCCCTCTCCCCAGACACCTCCTCCAGCTCCTCCGGGTGGAGCCCAAGGCGTTCCCAGGCCAGCCAAGAGACATAGTCCCTCCAGCGTGTCCTGGGCCGTCCCCCGGGCCTCCTCCCGGTGGGACATGCCTGGAACACCTCCCGAGGAACGCGTCCAGGAGGCATCCGGTATAGATGCCCGAGCCACCTCAACTGGCTCCTCTCGATGTGGAGGAGCAGCGGCTCTACTCCGAGCCCCTCCCAGATGGCCGAGCTCCTCACCCTATCTCTAAGGGAGTGCCCGGCCACCCTACGGAGGAAGCTCATTTCAGCCGCTTGTATCCGGGATCTCTTTCTTTCGGTCATGACCCAAAGTTCATGGCCTTAGGTGAAGGTAGGAACGTAGACCGACCGGTAAATTGAGAGCTTTGCTTTTCGGCTCAGCTCTCTCTTCACCACAACAGACCGGCACAGTGCCCCCATTAACGCGGCAGCCGCACCGATCCGTCTGTCGATCTCCCGCTCCATTTTTCCCCCACTCGTGAACAAGACCCCGAGACACTTAAACTCCTCCACTTGAGGCAGGAACTCCCCTCCAACCTGAAGAAGACAAGCCACCCACGGGTAGCAGCATCGACAATAGATGCGGAGAACATGGTCCACTCGGACTCTATGTCTCCAACATCCCCCGGGATCTGGTCAAAGCTCTCCGGAGGTGGGAGTTGAATACATCCCTGGTCGAGGGCTCCGCTAGGTGTTCCCAGCAGACCCTCAATATGCGCTTGGGCCTGCCAAGTCTGTCTGGCTTTCTCCTCCCCCAGCGGATCCAACTCACCACCAGGTGGTGATCAGTGGACAGCTCAGCCCCTCTCTTCACCCGAGTGTCCAAAACATGCGGCCGAAGGTCTGATGATATGACAACAAAGTCGATCATCGACCTCCTGCCTAGGGTGTCCTGGTGCCAAGTGCACTGATGGACACCCTCATATTTGAACCTGGTGTTCATTATGAACAATCCGTGACTAGCACAGAAGTCCAATAACAAAACACCGCTCGGATTCAGATCGGGGAGGCCATTCCTTCCGATCACGCCTCTCTAGGTGTCACTTTCGTTTCCCACGTGGGTGCTGAAGTTCCCCAGCAGAATAATGGAGTCCCCGGGAGGGGCACTATCCAGCACCCCCGACAGGGATGCCAAGAAGGCCGGGTACTCCGCACTACCGCTCGGCCAGTAGGCCGAGACGACAGTCAGAGACCTATCCCCAACTCGAAGGCGCAGGTATACGACCCCCTCATCCAATGGGGTAAACCCCAACACGAGACAGCTGAGCTGGGGGGCAACAAGCAAAATCATACCAGCCCATCGTCTCTCCCCGTGGGACACTCTAGAGTAGAAGAGAGTCCAACCCCTCTCAAGGAGATGGGTTCCAGAGCCCACGCTGTGCGTGGAGGCGAGCCCGACTATTTCTAGCCGATATCTCTCGACCTCCGCACAAGCTCAGGCTCCTTCCCCCCCAGCGAGGTGACATTCCACATCCCTAGAGCCAGCCTAAACATCCGGGGATCGGGCCGCTGAGGTCTCCACCTTCGTCCGCCACCCAATTCTCTTTGCACCGGTCCCTCACGGTTCCCCCTGCAGGTGGTGGGCCCACTGGGGGATGGCCTCGCGTCTCCCGTTCGGGCTTGGCCCGGCCGGATCCCGCGAGGAGCAACCCGGCCACCAGGCGCTCTCCGGTGAGTCCCGACCCCAGGGCTGGCTCCAGGGTGGGACCCCAGCTCTGCCATACTGGGCGACGTCACGTGCCTCGATATTTTTGTCCTCATGAGGGATTCTTGAACCGCTCTTTGTCTGACCCATCACCTAGAGCCTGTTTGCCATGGGAGACCCTACCAGGGGCATTTAGGCCCCAGACAACATAGCCTCAAGGATCATTTGAGCACCCAAACCCCTCCACCACGTTAAGGTGGCAGTTCAAGGAGGAGTAAAATACTTTCTATCATCAGTTTTATTGTTATTAATACCGCAAATATACCACAAATATAATGATAAATCTTGAAATCCATTTCGGCAATCCCTAATGAGGAGGTAATTCAGCTATTTGTTTGACTGGTGTTGGAGACCCAAGCTTTACATGCAGTCTATTAGTGCATCCTAATGGTCAAATAATGGTTAGCTTAATTAATCAGAAAATAGGTCGGACTCCCCTGTCACTTGAGTCACTCTTAACATTCAGCATGATGAGGTGAAAAAATCTTCATCAGAGCAGACAAAGAGTATGCATAGCATTTCATGAGATTAAGTAAAGTTTTTTTATGGGCCATTAATGCAACATTTGAGCATTACTTGCATAAACACAGTAGCAGTGGCACATATATGCCCAAATTATTCATACCCCAGGCACATTGAGATTTTAAGCTTTACTTTTCATTTTACACACACTTCATCTGATTGGAAGTAATATTAATATTTTGGCATGGCCAGCAACATTCACTATTTAAATCTTATAGAAAACCTGTAGATAAAGCAAAAGATTAGGGAGATGACAAGGAGGAACTTTCACCAAAATATAAAAACCAAAGATACATTGTCAAAATAACAGTAGAAACAAGCTGGTCAGAATTTATAAGAGGGGTTTGACTGATTAAAAGCCAATAAAGACTTTCCCAATAATGATAAATTATTAAGAAGGGTAGAAATAATTTTCAGTATCCAATTACAACAAAAATAAAACATTTTATCAAAATCTAAATGTAACCTAGGTAAAATAACTTTGGGCTTATCTCTATACAGCATCTCAGAGTTTTAATGTTTATGCCACAGACTTTCCCGACGTATCCAGAAAAAGAAAAGGAGCAATCAACAGGTGTAGCTAGAGAAGAAAAATGCACATTTCGAATCAGTAGCAAGACTAAGACTAAGCCACTATTTGGTTAAGACAGCATATTTTCCTACATGATTAAAATGTACGGCAGATGGCAGGGGTGCTACACTATAACTTGAATGTAATATTAACAGTGTTTGCTGTTAAACATTTACTGTGATACAAATAACAATAGAAAAGAAAAGTTAGTCAATGACTATTATTATAAAGCCCTGTCATAAAACAGATCATACTTCCATTCAGATATTAACATAGTCTGCAACTTGAAAACTGTAAGAAAATAAAACAACTGAGCTTTAAATACATATTAACAACTAGTTTTACAAGAGATTAAATAGATTTCCTTAATTGTCTTTGCTTACATTTCTGAAATATCAATAAGTATTTAATCTGTGGAAATAATTTAGAGCTGCAAACAGTTATTAAAAATAATAATATGGCACAATTTAAGAGATCCTCCTTTCAGCTGCATTTTACAGCACATATGCACTCTCTAAATTTAAACAGCACCAAAGATGGCAGCAATTAATATCACCCCCACACCGAGCACAGGACTAGTTGTTTAAATTGATCCATTAAAATCATTTCTCCAGGGTAAAGGACAGCATGTCCGGAGCATCATTGCTTGTATGCTGCAGTAGGATTTAGCCGCTTGCACTGTGGTCCTTCTAATCTTATCCATCCATCCCACACTGTTTGTGTAGGCATGTACTACATAAAGAGCAGTGGTTGCACTTCATGCAGCTGTCCTTACTCTGACGGGGCTGGACTCAGATTAAATAAAGGGAACAAAAACAGAAATATTCAAATACCTTGAAACTTGTTGAAATTTGTTTAGGCTACTGTACATTTCTGATCTACACTTAAAAAAACCAGATCAGAAATGTAATCTAAAATAATTCAGATTTATTTTTTTTAAACCTTTAAATTCCATCTGCTATTACTTCTAACCCAAGTCAGTAAGTGCTTGTGCATGTGACCTTGCTGTTGCATTAGAGGTTTGCCAACCGACATTCCTGATTGCTGAGGTCACTCCCAAATAATAGCAGTGTTATTAACTTTTCACTGAACCCACAACTAAACTGACACTTGCTCTTCATCTCACTTGTTTTTTCACTTTATTTCACTTCACTTTTGGAAAGAGCTTTGACAAACCTGTATAAACATAAATGTTTTCTGCTATTCTAAAAGACATTTGGACAAAATAGTATGTCAGTGGGGAAAAATATTTAGGAACAAAAAATCTGTGGCTCTCATCCAGAAATCTATGAATTTGTGTGTAAAGATGAAACTCAAAGCAAGATTTGTCTCAG
Source organism: Girardinichthys multiradiatus (assembly GCF_021462225.1). Taxonomy (NCBI): domain Eukaryota; kingdom Metazoa; phylum Chordata; class Actinopteri; order Cyprinodontiformes; family Goodeidae; genus Girardinichthys; species Girardinichthys multiradiatus. Next base: position 8,734,592 of record NC_061799.1, read on the forward strand.
GTTTTGCATGAAGTCTGGTATAAAAAGAAGATGTCATTGTTTCTTCCACAGTTTTGCCCCTTTTCTACTGGATCATTTTTGGCGGCGCGGCTCTGCTCCACTCGGTCTATCTCTACGCTGTACGGTACCTGTTGTGTTTCCACTGAACCACTGACGGCTGGAGCAATGGCGGCCCTGTCTCCAGCCATCAGTATAGTGCGCTGTGCTGCTATTAACGTTATTTTGTGACTATTGTATTGTCACATTAAAGTCATCTGCGTGAAACAGTGAAAAATAAAATATTTAATAGAAAATAAAAACTTTAAAAAACTAAATACTAATGTTTGTATTATTGTATATGCAAGGATGTCTTATATAACTATTTTTATTTATGATCCAATGGGATAAATATCAGGAACACAGCCCTGCTGTCTGGACTGGTGATCCTCCAAAGTTTGCCTGAAGACGTTTTGGACTTTAAGAGGAAGCTTTTGTCTCAGCCATGACAATAATGAGGACAAGGACTTTAAAGCGCAAAACAGTGGACTTCTGATGGTGGTGACTTTAGTTTTAGGTTGGATATCGGATATTTGTGCCCCGCAGATTCAGCAGTATATTCCAGTCGTCTGATCCAATGAAGTCCGTCCGATTACGGGCAGCTGATCTCTGCCTACTCCCTCCTCCTGAAGACGGTGGTTCACTTAAGGACCATCAAGAAATTTCAGAACCAAACACGCTGTTTCATGGCGGTGGTGGTTTTGTTTTGTGTGTTTTGGGAGAAAAGTATGTGCGTCGGAACAGAAAATGTTTGTGAAACATTAGTAAAACACTCTTGTAACAAGCAGCCTCAGCTCCTTGTTTTGGTGTCTCATCTTCTTCTTGACCATACCCCAGATTCTCTGTGGGATTTAACTCTAGGCAGTTTACTAGCTAACGGAGCAAAGTACTGCCATGGTTATTAATGAAATCCTACTGGAAAATGAAATGAGAATCTTGACAAAGCTTGTCAGCAGAGGGAGCCATGAAGTGCTCTAAAATGTACTGGTAGATGACCAGAGGAAACAAAGTGATCCAACACCAGAAGATTACATAGCACTCCAAACCATCACTAACTATTAAAAGCAGACCTGAAATAACTTAAGGTTCTGTACCTCTCCATTCCTTCTCCAGGCTCTGGGAAAATCCTTGATTTTTAAATGTAATGCAAATTTACTTTACTCTAAAAAGATGACTTTAGATCACTGAGCAACAGTTCAGTACTATTGCTCTTCATGTAAGATGTTTTTGATGATGTCTCTAGTTCACAAATTGGCTTAAACACAAAGAATGTAACAGTTGTAGCCCATATCCTGCATGCGTGTCTTGAGTCTTGCTGCAATGAATCCAGCTGCAATCCAAACACCTTGCATATCCCACCTGAATATTTGAATAACCCTTGTTTAACAGTCCTCTTAAGGCTGCAGTTATTCCTGTTTCTAGTGCACCTTTTGGTACCACAGTTTTTCCTTCCACTCTATTTATTTTGCAATGACTTTTGGTGACTTACCCTCCTTGTGACTGTATGCTGAAACACTGTCAGGTCAACAGTCTTACTTCTGATTGTGAAGGCCATTACATTTCTGTATTAAAATCCTTTTAACTGGTCTGATGTAATATCATGTGATAAATCAATACTTTTTGACTGAATTACTGAAACAAATGTAGATTTTCAATTACACTGTAATATACCATTCTTCTACTGCATTATTTATAAAAAGGTCTATTGTATTCCCGTTTGTCAGACCTAACCATGATAGACTGGGCCAAAGTGGAAATATTTCTGCGTGTGTATTTGCATTCTGCACAGGAGCAGATGTCAGCAGTAATGAGCTTTTCAGATCAGTGAGGACTGAGGGGAGTTTGCTGAGGAGGGAGAGAAACAACACACAGATTTGTGGCTTCTGAAAGATGACGTCACTGTGGAGGCCACATGCAGGGAACCCACTGCCCTACTGCACAGGCTGAGAGAGAACAAGACAGAGAGACAAGGGGCATACCAGACCTTCTGAGCCTGCTGCTACTGAGCCAAATGTCCCAGCATTGTTCTGCAGACACAACATGTGCTTATTATATTAGAACTGCACATAAGGTCATTATTCATTATTTAAACTTGGCATTAGCAACATGAAACAACAACTGCAGAGGCAAACTGAATTCAAGCTTTACTTTCTTGCAAACTACACTAATTGTTAACAAAGATCCTTAGATAGAAGACTGTTTCTACCAATTTGGAAAACAATCTCAACTGTTTAATACTTACGATCAAATTGGATTGTATGTAATTGACTTTAAATCTGCCTGCATAATTGAAGTGGCTTTTTTGTGCCTTATATTTGCTGTGAAATGGCGGTATATAAATAAACTGAACCGAATCGAATCGAAAGTATCCACCATAGCTGTTATGTAAAAAGCTTTTGTATAAACTGTTGCCCTGCACTATGCTCCAAAATAACAAACAATTCATAAGACACTCATAACAGGCATATTTTTACCTCACCTACATTTTGATGTCACAGATATATAATTATTTCACTGGGGACCCATTGTGTTACACTGCTGCAATAAAGGAAAGAGGACCATCTAAATGGCAGCTGTAGGAGTTAGTGAGTCACTGTTTGATGCTTTCTGCTAAACACAACCAATAACTGAATGTGAGCCATGTCTTAAAATTAAAAAATATATATATGAGCTCAGATACAAACACAATGGCAAACCTTATTCAAGTCGGTCTATCAAACATCTGATGAGGCACTGTCACTCAGGAAACGTGTCAGCACTTCATAACGTTTAGAAAAAGACTTTGCATTTCTAGAGTCACTAAAACATACTAAATGACTTAGTGGGATAGAAGTAGGAGAGCAGGTTGTGTTTATTTTGACAAGGAGGTAGATCTCATTGTTTATGTTAGTTCCATCTCTAACATCACAGATATCTAACTACAGTTAGAGCATATTTGATGTCTACTTGACTTAAACAATGAGACAAAGCTATGGTTTAGGCTTGAAGCTTCACTTAAACAGCATCCTGTAAAACCCACCTTAAACCACTCAAGGAGCAGCACAGGAAGAAAAAACACTCAGTTCAATTAATTAATCTGGGATTTGTTTTTGTTTCATTTCAATATAAGTGTCTTGTTTTACAGAATACTTGTCAACCAATCAAGAAGGAAAACACAACTTCTAAATAACCATGTTCAATTAGTCTGTCATATTTCTAAAACAGTATGCAACCCTACTTCATGTAAGCAGAAATGCGACAGATGACAACTAACCCAGAGGTGACATTTTGCACAGATTTTACTTGTGATTAGTGGTGTAAAGGTACACACATTTATACCAAAATATCTGGTACAGCCCTGTCGGTTTAGTACACAGTGTATTTAACAAATATAGTGTTTTCTATGCCTGAACCCATGTGGAGTGTTTATGTGCGGAACTGAGGGCACAATGCAACGTTCTGTTGCGCTACCTTAAAAACTGACAGACCAGGGAGGACTCCGAGGTAGCACTAAACTCTGCTATTTGGGAACATTGATGTTTCTCATGGAGCGACAATGGAGAAATAAAGGTGGATCAAACCAAAACGTGATGTCAGCGTACGCATGTTTCAACAGCAATCAGGCGCATAGCTGGTGCTGCACTTAATGGAAAAACCTGAAGCAACTTTAAGCTGAATGTAAACATCACTGGTACTGGACAAAAATCAGCTGATGTTCAAATGGCTACCTGTAGCATCCAATCAGCCTGAAATCCATACATGTATATACATGCATACATGTAAGTCAGAGGAATCTCCATTGATGAAGGTTATATTCCCACAGTTGTACATGCTGCATTCAGGTACAGCTGGGACAATGGGTTGTCTACATATCAAAACAACTCCAAAGTGATTTAAATATGTTTTGTTCTTTAATATGGGCAAGCTCTTATTCAAAAATGTCTAAACATTAACATCTATCATTTTAAAGTGGAGTATAGCGTAGCACAGTGCTGCCCCTCCCCTACCTGTTGTTGCACATGTTGTCAGCTGTCTGAATACAGGGTCTCAGAATTTTCCTTTGCGTACAAGAAATACAAATGTAGTTGTTTGTGTTGTTTGCTTTACCAGTCGAGAAAAACATTCATGGTGGGGAAACTAAGGTGGGGAATTTAGTCTTCGTCACTCTATCCATCAATCACTTTAACTAAGCCACCATCACGCTGTCATTTGTGGAAATTTTGAAAAACATGTGGTGTGGGTCTAAAGGTCTAAGGAAAAGAAAGGGATTTTGTATCACATCAAGCCTCGTCACGTCTTTGAAGTATGCGTGCCACTTTTGATGTACCCCGTTTCTAAATAGTGTGTGTCTATTGGGATCATGACTGTGGAACTCCCAATATTCTGCAAAGTCATAGCTGAGCCTGTCACTTTCTGTGACGTCACCATCTTTCATTTTATTTTCTTGTTACACATTGAAGAATAAACTGACCTTCTAAGAATAAAAATTCAACTCCTTTCTCTGAAGTGTTCAGATAATTATTTGCCAGATTAACCAGAGAGCAAGTGATGGCATAGATTTCAACTTCAGTTTCAACCAAAAACTAAACGTTTCAACCAATTTCAGCAAATGTCAATAGGTGTGTTTCCTTAAAACTACTACAAAATATTTGCTTTAATTGATGTATTCACTGTAAATATAACAATGTAACAATAAATATATGTTATAGAGAGCATTATCATAACTAAAAACCATTATGTTTTATTAGCAGTGTATTTAGCAGTAATTAAACAGCTTCTGTTTTAACTAAAGGGAACTAGATCATGTGATACATTTTTGTATTTGAATTTGACACAGAACATTTTACTGGAGCTTATTATATTGGCCCATTTCTAACAGCATTAAAAACATCTTAATCCATCCACTCATGCAGTCACATATACTTACAGATGAAGCTGTAGTCTTAGAGGCAGTGATGATAGGAGAAGCTCAATTTGTGCGAGCAGACTGCCGACCTGAATGACAGAAAACACAATATTACAAAGGCAGGAATTACATTTTCTAACCATCTGACACGCTGCATCATAGTTTCCGCACAGACTTTCTCTCTGTGCAGCTGAAGCACAAAAAGCTTCAGCTGCACAGAATATCACAGAGAATGACAGCATGCGTAGAATACACATTAATTATTTACCATATTGGATCACCCTCCCACTATGAGAAAAGTGACTTTAAAACATACTGATAAGGCTTTTCCACTAAGGACGTTCCAGCTCTTACCAGGGATGATGCTAGAGCCACTTCTTAACTGGTTCTGTAAAAGAACCAGTTTGATTTCCACCACCAGAGAGCCAATCCGGAGCCACGTCATTACATCATATTAAACATCTCTTTAATTTATTCTTTCATCCTCCCCCGTTTGATTTTGAGTTTTTGTGAAAAATTGTACTGCATGAAGAAAATTTAACAACACAATAATATCACTTATCCAAGTATCCCTGTGGATAGATGCTATAGTTTCCCCACCTTAATTTATGACCACTGTTTTTGAAAAACTATTGGTGCTTGGGAATGCTTTACAGTCCTGATTAGTTTTAAACAGAACCTTTAAAATAAGATTTATAAACACCGCATTAAAAGAACAACAGTGCTAAAGAACCAAGTCAGAAATAACATTTATAGATTCAGAGGAAGAACATCAGCTGTGAGTGGAGCTGTAAGTGATCCATTGACCTACTTAAACTCTGTGATGAGTGATTTCAAAATAAACTGCAGGTAGACAAGAGACAGTCAGCTTCGGTTATTCTGATGCTAATCCGACATTTTATCCTCGTTGGTAGAAGTGTTTTTACTGTTGCCGTGTTTTAAATTTGACTGAGTAAAGAGTTTTAAACATGGCATTCACAACATTTTTCTTGGCTGCTGTTCCCAACGAGCCCACCTCTACCTAACTCCAGACGAAAGCAGTTCTTTTCTCTGGTCCAGCAGCAAACCGGGGCTGGGAAAGCTCCGGTTGGCGGTGCTTGGGCGAAGGTTTGTCTCAGTCAAAAAACAAAGAATGGATGCTTAGTAAGCACTACCACCAATTAAGTTTGATGGAAAAGGTCCCGATGAGAAGAACATCAGCGGTCGCATGTGACGTCTTTTTAGCACAATTGCAGCAGTGTTCATTTGACAGTTACAGGACGCACACAAACAAGCAAACATGACAGAGTGCTCTCTGTGTTCACTGTTAGCTGAATGATCACCACAGCTCCGAGAATGACAAACAGCCAGCCTTACACAGACAGGGCAAGTACACATCATCTGGAAGCCAAAACCATCACCAGTCTCTGACAGAGAAGGCAGCAGAGCAGTCAGTCACATAAGCATTAACACCACCAAGCAGCCGATCACTGACTCATCAGTCTGGCAACACTTTGAAAAAGCAGCTGGATGTGCTGTGTTGTTTTAACACACCCTGATAATACAAGCTCAATGATCTGTTGAGATCATACCCTACCACCTTGCACAGACTACACAAATGCTTTAGGCCAGTCCTAAAAGAACTGAATCAAAAACAAGTACAAGTTACAACTAGTTGATGAAGATTGGTCAGACGCAGGTCCAAAAATCTGATTTACATAAGAGATGTAAACATAATTTTCCAGCCACGAATCAGCTTTGTGTTGATAACCATGACTTGGACAGACTCACCATTCCTAAAACAAGAGTTCCTTTCAGTTAAAAAAAAGAAATTTAACTCTAACATTTCTAACTATTTTCTAATTCATTCTGGCATTAGTATTACCTTTAGAAATTACTGTTGTGGTAAAAGAAAGTACGCCCGCCTTTAAGCCTATGTTTTCATAAGGACATGATAAAGATGATCTGGTCTTTAGCAGGTCCTAATAATGTTCAAATATCAACTCCAAGGAAAAAACACACAACAAATTCCATTCTGTCATTATTTAATAAAGATAGGAGAAATTAAAGTGGAGAAGTAGCAGCCAGGTGCTGCTGCTCAATAAATCTGAGATTTTAAGGGTTTGCTGCCCTGGAGTACACAGTTATGTGCTAATACAATGCCAAGAAGAAAAAACACTGTAAAAAAGTAGCCCATCATTATAAATGGGTAATAATATTATTTTTATACAATTTAAAGTACACCATTCAACTTTGTGAAAGTTTTTTTCGCTGGTGGAAAACACTTTAGTCATTTGACCATCTTCCAAGGTGCGGATGTCACAGTAAATACACCTCAAGGTCAGACTGCACAACGTTCAGAGAAAATCACAAAACCCTAAGACTGCAATCCCAGTCTCTACAGATCTCAGTGAGCATGCTGCTGTGACAGTAGTTACAAAAAGATGGAACAAGTAGGGGAGGCTTGGAATGGTTGCCACTAGATATTCTCTTCTTTTTAAAAAGAACATGGTGGCAAAATTCCATTTGAATTAACTGCAAAACTTCTTCTGCATGATGTCCCTTGGACAAATGAGACCAAAGTAAAGATGTTTAAGCCAAAATCCATAAAATGAAACACAGCATATTGACAAAAAAAACAATCACTTGTTATCCAATGTTAAGCATTGTGGTGGAGGGGTAGTTTGGGCTTTCCTTGCATCCACAGACTTGGGTACTTTGCAGTTGTTGAGACAACCTTGAACTCCTCTGAATACCAAAGCATTCTAGAATCTAAAATGTAAATTTTACCTTTTCTATAAGGGATCCAGGGGCAACTGCCACAGTTAAAATGTGGCTGAAGTTAGGCCATACAACAGGACATTGGTGACAAACATTGCAGCAGATCTATAATAGAATGGCAAAAAACAAACAAGTGAAGGTGTAGAAATGGTCCAGTCAAAGTCCAAACCTCAACATAACTGAAATGCTACTGTAAGACCTTAAGAGAGCTGTATATAAACAAATCTCCACAAATTGCTTTTCCAATTTGGCTTTATTATTATTATAATTTTTTTTTTATAATGTCAGTGTGGAATCTGTTGTTTGTTTTGTACACCCGAGGTTAATTTTAAGAGATTTTAGAGCCTAAGGATCTGATTGTTTTTTTATTATGCCATGATATGTACGACTTTAGAAGGAAATAGGCTTACATACCAGAGCAGATGTTAAATGGTTCATTATAAGTGTGATGGTTTGAAACATCTCAAACAATTACAAAAACATCAAAGATTTTGCTGCTGCCTATCAATAGATATATTAAATCCCCGCAGGCGTTCTATCTTGATTTCACAGCCTACTTAAAACTATCCGTCAGAGTGGCCTTTAGGTTAAACTCATTTGCCTGTACCTTCATTATTAAATAAACTGACTGATTCTCTAATGGCAGTAGACAGTTTAAAGACCAACCAAGCCAACCCTCCCTTACTGTCAGTTCTGGCTTTACATCTCATCACTTGATCCAAATGTTTCTTTCAACCTCTTCATCACCTCTTACTTAAACGATCTTAAAACTGAAATGCTTTTCAGACTATTTTCAAACTTATCTCCATTTGACCTCATCACGACATCTAAAAAAAACGTATCACTGTCATGTTATCGCTGGCTGAGAAAGGTCTTTGAAATGTGACACACAATGAAACGGAACTGTCGAAAAGAGAGATGCTTGCACCGCAAAGTGGAAACAAAGATAAGGAGGGCAGTAGAACAAAAACGCAACAAACCTCCGTAATTATCTGGTTCAAAGAAACTCGAGACTGCTGATTATGTTTCCTGTAAAATATCTTCACTACATGATGTGTTTTTTTCTAAAGGAATGCTCAAGATAAGACTTAGGACGATGCCAAATGTGTCAAAACTTCAAAGGAAAGCCACGCAAGCTCTAGGCTTGAGAATGGCTTTTTAAAAATAAACCAAAAAACGTTTTGGCTTATAAGAATAAGTTCGACGAAAAGCTACGAGAGGCAAAAAATTACATTTCAATGCGACCTGCTATTCAGAATGAATTTCCTCTTACCGGCGGTGGTTCGTGTCCTCTCTTCAACGAGGCAGCTGTCGCTCTGCTCCACCGTCCGTCTCACCGCGAGCTTGCTGAGGCACGCGCCCCCTTTTATCAGGTTCCATTTGTGCCATTCGCGCTCGTTCCCCTTCACGACTCCACGAGCACATCGATTGGCCTAAACTGCGACCACGTAACTCCCCCCTCCTAGTCGCCCCGTTTACCAATGGCTTGTCATCGGGCACGCACTCTCTGCCGCCGCTCTCTCTCTTCCACTCTTGCCTCTTTCCGTTAGATTTCCACCCAGAAGAGAATGGATCTGTATGTTTGAAAGGTACAACCCTCTGGCTCTTTGTCTGGAAACATTCCTTCATCGTTTATATGACTGTATATATACTGATTTTTCTTTGCACTTATCTTAGGAATAACAATGCTAATGACGTTTTTACAGCAAAGTCTAATATTGAATTTTTATTAATGATCTCAAAGGAAATTGTGCTGTCATGAAAAAAAGATTAAATCTAACCTCTAGCGCTGTAAGACATAAAACTAAAAGTTGGAAATACAAAAGCTGTAGAAGTTTTGGAACCATCTTTGGCAGCATTTGAAGTATCTGTTTCTGCTTCTTGTGAGTTTATCACTCAGAAGAAATTTTGGTCCACATTTCTTCATCTCAGCTGTCAGAAAGACAGTCTCACATTTGACTGCAGAATAATTAACTAGCCAGAAGAACTTAGGTCAACTCAGTGACTGCAAGGTTGCTAGGTCCTGTGGCTGCAAAACAAACTCAAATCATCACCCCTCCAGCACCATAATTGAATTAATAGTAGATGTTTATGCTGATGTGTTTGGTTTTTGCCAAACATCATACTGTGCATTATGGGCAAACATCTCTACCGTCCACAAAGTATTGTTTCAAAAGCAATATTTGTTTTGTATTTTTCTACATGTACTGTCATGGACTTTAACGTTTAATTTGCTACATGAGGTGCATACACTAAGGTATAGCAATTTCTTTGAGCATTGCACAGTCTGACTTTGGGATGAATTTGCTGGAATCTGTTTGGAAATGACCTTATAACCCTTCCCAGATTGATGGTTAGTTGCTGCTCCAAGGTCATTGCTGATTTCTCTCTTATTTGGGGGTTGTATAAACACACACCTCTACTCTCCAGATCACCAACCTGCCAAAACTCATGCATTAAAAATGCAGACAGTAGACACCTTACGATGATCCATTACTAAAATTCCCCTAATTAGCAGCATGTTGCTGATAATCCCTCTTGAATCCTATGGATGCAGCACTTCCTTCAACTTACTTTCCACACACAGTTTTTAATTTTGGCTTCATCTTTGTCTAAAACATAATAGCAGTGTAGAAACTATGGTGGGTTTTTAGACCCTTAATTTGAGAATCTGGTAAAGACCATTTCATTTTTCATATCTCCTGATACATACGATAAAAAGAATGATTACAGGATCACAGGTGTACTTTCTATTTATCATGCTTCTTTTCATGTCAATTTAGATGGCCAAAAGCTCCAGTAGCAGTCAAATATAAATTACAGTATCACATATAACTTATGCAGTACTGCATTCTAGGCCCAACTCAGGAGTGGTTTGGAGTAATTCTGATGCCTTGGTTGTTGCCAGGCAACAGCTGTCCTGAAAAAGAGATGAATGGTTTTTTGTTTTTTCTTAATCTTTCTTTTCTCCTGTGTCCTTTTCATACTTTATGGATAAAAATGTAGTCTGTCTTATTTTTCACAATTTCTCTCTTGGTGTGTATGTTTTGTACCACTGGGGTTTTGTGCTTAGATGGCAAACAGCTTACACGGCTCTGTCTCACTAATGCAAAGATTTCAGTTGCTCTTTCAAAATCAAAGAGGATGTCAGTGTTTTTCTGTCCCCAACTTCCTTTCCTGAACAACTTGATAGTCTTCAATTATAGAGATAACAAGAGCTTTAACTGCTTTTAAATGACAACAAATTTCAACTTGAGGATGAAATGCTTGAAGGACCATGGTGGGAACCACAACAGCCTTCTGGCTCTTGTCCTCCCAATTCCACTTTGCTATGTTTAACTGAGAATATCTCCCACCAGAGCTATAACACCATATGTGCACAAAACCTGCAGTTTAGTTTCCATCCTAACCTATCTCAAAGCTTTATCCATCACATAGGATGGTCTTCGCACTGATATCTTGATGGCAACATGGAATTTTAAGAGTCCACAGTCTCCCTTCATTTTTTCATGTTTTACATACTTTATATTACCCAAACAGTTGGCTTTGAAAATTGTATTTAAAGTCTTTTTTCACCCAGAAATAGTAGTATATTTAAAGTATCCAGGAAGATAATATAGCATCTCTGCTGTGTCCAACCCCTTGCAAATTGCAATCACTGGAGGTGGGCAGAACAGAAGTTTTTCATGAAAGCATGAATTCATCTACAGAGTATGGGTTTCTTTTGTTTGTAGAGAAAAAAAAAAAAACCTGCTGTATGCCCTGATTGGTGAGGGAGGTTTGGTGCTTTCCTGACATACATCAACAGAGAAAGTCATTAACCACTCAAGTTGTTTGCAGCTGCATGGCTGATTTCCATCATGTCCTACTTCACCCTAACTACAAAATGTTGGCTTTTATCGTTCTTTTGTTAGGGGGTTTGTGTGCACCTGGTGATCTTGCCAATCTGTATTTGAATTTAATTCTGCTCTGTTTGGAGAATCTGCTTTTACATGTTGCTTTCTGAATGTTTCTGAAACTATCTAAATTATTTAGCGTCTGTTCACACCAGCACTTCTGTCTGTTGAGCATAGCTTTTTATTGCAAAATGAAGTCAGACAGAAATCCTCCATTCCTCTCTTAGCTCATTGTCTCCAGTGAGGCAATTACTGAGACCTAGTGTTCTGCAATACTGTAACAAGTAACAGTAGCTTACTGTCATTTTATAGATATAAGAGATAAGAATATGCAATTAAACTACATGATGAAGTAGAAATAAAAACTATGACTCCTTGGTCAGCAGTGTCTCTTCCCCAGCTCCACTCCCCATGGTAATTAACAGTTGCAGACCCACAGCTGTGCTTAGTGCCATCCAGCTAGTACACCCATTTAAATTCAGTTTGCTGTGGTGTCGTTGAAAAATAAAAACACACCGGTTTCCTACTTTACCTGCTTGTATCTGTAAATATTCCCTTCCATTATCCACATGTACAAACAATAGACATTAGCTGTGTTTTTCTCATAGATCGAGATGGACACATTCACCAAGTCAAATGACCATCTATATGAAGCGTCATGTAAACAAATAACGGACTAACTGTAACAATTACGCCAAAATAGCATAATGTGCCACCGGTGTTACATCAGTCGGCGTTTCCCCATCAATATGTCTGACATGGTTAATGAAATCCGCCAAGCTCATGTACGCTGCACTGCTCCAGCTCAAAATACCGCAAAGAAGGTTTAACCTGATGTGAAAGGTAAATAAGTGAATCTGTCTTTGATTATTCTGTGGCCATCCTAAAGGATGTGACAAAATAACTGAATTTTGGACTTGAAATTGTATTACAGAACTAAAAGTGAGAGTAGTCAAACTGAATTTTCAGCACAACCAAATTCATTTTCAAAGCAAATTAATTTGGTCCCAAACTATTTAATTCAGTTTCAATTTGGTAAAATAGATTTTCATACCAATGCATTTAATTTCAAATTACATAAAGATTCAGTCTGAGCAATTTAAATTCAGTTTCTAATGGCACAAGTTTCTGCCCACAGTCTTCACTAAAGCTTCACTAAACCTGTAATCAGTGAATCCCTAGAAACGTCAGTCAGTCATTTTCTACCGCTTCTTCCATAGTGGGTCGCAGGGGAGCTGGTGCCTATCTCCAGCAGTCTACGGGTGGGAAGCAGGGTACAGGACAGGTCGCCAGTCCATCGCAGCGCAACACAGACACACACAGGACAAACAACCATGCACACACTCATTCACACCTCAGGGCAATGTAGAGAAACCAATTAACCTAAGTGTAAATACAAAGAAAGAAAAAACAGAAGACTCAGCACATTTACAATACAGTTGTATTAAATGTTAGAGGACATGATTTCAGGAGCTTATAAAAACCCTTACCATTCTCTTTAGTGCGTGTATAGAAGCAACCATATAAAGAATAGAGATGCTACCAAGAGACTCAACTTGTCAGTTACATACATAAAATATATTACCCCCCCCCCAAACTGCAAACATGAAGGGCATGCAAAAGAAACAGAACATTTTACAGAACAATAACTACAATCTTCTATGAGAGGGGCTACTGACTCTTACTCCAGTCAGCAATGACAAACAGAATGTGAGGCTGAAATATTAATTAAAGAGAAAGGAAGTAAAATGACAGTGATTTCTTTGCTAATTAAATGTACAACTATGGGTAAAAGCTTTCATTAATAGAATGAGCTACTCAATATGTAATAACAGAACCATCATCATTAGTCACCATTCTCCATTTCTTGTTCATGACATGAATATAAAATGAATCAGGATCCTTTCTCTGGATTGTTTAGACAAATCTATGGTTCTGACGGTATGGTCGTATGTATCACATATCGAAACATAGAGTTCAGAGGCAGTCTGAACTGATCTTTGGTGAAAATGTAAACAACCGCAGCAGGAAAAATAAAAGGCATTAATGTCTTGAGTAAAATAACAACACACAGAAATATATGTTTGCCTCATTCCTGCATCAAACTGCCTGCTACTGTTGTTTTTTAATGACTCTGCGAAGTCTTTCAGCTTCGAAAAGCAAACAGTATTGGGTTACGCACACCATATTTCCTGCATTGAAAAATAAGTCCAGATAATACAGTGAGCTTTGCACTGTGAATCATAAAGTTACTCTTTTGGATCCCATTCAGGTAGTGATTAACCAAGGCACATTCATAAGGATGATAGCTATGGCAAGCTAAAACACACACAATATAATACACAGAAATTGTGGAATAAGGGCTACAGCTATCAGCGACCCCATGGTCGCACACATTTAAGGCACATTTATAACCATAAAAAGTTCTGTCTGCTAAATCAAATTTTCCTGCCAAATAAAAGAAAAATCATCTTGATGAAGGTTTTGTTCTTTCTACACAACTATCACCCCACCCCCCATTTAGGACGCAGGACATATGTGCCCCTTAATCTGCAGTCGTTTCATCTCACTGTCCACCTGCTCATCTGTCTGTCGGTGTGCTTTTCAAACACTCTACCACTGCTCCCAGCTGAAGTCATCCCCACCTCCGAAGACGACAAAGAAGCCAAGGATGGTGAGGAAGATGACAGCGTTTCCTGTCATCACCAGGCCACAGGCACCCCACCTGATCTGTAAAAAAAACAGACTTAACTGTAACACACGACATTCTAACCAAGCCAGGTTTGCTCTGATAATCGTCCCAAACCCGAGCATTCTCGTTTATTCTGCCGCTAACCTCATGGATTATCTTCCAGAAACAAAACATATTTAGGTAGCTTAACTTTAGGGATTCATGAAAAATTTCTCTGAACCCCATTTTTTTTTTTTGCATTTTGCCACATTTCAACCACAAACTTTTTATGATAGACCAACACACAGCAGAAGATAATAGTGAAGTGGAAGAAAAATTAAACATATCATATTTTTAAAAAAAAGCTCGAAATTGCCACTACAGCGTTAATCATATAACAAATCCCATTGGATTTGAACAAAAATGCACAACACTTCAAAGTATTATTTATAAAATAATTCGAAAACCACACATGGCTTTCCTTCTATTTCACAATAACACCACTTTGTGTTGGTCTATCACAATAAATCCCATTAACATATATTGATGGGTGGGTGCAAATATATGGAATATGGAGAGCCGTTTTATTTAAAATTAAATAAAAAAAATGTATTAATAAATTATTAATTTTACCTTATTTGGTCAACTACTTGTTTACTTCAAGATTAATTTATTTATGTATTTATTTGCTTATTTATTTAGTTTAAGATTTTTTTTATGTATTTATTTGTATTATTTTGCTTATTTATTTATTTACATCGAAATTTATTTATTTATTTCATAATGGGGTTTTATTTTGTGACACATTGATTTTGTAAAGCTATTTATTTTCTTAACTTAATTTTTATTTCAGTTTTTTTATTAAGGTTGCTGCACTCTTGACTAGACCTGCCCCATTGAGAAAACTCCACCCCTTCAATTGAATATAAGAACATGAAATAAAAAGAGCCTGAAATATAAACTGAGTTTAAAAATAAAAGTCCCTCAAATACATAAAGTAGCTTAACAAAATAAAAGTGTCACACAGAAAAACACCATTATGAAATAAATAAATAAATCTTGGAGTAAATAAATAAATGACAAAATGAGCTAGAAATGTATTTTTTTAATATTATTATTTTTTTTATTTCATGCGGACATTTATTTATTTAATGGAATATTTATTAATAATTTATTAATAACAGTATTTATTTATTTATAAAATTTTAAATGAAACGACTCTGCATAGGAATACAGAACCCTGGGCAAACAGAACTTACTGTGTTATTTCGGGCTAGGACAATTGGGAGCCCAAAAGATGACACCACAATGCCTGTTGTTAAAAAGTAGGCCAACTCCCTGCATGCATTGCTGGAGGAGTCATCATCACTGAGGCGTCTGGATATGAAGGTTGGGATTGGACTCAAAACGTAGAAAATCAGCACAAAAAGCGGCCAGTATACCCTGCGAGAGATGGTAGGGAACAGATCAAACACCCAAGTTTTTGCTTAGTTTCTTCTGTGAACAAAAACATCCCAGCTTGAAGCTGGAGTCGGGCAACGAGCCATTTCTGCCAATAACATCTGATCTCTCAGATTGGTCATCCCATGTTGAATGATGTGCAAATCATCTAAGATCAAGTTTGCATTACACATTGGGTCATTACCCATTTAAAGAAGGTCAGGGGTAGACCTAAGCAAAACACCAGTGAGTTCAGAAGTTGTAGAATCCAGCCTCACTTGTAGGATCCGAATAGTAGTTAATAACTCTTAATAACTTTGTCTTCAGTTCCTTTTGACACATGTACTTCTCTTACAAACTGCCAATTAAACTAACGGCCCAGAACAGCACTGATTACTGTCAGTGATTACACGGCTGCAAGCTTATTTCTGTCAGTCATCAAATGTCTTACTTTTGATTTGTGAGATGGCCTTGAAAAAAGCATGCTTAACATTATAGAAGCTGATGAATCTAAAAGGATATTATATGCTGAATTACTAATTATCTTTAGGTTTAGCATTTAACTATACAATGTAAATGAAAAATAATACATGCAGAATTGTTTCATGGCAGAATGTTTGTTGCACTGTTTTGATAGTAATCATCTTCTACAGCAACTAACTTCACTTTTTTTCTATTTCAATTAACTGATGTTTTTTCTAATAGCCAACAGAAAACAGTTTGTTGAAGGTTTAATAGCAAGTTGAAAAACATTTTTATAAATATGCCATTTTTGTCATATTGGGGCACAGCCTGTCACAATGTTATAGCTGTCATAATTCTAAACTTGGCATCTTTAGAAAAGTCTTTAAATTATCTTTCTAATAAAATCAAGTAGTGAGTTTTCAACAAAATTTAAATTCTTTTGAATTTTTTGCCAACACACCTCCCAGTGAGTCTAAATGATTCATAGATTTCTAGGCTAAATTCAGTAGCTATTTGGTTTAAAAGTGAGGGTTTTTTTTTACATCTAGAATTGATTTTAGACATCTATTATAGAGTCTGAATGTAGACCGGTTTAATTAGAGTTTGAAAAGCACAACTAAACAAATTAGGGAGCCACTCTTGACCCTTCAATCACTATTGCCTTTGTAACAGGGCTGATAGAATATTTACTGTGGGTCCAGGAACTTTCAAAACGTATTATCCATGTTTTTCTTATTGTTGCAATAACAATGGTTATATTTTTACCCAAATTAAACTCTGCTCATCATCGGTCTCTGCAACATTTAGTCAACACTGTGCAGAGGTGGAAGGTACCTAATTCTATTAACTTAAGAAACTAGTAGATTTACTGCACCAAACTCTTTACTTCTACCTGAGTAATATTATTTTGAGGTAACACTAATCCTACTTAAGCATTCAGAAATCGGGTCATCGAGGTCTCTACCCTCGTCCGTTGCCCAACTCTCTTTGCACCGGTCCCTCATGGTACCCCTGCAGGTGGTGGGCCCACTAGGGGATGGCCTCATGTTTCTCATTCGGGCTTGGCCCGGCCAGGTGCCATGAGGAGTAAATCCCGGTCACCAGGCGCTCGTCGACGAGTCCCGACCCAAAGCCTGACTCCAGCGTGGGACCCCGGCCCCGCCAAACCGGGCGACATCATCTGCCTCATTTTAGTGGTCCTCATGATGGCGTCTGAACCGCTCTTTGTCTGACCCGTCACCCAGAGTCGATTTGCCATGGCAGACCCTACCAGGGGCATTTAAGTCCCGGACAACGTAGCCTCTAGGATTATTCGAGCACTCAAACCTCCCCACCACGATAAGATGACAGTTCAAGGAGTCAGTTAAGGTGGCTCAGGCACAGGTATCGGATGCCTCCTGAGGGAGGCATCCGATACCTGTGCCTCCTGGACTCTTCCCAGGCACGTTTCACTGGGAGGAGCCCCAGGGGAAGGCCCAGGACAGGCTGTAGAGAATATGTCTCTCGGCTGGCCTGGAAACACCTTGGGCTCCCCCCAGAGGAGCTAGAGGAGATGTCTGGGGTGAGGGAAGACTGGGCATCTCTACTGAGTCTGCTGACCCCGTGACCTGGTTCTGGATGAAGCGGAAAATGACTCTTACTTGAGTACAATTTTTTGGCTACCCTACCCAACTCTAACGCTGTGTGCAGTTCTGCTTGGAAATTATGATTCTTGCTGCACAGCTGACATTTTTTTATGGCAACAAACTTGAACTTGATTTCTATAATATTTAGATAGCATCTTGCTGTCAGTACAAAGCCTGCACAGCTTGATTGTTTAATGGCACTTTAGATTAAAATGCATCTTTCTATATGTTTTGAAATTTTTTGCACAATGATACCGCAACGTCCCAAATGAAAAAATGAATGAAATTAGTTTAACATCCTCATATTTGTTTTGGTTTATGCTTTTTGACAATGTTTCATTGTTTATCTAAGCTTAGACCGCTTTTAGACCAGACAGTTTTGCCTGGTCTAAATCACAAATCTACATTTTGAAGTGAGCTTGTCACAAATTTTAAAATTCTGTAACTTTGCTGATTTCTAACCTAGATAGGATTTTTGAATCATTAAAAAGCTTTTATTTGGATATTTTAAGTGAAATAGTGTTGTTAGCATACCTAGTTACTTAAAGTATTTACGCATAAGTGAAGTAAAATCGAGTCAATGCGATACAGCAACTCCCAATGTTCCAGCGGGGTGAGCTACCAGAACCTACCCGTACTGTTCCAGTGCGCAGCCCAGCAGCAGAAATGTCAGTCCAATGGCACCGCTGAATGAAAGGCCAACCAGTGCTAAAAGGAGAGATCAGGCACTTATCAGCTTGATGGCAATAAATCAACGGTAATAAACGAAAACAAAAGTTCATCACGCAATGTTACATTTGTCCCTTGCTTTGAATTTGCTACAATATTTGCAATATATCTTGTATATATTCCCGGTCAACATATTATAAAAAAACCAGAAACAACTTTATAAAGTCTATTAACCCTCATTGCGATATTCGACATCCCTTAAAACGTCTTATTGTCCACTGTCAGCGGGAACGATTCCGCAAAGTTTTCAGAAAGGTTATAAACAAAGCTAACAAAAGTTTCTGAAGCAAGACGACGTCAAAACTGAAAAACAAAACATCAGTCTTAATGCTAAACCTGGCCATAAATATCTCGGTAATATACCTTTAATCCCGGCCATTGTTATAAATCTGTTAAACGTTCTCTGAAAAGCTGTTTTCTCTTCTTTAAATTTTGTTTATGATCTAAGGCTTCTTGTCTTGTTAGACGAACTTCCTGCTTCCTCTATCAGATTTCCCCACGGTTACGTCACATGACGGTCTTAAAGCAACAGTACCACGTCGGTGTCCAAACACCGAGGTCATATGCTGCGTTCCACTTGTACACATTCGGACTTCCGAATTGGACTTTTTCAACTGGAACCCGAAAGTCGGAATTACAAGAGGGAATGTCGGGGCAACACGATCATACCCGACTTCCGCATTCAAGATGGTTGCTATTCGCATCAATAGTAGTAAAACTTCCTCACTTTAACTGTTTTAGCAGGTCTTTATTATTTATGCAACATTTAGCTAGTTGTATACGTACTACATTTCAGTGTTTATAAGACGACATGTTTCAATTCAATTCAATTCAAAAATACTTTATTAATCCCAAAGGATAATAAATTGTTGCAAGACTGTCGCAAGACTGCTGTTACAGTTGCTTGCAATACAAAGGAAAACCACTCGGAGATGATGTAAACTCCGACTTCCCAGGTTAATGGAACGCAGCAACATGGCAGGCCCTTCTTCGGTTTCCATCCATCCATCTTCTATACCTGCTTCCTCCATAGTGGGTCGCAGGGGAACTGGTACCTATCACCAGCGGTCTAAGGGCGAGAGGTGGGGTACACCCTGGACAGGTTGCCTTTCCATTTTAGGGCAACATACAGGACAAACAACCATTCACACCTAAGGCTTGAAATATTTCATTCTACGTGTGATGAAGCTATATTTGAGCTTCACGTTTTGAAATGTGTGACAAAAAATGTGTAAGATTTTCATGAATTTGTTTAGATGTACCTGTAATATAGATTAATCTGTTTAATTCTTACTTTTTTGCTACTTAGAAACCCTTGAATGGACCCCAAAATTCCCATTAAAGCCTAAAGCATATGACTTACCAGAAAAATCCAGTAATAATACATAACTGAAATACAAGAAACTTTGCAAAATGGAATTCATGTGTTAATCATTGCTGATTTAAATTGAACTAAAATACCAGCCACTGTTGATTGCAGACCTGGTAAAGATGTGAACATTTTTTAAATAAATTTATTTAATATCTTCTTTTTTTGCAGTAGCATAATTTTACATAGACAACTTTAAAATAAATGTTTATCCCCTAATTTAAGATATTTATGGAGTGTTGAGAAAAAAAGCTTTCAGTAATTATAGTTTTAAAAAAATCAGAGGTGGAACAGTTGTCCCCCTAAAAGAACCATTTAAAAAAATTGTATTCATAATTTTTTCAGTTGATTAATCGATGATAGTTTGTTTCTGTTGTCTGAACATCAGCAAAACATTGGATCACCAAGTCTCCATAAGACGCCATTTGACAACCAGCTGTTTAGGAGGCATGTCAGGCAACCATCACAAATATAAATATGTGGAGTTTTCTGACATGCACTTTGGCAGGAAATCTGTGCTTTGGTCAGACAATGCTGAGATTGAGTTTTTCAACAACAAACTGTCCAGATGTGTCTTAAATGAGGCAAAAGAGGAATATGTGAAATGCCCATCATGCCCACTGTTAAGTATGGTGGAGGATCTGTGCCTGTTTCCAAAAGGTCTTGGGAACATTGAACCTTTTTAAAATACCATTTTAAGTAAAAATCTGGTGGACCATGTGTTGAGATTAGGTTTTTATATGGATCCAAAACATATCACCAAATCAACAGACCGTTAAAAGATTCACCGGATACAAAATCAACCTTCCTCTGTCTACTCAGTTCCCAGACCTGAACTGTATAGAAAACGTGTTGAGTGAGCTGAAGAGAAGAGAGTAAGGGAGGACTCAGGAGTGATTATGCTAAGAGGACATTTCAAAGACCTCTCAGTTATTATACAGAGGTATGCTGTAACCTTGTTATAGGAGAAGACTAATAGCTGTCCTTTTGGGAAACTGTGGTTGTACAAAGTTGCAACAGCAGGGGTGCCAGTAATTGTGCCCCAGTGATTATGTTGTTTTTATTTTTCCCTACTAAATAAATGTATTTAAACTGGAATGGTTGGAATTTTTGTTTTTCTGTGTGAGACAATGCTGTTGCAATAAAATTAGGTTTTTGCCACTTTTCACGAAACTTTACCAGTAGGGCCAAACAAATGTGTTCATGTCTGTATCTTTATATTTAGTGATAGGGTATCTTTCTGGCCAATACATAATTCACGGTTCATTATTTTATAATTTTCTATATTATGATGACTGGGAGCTATCTGTCCCCATTTTTAGCAGTAAAACCATACATGTTACTTTTTTGCAGAACTGCAACACATAAACCTGACTGTGTGCCAGTGTTGGTCCTCTTGACTGTTTTCAGGTTCAGAGACCAAGAGAAAGCAGCACTTCAAAGGGCATCAATGATCACAGAGCTTGAGCAGATGTTTGTGGACCCCTGCCGTCACTTTTCTTTTCGTTTCATCCTGGGTTTGTTAAGAATTGTTGCATAGAAACTATACACAGTACAATGAAAAATGAGTTTATTCAATATGACAGTGACAATAGTTCATTTTATCTGGTGAACACTGTATTCAAATGGTTCCTTGTTTTTGTTTTCATCATTTTCTGGAGTGTTGATTTTAATGGGTGCATTGGTTTGTGTCACACATGCTCAGTTTTAGGTTATTATTCGGTGAGGAATTTTCATTTTCCCATATTAGGGAGCATAAACAAGCCAAAGAATAGTTTGAAGCTTATAGGAAGGAGTCTGTTATTGGCTTTTTAAACCAACACACTGTCCGTATGCAAATATATATTAGTATTATATAAAAGAGCGATTAGCTTGATTATGTAAAATTCAGCTCTCAGTAGTCTTCAGAAAGTAATCTGTGTATGCGGTCACATTAGAAAAACAATAGAGTGAAAGAAAATAGAACCATGCCGTGTTGAATAATTAGTTACTCTGATCAGACACAATGCACAGGAAATAAAAATCCATAAGCCGAAAGCAGATGGGGTTCATTTCAAAAGCACACGTGATAACATACCAGATGCATGAGGAAAACTACAAAGATGAGTCTGACAATTAATCTGTTGCACACAGTGCTTCCAATGTTTGATTTGCTGCTGTGTTTATACAAAAATTATAGGCAGAACAATAAAATAAAAATAAAGAAATGAATGAAAGATGAAGCCATTGGGAGGAAGATTCATGTAATGAGTGACGGCCCGTTTCGACCCGTCCTGTGATGAAGTTGAGAAATCTTCAGAGCAATAGTTGCCAGGGGTGCCAGCTGCACCTGTCCCAAATAATAATTACAAGGTCAGAGATTAATACACCACGGTGATGCACCTGATGCTAATTTACACAGAACTATTTCCCTACAATACTGCCTTCACATTGTTGCCTCCTTAGAGCATGACAGTATTTTTCTTATGTACTGTTTTTAAACTATTTTGTCACATTACAACACAACTCAATGTATTTTCTTGGGATTTTATGCGACAGACCAAAACAAATTAGTTCATAATAGTGAAATGATTCGAAAAATCTAAAAAGTGTAATGTGCAAATGTTTTTAGCTCCAATGAGAGGATAGTTAGTAGAATCACCATTTGATGCAATTATAGCTAGAAGTCTTTTATGGTCTCAATCAGCTTCGCACATCTAGATAATTCATTGTAATTTCAAAACAGCTTTAGTCTTGGTAGGGTTGCACTAGTGCCTTACTTTTTCTATTTTCAGATGATGGATTGATCAGAGCTCTGTCAGATGCTTCTGATTTTGTTTACAACCTAACTCTGCTTTAACCTTCTCCACAACTTTCTCCCTGATCTGTCTGCTATGTTTCCTGGTCTTCATGATGCTGTTTGTTCACTAATGATCTCTAATAAACCTCAGAGGCCTTCACAGGACAGCTGCGTTTATGCTAAGATTCAGTTAGACTGGATTTTATTTATGGGTGTCAGAGTAAAGGGATCCTAATTATAAATACACATCCAACTTTTCAGAAGTTTTTTACGAAAAAAATCTGAAAACTGTTTAATTTTCCTTCCACTTCTGAATTCTGCTGGATTTATACCGAGATTAAATTACGCTGACTTTTCAGAAGAATGTACATTTTTGTACACTTCACAATCATGCACTTCATTGTGTTGGTCAATAACATAAAATCCAAATTAAGTATTTTGAAGTTTGTAGCTGTGACCAAATGTAAAACACAGTATAATGGTTATAAATACTTGTGCAAGATTGGGTGCTGCAATTACTACTTAGGTGACTTCTAAAACCAACTGGTTGCACTAGATTCCTCATAAAAATATAATTTAAACGATGCATTACTTCTCTTACAATTTACAACTACTGGTCTATCACATAGAATCTCAATAAATAAATAAACGGCAATGAAACACATTGAAGTTTATGACTGTTATGTGGCAAAATGTGGAAGGGGCATAACCACTTCTGCATGGCACTGTATGTAAAGACATAGCTGCTCCTAATCTTAATGCTTCATACTGTGCAAATGTCATAAAATATGTTTTATGTAAATCGCCCACTGTTTCTGCTTCTTTACCTGCGTGTCTTCAAAAATGAGTTTTCTTTCATAGCTGTCAATGTAGATCCTAACTGTGGCTCCCTCAGCACCTGTCCCACCCAGTCTGTAGATGATTCTGGAACCATCAGAGAATATAATCCGCAGTCCCTGCAGTGATTATATTCAGTTACACTGTGAGATCCCGACACACTGGGAGAGCCTTCAGACACACAGATAAGTGGTTGTGATGCTTACATAGAGAAAGGATGCAACAAGCACCCAGTCCAGTTTCTGTTTGTGTTTTTTACAAATAAACCACAAGCAATGGCATCTATACCTGGTTCCTGGTTATGGTGCTGTCCACGGGGTCTGTGTACTGAAAGTTGTCTGCTTTTTCCACCTGGTAGATTTTGTCTTCAACAGCAAATCTCTGCTTCACAAAGGACTTGTCGGAGATCAAAATTTCCAAATCTTCCATCATGTTGCACGCTGCATCTATATCTACATTCTCATAGTCATATCTAGACAACATTGATGAAGAAAAAAATAATAGAGAAATTTCATATCACATGTTACATTTTAGAGGTTCAGTTCATTTAACAAATGTATTTTATCCATTACTTGCTACCAACAGACTTTAAAAGCAGTCTGTTATTAGCGGTAGAGCTGCTAAGGAATAATGTAGTGGCCTTAATTCACCACTAGATGACACTAACGTTTTCTACTTTTCCTCTGCAAGGCACAACTTTTTATTCTTAATAAGGACTAATTGGACAGTATTTATAACAAACACATCATGCTGTTGCTAATTTGACAGAGCACAACAGAAGAGATCAAATCAAATGCACTGATACTTTGACAACATCAATATTGACACCACTGGTAGAGCGGTATGAAAAGCACTGAAATAAATCAACCTATTTCAGTGTCATCCATGATGTCCTGTTTTCCCAAGGTATAAATATGACACTTTTCTTTAGAGGCACACTAGAAAAGCATTTCTTTTAGCCACTCTTCAAAATGGGTAGGACAACAAAACACGCAATTAAAGAAAGACAGGTGTGCTGTTCTCCATAAGTCAGGAAATGACTCAAAGAAAATATCTACTCAATTATATTTGCCTAGATCCTCAGGCAGAGTAATAATAATAATAAAAACTTTAAAACTGAACTTGTTCCTTCACAAATTTTTTTACCTTGCAAGTTTGTCCTTTCCTACCTTAATTATTTACCTCTAAACTAACCATTTTGGACATATGTACTTAAACCTTTGAGTTTCAGTTTATTTTTTGTAAAAAGAAATGGGTTGAGTAACCTTGACTCCTTGGGGACTGGTGTCCTGCATACTATGGATGTTTCACTGCTCGAACACATCTGATTTAAATGATTGGATCATTAGCAGACTCCTGTAGAACCTGGCAACAGACTGAGGAGATCCTTCAATGATCTTGATCAGGTGTTAGAGCAAGAGCACATCTTAAACCAGCAGAACACCAAGCCGTGACAACTGCAGTTGCCAACCTCGGCATTAGATATTATTTATTTGAGTCAACAATTCCTTACAGTACTCTGTTAGCAGAAAATAAAAAATTACTTTAAACTGTTGGTTGTTAAAGCAGGTACGAAACTTAGCTACTTTGTACCAGAGAAGGTTGGGGACAAAATCTCCATAACTACAAAATTACAGAAAGGCAAAGGGAAGAAATGACCAGCACCCATTTAAACCAACTGGAACTGGGACTACCAAGGCTGGACGAGGATTCAAGTATATTTTACCATGAACAGTGAGAAAAATGGTAAAGAAGGTAGAACAAATCTCCAAAGCCCACTGTGAGAGAACTCATTGTGTCAGATTATGCTACTGTAATGAAAGATGGATTCAATTTAAGACTTTTTACACATCTTTACCAGTGGTGGCAATAAATATGAAGGGCGTTGTCTGTTGCATGTCCACCCCTCACCTTGTGAAGTAATTTCTTCCATATTTTAGCCAGTGTTCTTTCAGAATATCTTCCAAGCTCTGCCTTCTAGTTGCAATGATGGACAGCCATGCCAGCACAGCCCAAAGCCCATCCTTCTCACGAATGTGGTCCCCACCTACATGTATATTACAGTTTCCAACTCACAAAAACCTTAAACCTTTTAAATCTTCTGATGCATCACAGGGCGAACTGTACCTGTTCCAAAGCCTTCCTCTCCACACAAAGACAGCATGCCAGCATCCATCAGATTTCCAAAGAACCTCCAGCCAGTAGGAGTTTCATGCAGCTCTATTTTTGTTGCTTTGGCTACTCTGTGAACGTTCAATGAGAAAGTATTCTTGGCCACAAACAGGAAATGCTACCTAACTGATTGAGATTTCATTACCAATGGGTTAACTTGAAACTTGGACAGAGTTTTACCTGTCCAACGCTGTGCTTGTGGGCATGCTGCGGCCAAAGCCTCTAACGCCTGTATGCTGAAAGTACGGGATGCAGAAGATGTTGTCTGCTATCACAGCCACAGAGTCAGACGGGGTGAGGAAAAAGCCATGCTTACCCAGGATCATGTTACGGTCCTAGAAAGAAACACAGGCAGAGGTTTGAAATCATGTTCAGAGTTTCATCTGACTATGACTGTGGTCTAGCAATCATCTAATTGATAACCCCCTTAACAGGAATTTTGATTTCATTTTCTAGTATAAAATAAAAAAAAAAACTGAACACATTAACACACCCCATCCCCATCAAATGCTGCTCCAAAGTCATGTTGTCCGTCTCTCATGCTGTCAACCAGGTCTGTAGCATACATAAGGTTAGGATCAGGGGGTTGACCTCCGAAGTCTTCCAACGGGACACAGTTAATGGCAGAATTAGCCGGGCAACCCAGCTCCTCACACAGTATTCTCTTCACATATGGTCCCAGCACTGGGGAGCAGACAGAGTTACAACAAGGAGAGGAAACAGGTATAAGACAGTCAGGATCTACTCAAGTCAGATCTCCTGGACCACTGTACACAGAAAGTAATTCCATCAGCTGCCTAAAGCAACTACAACAAAAAAAAAACATCTCTACTTTGTGGTGATGTGATGTAGTTTCAGTATTTACCAGTTCAGTAACTATGAATTTATACTGATGAAAGATGCTCATTACTGATGTGAGTACTGGATACCAAAGGTATTTGGTACACTATCCAGTGAACAAGAGAGAGAAAGTAAAACAAAGGAAAGAGGTGATGTATGATTTACGGACATATATGATCTAAAACCTTTTAAATCCTTGCAATACCTTACTCTGGGTTTGTTACCACAGCAGCCTCTCTGATATTGCTTCCATTAAGATGCATAGTTAGCTTGTGAAGAGTTTGGAGCCAAAATAATTCAATACAAATGTGGCTCAGAGATATCCAAGCCATGCCTGAATAGTAGTGTGACTTAAGTGATTAAGCTTTGGAGCATTACGGCTAACACTATAATGCTCCGCTTGATATATGTATTTATCAAAACCTTTTTTTATTGCGTTGGGGTTATTTCAAATGCAATGGCAACAAAGGCGGAATGAAAGAGAGAAAAAAATTAAAATGTGTATTTAAAGTTTCTCCATAAGATATTCAATAGCGGGCGTAAGGAGCTACAGGCCTGGAGGACTGTTAAAATCAGTCCCGTCATCAGATTCTGGTTAATGTCTGCAGAGCCACTTTTAAATGGTGATGTTGCTGCAGAAATGTCTTTGTGCAAATGTGTAAGTCTAAAATTACCACATAACTACATTTTAGTATTTATGTGGTAATTTAGTAGTGCCTGGTAAACCATCTCTCACCTCCATGCATTGCATCTAGCCTTATGTTGACATGATTCTCGCCAGACAGAAGTTCCTTCAAAGCCGCAAAGTCAAAGATGTTCCTCAGAAGGTTAGCGTAAGACTCCACAGGGTCAACTATTTCAACTATACACGAGAAATAACAGAAACAAAATGATGTTATATGTTATAGAACCAAAGCTGTGTTTACAAACCTGTCCCATAAGTTTGTATGCTAACTAAACTTATTGAACGATGCATTAACTTTACTTTATCTATTTACAAAAACTGTTTGAAAGTTTAATATTTAGTTTAGGCCTTTTAAATCCTCAGGCGTTGTTAAAAGTTGTTCTCAGGTGTTTTGTAACAGATATTATCTGTAGTGAAACTCCAAGTTCCCTGTTATCAGGGCCTTTACATCACCTGTGAAGGGTTTGAACTTGTTCTCCAGATCAAACGCCTGTTTCCCGAGGGTTTGCAGATCCACACGCAGTCCAGGGCAAATGGCAAACTCCTCAATGGTTCTGCTGATCTGGTAGATCTTGCTTGTGACCTCTTCCTTGGCTGGGCCTGGAAACAGCAGAATAGGTTTTCTGTTAAATCGATAGTCAAATGTACTGTTGTGTGTTTCACTGCCATAGCCTCCATCTTTCTATTATCCAGAAAAAGTTTTGAACTTCAGCTTTAATGTCTGGCTTCTCCTGTTCCACTACTTAGTACTTGGATGGCTTTGCATGCATGATTTCTCTCACATTACCATACCTCCGTTAGCTGTGTTAAACTTAATGCCAAAGTCTCCATTGGGTCCACCAGGGTTGTGGCTGGCAGTGAGGATGATCCCACCAATGGCTTTGTATTTCCTGATCACACATGAGACTGCTGGCGTTGACATCATCCCATGTTGTCCAATGATGAGATGACCAATCTGTGAAAATGTCACGCAGGGTTGTTTGACTTGGAGCAGAGGAGAGTGGGTCTCAGTTTATCTCAGTAAGTGAGCTGCAGGTATGTCCTGCTTCCTTCTACTTGTAAGTGGAACTAGGATTAACGCTGATATCAAGAACAAGTTCTAACATTATTGGGTGTATTTTAGCTCTCTATAATTAATTTGCTGAACTAAAACAGCCTGAGCCACCCAGAGGTGTTGTAATTTAAGCCTGGAGAACATAAAGAACTCTTTACGAATGCTGGCTGCCAGCCTGAAACCAAAATGGTTTTATATGTTTCTAGTGGAGCAGCACATCAGAGGCAGCACCTGAAACTATTTTGCTGACTTAAATTTTACTTTTGACGTGTAGAGGTGTACGTCTCCTGCCATGTTCTTCTGTACTGCGGTGTTCAAGTTGTCCTTGAAAGTTGGAATTTCCGAACTCTTAGGAAAATTTCAACTAGAACACCTCCAAAAGTCAGAATTGCGATTCGGAAAATCAGAGCAACATGACCACACCCGATGTCCGGATTCAAGATGGCTGCTCCTCGCATCAACAAAGAGAAAAACGTTCTTAGTTTGACTGTTTTTAGCAGTTCTTAATTATTCATGTGACATTTGGTCAGTCATACACATACTCCTTTTCAGATGTTTCAGTGCTGTTTATATGCACAAAATACCGTTAAGAACTGTTACTGTCATTCCTATTGTTGTAAAAGTGACCATATTGGCCATGTGTCATCAATGAAGAATACAAGTGTCCAGAGGCATTTTTATGATTGTTTTCCAGAATCTCATCGCCTCTTGCTGTTCTGCTCCTCATGGAGTAACTCTGAAAGCTTCTATTAGCTGGCTAACTGGCTGGGCTCGGATAGCTAGTCTACTTTAGTTTCAAGTCCGTAACTTTTCAGGGACTTGCGTGTCTTTCTTGTAAATAACAGAAATGAGAGCGATTGTTGTGGTACTGCGCTGAAACAGGGAAGGGACTAATGGCTCTGATCCAAACTCTGCTCACTTCAGAACTTTCTCTGGCATTTTATTGAATGGTCTTTAAGCCAATTTAGCAGTATGATGAAAAAATTGATGGTTTAAAAACTGACCCATGCAAGTTGTACAACTGTCAGTTCTTTTTAAATCCAAACAAATGTTTTATATTTAAATAATCTGGAAACCTTAAACCGTAGGCTAAATCATATAATTAGCACATTAGCAGGACTCTGTAGAACTTGAGCGCATTTAATTCAACTGTGTTGGACTGGGGACACATCCCAAAGTTGGAGGATAACAGCCATTGAGGACTGAAGTTTAAACCTTTGAAGCTACTTTAAAAGTATGCTTATTCTTTATTCTACAAGTTTTAACATCTGTAATATATGCAACAAGTTCAGCACAGTTAAATAAGTAGCAGCTCAGTTTGTTGATGGCTGACAATGCGAAACTGTGAAATATGGTGGTGGCAGCATCAAGCTGTGGGAATACCTTTCTTTAGCATTGACAGGGAAGGTGGTTAGAGTGGATGGAGACTAAGGCAGACATTAATGCGTTAGAATGGTCTAGTCAAAGTTCAGACCTAAATTCAGTCAAGAAACTTGAAAAACTTGAAAACAGATGCTTACATATAGTATGTTGCCCTTAAAATCCAATTGAATTTGAGTGATTTTGCAAAGAAGAATGGGGAAAATTTGTCTAGCTGTGCGAATTTTGTAGACATATCCAAAAAGATTTGCTGGTGTAATTGCAGCAATGGGGGTTCGTTGAACAAAGTATTGACTCAGGGGGGCTGAAAATGAATGCATGGCTCACTTTTTATATTTTTATCTGTAAGCATCAACAAAAAAATTGTATGAATTTCCTTACATTGTAAAATTATGCAATATTCTATCACATAAAATCTAAATAAAAAGTTTGTGGTTGTAATGTGAAAAAATGCTAAAGATTTCAGGAGTTAGGGGTACCTTTGAAAGGCTCCATCTCATTTCAAACACAGTCAAAATATTTCATTTGCTTGATATATCAGCATGCAGGTAATGACGCAGATGACACTGACATACATACACTTATTTGTAAACAGAGTCACCGGTATTCACGTGTGCAGCCAACCACTATTTAATGTTCACACACACACACACACACACACACACACACACACACACACACACACACACACACACACACACACACACACACACACACACACACAAACACAATAACTGACCCCATTGGCAGCTGCCATCTGAACAATGACCCCAATAGCCGGTCTGCTGAAGAAGCGTCCGTCTCCTCCCACCACCAGGGTTGCACCCTGACGGTCAGGTAGGTCAATGGAAGAGAAGATACTCTGGATGAAGTTGTGCAGATAGTTCCTCTTGGACTGAAATACGTAAACCTTCTTCCGAAGGCCGCTGGTGCCAGGTCTCTGGTCGGGATAGGGGGCTGTGGGGACAGTCAGAACTTGCAGAGGCCCGTTCTCCATTGTTTTAAAATGAAGATCCAACTTGAATTGCCATGTGGAGTGGACACAACCTTTTGACTTTGAGGAAAATCATCTGTCAGCTCCAGCAACGGCTCTAAAGAACAGAATGGAGAGGGAAGAGCTCAGCTCCTCCTATTATTTCTCTGGGTTACAGCAGGAGCTCTGCAGCTCAAAATAACCTTGCAAACTAATGTGTGTGTAGAGGCAGGGGGGTAACTGAAGACGCTCCTTCACACATGTGCAGGGAGATCACTGTCAGGCTACAGGCCCAGTCACAAATAAGTGTGTGTGTGTGTGTTTATTAGAGTGGAAGTTTCGAGATATTATGGGGGTTATCTATCAGGGTGTGCAAGGCAGCAGCTGTTCTCCTGGTAATGATGTGCAAAAACAGGGATATCATTTCTCACCAAATCCATCAGCAGCTTTTTAGTATTTACCCTCTTTTAAATGCTGAGGTCAGGTCACTACGTGATACTGGTGGAGGAAATCGTTTCCTGACTCGCTCCTCCAAAACACCCCAAAGTGGCTCAATAATATTTAGATCTGGTGACTGTGCAGGCCATGGGAGATGTTCAACTTCACTTTATGTTCATCAAACCAATCTTTCACCAGTCTTGCTGTGTGTATTGGTGCATTGTCATCCTGACCCACAGCACCGCCTTCAGGATACAATGTTTGAACCATTGGATGCACATGGTCCTCAAGAATGGTTCAGTAGTCCTTGGCAGTGACGCGCCCATCTAGCACAAGTATTGGGCCAAGGGAATGCCATGATATGGCATCCCAAACCATCACTGATCCACCCACATGCTTCACTCTGACCATGCAACAGTCTGGGTGGTACGCTTCTTTGGGGCTTCTCCACACCGTAACTCTCCTGGATGTGGGGAAAACAGTAAAGGTGGATTCATCAGAGAACAATACATGTTTCACATTGTGGCAACTCTGGCTCAGTAGGAAGAGTAGTTGTCTTGCAATCAAAGGTTGTGGGTTCGATTCCAGCTTACTCCTGCCATAGTTTGATGTGCCCCTGGGCAAGGCACTTAACCTCAAGTTGCCTACCAATCT
The DNA here is from genome assembly GCF_021462225.1 of Girardinichthys multiradiatus. Lineage (NCBI taxonomy): Eukaryota > Metazoa > Chordata > Actinopteri > Cyprinodontiformes > Goodeidae > Girardinichthys > Girardinichthys multiradiatus. Next base: position 8,766,280 of record NC_061799.1, read on the forward strand.
GTGTATCGGTGTATGAATGTGTGAGCGTTAGTGAGTGCAATTGGGTGAATGTGGCTCTAGTGTAAAGCGCTTTGAGCGGTCTGTATGACTGGAAAAGCGCTATATAAGTTCAGTCCATTTACCATTGTCCACAGCCCAAGATTTGCGCTTCTTGCACCATTGAAACCGACATTTGGCATGAGTGCCCAAAGGTTTGGCTATAGCAGCCCGGCTGTGTACAGGTCCTTCTCAAAAAATTAGCATATTGTGATAAAGTTCATTATTTTCCATAATGTCATGATGAAAATTTAACATTCATATATTTTAGATTCATTGCACACTAACTGAAATATTTCAGGTCTTTTATTGTCTTAATACGGATGATTTTGGCATACAGCTCATGAAAACCCAAAATTCCTATCTCACAAAATTAGCATATCATTAAAAGGGTCTCTAAACGAGCTATGAACCTAATCATCTGAATCAACGAGTTAACTCTAAACACCTGCAAAAGATTCCTGAGGCCTTTAAAACTCCCAGCCTGGTTCATCACTCAAAACCCCAATCATGGGTAAGACTGCCGACCTGACTACTGTCCAGAAGACCACTATTGACACCCTCAAGCAAGAGGGTAAGACACAGAAAGAAATTTCTGAACGAATAGGCTGTTCCCAGAGTGCTGTATCAAGGCACCTCAGTGGGAAGTCTGTGGGAAGGAAAAAGTGTGGCAGAAAACGCTGCACAACGAGAAGAGGTGACCGGACCCTGAGGAAGATTGTGGAGAAGGGCCGATTCCAGACCTTGGGGGACCTGCGGAACCAGCGGACTGAGTCTGGAGTAGAAACATCCAGAGCCACCGTGCACAGGCGTGTGCAGGAAATGGGCTACAGGTGCCGCATTCCCCAGTCCTGGGCTGCAGAGAAGCAGCACTGGACTGTTGCTCAGTGGTCCAAAGTACTTTTTTCAGATGAAAGCAAATTCTGCATGTCATTCGGAAATCAAGGTGCCAGAGTCTGGAGGAAGACTGGGGAGAAGGAAATGCCAAAATGCCAGAAGTCCAGTGTCAAGTACCCACAGTCAGTGATGGTCTGGGGTGCCGTGTCAGCTGCTGGTGTTGGTCCACTGTGTTTTATCAAGGGCAAGGTCAATGCAGCTAGCTATCAGGAGATTTTGGAGCACTTCGTGCTTCCATCTGCTGAAAAGCTTTATGGAGATGAAGATTTCATTTTTCAGCACGACCTGGCACCTGCTCACAGTGCCAAAACCACTGGTAAATGGTTTACTGACCATGGTATCACTGTGCTCAAATGGCCTGCCAACTCTCCTGACCTGAACCCATAGAGAATCTGTGGGATATTGTGAAGAGAACGTTGAGAGACTCAAGACCCAACACTCTGGATGAGCTAAAGGCCGCTATCGAAGCATCCTGGGCCTCCATAAGACCTCAGCAGTGCCACAGGCTGATTGCCTCCATGCCACGCCGCATTGAAGGAGTCATTTCTGCAAAAGGATTCCCAACCAAGTATTGAGTGCATAACTGTACATGATTATTTGAAGGTTGACGTTTTTTGTATTAAAAACACTTTTCTTTTATTGGTCGGATGAAATATGCTAATTTTGTGAGATAGGAATTTTGGGTTTTCATGAGCTGTATGCCAAAATCATCCATATTAAGACAATAAAAGACCTGAAATATTTCAGTTAGTGTGCAATGAATCTAAAATATATGAATGTTAAATTTTCATCATTACATTATAGAAAATAATGAACTTTATCACAATATGCTAATTTTTTGAGAAGGACCTGTATATTGACCCTGTGGAGCTCCTGACGGACAGTTCTGGTGGAAACAGGAGAGTTGAGGTGCACATTTAATTCTGCCATGATTTGGGCAGCCGTGGTTTTATGTTTTTAGGATCCAATCCAGGTTAGCACCCGAACATCCCTTTCAGACAGCTTCCTCTTGCGTCCACAGTTAATCCTGTTGGATGTGGTTCGTCCTTCTTGGTGGTATGCTGACATTACCCTGGATACCGTGGCTCTTGATACATCACAAAGACTTGCTGTCTTGGTCACAGATGTGCCAGCAAGACGTGCACCAACAATTTGTCCTCTTTTGAACTCTGGTATGTCACCCATAATGTTGTGTGCATTTCAATATTTTGAGCAAAACTGTGCTCTTACCCTGCTAATTGAACCTTCACACTCTGCTCTTAACCTGCTAATTGAACCTTCACACTCTGCTCTTACTGGTGCAATGTGCAATCAAAGAAGACTGGCTACCAGGCTGGTCCAATTTAGCCATGAAACCTCCCACACTAAAATAACAGGTGTTTCAGTTTCATTGTCCAACCCCTGTACATGATCTAAATAAATTAGAACATGAGGAAAAAGTTCAATATTTTTTGTCGCTTATTTCAGAAAGTGAAACTCATGTAGATTAATCAAAAATAGAGTGAAATATGTCAATCTTTGGAAACTCATGGTTTCACACACCCTAATCAGCTAACTCAAAACACCTGCAAAGGTTTCCTGAACATCTAAATTGTCTCTCAGTCTGGGTCAGTAGGCTACACAATCATGGAAAAGACTGCTTGCTGGACAGATGTTCAGAAGACACTCAATGATACCCTCTTTAAGGAGGGTAAGCTAACTGCTGGAGAAGCTGGTGGTGCTGTATCCAAGCATATCCATATAAAGTTGAGTGGATGGAAAAATTGGGTAGGAAAATGTCTGCCAGTAACAGGGATAATTTCAACCTTGAAAAGATTGTCAAGCAAAATTCACAGCTTCACAAGGAGTGGATTAAAGTTGGAATCAGCACATCAAGAGCCTCCACACAAAGACGAATCCTACACATGAGCTACAAGCATTTTAGATAAGGAGAAGAACCGATGTTGCCCAGTGGTCCAAAGTCCTCTGTCCAGATGAAATAAAGTTTGTATTTCATTAGGAAATTAAGCTCCCAGAGTCTGGAGAAAGAGTGAAGTTGTGTGATGTTTCCACAGTCAGTGATGATTTGAGGTCCCATGTTATCTGCTTGTGTTCGTCCACTGGGTTTTCTGATGTCCACAATTAATGCAGCTATCTTCTAAGAAATGTTAGGGCACTTCATGCTTCCTTCTGCTGACAAGCATTATGGAGATGCTGATTTAATTTTTAATTAGGACTTGGTACCTGCCCATGCTCCCAGAGGTCCAGCAGAACCACAGGCAGATCCCCTCCACGTCATGCCACACTGATGCAGTAATTCATACAAAAGGAGGCCCAAGCAAGTATTGAGTTCATAGAAATCAATATACTTTTGAGAAGCCTGGCATTTCTGTTTCAAATATCCTTTGTTATTGATCGCATGTAATATTCTAATTCTGTGACACACTGAATTTTGGGTTTTCAGTATCTGTGAGCCATAATCATCAAAATCATAAGAAATAAAGGCTTGAAACATTTCACTCTATTAGCACTTTTCCAGCAACCTAATTTCGAACCAATGTTGCATGTTCCCACAAAAAAAAGAGCTAATCACGGTTCGTACCATAGTACTTACCATAGTTTGTACTATGGTATGAACTATGGTTTAACTCTGGCACAGCAGAAAGTTGCTTTTCAGTGCAAACCATAATGTCACCTGTGGGCGAGTCAAAAGGTGGAGATGATAGAAACAAGTACGGTGCCGCACAGGTCATCGAGATCTGACATCTTGCTACTACACTTGGTTTCCAGAACTGGTGGAAAATTACGTTGGTTCTCAACAAAACACCCCAAGTTCAGAAAGATCCGAACTGAACTGGTTCAAGAATAAGAGTTTTTTGGTGGAAACACCATATGTATGTATTTATATAATATATGAGTTTCACGTTCTGAAATGACAAAAAATAGAATGACAAAAAATACTATCATATTCAATTTTGTTTGGATACATTTGTAAATTAAATTTGCTTAAGTAGTTAAACTGCTCAAAAACTAAGTTTGCTCACCACTGCCTTAGAAAAGCACTTGTTTCCACCAATCAATCTGAGAAGAGCTAAAAAGCATTTCCACACAACTTGAAATCTGCTATTTTACAGTAAAAATAAATACTTGAAAACATTTAACACGGTTGAACAGCTGAATCTGGTGGACACCCAAGCAAAGTCAACCCAAGTTCCAACAATGCAATGCTTTGAGAAATTATATGAATCCAAAGATCTACAGCTAGTAATCCACAGGCGCTAGTTAGCATGTTTAAATGTTAAAGAGCAGTTAGATTAAGATTGAACACGTATAACTAGTTTGGAGAAAAAGCCTGTTCCCTCCAAAAGAGCATTGCAGCACATATTTAACTCTGCAAAGCTGCACATGAATTAAACTGAAGACTTCTGGACCAATGTCCTTTGGACAGATGAGATTAAAATGTTTACCCTATTGCACAGCACCTTGTTTTGACAGAACAGATCATCATGAAAACTTCCTGCCAACTGTCTAGCATGGCAGTGGATGGCTGATGATTTGGGATGTTTTTTATTTTTATTTTGAAAAACTATAACAGAGTGAAAAAAGAATCAAGGTGCAATGGCCCAGTCAAAGGTCAAGGCCTTGACCTGATTTAAAATATTGGGGTGAGACCTTTAGAGAGCTGTCCAAAATCAAATGCTCACAATTACTAAATGAACCAAAACAATGTTGGAAAGAGTGAGCTAAAATTCCTCCATAAAGCAATGTGAGGGAAAAGTCATGAAGAAAGCAAGTACCTTAAGTTATTGCTGTTAAAAGGTGGTCGCAAATTTATTGTGTATTTACCATTACCATGCGTTTTCCAACAGTAGTTTTATCTTTACTTAATTTTAAGAGATTGTGTTGAATGTTATGGGTTTTTGTACACTTGAGAATAGAACTGAGTAATTTTAGAACCTGGAAAAGAAAAATTATTTTTATTATGCAATAAAATGTAAAACCCTAGAAATTAAAGTGGTACATTTTCTTTTTCTTTTGAGAATGGATAGGTTTTCTGATTCAATATAGGTATCAGGAAAAGGTAATCTTGAAAGCAGTGTCAATGTACAACAAGAAGTTAAGATTTTACATAAACAGGGCAACGTGTTTTTAAGGAAATCAATCAATTCAAATCAATTAATCTTAGATTTGTTTTATGAAAACCATGTGGAATAACATTATGCACACATTTATTCAGGTTTAATGCTGCAACTGTAATGTGTTGAACACCTTAAGAAGTTTTTGCAACATGGAAACATAACACCACATAGCTGGCAAACCGACTGTAAGAACATCTTAAAAGGGGTTCAGAAAGGTGTGACATTAGATCACGGTAAGAACTTACAGGTATAAATTATATGTAAATTTCCTTTTTTTGATACAGACTATGATTTTAAACAGTCTTGTTCTTTATTTTAGGCATATTGCAGCAGCTATTCTTCACAACACATTCCAGTTCTACCGTCACTCTATTTGTTCACATGGGCAGCCGACTGATACTTCTATGTTAATGCAGAGTGTTGCTTTATGACAATATGGTCAGTGGACGACGAAGACGGGTTTAACAACAGCATTAAAAACTGATAAGCAAAACACTTTTTCTGGGTCTAAATGTTGGAAAGTATATCAAGAGTCATTATGAACAACATAAATTAGGTTGCCTTTTGTGATTTCTTCCATGTGATGTCCAACATCTTCAGTCATAAATCCATTGCCTCTTGCTAAAAGCATCTTAACAAAAGGTTTTAATGCTCTGAAACAAAGCTCAGTAGTAAAGGCATAGAGTGATTCATTGGACTGTGTTTTAAACACAAAGCAATGCATGCCTTGTATTACTAGATTTAATCTATTGGTACTGAGACATGCTTATGATGCTCCAAATCCCTGAAACTACAGCTAACCAAATAAGGCACTGACTGAAAAGGCTTCCATAAAAGGGGCTGTTATTTCATTACCGTTTAAAATGAGTGTAACCGCTAGTGATAGCAGGTGTTGGATCAGAGATTAACAGTAGCTTCAGACGTGGCTGATGCTGGGTAGGTGGGGCTGATGGAGCCCGCAGGACAGATGGAGATCTGGGTGACCATGAAGGAGTAAAACACCTTTCGTCCTGACTTCCACTGGATCCCTCTCCTGCGCTCTGAGCGCCCATTGGCTCTCATGCGCAAGTATTTCTCATTAAGGTTGGTGTCTCCACAGGAGCTGAACCACCATCCACCTAAAAATGAAGAAGATTATGTGTTGTGCTAGAATTATGACCAGACGAGTACTTATTAAACTTATTTTTGTCAGGTGGTATACGTCTGCTTTACCTGAGTGGGGGTGGACACATGTGGATGCCCAGTGGCTGCCATTGTCTCTGTCCCTGGTGGAAAACATCACTCCTGTGTGGTTGCTCATGGTGTTGGGTAGACTTCCAGACAGATGAATGAGTCGTATGGCATAATTACTCTCTGGACCTTCGAGATAAAATCTGTATTCGATAGAGTGTCTGTTCTGCTTCCAGTCTTCCAGCTGAATGTGAAGGACAGAATTACCCTGAGAGGCCAGAGAGCGGATTTTCTTTAAACCCAGCCAAAACTCACCTGTGAAACAAGGAGAGACAACACATTGGGTGCATACTGACAAGTTTACTATGGACATGCAGAGGTGCAATAAAACAGCAGATCTCAAAACTGCACACACCCCTGTTAATCTGAAAGTTTTTGTGATATAAAAATGGGACCTTCAAAATGAATTGTAAAACATATTTCATAAATAATTTAATATTTCATCTGTATATGTCAATTGAAAACAAACAGCCCTGTCAAAAGGAAAGTTTTAAAAAGTAAAAAAGTTACAATAATAGGGTTGCAGAAGTGTGCACACTTAAACTAATGCTTTGTTGAATCACATTTTGATTCCATTTCGGCATTCTTTTTTGGTAAGAGTCTGTCAGCATCCTACATCATGACTTTACAGTATTTGCTAACTTTGCCTCACAGAAATCCTCCAAATCCATCAGATTGTGAGGATTGCTTGTGTCCACAAGCCCTCTATCTCTTTTGTTTATTTAGAAGACTGCTTGGACTTATTCCATCTTGAGCTTTTTAGCAGACTCCTGAAACTATTAAGTCAAAACTGACAGCTATTTGGAACTGTTCATATCTTTTTTATCCTTCTTGACAAAAACCTCTGAAGAAGGTTCAGAAGAAAAGTAACCACAGATCACAGTGATGCATAATTCTGTATGGAAATGGGACTCTTTTCGTGATGTACTGTCTTCTTAATGTGCTAAACATACCTTTTAAAAATGTGGCCTAAATGTTTAGTTTTGATTTTATCAGACCACACATTTTCACACAAGGATTTGGGAGATTTTAGACAGAACTGGTTGTTTTTTTTGGAACAAAATAATGGTGTCTTTCAACCCTATTCCTTAGTCAAGATATACAGTGCCTTGCGAAAGTACTTGGCACCCTTGAACTGGTCAACCTCTTGCCACATTTCAGGCTTCAAACATAAAGATGTAAAATTCAAATTTTTTTGTGAAGAATCAACAACAAGTGGGACACAATCGTGAAGTGGAATGAAATTTATTGGATGTGTCAAACGTTTTTAACGAATAAAAAACTGAAAAATGGGGCGTGCAATATTATTCAACCCCTTTACTTTCAGTGCAGCAAACTCACTCCAGAGGTTCAGTGAGGATCTCTGAATGATCCAATGTTGTCCCAAATGACTGATGATGATAAATAGAATCCATCTGTGTGTAATCAAGTCTCCATATAAATGCACCTGCTCTGTGATAGTCTCAGGGTTCTGTTCAAAGCGCAGAGAACATCATGAAGACCAAGGAACACACCAGGCAGGTCCAAGATACTGTTGTGGAGATGTTTAAAGTCGGATTTGGATACAAAAAGATTTCCCAAGCTTTAAACATCCCAAAGAGCACTGTGCAAGCAATCATATTAAAATGGAAGGAGTATCAAAGTCCAGACTTGAATCCAATCGAGAATCTGTGGAAAGAGCTGAAGACTGCTGTTCACGAACGCTCTCCATCCAACCTCACTGAGTTCGAGCTGTTTTGCAAGGAAGAATGGGCAAGAATTTCAGTCTCTCAATGTGCAAAACTGATAGAGACATACCCCAAGCGACTTGCAGCTGTAATTGCAGCAAAGGGTGGCGCTACAAAGTATTAACGCAAGGTCTTCAACCTCTCAGCAGCATCTCAGCCTAGTTTTAACCCCGTCTTTCCATCAATTTTGGAGAAATAGCCAGTTTTTGTTTTGTTATTGTTGTTCCAGATTTTCTCTTTCTTATTGGTGACTGTTTACATTTACACAATATGCTGTGAACCATTATTGGCAGTCTTCTCCAGACTGAAACCTTTGTACAATGAGATCTTTTGATCCTTTGTAACCAGTGTGCAAAGTATGAATTTGGACAAAGAATGAACATAAGCAAATGTCAGGAAAACCCTGGTAACCTGGACGTCAGACTGCAGCAGAATGATTTTGGATGTGTTAAATTAAGCTGGCAACTTAAACTGCTTCTTATCTTGCATTATATGTTGATGTGTCAACACACTTTTAACATCAGATAAAACATGAACAAATGAGGCGCATTTTATAAAACATCAAATCCTGTCACACCTATGAAGAACATGTGTCACTTATGCTATACCCCTGTTTTGTATTTAACATGTGTATTTGGATAAAGCTTCTGAAGCTACTGTCACACTGTTTCCCATCTTGCAATAAATGTCAAACAAAATTGGTACATTGATCTAAAATTGAACAAATGTGTACATTGTTTTGCGCATCAATCTCTGTTCCATATTAGGATTAAGGTATATTACTTTTGTTGTGACGTCAGCTGTCATTTTAACTTTTTTCTATTCAAAAACAACTGACCATCTGCCAATAGAATTCAGCATATAGATCTAAATCTTCATCAGTGCAAACAGAGCATCTGCATAGCATAACATGATAATAAATAACATTATGGAGTCATTGCTGGCGCATTTGAGCAGCAGTTGTGTAAATTCTGTTGCTTTAGTGCCTATAGGCAGTATATATGGTCTCTCAGACTTGGCACTCTCATGTGATGGAGTTTTTTTAACATGTTAATGTTGTGGAATTTTCTTATCAAAGTGGGTAGAAGTTGACTCATAACAAGAGAAAACCTGGACTTTGTCTTTAGAAGTTTTATTCAAAGGCATTCAGCGTTTGAATGACTCTGTCATTGAGGTTAGTCAATTAAGCAGAGCCCCGATCAACATTTACACACAGTATTTATACCAGAACATGACAGTGTTATCTCAACTTCAAAGAGTCTGTGTTTTATGACCCCAGACCCTTCTCGGGTTCAGAGGTGACAAAGTTATCTAGGAACCCATCTGTCCTTCCCAACACATCATCCTAACTGTAAGTTTTAACCATTAAACTTCTGATAATGGCTTTTACAGCTTCCTCCCCTAACACAGATGCTCAGAGGAGTGAGGTAACCCAAAGGTCATACACTTTAGAATGCTTACTGCAAGAATTTCCATCACATTAAAAAGATTAGTTGGAGACCTATTTCCCTGTCCTGCTGACTATTTCTAGATTGGCTGATTAGAAATTTGCGTTAACGAACAGTTGGACAGGTGTACCTAATAAAGTGACCGGTGAGTGTAATTGTGTATACTATATTGTCAAATGCGTGATCACATTAAGACATTAAAAAACAAGGCAGACACACTAGTTTAATGGGGACTAAAATCTACTGCATCAAATTACTTTACATTATGTCAAGACCTTTTTCCACACTTAATGATCACCTAACTATCTTGGGGTGAAAGTTCTTTGTTACTGTCAGGAAAGGTAGTTTTTGGAGTAGAACTCAAGCCCAGACCAGGAGGCAGCTGCAGAAGATGGTGAGTGGATAAGATTTAATAACTTAAAAAATAGGCAATAACTTACAGGCAGGCATGAGATGGCAGGTGCAGGCATGGATATGAGCATGAACATGAAAAACCTCGAATGAAAATAGCAGCCTCGGACAGTCTCGGACAGGCGTGGTGTGGCAAGCAGACATGAGCAGACAAGACATGAAAACAGCCTTAACCAGCAAGGAACGAAAAGAACTAAAGAGTATATACAGGGCATGGCACAGGTGAAGCAAGGAGACTGATTGGCATGGTGCAGGTGGACCAAATGAAGCTGATTACAAGCTGACTGTGGCAGGCAGAGGAAACATGAACATGACTGGGCAGAACAGAGAAGCAATAAAATAATCTAACCATAGGAAGTTCTTATAGAACATAAACCAAAATGCACTATAAACAGAATACAAGAATAAGAAGAAACAAAACCTAAGAAAAGAACTAAAGCACCACCTGGAAAACAACAATCAGAGGAAAGGTCCAAAACACAACTTGAAGAACATAATCAGGAGCAGAGAAAAAACCCAAAACAAAACCTCAAATCATATCAGTTACCCTTAGTAGTCAGTTATTTGTTGAATTATTCAGAAAGTAGGTCATACTGCCTTCACTCCGAGATCTCTGCATGTCGAGTTGACTGAGTACTCATCAGTGCAGACAAAATGTTCGCATAGCATGAGATTAAGTGATGTTATTATTGCATCATTTCTGCAACACATCTATGCGATATTTATGTGGCATCTAAAAGTTGTGACACTCACATCGCAGAATTTCTCAGCATGTCCAAAACATCTTTGGCTTAGCTGAAGATCATTTTACCTGTGAGGTCTGGAGCATTACTGGGGCACTATTTGTCTTAAGCTGTGGGTCTTTGAATAACAAATACAACCTAAAAGTCCTGGCAATGACCAATTATTAACACTGCTAAATCTAATTCTTTGCTCTGTCTTCACTAAGGTAAGGTAAGGTAAGGTAAGGTAAGGTAAGGTAAGGTAAGGTAAGGTAAGGTAAGGTAAGGTAAGGTAAGGTAAGGTAAGGTAAGGTAAGGTAAGGTAAGGTAAGGTAAGGTAACGAGACACTCAAAGCGCTGAAGCGAGACACTCAAATACTTGAAGTGTTTAAAATTGCAACAAATTTGGCCACTTTTTCTGATTAATTAAGTTATTGTTGTATCAAACAAATCTTGAAGATAATTAAAATAGTGTCTTACATTGCAAATCTCCAAATCCATTTTCATACTTTTCCCATGGTTCATCAAAATTGATTGAACCATCTCTCCTTTGCTGGATTACTGTCGCTCCATGGCCTAAAGACAGAAATGGTCAGAAATCATAAACAACAAATTACAAATACAAATTTATATGAAAATTAAAAAATATTTTTTTCTTTTCATTATCAGACAGTTTTATAGCTTTATAAACTTTAGCATGTACCAAATCTGGTATTGATCCTTACATTAAGGCCTGCATTAAAATCTAATCTGCGCAGACAAGGAATCAACTTTAATTACTGATTAGTGGTTTGTCCAAAAATGTGTAGATTCAAAAACAATGTTTTTTGTAGAAGAAACGGGACATACCTCTGCTCATATCACAAATGGCCATGAAGGGTTCCGATCCATTGGGTTTGATGGCATAGATTCCGTTTGCCCGTTCCCCTCTGTCAAACAGTTCGCTGCAGTCTGATGGGAAATCTGCTGTGAACAAAAAAGAAAAAAAAGAGAAAGGAAAAATAAAAACAAAAGTCTACAGCCAAAAACATGAAATGATAAAACAAACATGGCAGTCTCATAAACCAATTTTTGATGTATGTCAATAAATCAGAGTTGGCAAATTACTTTAATCTTAAACTCATGGGTGGAGCTTGTTGTAGAAGTCCACTGTCAATAAGTACAAGACAGCTGTTTGTTCTGTGTTTTATACAATCCTTTAGAGGTCTGTTTGATGGCTGTTAGGTCCAATTGTTGCAGGGACAATAAGTGAGGAGAGAACTATGTGCAGCAACACTTGGACCTCTACAGAGGGGCATAACAAGTTTCAGCAGGAGCAGGACTAACTGGAATAAAGAAAGTTGCATTAATTTATTCTTTTGCGCTTTTAATCCCTACCCGTCACAGGGCATATCGGATTCAGCAGATGTTGGCAGCCTGTTGTAAGACAAGACTTTGATTGAAGGTAGGGAATGTCTGCAATCTAAAACAGACGTACTGCTGTCATAGGTAGCAATGCTAATTACATCAACAGTGCAGATAAAAGTTTATTAAAACCCTACAAAACATGCAACCAGCTATAGATAAAGATCATCTTTTTTTCACCAACCCCCAACCCCACCCCCCACCCCCCAGCATGCAATCTGTAGTTCAGATTAATGCCTCAATATAAATGAAAGGTTTATTCTCACACATATCGTGTAATTATGAATCATGTACATATAAATACAGCTGATGATATGGACAAATTGAAGCAGTACACAGCTCTCAGTGCCTGTGGTTAATACAAATTAGTTTGTGAAAAACCCTGACCACATACAACACTAAATGTTTTGGTAATACCAGTAAATCGCAAAATATTAGCATCAGCTGATATTTGAGTATTTTATAGGTACTTGACCTGGGTCTGAATTCAAAGTACCTGGAATAGAATCTTCACTAATAATAATAAACAAGTTCCAATTAAAGATCTAGGAAAAGCACCCCCCTGCTGTGAATCCATTTCAAACATGTTAGAGTCTCGGTCCGATTCTATGTTCTAAAATTACCCAGGAAATCTTCTTCTGTTCTATTTTTCTTACACATCATTGTGGTGCTGCTGTTGCCTGAGGTCAGATAAGGGGTGGGTGTTGGCAGTGCAGACTTGGAGATCTCTGCCATCTTCTCAAAGGTCTCCTGCGCTGACGTGTTGGCTGCTAGCTGTGGACATTAAGGTTGAAAAACACTTGAGTTGGCGGTCATAATTTGGACATCAACTCGCAATGAATTGTGGGTTCCGGTTCACCAAAAGCAGATTTGTTTTTATATGACATACTCTATGATATGAATTAGCAGATGTTAAAATGATGAACATGAAACAGGCTTCAGAACTAGGGCAAAGACTGAGATCATTACAGGAAAACTATAGATTGTTTTCAAAGGTAAAAAAAATTATGTGGTGTGATACAGCAACACAGCTACATTACAGTCACTTCCATTAATACTTTAACTCGCATGCCTTCTTTATGACTGCCAAACACAGGAGAATACAACCTCATGCAATACACAAGAGTCCTACTGAACCAGAGGAGAAAATCACAAATATGTTAAATAACCAAACCCTGCAGCAGAGAGGGATACTTGGAATATTTACCTTTTCCTCCAGAAGCTTGATCTTCCTGGTCTGGTGGTTCAGATGTCTGCCTTGTTCCACCATAGCTTCCAAAAGGTTAGCAATGCTTTGCTCCTGGCGCTGGATTACTTCCTGTTCAAAGAGTGAATTAGATCGGACCTCACAGAAGTCCAATGTGTTTCCTATCAGTGAATGCACTGATCAGTGGGTGCACTGTGAGCGCCACCTTGTTGTGCTAGCAACAATACTGTATATCATGCAAATTGTCAGTGTTTCCAACTTGGTGGCCATATTTAATTAGTTTTCAGACCCCTCTGGTCACTCTTTTTCAAAAGAAAACTAATGAAGGCCCTTAGTTGTCCGAAAGCACGTACAGACAGCTCAGTCCTCCGGCACCAGGGTATCCAGGTTGTAAATAAATTATGTGTGCACAAAGCTACAAGACCAAATTAAAGCTGGAGTGAGATGTAACATTTCTGTCTAAAATACATCAGTGTAAGGAGAAATCATTGCATTTCTTTTGGTTTCTTTCCTATTTAGATGGTTAATGTAGTGTGTACAAAAGAATATCCTGATTTAAAACATACATATATTTTTTAACATGACTTGTAAGTTCCTAAGGGAAACACAAGATTTAAAACCAATTCCGACTTAATACATTTTAAATAAAAAGCAAAAGCATATAAATAAAATAAATTAACAAGAATCGACTGAACAAAGTTAATTTGTACAGTTGTATGAGTTTTTTTTTTCCAAACTTTTCAGTCCTTCTAGCTATGTTATCCCTCTCTTCTACAGTGTCCCATAACAAGTACAAATAAATGAGCAATTGTCAAAATTGGTTGCTTACTTTACTTAACAACTTCACGCGACTTTTAGGATGGCCAATTGCTGTTATGCGTCCTGAAGAGTTGACAGCAGTGCAAGTTGTTACTGAGTAAAAAAGACTCAAAATTACCTCTTTTCAGTTACAGTGAGGTACTAAAAAATTTTAAGAGGAAGCACAAAAGGTGATTTCTTCAACATGTTAAGACATGTTTGTGGTTCAGTTGGGCTGTGACAGAGTGAGAGAGAGTAAGACTTTCAGCAGATAGCAGGAAGGCTGAACAAAGTACTGTAAATGTGCTGTTTTATGAAACAGGGTGCATTTTGAAATTGTGGTAGCCTTTTCGAAATCTCAGAGTTAAGTATCTATGTTTCTGTAGGGAATACACACTGAGGCTGCATTTTTTATAATGCTAGCTGCCTAATTGCTAACATAAGATGCTAAAGCTAGTTTAAAATGTGAACTCTGTAATAATTTTGACTTTTGACAGCATGACATGCCCTATGTTCCTAATACAAATAATTAATAACATCTTTCAAAAGGAAAGTTTAAAAAAACATTTTGAAAACTGTTCTTATATCTTCTTATATAAATCTTATAATCTAATATTGGTATGGGCTGGTCAAAGCTTTACAAAAACTGGAAACTGTACTTTCTTTTCTTTTGTTTTATGCAACATAGAGCGAGTTGGCTTGCTGAGAGTTTAGGATTTACATTTAATAACATTTCAGAAGCATATGGTATTAAATCTGAAATCTTCACCGAGTCGGGGTCACTCACTCTGAGGCTGTTGATCTCTGCTACCTGCGTGATTGTCAACAGGCCCACGGACAGTCTGCTCAGTTTCTCCTCCAGGCTATTCACTTTGTTCAGAAGTTGGTTCTTCTCCTGCAGTATGCTCTCCATCTTAGAGCTGATTTTCTCAGACAGTTCCTTGATTTCTTCATTGTGTGTGTTTAGGACCACAGTAGTTTGTTTCAGCTCCTCCTCCCCCTCCTTGATCTCACCGGCCAGTGTTGACAGCTGGATGAAGGAGCGATCAAAAATGTTCAGCTTCTGGAAGATGGTGTTGATCTGTCCCTTTGTCTTTTGCACAAACTCCCGCATACTCTGGCCGAGCTGCAGGAGGCCATTGGAGAGGAGACGCACATCATCCAGAGGAGCAAACAGAGAGCGTGATTCAGGTGGAGCTTCGAGGTGGAAGACTGGAGGCTCACTGGTGTTACAGAAGACAAGGACAGAAGCAACGACCAGGAAAAAATATATAGTAACTGCTGTTATTCTCATGTTTTCCACTGTCGTTTGTACGAGATGTCAAGGTATCAGCTTGCTTGTCGGACAAAGAGCCACTGGGTGAAAATTCATTGCTTTATCCTCTATCTGGGATCAGGTCAATGATTAATCCTGATCAATATAACAGCATTTAAGTTGAGCAAAACAAGTTAAAGATTGTTTGAGTTTGGTATTGTTCTCAGTGTCATTTGCTGAAGAAAAAATTCCAATAACTTAAAGTGTATAAGAAATGATACTCTTTTGGATGTTGTGGATGTTGTCAATTTCAATAAACTGTAGAAAGCTTCCTGAGTGTATTTAATATAAAGGAATTAACAGAAAACAGACCTGTTGCAATTGATGTGTTTATTTCAGGGACAACTGTTCGTTATTTATGTAATACAATTGTTTTAACTGCTTTTCTGAGTCAGGACAGCATGTGCAGAGTTTTTATGCTGTTGTTGCACAGCAGGTTACATTGTTTTGTTTTAATTTTGATTACCCAGTTTCAAATGTCAATGAAGTAACAAGACTAGTTAAAGCCTCAAGCAGCTCAGCGCCACTCCTGCTCATGTCACGACAGCAGGGTCAACGCACCGCCACCACCAAGGGCCGGCAAGCCCCCCTCCCAATTCCATGGAAAGATTGCACAAAAATACACCACATTAATGGCGAGAAGTCAGGCGTTGAGGCGTGGCCACGCCCACATGCTTTGATGCAGCAAAAACCTAATCACTTTGAGCTGTTTGTAGGTTGACACAGATCATTCTTATCCAGTCTGGAGCAAATCAGGTCATGCATGTCTTGCATGATTTACAACTAACTGTATGCAAGTGGCGAGATGTCAAACTTTGCTATGCTGCTACACCCACACGAATTTGATGGAGCAAAAAGATTTTTGATAACTTTTGATCCCCAATGCCTTGAGAGTATACTGAGCAATTTTGAAATCTGTAAGTCAAAAGCTGTAGCAGGAGTTTGCTCAGATATGTAGGCTAAAAACAAAAAAATGAAGTCAAAATTGCAAGTTTAATCCAAAATGGCTGACTTCCTCTGGGGTTTTAACCAATGCTCCAAGAGACTTATTTCTAAGTCCTGAAAAGATACATAAATGTAGTGAATTTCATAATCCTCAGTCAAAGCATAGCTTGGGGCTGATTTTTGTCAATTTTTAAGTGGACGGCGTGGAAGAATTAGGCCACGCCCACCAAATATATCACTGGATCTCTCTTGGGGCCTGAACGAAGATTGATCATATTGAATTTGATGCTGATCAGCTGATATACAGTACTGTGCAAACGTTTTAGGCAGGTGTGGAAAAAATGCTGTAAACAGAATTCTTTCAGAAATATAAATGATGGTTTATTTTTATCAATTTACAAAATGCTAAGTAAGCGAACCCAAACATACAGCCAAAGTCATTAAGAACTATCTTCAGCGTAAAGGAGAATAAGACTTACTGGAAGTGATAATATGGTGTTATGATTCTGGCACATCTGCTCTACCCTGTTTCCCTGGCTGCAATCAGCTGATGAGATGCACCTGGTGGCTGCTGCAGTGTAGTGCAATCTGTGGAATGCCATACACCTGTGTCTTCCCTGATATATACTGACTCTGACAAGCAGATGGTGCCAGATATTTGAAAGCCATCGTGTGAGTAGATATCCAGCGTTCCTTCCTGTCTGATCATTGTTCTTGACCTTGCCTTGCCTTTTGGATTTATGCCTCTGCCTGCTCAATGTCGGACTATTTGGATTTTGGTTGTCGACCTTGTTTCCTGCATCTGGTTTATGCCTCTGCCTGCCCCTTGCCTGACGCCTCTTGTTCCGATTGTTGACCCTGTTTCTGTCCTTGGATTATTGAGCCAGCCTAGCCCTCGGATTATTCAGCCTGGAGTCACTTCTTACCTGAGCTGCGGAGATCACTGCCTGCTGCCCACTGAGGTTTCCCCTCTGGGTTTCAAGTTCCACTCAAAACAAAAGCAGGTTAGTGGCTTTTCTGACCCTTGCAAAATCTGGAGAGACTACAAGTCACTAATCCCTCTTTCTGCCTCAGTGATTCCTGGAAGCTGTGAGGAGTGTTACCTGTGACGTTTTCCTGTGGCTGAATAAACCTTTTAAACTTTCAGTACTGTCTGGCTGAATCTTGGGTCCGTCTTTTTCTGATTCATAGCATATGGCCCCCACAGAGCCCTGATCTCAACATCATAGAGTGTGTCTGGGATTACATGAAGAGACAATGGGATGTGTGCAGGTGTACCTAGAAGAACTGATGTTGTTTTGAAGGCAAAGAGGGGTCACAACAAATATTAATTTGATTTGGATTTCTCTTTTGTTCATTCACTGCATTTTGTTGATTGATGAAAATAAATGATTAACACTTCTAATTTTTAAAGCATTTTTTTGTTTACTGCATTTTTTTCACACCTGCCTAAAACTTTTGCACAGTACTTGTTGGATGGGTGCAAAAACTTGTTATCACTCATGTAAAAACTTTGTGTTGCAAGGCACCTGCACTATGCCTTCCTCCCTGTGTGTGTGAGATCATTGTTATCTCTGTGTGAACCAGCCTCCTTTCTGTCTCACACACACACACCCTGTCTGAACTGTCTGTTGAACTGTGCATATAAATAAAGAGATAGGGTGTCAAAACTTTGTAGTTTCACTGCAAAGTGGGCTACCCTTGCTGCGGGTAACTATGACTGTATCGTTCTTACCTCTGAGTTGACTAAATAATACCTAACATTTATTGGTCCTTCGAAGCCGGATTAATTCAATAACCTTATTTCTCTTTGCTTTAACAGTGACTCTGGGATCCGTGGGGGAAGCCTGACGTCGAGCGAAGCACCGCTGCACAGCCTCCTTTAGCCGGAGTGGCTGAAAGTCCCGGTGTGTGTGAATTCACACCTGGCCAGTGGGTTATGGCCTTCCTCGGCGCGGGGTGACTCTCACAGGGTCCAGAGAGTCACCAAGAAGTCAACTCCGAGGTGAGACAGTTTTAAAATACAGTTCATAGGAAAAGTACTTAACAGTCGTTGGTAGTGCGTCGCCGGTAAGGACGCTGCATTCGGATGGTTTTATTCCACCGTGAAAGGAATAGTGACAAATTTGGTACAATCCCGCCGTGAAGGGGATTAAAGAAAACGACTGAGGATTATTCCCCTGCGAGGGAATAGAGTAAGCGCTATATAAATAAAAGAAGAAAAGTACTTAAAAGTCGTTGGTAGTGCGTCGCCGGTAAGGACGCTGCATTGGTATGGTTTTATTCCACCGTGAAAGGAATAGTGACAAATTAGGGTAGGGCCCCGCCAAGAAGGGGGCCAAATAAAACGACTAAGGGTTATTCCCCTGCGAGGGAATAGAAAAAGCGCTATAAAAGTAAAAAGAACGGAGTAAATTGAGCTCATAAAATAACACCAAGTTAACTTAGAAAAATTACAAGGTACCTGAAACTAACTGTGTGACTGTGTTGTGTGTGTATGGAGGACTAAGCATTTTAATAGAATCAGCAGGATTCTGCTAGTCCTGTGTTTTCTTTTGCCCAGATTAAAACTACGTACTGGTGACTTTGGAGATTCAGGTCGGATTTCATTCCAGAAAATTAATACCGCTGCGAATTAGTCGCAGTAGAAGGGCGTGTTAATGTCCTCTCCTTAAAGTCTCATGCCAGTGACCTTTTATCTGGGACATTTATACTACAATTAAACTAACATAAAACATAATGGGGAAGAAACAAAGTAAACTAATTGACTTAGAATGGGAGGTAACGTTTATGGAGAACTATGTAAAAGGAGCCGGTATGATCTGTCATAGATGGAATAAAAAATAAAAAACATGGGTTTTTGGGCAAATTAGATACAAAGGATGTCTTAAAATTACAAGAGGATCTAAAATTAGAAATAATGAAAACTAAAAAGAGAAAAATAACAAAGAACAATGGGGAAAAAACAGAGAAAAATCTCTGATTTAACAGAAATATGTACACGATGGCATAAAAATACGGATTTTCAGGTAACTTAATTATCACTGAAATCCTAAAACTACACGGGGATCTTAAACTGGAGATTATGCATTCAAAAGATTCAAGAGACAATAAAAAACCTTGCCAGATTATAATTTCAAAGGGGACTTTTCAGTCCCTGAGTGCTCACAGCTGATAAACAGATTAAAACAAAAAGTTTAATTAAAAAAAACAACAATAAGAGCAGCTTTTAACTGACATAGCCATAATACTGAGGCCTTAAGAAAAGCACAGGAAAAAACTTTCAGCTTAACTGAAAACAAATAAAGGGGGGTGGACCGCCACCCATCCCAGTTTAGAATACCAAGGTAGCCCCAAATTATAAAGACTAAGAGATGGTTTTAGAGGACGTGGTAAAAGAAGTTAAAAGAGGAGGTGACAATGTGGACAACATGGAAACTGTCCAACTGGACAACCCAGTGAACAATGACTAGAGAAGAGAGAACAGAATGTTGTTAAAGAAGTAATCTGAGAGTAAAAGATTTTGTAGGCAAGCATTAGTGAGAAACAGGTGCTTTAAAAATCATTCTATGGTGTTATACTACTAACAATATCATGATAAAATGCAAAAGATTCATTTTACAGGGAAATAATTCCATATTTGGCTCAGATTGTGTGCATTCTTGATTTTTCCTCTTTGAGAGAAGTTAAATTTCAGCTCTGTGAAACGACCTTGACAAAGAGATGCAGCTGCCTGAAAACAAAGATAAACTTCTGCAAACAGCAGAAGCCTGTCTCTGCTGAAAGGTCTGAAAAAAATTGTAACTCTACCCTGCATGTGTCAAACTCAAGGTCCGTGGGCCAAAACCAGACCCCAGAAGTTTAGTGATTCTCTAGAAGTAGAGCCTTTTAATATGGTGATTGTGTGCTTGAATGTTATCTTGTCAATCAATAAGCAGTTTTGTTTACATTCTGCCACAATCTGCCTTTTGAAAATGTTTTGAATCTTGCTCTTTATGTATAAAAAAAAGAAAGAAAAATTGGCTAAAGTCTGCTGACACAAAATGAACTTGGATTGAAGCTCTAACTAAGTTTATTTAATCTGAGATCCTCTCCAAATGCAACAGTATATGTCAGTCTACATGAGATACTAACAACTTCACCTACTGGTATAATATAAAGATGTGAGTGAATATGTGAAACAAACAATGATGAAAGTTTTTCAACAGGTGATGCTCATCCAGAAGGAAGACAGTGTTCCTAGGAAATGCAGCTCATTCATTAACAATCAATTTTTCTCCTATAGGTGGAAGTTTTGCTGACTAATCATAGGCTGGATCTATGAAACATTATGAGCACAGACCAAATGACCAAGGTTCTGACTGACTTATGAACCTCACTGACCTGACAATGATAACATGACACCCAACAGATAACACCTTTAAGGTGGACCCACTAAGACCACCTTATTGATTCTTGGTGAATAAAAAAAAAGAATTGAAGCATTCAAAACAGACCTTGTGGAAACAAAAGGGGTTATGAGGAAACAATGTGCATTTTAAGAATAATAGAAGTCAAATTATGTTCATATTTTTGCAAATAAAATGACTCTGACAGAGAAATAAGTAAGTAGTGTGTGAATGTGTGTGAATGGGAATGACTGATTTCATTGTAATGCATCTTTGAGGGACCTTAAAAGCGCTAATAAAGGTCTGATGTTCTGATGATCTTTGCCAAATTTATATCTTAATAAGGTTTCCAGAATCTTTTTCGAAAAATCATATAAAGATGGCAAAGGTTCTACCTCTATTGAAAATACTGATAACCATAAGAAAGTTCATAGACCCGTCTTCAATTTTTCATAATTCTTTTACAAACAGGTTATTTAAACTTTCATGTGGCCAAATGTCTGTGTTTGACTTTCTGTTTTTGTGAAATAAATGTCTGTTTCATGTTATGTAAAAATTAGAGTCCTCAACATTACCATAATAATATTAGGTCAGTTCTCTATGGTAAAACAAAAAGATTTTAACAGATGTTTAGACTTTTTCCAGCCAGGTTCAAAATGATTGAATTAGACTCAAACTTAACATAAGATGAAATGAACCTTAAGAGAATTACTGGACTGGACTGAAATAGAGAAAACTTTAGTTAATTGAAACAAACTTTAGTTACTTGAACTAAATACAAAGCTGACTGAAACTGGATGTTGTATCTATAAAACTGGGTAAAACAAACTAAGATTATAAGATATAATATGCCCTTCATTTTTTGTGTTAATCAGTGAGTGAGTTTTTATTTTTTATTTTTAATAAGAACTAAACCAAGCATTATTTATAATAATAGCAACTACCAAAAATATTGATCTCATTTTTAAATGTAATAAGGACTTACTTTATAAAATATGATAAAAAAGAATAATAAGAATTTGGAAAAACAGAGGCTTTAAACCTCTGCAGGAACAGCACTGACACTGTCAAAGGTAGATCCTAATACAGGAATCTGGAAGCTCATTCTGGCGTGGACAGTCAAAGTCCATCCAAGGACACATTTAGATGAGGCAGAGGGACAAATACAGGGCTTAGCTGAGAGCAAAGAGAGCAACATGCATCCTGCCCTAGCTGCTGTCCCACCTGAACTGTGGTCCCAATCATCAACTGATGTAGGGCTTATAAAGGGGTTCCCACCATACAAGGTTAAACTAATATCTGAAAAAAGGCTATCAGTCCGCCAATACCCCTTAAAGCCAGAAGCTGAAGAAGGTACTAAGCCAGTAATACAAGATATGTTGAAGTCAGGAATATTAAGAGAAGCACCTGACGCTACATGCAAGGCATATCACACTGACATCGCTATTATTATCACAGCCAAACATAACTCTAAAAAGATGTACTCTTTAAATCCAAGTACTCTAATACCTACTGCAGAAGATGGAAAACCACATTCTTATAAAGCAAAAGTTGAAGAAGACACCAAACCCAGACAAGACATTTCTCAAATCCTTATACCAGATTCATGTGTTGTGTTTGTAGATGGCTCAGCATCTAAAGATGAATATGGAAAGAATAGAGTTGGTTATGCAATAACAACCATCGACAGAATAATAGAAGCCAAATCTCTACTCAATACATGCTCAGCCCAAACAGCAGAATTATATGCTGTCGTAAGAGCATGCGAATTACATGAGGGACAAATACTTACTATATACACAGACAGCCAATACGTTTTCGGATCAGTACATCACCATGCTAAGATTTGGCAAAATAGAGGTTTTAAAACATCATCAGGGACAGAACTAACTCATTTCAACCTATTAAAGAGAAAATGTCAGATCTGCTATTTATAGACACAGACGTGCTGAAAGACGCCCAACAGTCAGCAACCAAGACAGAAATAAAGGCCTGGCTAAAAAAACTTGTTATCACTCATGTAAAAACTTTGTGTTGCAAGGCACCTGCACTATGCCTTCCTCCCTGTGTGTGTGAGATCATTGTTATCTCTGTGTGAACCAGCCTCCTTTCTGTCTCACACACACACACCCTGTCTGAACTGTCTGTTGAACTGTGCATATAAATAAAGAGATAGGGTGTCAAAAACTTTGTAGTTTCACTGCAAAGTGGGCTACCCTTGCTGCAAGTAACTATGACTGTATCGTTCTTACCTCTGAGTTGACTAAATAATACCTAACAGTACTGTATATGGAAATTGGAGCCAAACGTATTGCCACTGCATGATGTCTCACTTCGCCACACCACCATGGCCGCACCCTACAGAGTACAGTCTCTGTGTTCCAAATGAAATTAGACCAACTTGCAACCTGCTACACTTTCAAGTTGATTGGGTCAAGAAGGTCAGAGAGGGACCTTACCAAGCAAAAAAAAGTTACTTCCTGTTCTGAGGTGACAGGGCTTGATGTCATCATTTGATCATATAGGATTGTTGGTAACCGGAGAAGGATCAATCATATCAAGTCTGATTCAGGCTTTCTATGTAAAAGTTGTAACTGGCTGAATTTTTTGGCGAGTAGCTCAAGCTCGTGGAATCATATACAGACATAGACAGTAGGAGATACATAGAGCTATAAATAGAACAGTGAGGAACGAATCAGCCAATCAGCAAAGAGTGTCAATGTAACTTGACACCTGCAGCATTTCTAATGCAGCACCTCACTATTGTATCCCCCTGGCCTGGGCTTTTAACATGGAGGCGCATGCTCCCAAACTACCGCCCATAACTCGGAAACCGTAAGGGCTATCGACGTCATTCTTGGACCGTTTTTCCCAGAACGGACAGGGGAACGAGAATATTAACACGTTTTTGCTGAAAATATAATATTAAAGGCACAACACAAGGTGAAAAGAAAGGGAAAAATGGAGAAAAACAGAAAAATGCCTGAACATGATCTCAAACAACGTCTAATAACTCGGAAACTATAAGGGCCATCGATTTGATTCATGCACCGTATGAATCAGCGGGCCTTGCTGAACAATCATGGAGCTTCTCATGTTTCTACAAAAATCTGTCTGAGAGGTGTGGCCATGTGAAAAAGTGGATCATTTTGACAATTTTTAATCCGAGTGAAGGTGAATTTTTCACTCTCAAACAAACCTATTTCACGCAAAAACGATAAAAGGTATCCAAATAATGTTTGGACCGTAGGTATCAGCAGGGATTGGTGAACAATCCTGGAGATTTTCGTGTGTCTACATAAATCCGTGTAGGAGATATGACAGTGTAGAAAAATTGATAATTTTGAAATTTTGCAATTGTTTGCAATTTTGGGAAGGACAGATTTGGTGCTCCTAAACAAACCTTTTTAATGACAAAATGACAAAAGTTATCAAAAAAATTCCTTCACTGTGAGTGCCAGCAAGGTCTGAAGATAAATCTGCACAAGGCTCATGTCTCTACCTCGAACGGTTTACGAGAGGCGGCGATTCGAAAACATGTGACTTTAAGGATTTTTGTTCTGATTTTTTCTGAAATCCTTATAGATTTCCTATAGAGGGTGTGTTGACTTTGTGTTGCTTCGGTGCGTGTTGCTGGAAAACTGTTTGTCCCACATCAATAAGGGTGACATTTTCTTATTCGCGAAAGAGTATCCTACGTTTTGATGTATAATTTGTATAGGTAGATTGA
Organism: Girardinichthys multiradiatus; assembly: GCF_021462225.1. Classification (NCBI taxonomy): domain Eukaryota; kingdom Metazoa; phylum Chordata; class Actinopteri; order Cyprinodontiformes; family Goodeidae; genus Girardinichthys; species Girardinichthys multiradiatus. The sequence continues at coordinate 8,790,656 of NC_061799.1, forward strand.
AAATTGAGCGAGTGAGGAGAGGTTGTTCGTTCTTTTTCAGGTTATTCAAAAACCTAGAGCATACACTCTAGCGACACGAACATTCCGTCATAGGATTACATTATAAAACTGAAACCACTGAAACTGAAATAAAACTGAACTGGCCACGTCCCTAAAACATGCTCAAAATAGATTTTGATATCTTTCAATTCCTCATGCCTCAAGGGTATACTGACCAAATATGAAGCCGATAGCCAACAAACCTTACAATTATATCTATGGATTGTGGGAGCAAGCCAAAGTACCCGGGGAAAACCCAGGCATGCACAGGGACAACATGCAAACTCTATGCAGAAAGATGCCAGGCTGGGATTCAAACCCAGTACCTTCTTGCTGCAAGGTAACAGTGCTACCAGTTGTGCCACCATGCTGCCCGCTTACAGATAACGAACACCTACAATTCAGTGTGTCATAAAATTTGAATATTGTGAAAAAGTTGAATGTTGGGACCTCATGGTGTCACACCCTAATCAGCTAATTAAACTCAAAACATCTGCTAAGGTTTTCTGAGCCTCTAGATGGCCTTTCAGTCTGGGTCAGTAGGTCAAACAATCATGGGAAAGACTGCTGACTGACAGATGTCTAAAATACAGTTACCCTCTACAGGAGGGTAAACCATAAAAGGTCATTGCAAAAGAAGTTGGTCATTCATAGAGTGCTGTATCCAAGCATATTCATAGAAATTAGAGAGGAAAGGAAAGGTGTGATAGGAAAAGGAACACCAGCAACAGGGATAACCGCATACTTAAGAGGATTGTCAAGCAAAATTCATTCAAGAATTGGAAGAACCTTCACAGGGAGTGGACTGAGGCTGCAGTCAGCACATCAAGAGCCACTATGCACAGATGAATCCTATACAGGTCCTTCTCAAAATATTAACATATTGTGATAAAGTTCATGATTTTCCATAATGTCATGATGAAAATTTAACATTCATATATTTTAGATTCATTGCACACTTACTGAAATATTTCAGGTCTTTTATTGTCTTAATACGGATGATTTTGGCATACAGCTCATGAAAACCCAAAATTCCTATCTCACAAAATTAGCATATTTCATCCGACCAATAAAAGAAAAGTGTTTTTAATACAAAAAACGTCAACCTTCAAATAATCATGTACAGTTATGCACTCAATACTTGGTCAGGAATCCTTTTGCAGAAATGACTGCTTCAATGCGGCGTGGCATGGAGGCAATCAGCCTGTGGCACTGCTGAGGTCTTATGGAGGCCCAGGATGCTTCGATAGCGGCCTTTAGCTCATCCAGAGTGTTGGGTCTTGAGTCTCTCAACGTTCTCTTCACAATATCCCACAGATTCTCTATGGGGTTCAGATCAGGAGAGTTGGCAGGCCAATTGAGCACAGTGATACCATGGTTAGTAAACCATTTACCAGTGGTTTTGGCACTGTGAGCAGGTGCCAGGTCGTGCTGAAAAATGAAATCTTCATCTCCATAAAGCTTTTCAGCAGATGGAAGCATGAAGTGCTCCAAAATCTCCTGATAGCTAGCTGCATTGACCCTGCCCTTGATAAAACATAGTGGACCAACACCAGCAGCTGACACGGCACCCCAGACCATCACTGACTGTGGGTACTTCACACTGGACTTCTGGCATTTTGGCATTTCCTTCTCCCCAGTCTTCCTCCAGACTCTGGCACCTTGATTTCCGAATGACATGCAGAATTTGCTTTCATCCGAAAAAAGTACTTTGGACCACTGAGCAACAGTCCAGTGCTGCTTCTCTGTAGCCTAGGTCAGACGCTTCTGCCGCTGTTTCTGGTTCAAAAGTGGCTTGACCTGGGGAATGCGGCACCTGTAGGCCATTTCCTGCACACGCCTGTGCACGGTGGCTCTGGATGTTTCTACTCCAGACTCAGTCCACTGCTTCCGCAGGTCCCCCAAGGTCTGGAATCGGCCCTTCTCCACAATCTTCCTCAGGGTCCGGTCACCTCTTCTCGTTGTGCAGCGTTTTCTGCCACACTTTTTCCTTCCCACAGACTTCCCACTGAGGTGCCTTGATACAGCACTCTGGGAACAGCCTATTCGTTCAGAAATTTCTTTCTGTGTCTTACCCTCTTGCTTGAGGGTGTCAATAGTGGCCTTCTGGACAGCAGTCAGGTCGGCAGTCTTACCCATGATTGGGGTTTTGAGTGATGATCCAGGCTGGGAGTTTTAAAGGCCTCAGGAATCTTTTGCAGGTGTTTAGAGTTAACTCGTTGATTCAGATGATTAGGTTCATAGCTCGTTTAGAGACCCTTTTAATGATATGCTAATTTTGTGAGATAGGAATTTTGGGTTTTCTTGAGCTGTATGCCAAAATCATCCGTATTAAGACAATAAAAGACCTGAAATATTTCAGTTAGTGTGCAATGAATCTAAAATATATGAATGTTAAATTTTCATCATGACATTATGGAAAATAATGAACTTTATCACAATATGCTAATATTTTGAGAAGGACCTGTACATAGATGAAAATAAAGTTTGCATTTAATTTGGAAATGGAGGTCTTCGAGTCTGGGGGATGAGTGGAGAGGTACCATATCCACATTGCTTAAAGTCCAGTGTGAAGTTTCGACAGTCAGTGATGATCTGGGTGTCCATGTCATCTGCTGGTGTCCACAATTAATGCAGCCATCTACCTGGAAATTTTGGAGCATTTCATGCTTCCCTCTCACATGTCTGTCACATGTCTCTCACATAATCATCAAAATTAAGAGAAATAAAGGCTTGAAATAGTTCACTCTATGTGTAATGAATCTGTATAATACAGCATATGGGTTTCATTTTCTGAAAAGATTGACAACAAATATTAAACATTTTCATAATATTGTAATGACTCCTTTAATGTGTGACTTAAAGGATTGGTGAATGAGCTAAAAGCTGTACTTTGTTAGCTAAAACTGCTAACTGCTAATGCTAGCACCAGGAAGGTCAAATATTTATATCCAGTTGTTGCCAGCATGTGAGAGTCCATATATGTTCCTCTCTGCCATTTTAGTAGTCCATTACGCCGTGTGAGTATTAGTTAACAACATTAAGACAAATTGTCCAAAAAGTTATTGATTTCTAATTCGGCAAATCAATCTTTAAAATATTATTTTATTAAAAAACCTTTTACTTGCCCTTCTAATTTGTCTGGTGATTGATTGTTTGAACACATATCAATTGTTGATAATTAGTTTTAAAACTAATTTGTCCTCATTTTGAAATTCCTCAAAATAAATGTTGGTTCTTAAATTTAAATATCCAAAGTGAACTGTGGTATCATTACATCAGTTTTATTGGTTCCCTTTTTCCTTTATTTGTAAAAAGTTCATTAGTTTTACTTAGTTCTTAATTTTGCTGGGTAGTTTAGTTGAATTGTTTCTAGCTTAATTGAAGAGTTTCTTAATTGAAATATTTTAACTTGGAGTTTAATTGTTTTTGTTAATAAATTCTTATATTTTGGAGAGAAGGTGTTGTGAATTTATTCCGTATCAGAGAATTTAAGTACACCCTTTCATCAAACTTTTTGACAGGTGGGTGGGACTTCCGGTGAGGGCGGGATTTCCGGTTGGCGCCATGTGGGCGCCATGTGGTTGCCATGTGGGCAGGAGGTCACGTGGTCAAGCAGGTGGTGTGTCCAAGGGGGCGTAACCGTGGATGCTGATTGGTTGTCGTCATTAGGGGCGATACCTTAAATGAGTCAATTAAAACACAGGGGTGTGTTTGTTATAAATAGAACAAGACAAATATGGTATTATCGGAAACTGTTTGGCATCAGCACCAATTAAAAATAGAGGGGGTGTGTTTGTAAGCATCGTTAAACCTTGAATAACCCAATGAAAACAATAGGGCGTGCCTTAGTGCTTACTTTAAATACAGAGATAAAACTCTGCACTTTACATGCAGCATTCGTTGGAAAAAAAGAACACCCGTTCAACAATGGCTAGAGTTAAGAGAGTTTATCGTCAAGCGGAGGAGAAACGCAACGCGTGCCAAGATGATGATGATGAACAAGCAACTGCATCATATACTTCCTCAACGGAGATACCTATCGGAATTCCCGTCGTGACATACTCTACCGATGATGAGGATCCAACATCAACTTCAACAACCATGGTTGAAAACCGATGGAGGACCCTCAGCCTTCAGCAGAGGATGAGAGTAACCAGGAGGACGAAATTGACGGTTGGTTCTCAACCACCCTCATCAATACGGTGAAAACAGCGATACTTCATTTATTCAACATAACCTCTTTGAACTATCTCAGAGAAACCTGCTATGGATGTATAACGAACCACCCAAGCCAGCGTCAACACCATTGCCTGGAGGTACTGGGGGAGGATTATTACCAAGTCAACTTTCAACGCATCGTACGACGACTCGTAACCCCCAAACTCATTCCTGCTATTCAGAATCTTCTGGTACTTCGAAGCATACAAGCGGATGACTTCAGAGTGAAGACGATTGCTAAAACGGTTTTATATGAACTGAAATCGGTACAAGGCATCCACAGTGCAATAGCGCACGTTTATGATCGCATGGTCGATGAGAAAAATCTCAAACAACTTAACTCTGTTTCAGAGTGCTATGGACTGACAAACTGATCTCACATGTTTGATGACTTGTTGTATCATTTTTTTTTTTTTTTAGTATTCCAGTACTTTAGTTAATCTGCATTATATGACTTTTCTTCTTTTTTCTTTTTACTATTAAATACAATTAAAGTAGGAACATAGTAACCTTTCCCAAAAGTGTTGTTTAAAAAGCTAGTAGTGTTTGAATTCATCTGCATTTTATCGGATTTTGTTTTCTGGTTGTTTTTTGTTTATATTAAATACAAAAATAAAATAAAAAAAATAAGGATAAATCTACCCTCCTGTGTGTTTTTTCTCATTATTTAACAAGTAATCGGCAGAGTGAGCATAAGGCAGAGATGGCAGGAAGACGGCTGATGAAGAAAGTATATTATAGCCCTTCAAATCCGGGAAGTTTTGGGGGTGTAGATAGGCTGAGGAGGGTTATGCAAGATGAAACGGGAAAGAAGGTTGCGGTTGAAAAGGTTAAAGATTTTTTATCAGGAGAAGATACCTATACTCTACATAAACCTGCAAGAATAAAGTTCCCGAGAAACAGAGTTTTTGTCACCAGACCATTGAGGCAGTTCCAGGCTGATCTCTGTGACATGCAAGCTCTGGCCATGGAAAATGATGGTTATAATTATTTATTAACAGTCATTGACATCTTTTCAAAAAGGGCGTATGTACGAGTTTTGAAGAGGAAAACAGCCGCTGAGGTGGTAAAGGCATTTGAATCAGTTTTTACAGAAAGTCAGATCCCCAAAAAACTTCAGACTGATGCCGGTAAAGAATTTTTTAACAAGAAATTTAAGGTTTTAATGGAGAAACACGGTATTGAACATTTTGCCACAGCGAGTGAAGCAAAAGCTTCAGTGGTCGAGAGATTTAACCGCACATTAAAAACAAGGATGTGGAGATATTTTACAGCTAACAATACCCGGCGGTACGTCGATGTACTGCAAAACCTAGCTAGAAGCTACAACCATTCCTACCACTCCAGCATTAAAATGAGCCCTATGGAAGTGACCCCAGAAAATGCCTTTCAAGTGTTTCAGAATCTGTATGATGTCAAGTCCAACAGATATTGCAAGGACTCAGTGACAACGTTTAAACAAGGGGATCTTGTCAGAATATCCAAGGTCTGTGGAGTGTTTGACAAAAAATACGAACAGAGTTTTACGGATGAAGTGTTTACAGTGTATGACCGGATACCCCGTTCTCCTCCTGTATACAAACTCAAAGATTTGGATGGAGAACCTATCGAGGGTTCCTTTTACGCTGAGGAACTTCAAAAAGTAAAAATATTTAACGACAAGATGTATCAAGTGGAAAAAATATTAAAACGACGTACGGTCAAGGGAGTCAAACAGGTTTTTGTAAGCTGGAAAAACTGGCCTGAGAAATTCAACAGTTGGATCAAGTTTGATGAACTTTGAAACGTATAAAAAAGGTTTGCACTAAACCTCACAGTTGACACAGCATCATGAACCGTCAGGTAGAGGATGATGGCTTTTACGTTACTCTTCCATCTAATGCTAGCATGGAAGTGTTTAAAAATAATACCAGTTCAAGTTTCCGTGCAAATTTAGCTCAACATATTGATTTAGAAGGCCAATGGATGGTTGCATTAGCCGAGATTTCATATCCTCATACATGGCATAATTTACCGGATTATGATGCCTACTTTGAATGGAGGAAGGTTGGTGATGTGGAGATCAATACGCAAAGGATCAGAAGTGGCTACTATAACAGCGTTATTCAACTCGAGACAGAGATGGAAATGTTTTTCAAAAAATTGAAATCGGGTTTACGCATTAAATTCAGCAAAGTTCAAAAGAGATTTGCATTTCAAGCAAACAGTCCGTATGAAATACGCTTCTTCAGCACTCTAGCTTATATGATGGGCGTGAAACCAGGGGAATGGATTCATGTTTCTGAACCAAAACTGGCTCCTTTTCCGGCGGATATAAAGGCTGGTTTCTATCACCTATACTGTTACAGCGATGTGGTCAGCCCTCAAATAGTAGGCGACACTTTTGCACCTTTACTGCGGACCGTCAAAGTACAAGGCACATTCAGTGATATGATTACTCAGACGTTTAACCCCGCCCACTACCTTCCAGTCTCCAGAAGACATATTGAAAATATCAATATAGAAATTAAATCGGACCAAAACGTTCCTGTAAATTTCGTCTATGGAAAGACCGTCATAAGACTACACTTCAGACCGGTGATATCACAACGTAGCCTGAGATAAATTTTATTTGTATAAACTATTCCAGAGATATGTATATAACCTCTAAGATTGATTGGTTATCATTCATATTACGCTGGTCATTCAACACTGCATCAAGCAGGCAAGAGAGAACATGGCACAGCTAAGTCTGAGACGTGATCCAAATCGCTTTGTAAATTACTATGTAAGTCAATCACGCGGTAATCTGCCAGGGTTTTATGGGGCCCCAGTCATGTACAGATGCGGAATTGGATCATTATTTTCAAAATTATTCCGCTTCGTATCCCCTCTGGTTAAAAAAGGATTTGCAATTGCAAAACCCCATCTTAAAACGGCTGCATCAAATATCGCTTCGGATGTCATCGGTAGAGCCGTGAGTAAAATGAGTGGTTCTACACGCACCGAAGGTCAAGAAGGTTCAGGAATTATGGTTTTATCCAAAAGACCCAGAACAAGACCCCCTGGTGATCGTTTAAGGACAGTTAAAAAACAACGACAAACGCGAAAAAGGAGATCAGTTGGAGCTGACAAACGAAGAGGAAGGAAGTCATCCGCAAGTTTTGATATATTTAAATAATGGCTCTTTTACATAACAAATCATCAGAGTGCACGCTGGCAGAGTTGGACTTATTTTCTGCCCCGATGACACAGCAATCGATCGAAGATAAAATTTACACCGAGATCCAGCCTTTATCAGCAATCACAGATGGAGGGCCGATCGAGTTTTTCATTCCGGGAGACGGAGAAAAGTATCTGGATCTCAACGATACGCTGTTGCATCTCAGAGTGAAAATTACTAACGAGAATGGAACAAACCTGCCAGATGATGCACCTGTAGGGCTCATCAACTACCCGTTAAACACCATCTTCAGTCAGTGTGACGTCACTCTCGGAGATCGAATGATTTCACAATCCAGCGCTACACATCCATATAGAGCCATGATTGAGACATTGTTAAACTTTTCTGAGGATTCTTTAAAAACCCAGTTTAGCTCTGGTCTTTTTTATAAAGACACTGCAGGTGCTCTGAACTCTATTGTTACAACTAATGGCCCTAACCAAGGTCTTAACAGCAGAGCAGGCTTTACGGCAAATTCCAGGGAGGTCCATCTCCTAGGCCCCCTGCATGCAGACATATTTTTCTGCGAGAGACTTCTTTTAAACTCTGTTGACCTTAAAATTAAACTTACAAGAGCCAACGATGCCTTTTGTCTCATGGCCGCAAGAGACTCCACTTACAAACTCAGGATATTAGGAGCATCTCTTTTTATCAAAAAAGTTACTGTCTCTCCAGCTGTACGACTGGGGCACGCTTCAGCTTTAATGAAAGCAAATGCTCTGTATCCACTTTCACGTGTGAATGTAAAAACATATTCCATCCCTGAAAATTCAAGGGTATGCAACCAAGAGAATCTTTTCTTAGGCGTCTTTCCCAAGTATGTGGTGATTGCGTTACTGGATCATGACGCTTTTACAGGAACACGCAATCTCAATCCGTTTGACTTTAATCATCTTGATATGGAATATTTAGCTTTGTGTAAGGATGGCAGACAAATTCCTGCTAAAGCCTTCCAGCCAAATTTTAACCAAGGTCATTCAGTGAGAGAGTATTACAACTTGTTTACAGCTACAGGACGACATCTAAAAGATCTTCCACTGAGTATAACACGTCAGGAATTTAATCAAGGATACTCTCTATTCACATTTAATCTTAACCCGGGCGAGGACACAGATGCTCTATCTCCAGTTTCCAGTGGGAATTTAAGATTGGAAATGCGCTTCAGAAACCCGTTGCCTCATACCACCACGCTGATCATCTACGCTTGTTATGATTCTATTTTAGAGATTGATTCAAAGAGGCGTGTGCTGGTGGATTATTATTAATCTAATCAGGCATGAATAATCATGAAATTGAGAGCCTGATGCGTCATCTGCTGGGAGATTTGTTTTGCGGTGTGTGGCCGTGCGACCAGCTGCCGCTGCTAGCTGACAAATTCCCAGGGCCGGCCTACTTTAACGTGAATACACATCCTTCACACATGCCGGGGGAACACTGGCTAGCTCTGACATTGGATGAGAATGGTCAATCCAGCTTTTTTGACTCTTATGGATTCTCTCCGGATTTCGAGTTCTACCCGTCAAGCATCGTAACATTTTTAGAAGACAGATCCTCAAAAATATTGTATCATAATAATCAGCTTCAAAACACTCTGTCCACTGTGTGCGGTCACCATTGCATTTTTTATCTATGTCATAGAGCGTGCGGATTATCAATGCAGCAAGTGTTGTCGAAATACACCGGAGATGTGATTAAGAATGATTTAATGGTATCTAACTTTGTGAAAAAATATCAGAAATGTGTCATTAATCAAAGTTGTACATTTTATACTCACGGAACATGCTCTTTGGAGATGTTTCTGGATTGTTATGGAATTTAAAATGTCTTTTTTTTTTTTTTTTATTGTTTTTGTTTTTTTTCTTCTTATGATTTAATATTTGTGTAATGATATCATATGTTAGTGTGTGAAGTAGAGAACGAAGTTAGACTTGAAAAATATAATCAATAAATATTTTATTGAATAAAAGAAATAGACTACATGTTTCATTTTCTTATAACGGTTTATGGTGAAAATGTAATCCATCGGGGTGGTAGTGTCGTCTTACGAAGAGACTTTTTTGACTTCCCATCAGCATTTTTATCTTCCAGCTCAGATCTCGACCAGTAGGGAGAATGAGTTATCTGCCTTCTTCTTCTTTTTCTTCTCTGCTTAACGCTGGGGGGTGTAACCCCATTTTCAATCGATGTACCCTCTATATTCTTCACGAGCATAAGGGTTAATGACTGAAGATATAGGTATGTTTACTTCTGACATGGAGTGTAGAAAATCAGACCATCCTCGGGTTTGTGATGCTCCAGATTTTTTAAACGGAAGCATGAGATTTTTCAACAAATCAATCATGTGGGACCCTTTTATAACATTTCCGTTAAATACAAATTCACCTCGCGAAGTCCAACTCTCACTTCTTTCGGATAATTTCTTCAAAATGTACTCGGCATTTTTACGATTGTGTTTAGGAAGGCTTTTCAGTACTTCCGTAAGAACCTGATCCTTAGGGGCCTCGTCCTGCCCTGGGCCTTGTTTTTCTTGGGACCGCTCATGTTCAGGAACCTCTGTGTCACGCTGCAGCGTTAAACTGACTCGCTGTTTTTCTTCTTTGACACCTTGTTTAAGTAAAGTCAAATACCTCTGGAGAAGAGCATCGTATCTCTTGATTTTTTCATAAGAAGTCAAACCCGGCTCGTTTAATATCGCTCTCATTTCAGCATCCAAATTCTCCTCCGCCGTCTGTCTGATGGACGTGTCTGACTGGGTCAGATGCTTGAATTGATGAGGTGAAATGAGAAACATCTTCTGCGATGTTCTGAGAGACATTATCTCCTGATGATTCCACCCACTAGATCACCGATCAAGGGTGCAAGAGCCGTTAAGATGGGGAGAATAAAACCACCTCGTTGCTTTTTGAGAGCCAACTGTTTAGTTTTTATCCCGGTTCTTTTATCACCCAACAATCTGATGATATTTCTTTGTTTCTTCAATTGTCGGTGTTGAGAGGGTGATAGTTTAATGTTACCTTTTAGGATATTCAGTGCAATCTCGCACAGAGCCTGAATAAAGTCGGGAGAGTAGTGTGCGAGAATATCTTTACGTTTCTGTGGACAGGCCTGGTACAAAGCTCTGAATAATGGTAAATTCCTTTTTATACGCGCAGACATGATGACTTACTTTGTTCTGGGTACGTACACAGCAGGCCACTGCTGAGGAAGTATCCCCGTTCTCAGTCTGAAATGTTCTGGGCAGGTAGGCGTAAAATCGATGATTAAATATCCATGAGCTTCTCTCGTTGCGTCTTCAAAACTCTCCAAGAAGAGACCCTTTTGAGATGGAAACATTTGGCGGGCCAGTATATTCAGCTGGAGTTTATCTCTCGGGTTCTTAAACAACACCATATAATTACAGTTCAAACTAATAGTGCGACTGAACTTTCCCTGATGAAAAACATTCTGAGTCAACATCATAACACTCATATTACGATGGTGACGAAACTGGGTAAAGACCTTCATCACGTTTTCATCATCTGAGGCTTGAGCGATAACATCGTCTAGAATAATCAGATGATTCTGATCAGGAGGAAACAGGTTTTCATCTTCAAAAGAATGAGGCAATCCTTCCACAAAGGTAATATTTTTATTCATCTTCTGCAAATCAGCATACATGGGTTGAAAAGATGTGTAAATCCATACAATATTTTCTGGAACAATATCCATGACATGATTACAGTTTTGTAAAATACTTTTTACAAAGAAAGTTTTCCCGCAGCCGCTGGGTCCAACTATCATACATGAGAAAGGTGCTCTAAATATAGGATCAAAATCAATCTCCTGTAAATCCATGTGACTTTTTATTTTATTTCTTCTTCAACTCTAATAACCGAAAGGCAGAGTTGTCCCGTCAGAAAAAAGACGTCTCTTATCATACACCAGTCGAAACTTTTTAAGAAATGTCGCGTTTGTCAAACGGAATCTCTTTTTATCCCTCCTGATCGTGTGCTGAGGGATTTCAATGACACCCTCACTTGACCCCTGTAAGTAGCCCTCGACCAGCCCTTTGATGCTGTCAAAATTGACCCTCTCGCTGCATTCATGCGTCTGAGTGATGCCTTTAGCACGTATCACTACTTTTTTACGGTTTTTAGTTTGGTATGCATAACTCTTGGGTCCTGTCGATGCAAACTCCGAAATGCTGTCACCATCTAACTCGTCAGTAAGATCACCCAGATAATTCCCCAATTCCAGAGGAGTTTCACCACTTTTTGTCACATAAATCAAACTGTCCATGTCAATATAAATCAATCTGTCCTGTAACTTCTCCATGCTGCTGAGAAGTTTTAAACGTGCATAAGCGGTGGTGAATGCTGCTATAAACACATTATTTGTCTTACTTGGTGGATATATGACACGTTTGCTGTAGTTCCACTTCACTACACACATTTCAGGGTTGAAAAAATGAAAATAGTTAACCCTGTATTTACTCGAGAACATGAAGCTGAAAAAGTCTTCAGGGTTAGTGATGACTGTGGTCTGAGACAGATCACTTCTTTGTGCAAATTTCCCCCAAAAACTGTTTAAACACAATTTTGCAACCTGCCTTTTGGCAGGATTCATCTCGATTTTCTCAGGGTCTAATTGGATGCCCTGATGCAGTTTGTAGTCGCTTATATACTTTGACTTACTCTCCTGATCCACTGCTTCAGACGGATAGCCTGAAGCCTCCTGCTTACCCTTTAAAAAGCAATGAATGTAACCTTTAAAGATTGTATCACTTCTCTTTTCAAAATGCCACACCTCTGTGATTTTAGCAAGACGATAACTACACTCCAACGCTTTACATAGTTCTACACTCGTCCAAACTCCCGTCAGAGCTCTTTGTTGATCATTATGCGTGCAAGGACCTGACTGGTAATTTAATTCAGCGCATGTGCGGCAGAGAGTGAACACAAGTTTACCTTGGGATGTTCTGTAAGGTAAAACAGGGAACAACAGGTTACGTGGTGGGTAGACCACAGCTTTGATTATACCGAAGTAGCTGCTGGGGTCATCAAAATCTTTGTAAATGATGGTGGGGTGTCCGAGGGGAAAAACGCAGTTGGCGTTTACATAAGGGTACAGAGATGTGTAATCCACATAGTGTACAGTTTCATCCGGTTCCGCTGTGTACCTCAACTTCATAGGACAGGTGCGTCCACCATACAGCGCATCCCGGGGGGATAGCGGTTCGGGTGCATTAACTTTCTCAAGAAAGCTGATCACCCCTGGGTCTGATTTTTTCATTTCAATCCACTCATGCTCCCATATGACTTTGAGACGAAGGCCGTACACAGTTTGTAACACCTTGCTTCTCTCAACAGTGGCTGCGTAAAACTGTTCAAATGCGACCCCTCTCAACGGACACTTGTCATGAGGCATGTAACACTTTTTACAGCCGTGGAAAAAACAGCCATAAAATTCAGACGCAACTTTGACACCGTTAATCTCTGCATACCCATCCACTGAATATGGCCCGATTTTCTTTTCACCCCTATTTAATGCATGCTCGATAAATATAGTTCTGCTGTCTGCAATCCAGCCGAGCCATTGAATGGACGCGCTAGAGAACGTTTTACTGCTACGTTTGTAGTCCAGAGGTGATGGAATGGCTAAGGTTTGAGGAGGAAGGAAATTGGTTACAAAAACCTTCATGCAGGCTGATGCTATTGTGATACTTTTAAACGGATCCACACTTGTCTCCTTAAAGAACTCGTCTCTGAATTTTAAGCATCCTTGAAAAAGAATTTCAACGTCATTTTTACAATAACGAATAGCTTCTTTCTTAAAGTCAAAGACCTCTTTGCTCGCTTCTTTGTATCAGCTGCTAAACACCTGTTGTTCTTGAAGACTCATGCGTTCTACAGCGTAGCAGGATGGAGGAGGAAAAGCCCCCACATACTGGAGATGTTGTTCAGAGGAAAATAGGTGGGGAAAAAAACCCTTGCTTTGATCGGTAAAGCCTAACGCTTTCGGCATGGCACTCAACTTCATACACATGAAGGACAGGCTATCAATGTATTTTAACCTGTAATCAGGGTCGGTTAAACAGAGAAGTTTACTCCCTACCATGACGATATGAGGTTTAATCCCTAACTGCAGCATTGCTGTGAGAATCAGGTAACCATCGTACCCCCGCGCATTGTGCGCTATTAAGGTGTAACCTTTGTACATTGGCCTCCTGAAATGCAGGAGAAATTTTTGGGTGCAATTCAGTCCATAAGCGTACCATTCATCACCTTTCAACGTTTTAGCACAGACCAGAAAGGGGGTATGCACGCCGCTCTCATTGACGAGGCATTCGAAATCATAAAAAATCAGTTTATCATCAAGCTGATTAATTGCACTGCAAGGCAGAATGTAACACTTATGATCATCGCATGTAATGTCTAGGCTGGGGGGTACATTTTCACCGCAAATACTGCATTTTACTTTACACACGTGTGGTTTATTCGGTTTACTGATTGGAATAACGTATATCCGTTTGCATACTTTACACAGTTTTACCAACTCACAGTCACTCATAGGCCTTTCAGCACTATTTCTGATGCGCGGTTCCCTGTGTCTGCTGAAACATGAAGAATTACGACAGATTCTTTGACAGCCTGCACAGCTTACAGGATTGCTAATCTCTTGCATACATGTATATGTTCGACACACTGGACAATAACCTTCACAATGGTGTGTATTTGCATTCTGATAGCTGGTGTAACAGTAATTACAAATATATCTGCACCCCATAAAACCTTTGAGATTTTTTATCCCATAGTAATGACCTTGAAATAACAACAAAAACAGAGGGTTTGAACGATCAGGGAAACTGGTCTCAAATTTACACAGAGCAGTAGAGCCCGTGGTTCTGTGAAACACTACAATTTTTCTCTTCAGAATGGTTTCAAATTTACCAATATCACTAAAAGTAACTGCTGTTTGCTCGTCGAGGCCTGCCTGATGCTGCCATCTCCTCCCCAGGAGATCCTCCCCACCGTGCAGTTCTACAGCACGGTGATCCGTGAGCTCAGGATCAGAGACGTGTACGAGGCTGATTGCAAAACATAACTGATTACCGGTATTGTTTATAATATACAAATGACGCATTTTCTTATTAAACAGTTCACAGTCTAACGTTCCTGCAGCTTTACGCTTAGAACCTTCTGCTGGGTCATTAACAACCTGAAGAACAAATTCCATGTTATTATCTACAGGTATATTTGCATTCGATTGTACTAAATCGTCAAGGAAGTTTTCGAAAGCAGGCAGGATCATATTTCCATCATCTGTAACAGTAAATGTGATGTGACGATTGAGATTTTCACCCACTAATTCCAGCTGCACAACGTCGTTACGTCTGGTTAACGATCTCGCAGCGTCGGCTAATTCAATTATAATACGCATGATGTCTGTATAGAATGCTGCTAAATCTGGAACGTTACTTGGACAGGGCGGCAGTATGGTAAAAGGTCTCCTTATTTCATGGTTATTAAAATGTTCACGTTCAACCACAGCTGGAGGGTTTCGTCCTATTTGATCAGAACTAACTGCTACGTCCGTATTGAAATGACCCCCGTGCTGATCTGCGGCGTGTGACGTAGAAGGATTCTGATGACTGTCAGGTGGATAATTTTGCTCAATGCTGTGTGGAGACGGTGCGCTATTTAAATCGGAAAGAGCCTGATTGATTACGTTTAAAACGTCACCGTGCTGATGTTCATTTATTACATTTTCACTGTTAGCAGGAGATGCATTTAAAACGATGTTATCTGCTACTTCTGCATTAACGGGAATTTCGTTAAGTTCATTAACTAAATTTCTTATTTCATCCAGGGCAAGTCTGATTCGGTTATCCATTTCTATGAACATAAGAAACAAAATAAAATAAAACTAACCTACAGAAAAAAAAAAAAAAACGAAAAAAAAAACACAGTGATCAGTTCAGTTTAAAATCACCTTGATGTCACCAAAATGCTTCTTTAACAGAATCTGACATGCTGCCAGAAGCGTTAACGATGAGGCCTTATTACGAAGATTCCGTGAGGCTGTAGAGACTGTCTTCCTGTGCTGTCCGTTTCTGTAGCCAATCTGTCCTACCATCAACGTTACCTCTGTAAGGAGAATGAACAAAAAATAAATAAATAGATAATAAATATATATATATATATATATTGAAATAATCACATTAAAGCTGGAAAAAAAACAAAGGAATTCAAATTAATTCAGTATGTATGTATGAATTAAAACGTACCGTTCATTAATCCACTCACTAGCGTTGCTCTGCTTTGTAGCGCAGAGAGTCGCTGTCTTTTGGCCGGGGTTAAATATTCTGTAAAAACAGAAGACAATAAAAGTTATCTTACGCTGCGCAGCACAGCGTTCATAAATAAAACGAAAAATAGTTTTTAAAATACACAAGTTTTTTTTTTTTAAATCTTACTCCGATTCTTTGCGGTAAAACCTCCAGATTTCACTTCTTGTTGAACTGAATCGGTGCCTCTCTGCTGAAAGCTGTCTTGATCTTTGAAAAGCGACCTTCTGGTGGGCGGATTCAATGTGGCATCTTTGGATGTATCTGTAAACAGGTTTATATGACATTTTATTGAACTATGCTTAAAATACATATATATATATATATATATATATATATTGTTTTTATTTAATTTTTATTTCCTTACCTTGCTGCTGCTCAACAACTGTGTCTTCCACAGAGCTCTCAGTCGAATCTGTAAACAGTTTTTTATCTGAGGTTTAAAATACATTCACTCTCAAAGAAAAAATAGATAGTTCTTAGGACTTACTTACTTTCTGGTGGTGCTGGTAACTTATCCGGTGTGTCTTCAGGGGAAATGATGATAATTGACGGGGGGGTATTCAAAGAATCAGTTTTAATTTCTGTGTTAAAAGAAAGTTCAGTTGTTGTTGCGGGTTTCTCTTGTTTGGAAATAATTCGCCTTCTCAATTTTGACTGTCGATTCCAGCCACTGAACCCTCCAACTTGATCATTCGGGTTTACCTCTCTCATCAAATCTATAAATTGAAACATTGTCAAGGGTTAACTATAATATATATATATATATATTTTTTATTGTATTTAACATTTACTTACCATAATCTGATTGTGTCAGGATGAAATCATCAAGGTCATCAGCGGTGGGTTCTATGACAAAGAAACAAATATATATATATATATATATATATATATATATAAAAACAATATATATATATATATATATATATATATATATATATATATATATATATATATATATAAATATATATATATATATATATATATATATAAAAACAATATATATATATATATATATATATATATATATATATATATATATATATATATATATATATATATATAAACAATATATATAAACAAAATTTGAGAACATTCACATGCATTTAATGATTTCTTAAAAATGAATACTTACTTACTTACTTACGTTTAAAGATGTCATTGTGCTTTTGTGAATTATCAGAAGTAGAAGCCACAATTTCCGGGTTTCCTGAAATATTTACCGACATTTTTTCTTGTCAGTACTGGTATTTTCAATGTAACAAGTGTTATGGTTCAAAGACATTCAGCATATGAAGACCCTGACACTGAGGTTAGCCAATGAAACAGCCCCTGAACAACATTTACACACAGTATTTATACCAGAACATGACAGTGTTATCTCAACTGCAAAGACTATGTTTTTAAGACCAAAACCCTTCTTGAGTTCAAAGGTGATATGTTATCTAAGAAACAGACGTAACTGCCCCTTCCTGACATCGCCCCTAACAGTTGGATATAGTATAACTGTAACCCTGTAACTCTAAGATGAAAAAGTAATTGTTTTAGAAAAGCTACAGGTAACTAAAATTCTCATTCCTTTTTCCTAAAATGGAGTCTCTCATGATTAAAAAACAAACACATCATTGCTAGAGTCAATTTGTAACTTGGAAACAGTATACTGAAGTTCTTTTTTTTTTCTGTTAATCTCATATTCGTCTTACCTATTTTCAGCTGCTTTTCCAGTATGTTGACGCAGAAGCTGAAGGTTTTTCTCGTTCCATCGATGTAGTGAAGCACAATTTTTTTATTTACTTTTTTAGGTCTTTTCTATTTTGAACGGATTTAGACTGGCTTATATATTCAACAAATAGGTCCTGCTGTAAAGCAAAATTAACTTACAATTCTGTCAGGTTACACAGTTCCTTTATTAGGATTTCATGTGATAGGTCAACATTAAGTTGATCATACCTTTAAAATATAAAAGGATGCATGTCTTTTTTTTTTGTTTTTTAGATGTATTAATGCCTGAAAAAACATACAGATTATTAATAACACCCTTAAACACACTCCTGTGTGTTTTAATTGGCTCATTTAAGGCCTTCCCCGTAACACCCTTAAACACACCCCTGTGTTTTAATTGACTCATTTAAGGTATCGCCCCTAATGACGACAACCAATCAACATCCACTGTTACGCCCCTTGGACACACCCCCTGCTTGACCACGTGACCTCCTGCCCACATGGCAACCACATGGCGCCCACATGGCCCCCACCGGAAGTCCCGCCCACCTGTCAAAATGTTTGATGAAAGGGTGCACTTAAATTCTCTCTCGTATCTAAGCAGGGTTTGCTGTTTTGAGTATGCCACAGCTCGAATTATTCTTTCTTCTATTGTTCTAATCCCACCGCCATATTGGCCAGGTATTCACAGGACAACACTCCACAGACCGAAAGTTGTTTGGTTTAATAATAAATAACCAAACTTAAATACATTTTTGCACAACACAAATGAAAACCAAAACCCAAACATCTATGGATCATGACAAATATACCTTTTCTGGAGCAAGAAAGACAGCTTACCTAATACCCAATTAAAATGTAAGATTTTATGTTCTACAAAAGTGGTACAAGTTTCACTTGCAATACCTGGGCTGACTTTCACTGGTATTAATTAGTTATTGGTTAGTATGAATTATTTGTAAGATACAATGATCAACAGCAGAGAGTAACTTAAAAAAAAAAAAGTACTTCTAGGGGTAATTTCACTGCATCATATGTTTTACTTCTTTTGACTAATATTATTATGAAGTATCAAGCAAATCATTTTAGATTTTTGGGTCTGATTACATCATTGTTTTTACAAATGAAATCAGATCTCACAATCAGACAGATATACTGAAGTAGTGCACCTCTTACATGAGTACAATCTTTGGCTGCTCAACCCACCTCTGATCAACAGTGAGAGAGCACCTTTATTTTAAACAACTACTCACAAGGGAAGCAAAATGGTGAACGCTTTGAAAACTCCCAGTTGGAACAGAAGCAGACAAAAGTGAACCAGGAATGATGGTCAGTGGCCTCTTATGATGTGTTATTTTATTCTATGAAGTCAGAACTTGGGTCTGGGAATTACATCAAACCCGGATTAACTGTGTCCCTGTTCCAGTTTGGAAAACTAGTGGGCTTTGCTAACTTATATGCCTAGAGGCCAGACTGACTACTGTTAGTAATACAAGCTAATGTTATGAGTTTAGATTAAGGTTAGGGTTAGGTATGCACTGGTAATGGTTAGGTTTAGGGTTATTGTCAGGGTTAGGGCATAGAAAGGGTTGAAAATGACTGAAAATCAATGGAAGTCAATGGGAGTCAACACATCATCCTCACTACATATAGCAAGACAAGAATGCGTGTGTGTGTGTGCGTGTGTGTGTGTGTGTGTGTGTGTGTGTGTGTGTGTGTGTGTGTGCGCGCGTGTGTGTGTGTGTGTGTGTGTGTGTAAGATGTTCTAGATACAAATAGTCAGAAGTGAAATTTTTTTTCTGCAGCTTTGACTATGTTATATAAAGGCAGCCATGTTTGTAAAGATTGGTGAGAAAGCCCTTACCACTTCCATCAGAATTCTGATTTTCTTCTGTTCATTTTTCCAACTTCAACCTTGGAAATTTTGAACTAATTAAAAATAAAACAAGCAAATAAACTACATCCTACAGCCAATCATGCAGGGCCATTGACACTGCTTTTAAAGTATCTATCAAAACGGTGGTACCTGAAATACTGTTAACTGAGGTGGTACTTGTTACAAAACATTTGAGAATCACTGTACTGCAGAGCTGGATCGTAGCATTAGTACTATTCACCTCCAATGCAGCTGAACTAAAAATCTCAGTCATTGTTTTTGAATATCTATCTATCTACATGTGTAATGGCCTCAAACTGCTTCCTCCTACTGTCTTTATATCTAATTTTAAATCCTTTTCATTGTGGCATGTCTGTGGCTGTTCTCATGAATGATTAGGTTCAGAGTCTGTTCCATGACAAGACTGTTTCAGTGGGCCAACAAGCTTTCTGAACAGTTCTGGTTACAGCTGATTTGTACTTAAAGAAGATGCCAGCTGGTACAGACATCTGAGCGAACTGAAAAACTCCTTCATATTCCTCCATCTGTTATCTGTTATTGTAGTTCTTCTGCAAAAGGCCATCCCCCACAAAGACTGTCTGCTATTTCTTTTTCCCTGTAAACATTTACAGTGGAAGAAGCTAAAATATACTGTAATCAAGTAGAATAACAGTCAGGTTTTTCAATGTTCAGGAAAACCGAACAAGATTAGATTTCCTTCAACAATTTTGTAATCAGCGGAAATTTAATGTGAATCTTGGTAAAACAAGAACCTGCCTCCCTCTGACTAGTATCCACCAACAAGCAGTTCCCACCCCACAAAACACAGACAGGCTGCTTGGGACTTATATATTTTACTTTGCTGGCCTAAAAATCGTTGTCTGTCCATCAACAATAGACAGCACATTTTTCAAGTTGTGTTTTCATAATATTCCTAACAAGAGTTATACCCCACATATGTTAAATATGATCAAGCTCTAAATCTTTCTCTGAGACTGCCCTAACAGCAGCATGTGGTCAGTGTGTCAGCAGTTTTTTGGTCCAATAAAGGCTTTTCTTTTCCTCACTCTCTCCCTGATCAAACCGCGATCCCTCCTTGAGTCATTTGTCTGCTGGTAATGGAAAAATGAGGATCTTTTACTAATTCCTTTTCCATTCATGTCAGGGCAAACGACTTAAATTGCAGTTCTTTACTTAATGTTTCATGAGCATCGCTCTGTTTGTTTTGCTTTAGACGCAGACTGAAGCATCCACTGAGAAGTTTGTGGGTTGGAATTGATGGGAAATACCGTTCCTCTAGGACTTTTGGGCCCCAACAGTGAAAATAAATGGAAAGAGATTTACAAGATTTACAAGAAACAGATATAAAAAAATCTAAAGACTCATCAGACCACTAGAAGCTTATATTGAATATGGGAAACTCCATTCAAATATGTTAGGGAAAATTACATTTCAGTGTCTTAACTTTTCCATAATTTTTTTTACAAAATCAATTTTTTGATCTGAGCAATTTTTTATTATGAGCGATAGGTGAAATGGCACAACAAAAGTTTAAATCTAGAAAAATCTAGATGCATAACAGTCAAAAGAGCTGTTGTGTGTGTCTAATGTTTTAGTCTTTAGGTGGAACTGCAACAGGAACCATCTTATCACTGAATATAGCCACATGTGCCTGGAGTACCTTTAAAACAATTGTGATTACGCACAGCCCAGAAACCTGAAACCATTGTGCAAGAAGATAACCATACAGTGTATCCAGTCTGCACAGAAACACAGCCAAGCTCTCTGGGCGCAAGCTCCTCTCAGATGGACACGAGTCAGACTAAATGTGGTCAGATGAGTCCACATTTTAACCCGCTTTCTCTAGCAGAGAAGATAAATAAAAGAAAAGACCAGCAAGGATTATATAGTAAAATGTGCAAAGGAGCCTGGAATCATGTCAGGAAGCATTAAGGCCAACAGCATAAATGGTCTACAAACTTTTTTCACTGCAATCACCAAACTGAAAGTACTCAGGGGCCATAATACTTATTTATTTTTCTAATTTAAAGGATAATTTTGTTGTGAATTCTTTGTGTTGTGTAACAATATCTTTTTTTGGCTATGAATAACTATTAATAATTACCAAGTGCTATTACTAATAAAGTTTTACTTTTTTACATTTTAATCAAAATTACCAAGTCAGGCGCCACCTAATTATCAGGAAATAACAGCCAAACAGCTCTCTGTATCTGCCAGTTATTGTTTTATGAACACCTGCCTGGTGAGCTGTGGTATTATAGAACAACAGATGAAGGAGTGAATTCACACACTGGCGTTCTCGTACAGCAAGCACTGCGCACATATACAGAAGGAATACAAACAACCTTTCTCAAAATACAAGAATTTATTAACAAAGTACTTCGACTTCCAGTTCAAACACTACTGTCCAGAAAGTTTTTAACTAGACTTGTTACATTCAGCTAAACTACTAAGTAAAAATGAAAAGAATAAGGAAAACTAATAAACTTATGGGAAAAATAGCAAAAATGAACAAATAAGAATAAAACTGAAACCATAACCCAAAAAAAAAATTAAAAGATAAAGATGGTTACTCACGTGCCCTCTCCAATGCAGCCTGTTTTCTGTGGGGAGTTCAGTCCTTGGTCTTCCCATGGCTGGGGCCAACATTTTTATCTGTCCAGCAATAAATTAAACATTTAATATTTTACTGAAACAATGTAAATAAAAAAAACTAATTATTTTATGCTTTAAAAAGGGCCTCAGGAAGGTGTACAGTTTACTTTTTGGCTCAAATGTTTTCTATTATGTTGGTCTACAAATTGTTTAATGAATAGGTGTGCCAAAACCTGCCAATGAGTAAAAAGTGGCAGGATGTTTGTGGTTCTACCTACTATGATATTAAAATGAAAGCAAAAAACATGGCTGATAAAAGAAAACATTGTACATTTGAGAAGATAAGATTTTTATTTTATCCTAAAAAATTACAAAAGGTACCCCTCTGTATTAGCTCCTTTTGCTGGAGGGCCAAATTTGTACCATTCTTGAACTGTGATCGGGGGGTCACGCACATTACTCAAGGGGCTGCAAAAGGCCATCTGGCCGCACTTTAGACACCCCTGGCATAGATAATCTGCATTTGTCTTGATGTACTTATAGAGAGAAGAGTTGTGAAAGTCTGGAAATATGCTAGGCTTAAATATAAGCTGGGATTTTTCTGTAAGAAGTTCTCTCTGAGCAGTCTGTCACTGTGTACTCTGATTTACCCCCACTGCCCACAAACCTGGATGTAAGGTTATTTGGAGATTTAAATTTGATCTTAGGTGTGAGTGCCTGTATAAATGCCTGTTGGGCTCATATGTCTCTATGTTGGGCCACTGTTGGACTGGCAATCAGACCATGGTGCACTGTGCATCTCACCTCCAACTGCACAACCTTGAACAGATTAAAGGCAAAGTTCTTATATTTTGAACTGAGGTTAAGTGAAGTGATTGTTGGTAAAAAAATTCCCTTGCCTGTAGAAGTCACATTGTAGAAAAATGTAAAAATCCTCAGATCGGTGGACAGCAACAACTACTTAGAGACCACTCGGTTCTTTGATTTTAATATTTCAAACAAGAAGTAGTTATTTGATTTTTATTTTAAAAAGAAAAATGTGAAATTTAAATACATGCTATTTTTGTAGCCAAAAAAACAGATGAGGGAAATATTACATTAATCTTGGTTTCATATGGGCTTGGCGGTGGCGCATGGGTAAAGCCCGCAACCCATGTACAGAGGCACCTATAGGAGCTGCTGTTTCTTCCCCACACCTTGACTTCAAAAAAAGAATCTTTCCACATAATGTTCTTTCCTCATGAGGCCATTGATTTTGTGAACTGGACCAGTCCCTCCTACAGAAAAACACCCATGCAAGAAGCCGCCACCCCAGAACTTCACAGTTGGGATGCTGTTGTCAGTCTTGCAAAGTGTCAGTGTGGCCAAACATTTCCATTTTAGTTTGATCATGTCTCCAGAAATGAAGATGTTGATGTAATCTGGCTTTTTATGTTGCTTTTGGAGTGTTCACTTCTTCCTTTCTGAGTGACTTTTGAGCCCATGTCTTCAGCCATCATCTTCACAATGTCCTTTGCTTTTTGTGTTGTGGGGTAAAGACATAGTAATCTTAGAGAATGTAAATGTCAGACATGAAGAAAGTAAGAAAAAAAACTCATTATTCTGGAATTTTGTAAATTGAAGACATTTTGGTAATTTTAAATTACCTTAATCAGCAAAGGTTTAGTCTGATTTATTGTCAGAGAAGACAGCTTTGTGTGTCTTTATGCAGTTTTTGTAAAATATGGCTTCACTTTGTATGTGGACGAATTTCTGTCATGTAACTTCATTCATCTACCATTTTGTCAGCATGATTGCGGATAAATAAAAAGCTGTTTTTGGACATCAACAGAAGCAACAATCCTGATGCTCCAATTTTTTGTGGAATTTGTTGGTTATCTACTGACATGCATTACTTAAAATTAAGCAATACAATCAGTTTTGCCACAAGATATATATTTGCAAAGGTCAGGCAATCTTGAACTAAGTGTAACTATGATTATCTGACATTATGAAGAACATGGCAAAACCTTACACTGGCCGGATAATGTTGATGGTGTTGCCTCACAGGAAGATGACGGAAACATGCTGAAAGAGGATCCAGAAAGAATGAGAAGTATGCCCTCAGAGAATTAGCCCCACATGAATGACACCAAGCCCTCTGACCACCCCCATTCTGGCTGGTTGGATGTTTACTTATGTTGCCTTTTCGATTCTGGTCAGAACACAATTTGTCTCATGTTTTGCCACATGGATCAAACTTTTAAAGAACGTCCCTCTTCCCTCACTGTCTGTATTTCTAGACTCCTTTTGACTGCTGTCTGGTGGAGTGGGTGCGGTTCTCTGAGTCTATGCCTTCCTCTCAATCAGTCAGACCTGCTGTACAGAAGGCAACGTAGGAAGGCATGTTCCTAGCTCCTCCTTGCTCAGTGCTCTCCTTCAGACACACAGGAGCAAACCCAGCTTGTTATGGCAGGGGCCACACGGTGGCATTTCCCAGACAGCCGAGGCATGCCGTCCCTGCCTGCTGAAGAGACAGGCAGGCAGAGCTGAGAACAGACTGCAGAGGACAATCTGACAGGCAAAATCAGCAAGTTGAGGAAAGTGCTGAGCATGTCCCGAGGTAAGAGCTGATATAATATTTACCTTGTAGCGTCCTTCCAGGCTGGACAGGGCTTTTGGATTGGGTACTTACCCAAAGCTGAGATGCTGAATGCTGAACGCTGACCTTGACCGCTGTGGTTCAGAAACTGGCTGCTCTAAATTCAGGGTCAGAAAAGCAGTTGACTCTAATGCGATTTAACAAATTGTGTGGACTCAACCTACTGCCTTAACATTAATATTAACAAGACTTTGGAGACAAGAACTTTGTCTTTTAAAGACACCATGTTGAATTTCACTGACATTTAAATTGCATGCTGCTTAAGAATTCAGCTGCACTGACAAACGTGTGATCATGTAAACATACACATAGGCGGCACACTTTCTATTTTAACCCCGCTATGTTAACATACCATCACTTTCCTCCTTGCATGAAGGCCCTGGCAGCTGTTTCTGCCATGCAGCGGAGCTTTGTATGCCACACTGCAACTCTGACTTTGTTGCTGTTGGAAAAGGACTAGTACCAGTCCAGCAATCCAAAAACCAAGTAGCGGAATAACTGAACAAAGATCATAGAGGATGAGAGATTTCTAGGAGCTCTGGAAAGCAGTTAGTAATGAATATGAGTCTGACAGAAAAAAAAGGAGACAGTGTGTGTGTGTGTGTGTATGTGTGTGTGTGTGTCCAAACAGTTGGCTCCGGCTCCTAAATCAACCCTGAACAGAAGATGAGGATCAGAGCTATGTGCTGGAAAAAGCCACAGGTTGTACGGCCAAAATGGGGGGAGAAGGATTTTTCCAGGAACAGAACAAAGACCATGAAACATGCAGACATATGTATACTGTGAGAGAAAAGAACATAGGAAAGAAGATGTTTTTTTTAAGTGTGAAACTGTAAATTTACAGAACTGCTTAAAACTGAGTGCAAGCTGCTTCACTGTGAAGTTAAAAGTGATCAAACCACAAAAATAATCCCAGTGTCGTAAGAAGGCCAGACATGACAGCCATGTTGAACATATTCTCACCTCTTACGCATCTTATATTGACCATAGGTCCAAGCCAGTCCAATCAGGTGTAAACTTCAGGACAGACCTGTTCCATCATGTTTTTACACACTGCTTCATATTTGCTGTTTATCTTCCTGAGGCCAAGGGACTTATGTTTGAGTAGTGACTTCCAGTGTACTACTACTGCTTTGTTACATGTTAATGGTTAAAGGAATAGTTCAAGGTTTTTTAAGTGAGCCTCTGTTGAAAGGTTCATATCTAACTTGTAGGGGTTAACTCTCTTGGCACCTCCATTTCATTTATATATAGATTAGTAGGTTCTGGAGACTGAAGCTAACAGTTAGTCAGAGACTGGCCAAGATAAAAGGGGACTTCAACCGTCCAAAAATTAATCCAATCTCAAAAATTATGAGAATGCCACTTTCTGAACCATTAAACCACTGACATGTTTGCACTGGGTGGCAGAAGCACATAATCATTTACACAGAAAATGAAGGTAGGAGGAGGTGCGCAATAAATAATCATCCTGTCTGAAACATGTACTGAGAACAAAACATGTAAAGTGTTTCCATGATTATTGCCCGATATAAAAGAGTGTAAAAAAAATCTAAGAAATTGTGTTCTCTCACAGCACCTCAGTAGTTTTCTTTTTAGACCGTTTGTATTTCCTACCTGGTGGTGCTCCACCTCCTTCCTCCATTTCCTGTGTAAATAATAATCATCTTGTGTGTAAAAACACCAAAAGCCAATGTGATGACTGTTTGAATGGTTTCTAATGCTTAAGATAGAACACATCCGCTTGGTCTTGGTCCCTTTTGGATTAACAGTTAGCTCCAACCTCCACGACCAACTAATCAGAATTTATGAATGAAGACACGAAGAGAGTTACATTGTATTGCCAAAAGTACTGGGTCACACCACCAAAATCAATGAATTCTGGTGTTCCAATCACTTCCATGGCTGCAGGTGTATAAAGTCTGGTGTGAAGAAACCTGACTGGCCTGAACAGAGTCCTGACCTCAACCTTCTTGAACACCTATGGGATGAATTAGAGCGGAGGCTGCAGTTCTGGTTTTCTCTTCTAACTATGAATACACTCCTAAACCTTGAGGAAGATGTTTACAGAATAGTTAAAGTTGCTATTGCTGGTTATGGTGGCTCCATCAACAAATTGGACCTTATTCATTAAGAATAGGATGTCATCATAGTTCATGTACATGTAAAAGTAGACAGATAAATATTTTTACCATTATAGTGTGTCATCTCCAGGTGATTCAGTTTCAATTCAATTCAGTTTATTTATATAGCGCCAATTCACAACACGTGTTGTCTCAAGGCACTTCACAACAGTCAGGTACATACATTCCAATTAATACTAACAGTTGAACACATTAACTACTTCTAACCTTTCAAAGAACATTACTTTAAAACTCCTGAACTACCTTTTTAGTAGTTGGGTTTCAGATTATGACCATTAACCTTAAATATTCAAGAGTTACAAAACACTATGAAATGTATTTAATGTATTGAGTCTACAGACTTTCTTTGTCCCAAAATGACACTTTAGGGATTATCTATGGGTCACAAATGAGGCAGGAAGCATCTTATCAGTATTCAGTGTGTAAAGAGATTGGGAGTGAGAATGTGTTGGGTCGTTGTGGCATTTTGGATCTTGGTTTTCTATTACTGGCTTTGAGTTAAGGTTTGGATCTCACAGAGCAACAACTCGTCAATCAGAATATGACCCTGTATCAGACCACACCAGGGTTTTTATTGTCTTCTAGTCTAATTGTAAGTTTGATTTTTAATTAAGAATATAAAATGATTTGGAAAATATTTATAGAAGTAATAAATAAAAAGAGAAGTCTATTTAATTTCTACACAGTTGGGTACCTGTTTGCATCTAGAAAGGTCAGAAGCAGAATACCATTTTATTGCTTTTGTCATCACTACACTTAGAGATAACCCCTATATACTGTGGTTTTTGGTAAGGAATGCAGTGAACAGACTTGGTGTGATTATGAGGTTTATGCTGATGCAGTGAGAGTTTGGGGGATGTCTCAGCAGGGTTTTTCACCCAGAGGAGACAAATATATGTTGTGGGAAAGGGACAAAACTGTCCCAAAACTGTCCCAAAGATAAGAAGTGACATTCCTCTTCAGTACAGGTTTTACTGGTTTGAAGAAATGAATTAAAAACTGGAGATCGCACTTTAAAAGCTCAGTATGCAGCAGCAGAAGCACTGTAGCTCCCAGCGTTGCTGTTTTGCTGGGGCCTGTTTGGGGTTAGGCGAATATTTTAATGTTTAATTTCTTGGGTTTCCTGTGAGTTGGGCTCACTGCTCTGAGCCCAGACAATTAGAATATGTGCCATGGACATGTGGACATAGTTAGGCAATGACTCTGGGGAATTATCTAACCCTAATTCTGCTATATTGTTTCCTCTGTGGTAACCGGGTCTGGAAGAAATGCACAGGTCTATATTTATAAGTAGGAAACCGAGAGCTTATTGGCAACAACAGGAAGCTTTCATCACATGTCTGGTGGATGGTTGAAAACCAGTTGTCTGAAACCGGATCTTCTGATTACCAGGGAGACATCTATGTACATTTTCAACAAGTGATTTGTCAAGGCCCCCAACTTACCCACATAGTTTCCCAAAAAATTGTGAAATTTGGTGAAACTGAAATTTTACAGTTTGTTGGCACCTTTGTTTACCAGACAGAGTATTTTTTCATCTCTTTTCTGACCAACGCTGCTTTCTGGGTCATTACCTGCTAGCTTGTTTTTGTACCTGGAGCACAGTCATGTGAATGATTTCCTTCAGCTTGTAAGCTAAACAGGAGTCTCCTTGAAGTGTCTGTCCAATATGTGTTACAGGGTCTTGTGCACATAGGCATGCTAAACTGGGAGTACTTACTGATGATGAACTGATCTTCAGCCCCAAGGTAGAAACATCGGTTAATAAAGCACACCAGCCAACATTTATGACAAACTTTGCACTTTTAATGTCATTCCTGTTTTTATGAAAGTGTTTTATTCTTGTTTTATTAAGTCCATTCATACCTTTTCTGTCACCTACTGGCACGGGAATCTGAAACCGATCCCCTGAGCAAATCCTTCATTGCCACTGCTGTTTGATAAATTCCAGCTTGTGAAAATTGTTGTTGATAGGGTTCTTGTATGTTTTTTTTCTGCGTATAAGTGTAGACTTTCCCTCTGGGACATTAAAGGTTAACTGAATTGAACTGAACCCTAAAAAGCAGGGTTAGGTTCTAAAAATATATCTCAAGCTTTGAACATCTCACATTGGTCTTTCAATCCATCATCTGAAAATGAAAAGAGGACGGTGCAACTAACAGCCAAAAAATACAAGGCCATCCACCTAAACAAACTGGCCATTAAAGATATTATTCAGAGAAGCAACCAAGAGGCCCACGGAAATTTTGGAGATGCTGCAGAGATCCACAGCTCAGGTGTGGAGAATCTGTTGACAGGACAACTATCAGTTGTTTACTCTGCAAAACTGGCCATTAGAGAAGAGTGAGAGAAAGAGGGTTGTTGTTAAAAGAACAAAAGTTACGCTGTAACTATGGTTCTGTGAATTCCTGGATGACTGCCAGTGGCAGTAAACAAAGTGGATATGTCTCCTCGTGCTCCGCGCAGGTCGAGATTAAATGTAAACAAAGTCACGTACGTGACACGTAGCCCACCTGGGTGTGCGTCTATAAGTAGCACGTGGAAGGCTACGTTCGGTCTCTGGGATCTTCTCGCAGGGAGAAGTTCTGAGTGACCAGTGTGACTGGCAGTCATCCAGGAATTCACAGAACCATAGTTACAGCGTAACTTCCGTTCTGTTTCATTCCTTCCTGACTGCCAGTGGCAGTAAACAAAGTGGATGACTTATGCCAGCAATGTCGCGAGGAATGCAGTAGTCACGCACCTCTCAGTTAGTAGAAGGGGCCAGAGGCAGGATTGCCGAGGCCAGTGCGGACTCATGTGCCACATTGAGGCGGTAGAAGCGTGCAAACGTGCACAGTGTTGCCCATGATGCTGCCGCGCAGATATCGCCCAGCGGCACGCCCCTCAGTGCCGCCCAGGACGTAGACACACTCCTGGTGGAATGGCACACAACACCAGAAGGGGCAGCTGCCCCCACAGACTCATAAGCCAGCACAATAGCATCTACAACCCAATGTGATAGCCTGTGCTTAGAAAGGGCTCGCCCCCTGTTCTGTCCCCCGTGGCACACAAACAGCTGGTCCGACTGGCGAATAGCGCCTGTAGCCACCATGTACAGCTGCAATGCCTGGACCGGGCACAGCGTTCCTCGGACTGAAATGGGGGAGGGCAGTATGCCCCCAGTTCAATGGCTGTATTCATGTAGCCTGGGGACAGAACCTTAGGGAGAAAGGCTATGTTCGGCCACATCGTTACTCCGGACCTGCCTGCCTTCCAACGCAGCCAGGTCGGGGTGATGGCGAGTGCGTGGAGCTCACTGACCCGCTTGGCTGTTGTTACCGCCAACAAAAAAGCAGTCTTAACAGACACCAGTTTCAATGGGGCAGCACCCATAGGCTCAAAAGGTGGCCCACTCATGGCCTTCAACACCAGTGGGAGGTCCCATGCTACCGCCGGTCTCTGTAACGGGGGGCGCAGCCTCCTTGCACCCTCGAGAAACTGTGACACCCAATAGTGTGTCCCCACTCGTCTGCCATCCACGACGTTGTGGCTGGCTGAAATGGCAGCCAGGTGCACCTTCAGGGTTGATGCTGCCCATCCGGCATCGTGCAGGGAACACGAAATTGGGTCAACTGCTCTGCGTCTGCACCACTCCGCAAAACGCTGCCAGCAACAGGCATAAATCCTCAAAGTGGAAGGAGCTCTGGCATTCCGCAGTGTCCGCTGAATGGAGGGCTCCAGATCCGTCAGGGGCTGCCAGTACCCCTCAGCGGCCACACCGTGAGGTGAAGATGGCCCGGAGATGGATGCCAAACCTTCCCCTCCAACTGAGACAACAGGTCTGCCCTGACTGGGAGCCGCCATGGCTCCCCGTCCAGCAGACTGAGGAGCAGTGGGAAACAGACCCTCATGGGCCACTCGGGGGCCACCAACAGAACCTTCAGGCTCGATGACCTGACTCGGTGGAGAGTGGGCAGAAG
Source organism: Girardinichthys multiradiatus (assembly GCF_021462225.1). Classification (NCBI taxonomy): domain Eukaryota; kingdom Metazoa; phylum Chordata; class Actinopteri; order Cyprinodontiformes; family Goodeidae; genus Girardinichthys; species Girardinichthys multiradiatus. The sequence goes on from NC_061799.1 coordinate 8,821,405, forward strand.
CAATGGAAACGGGGGAAAGGCATACAGCAGGCCGGCTGGCCATGCATTCGCTAGGGCGTCCATCCCCAGTGGGGAGCTGGCCTCTGCCAGGGAAAACCACAAGGGGCAATGTGTACTGCTCCCTGAGGCAAAACGGTTGACCTGGGCCCTGCCGAACCGACCCCATATCTGCCGTACGACCTCAGGATGCAGCCTCCAATCCCCGGGGGGGAGCCTCTGTCGGGACAGATAGTCGGCCACAGAATTCCTCGTCCCCGGTAGGTGCATTGCCCTGATGGAGGCGAAGCGAGGGTATGCCCAGGCCCACAGCCTCCAGGCCTCCCTCAGGCACTGCAGTGATCTGGTCCCACCCTGGTGGTTGACATGGAACGCTGCTGAGGTGCTGTCCATCCTGACGAGCACGTGCTTGCCCTCGAGAAAGGGCAAGAAGTGCCTTAGCGCCAAATAAATTGTCTTGAGCTCCAGGACATTGATGTCCAGACTTCCCTCCTGAGGCCCCCACAGCCCCTGGACGGACCTGCACTGCCACACTGCTCCCCGTCCGAGATGTGATGCGTCCGTAGTCACCACCTCCCGTCTTGCAGGGACCAAACCGAGGGGGACCCCACGCTGCAGATATGCCCTGTCCCGCCAGCGACGGAGGAGCACTGTGCATGTACATGTGGAGGCTGTTGAACCACCTCTGCAAGGGCCGTAGATAAAGCAACCCCAGAGGCGTCAGAGCCGAGGCCGCCACCTGCATCCCCAACAGTCTCAGTGACAGTTTGACTGGGGGTGCCGCACCCACCCGAAAAGACTGGAGCAGGGACTGAATCCTCTCCACCCTGTCCGAGGTTGGCTGAGCCGGCATGGCCTTCGATTCAGTGGCCATGCTGGCTCAGCCGACCTCGGATAAAGACCACCTGCTGGGCCGGGATGAGAGAACTCTTCTGATAGTTCACTGCTATACCCAGTGCTCTGACGTGGGCCAGGACCTTTGACGTCGCTCGATCCGCCCCGCCGGAGGAGGGGGCACAGATGAGCCAGTCGTCCAAATATGGCAGGATCTTTAATCCTGACAGGCACAGAGGGCTCAGGATGTAAACCACTCGCCTGGACAGATTACCCGAAGGACGTCGCAGGTGCGGAGCATCCGAAATGGCAGCACCTTCAGAAAGTGGTTCAGCCCCCTGAGGTCCAACACCGACCGAAGGGAACCGTACTTCTTTGGGATCAGGAAATAGGTTGAGTAAAACCCGTCGGCCTGCGAATGTGGCGGGACCACCACTATGGCCTCCTTGTCCAGCAGTGTCTTTATTTCCTGCAGCAAGATCACAGTTCGTGCAGGATCTGTGACGGGAGTCACCCTGACCCCCGATGGGGGTGGAAGCCGACGGCAGAACTGCAGCCTGTACCCTTGGAACATAGTTCTTAACACCCACACATCCTTGCAGTGGGTTTCCCAATAGGCCAAGCGCCATTGTGAAAACCTCCCTGCCATCGGCCTGCAGCCTTCAGGCCGCCCTCTGCCGCCTGCTTCGGCCTCTGGGGGGGCGTCGGCTCCTGTCCGGGCCCGCCAGAGCCCCGCAAGGTGGTGCCCGTTCCACCCCGGGCTGCCGCCAAGCTCCTGTCACAGCGCGGCTCCGCTGCGCAAACTGTGCGGGAGTGGCGGTTCGAAACTGACGCCGCGGTTCCCGCATGTCACGTCTCCTGGGTTGCGGAGCAGGGGGTCCCATGGCCCCGCTGCGACCACCCCAAGCTTCAGGGGCCTGGCTGGACTGCCGACGGCGCTCCAGTGCCCTCTCGGCCTCCGGTCCAAACAGCTGGCCCGGTATCACTGGCAGCCTCCGCAAGCTCTGCCTATAGTCATCCGAGATCGGGGCATGTGCCAACCAGAGCTGGCGTCGGGTGACCACCAGAGTGGACAAAAGGCGACAGAGTTCCCTGGACATGAGTCCAAAGGCCTGGAGAGCTGCGTCTTTTGTGTCGCCCAGTGCTGCTCCCGCCATGCCCGGCTGCAGCATCTGGGACTGTGCCAACAGGAGGACAGAGAGGGAATTGCCAATACGTGCCATACGAGCCGCAATGTCGTAGGCACGGCACAAGAAGTCGTCCGTCACCCGACACTGGGTACTTGGACAGCGGGCCCTCTCCCTGAGCGCCTCATCTGGGGAAAGAACCAGTGATGCGATGCAGTGATCCACAGGGGGCATACGGTCCAGACCATGATCCCCAGGATTGCGCATGCACGCCAGGATCCGTGCGTCCTGACCATGGTGGGAGAAGCTTCTAGGATCCCTCCAGCAGCGCTGAAGCTCTTCCACGAAGGCCGGCGACGGTGGCACCTCGAACGGAGGTGCATCGTCCAGGTCAACCTTGGCCAGGGCTGCCAAAATAATTGCCCGTAGCGGGCATGGCTCCTCTCCTGGGCCAGAGCTAACTGAACTCCCAAGGGAATTACCTGAGCAACCATTTCCTCCAATACTCGGGGGATCCCCCTCCCGATCCCGAGGGTCTGGGAAGGGGTCCCGTTGGTTCTCGAGGGACTGGAACTCCGAATTGGAAGCCCTCACAGAGATTCCATCATCTTCCAGGTCCTCCCCCAACTCCCAAGCTGCTGCTGCTTGGAAGGCAGGCGTGGGATCTGGGGCCTTGAGTAGAGCCTTGAGCTGCTCCACCTCGGCCCTCAAAGAGTTCACTTCCTGCCGAGGCCTCTTCCTCCGTGGGCTGCGGCATTCTTCCGCTGGTGCATCCCCCCGCCTCCCGGAACACGGTTGAGGCATCCCTGAGGGTGGCAGCTCATCCGCAAAGAGGAGATTCTCCACCTGACGTAGCCTGTTTTCTCTAACAGGCAACAGCAAAATGCTGCAGTTCATGCATGGGTCCGTCAGAGCTTCCCTGAGATGACCCACGCCCAGGCATTTGGGGCACAGATCATGTCCGTCCTCTACCTGTAGAGGAGCCCCACATGAAGCGCACGCCAGCATCCCAATCACAGACGTGGGAAATGCAGGCAGGCACCAGGCCAACTGAGCGAGGACTTCAATAGAACTGAAGAACGCGGTCAGAGGCCTCTTTTTAATCCACTGCTTCTCAATACAGACATGAGCCAGGCACTCCGAGCGAGAACTGTGCAGCACAGAACGCAGTCAGAACATCCAGCTTCCACTCACCTGAAAACTGCAGCTGTCCGCTCCTCCCCATCAACAGGGGAAAAGAAGCACCAGCATCAAGCTTCCGGCTACTAGAATTCTGCTAACACAGAAACAGAGAAACGTCAACCACAGCCTTAGAGGACTACAAAGAGCACTCCGATGAAAGAGTTACAGGCAGGATGACGCCGAATCACACAAACCGTGTGCTTACCTCTCTTAGACCTGCAATACCCAATAAGCGCCGAAACACGGACTTATAGGAGCGACCAATCTGCGAAACATGCGACGGTTGACAGCGAGAAGATCAAAGAGACCGAACGTAGCCTTCCACGTGCTACTTATAGACGCACGCCCAGGTGGGCTACGTGTCACGTGCGTAACTTTGTTTACATTTAATCTCAACCTGCGCGGAGCGCGAGGAGACATATCCACTTTGTTTACTGCCACTGGCAGTTAAGAAGGAATGAAACAGAACACCATAAGATATTCTGTTTGAAGCTTGTCACATGCCTACCTACAGGGGTTGGACAATGAAACTGAAACACCTGTCATTTTAGTGTGGGAGGTTTCATGGCTAAATTGGACCTGCCTGGTAGCCAGTCTTCATTGATTGCACATTGCACCAATAAGAGCAGAGTGTGAAGGTTCAATTAGAAGGGTAAGAGCACAGTTTTGCTCAAAATATTGAAATGCACACAACATTATGGGTGACATACCAGAGTTCAAAAGAGGACAAATTGTTGGTGCATGTCTTGCTGGCGCACCTGTGACCAAGATTGTATCCAAAAAACATAAAACCACGGCTGCCCAAATCACGGCAGAATTAAATGTGCACCTCAACTCTCCTGTTTCCACCAGAACTGTCTGTCGGGAGCTCCACAGGGTCAATATACACGGCCGGGCTGCTATAGCCAAAACTTTGGTCACTCATACCAATGCCAAACATCGGTTTCAATGGTGCAAGGAGCGCAAATCTTGGGCTGTGGACAATGTGAAACATGTATTGTTCTCTGATGAGTCCACCTTTACTGTTTTCCCCACATCCGGGAGAGTTACGGTGTGGAGAAGCCCCAAAGAAGCATACCACCCAGACTGTTGCATGCCCAGAGTGAAACATGGGGGTGGATCAGTGATAGTTTGGGCTGCCATATCATGGCATTCCCTTGGCCCAATACTTGTGCTAGATGGGCGTGTCACTGCCAAGGACTACCAAACCATTCTTGAGGACCATGTGCATCCAATGGTTCAAACATTGTATCCTGAAGGCGGTGCCGTGTATCAGGATGACAATGCACCAATACACACAGCAAGACTGGTGAAAGATTGGTTTGATTAACATGAAAGTGAAGTTGAACATCTCCCATGGCCTGCACAGTCACCAGATCTAAATATTATTGAGCCACTTTGGGGTGTTTTGGAGGAGTGAGTCAAGAAACGTTTTCCTCCACCAGTATCACGTAGTGACCTGGCCACTATCCTGCAAGACGAATGGCTTAAAATCCCTCTGACCACTGTGCAGGACTTGTATATGTCATTCCCAAGATGAATTGACGGTGTATTGGCCACAAAAGGAGGCCCTACACCATACTAATAAATTATTGTGGTCTAAAATCAGGTGTTTCAGTTTCATTGTCCAACCCCTGTACATGACATTAAACCAGAATTGAACTTCTTTGCGTAAAGGCAAAATCCTTAGCATGTGTGAAGGAAAACTAACACTGTACATCACCCTGAACACACTATCCATATGTTGGTGGCAGAATCATGCCAGCTTCCACAGGGAAGCTGGTTAGAGTTGAGTAGATTATTTGTGGAGCTTTTCCTTCCACTTAACTAGAATGCATTACAGTATATTGGTTTTTCCCATAAAATCCAAATTTATGGTTGTGATGCAAAAAATGTGAAAAATTTTATTAGTTTGATTGCTTTTGCAAGGCACTGTGTGTACATGAAGGTTCTTCAGTTTAAATGCAAAAACCTGTCACTATATTTTGCCACACATTGCAACATTTTGATGCTTGTGTCTTAGCTTACAAAATGAGCTCATCAACCACCTTTGATTTGTAGATTTGTTGCTGTTTGCTGTTGGCTGTCAGAGAGTGTATGAATGACAGACACTCAGATTCCTGGCGGGGCCATTTGGGGGTGTTTGTCTGTTTACTGCATAGCTTGCATTGTTTGGGGCTGTGGCTTGGTGCCTGTGGCGCCTCATGATGACAGTGAGCACCCGCAGAGGCCGGTGGTCAGGAGAAGGTTGGAGAAACAGGGGGAGTGAGGAGATCAGCTTTTAAGGAATATATAGAGAAATCATACTGTGGGAACACTCCATGGATCAGTTTATTAAAGGGAGAAGTAAAAAATATTGTGTGGTTGGGAACTAATTGACCAATACTAGAGGAACTCACAGATCATTAAAGTTGATCCAGAATCTAAGAGAAGATGCTGAACTGAAGGAGCCACAACGAGTGTAGTCGTGAAGTAGTGAGTCAGAACAATGGTTGCCTGTGTTTATGTCTGTAGGAGTATATTTTTTGCATTGCTGGCCATAACTGCTGGGCGAAACAGTCGCAAACTATTTTCAACTCTCGTTCTGGAAACCATGGTTGTAATCAAAAAAAGATCAGGCCGGCCCCTGCTGAAAAACTGCTGCCTGGTGCACAGAAGAAATTACGCACTTCTTTGGGAAAAGAGGAGAGTCAATGGGTGGAGAAGGAAAGTGCCACTTACTAAATGTTTGGGTTTTCTACCTTGCAGTGGATGTGAGACTCCAGGAAGTTAAGGATATGTTTAGTGTTGTAGGAAAACATATTAAGCCTACAAAATGCTGAAATATTTGTGAAAATTTAAGCTACTATTAACCTATCTTTGTCAGATAGGACAGGTTCAGCGGGACATTTTTTTGAAGAACTGATATCAGAAACAAGAGAGGGATAACGTTTTTAAAAATGTCAAAGATGCACTAACCCTGAGATTTATTTGTAATGCACCCTCACTTCCTGTTCACAGGTCTTATTGCACGTCATAAAATGGCTGAGAATGGAGTTAAAGGGAAGCCCCCATACTCATTAGAAACCCCTTATGGCTTCCAAATAGATCTGGATTTCCTAAAATATGTGGATGACATAGAGAAAGGCAACACAATCAAAAGGGTTCCCATTCAGCGTCGAAGCAAAGGACCCCGGGCCAGCACTCTCCCCAGGAATCTCAATTCCTCTGGTTCTGGCTACCAAACAAGTCCATGGAGATCTACAGGAGCTCTTAACCCCAGATCCCGACCGTTCGATAACCATCATCCTGGGTATTATTCTTGGACCTTCGATCACAGGCCTCCTCTCTCTCCTACAAGGCTTACATCTCTGGTAGAAATGGAGGCCAGGATCAAGGAGTTTGACGAACAACCTCTCGGAGAGCACATCAGGCCTCATCTCCTGCGGGCCTCCAGTTTACCACTCACGGTGTTACTCAGACAAGAATCGGAGTCCACAGATGACAGAAGCAGCATCCGGAGCTCAAGGGATTACCTTGGTGGAAGAAACACCTCCTACGAGGATGTCTTCTTCTCAGATAGTCCTCGTCCAAAGGACTGCTCTGGGCTGCTGAGGCGCCTGACCGAGGCCCTTGAACGTGTTGGGGAGCTTGAGATGGAGGTGAGGGTCATTCCTGAGCTCAGGGCTCAGATCTGCATCCTACAAGAGGAAAGGGAAAGGCTGCATCTGGGCTTGGTCCACCACATCCCTCCATTAACAGTTAATGGAACAACAGAACTTTCTCATTCATCTGCCTACAGCAAAGGGGATGTCATAAAATCCCAGCAGGACAGTCACATCATGTTTCCCAGAAATCACAGTCAGAACAAAATAAATCCTACACATGATTGGAAAGCCAGCACAGATCTCGATGAGCTGCTGACAGTGACCTCCCTGCAGGCGAAAGTAGCAGCACTGGAGCAGAAGCTCCATGACACTGAGCAAGACCTCCAGAGGATGGTGGGACTTCTGAAGGACCAGCAGCAGGAGAGCAGAAGGAAAGATGGCAAGATAGAATACCTCATCAGGAATCCAGGGGTGTGGGTCCGTGCAGAGAAGGTGGTGGTAGACCAGGAGGGAGATGAGACTGTGGTGAGATCCACTGAACCCCATTATAATCCAGCCTCCTCCTTCATCTCCACAAGAACTGTAACCTCAAATGCTCAAAGACACCAAGACTCAGTAATGTCTACTGAAAGGGGTTCACATGATGGGTGCACAGATACATCAGTGATAATTCGCCATATTAAAAGAATCAAGAGTCTCCTGGATCGGCAGTGGGAGTGTGTGTGTGGAGAGTCAGGAGAGAAGGGCAAACCCCTGAAACACCCAGATCCAAAAGTCAACTCTCTGCAGCAGGAGATGATGGAACTTGTCGATGTCCTCGTGTCTGGATACAAGCAGCATGATGACAGCGATGGAGAGAAGATCCAGAACACAGGTGGTGTTTTACAGATCTTCTTTTACAGCATCAAAACATTTAGACAGCAGAAAATATACTTTCTGAGCTGTAAATTAACAAAACAAAAAAACACAAACTAAATGGTCATATGAAATTACTGATTTAAAGAGAAAAATTCTAAATAAAATCAGATAGTGCTAACCTAAGAAGCCTGATCTGGATGGTGATATTGAAATCTACTTTATAGCTTATAAAGGAAAAGCAGACAGGAGTCTAGAGTACATAACAAGCTCATACAGAAACAATGTAAATAAGATCATAAATCGTAAAGGTAAAGTTTGACCAACGGAACAAAAAAATGTAATCACTGTCCTTCATTGTGTTTAACTTCTTCCCAATAAAAGTGGACGCATAAATTAAACCGGTGTTTAACTTTGACAGTAAATGGGGTTGATTTTATTCTTTAGGGTGTGCCATACATTTTGTCTGGAGTTTGCAAAACATTACTTCTGATTTAAGTTATTGATTTTCAATTCAAGACACAAAAAACAAACATTTCAGCTGGTTTTAATCTCTTTCTATGATTTCTTTAGAGTGTAAATGCCTAATTATATTTCTAATGGGGTATATATTACATTTGATCAATTTTCAAAATAATAGAAATAAAATAACTCAGATTCTTGGATGGTAAATTAAATGTTAAATTATTAAAAGATAATTGAGACTAGCATTAAGATTGAAAGATAATTATTTAATGTCCATGTGGTAAATTAGGCCACAGTTTAGGGCAAACAGTACATGTTTGGTTCTTATCCTACAGTGATGCAGGGTTAGAAGTGAACTAGATGTCATGGATTTGATGAGAAAATGTTTAGTTCAATCATTAGAGACTTGAGACTAGACTCAGACTCGGGGTGAAAGACTGGAGACTTGACTTGGGCTGGTCACTCAAAGAGTAACTTGTGAACATCTCTGCTATATACACACACACCCATATACAAATAATTAAATAGGTGAAGGCCATAAAAACACAGGTTACTATTGAAGCGATGTGGCCTACCTACTTTCATCCTGGATCCAGTCTTGATTTCATAAAGTCAAAGTCAAGCAGGACTCCGTATTCTAGAGCAAAACTACCTGGCACATGTAGGCCACCAGCTTCTTTGTGTATTACGTCTGAAATGCAGCAATAGGATATATTTAAAAAAAACTCAGTCCAGACCTTTAAACATTGTCGTTGCAACGTGACAAAGTGTTGATCATTCTATCACTTAGTTAAAGTTAAAGGGGTGTGAATACATTTATATGGCACCGTAGAATAAGACATAGTGACGTGAAATTTGCAGTCTTTTGCTTAGATTCAGTGAGAAGTGCAACACATTTTGCTCGCATGTGCACTCAGGAAGCTGAGGATTTTATAGTGAACTGAAGAAATTCTAAACATTTCTTTATGGAGAACTGGTTTCATATAAAATAAATAAAATCAATTATCAGATGTATATGTAATCAGCTATGTTTGGTCTTGCTTATATTTGATCTCTTTTTGTGTATTTGTCTTCTTTTTAGCCTCCAAGTCCACCCTGGAGACTGATGGAAGCACCCAGAAGTTAAAAAAGTTGCACTCAGTGGATGTTAATGAAGGGTTAGTGGATATCTCTCAGAGGCTTCAACAGCCTTAACAGTTATGATTATTGGCTACTTGGCTGAAAATGAGGCTCTTTGGGTGACCAAGAAAAAAAAAAAAGACTTCTTGATTTTGGTCTGGAGGATGAATACTTCTCTATCTGAAGCGATCAGTTAGACAAGACCCACATGTCGAAAGATGACATGAGGGAAAGCAGACAAAGCCTTAAATGCATGTTTCTTTCACTCTTTTAGGTTTAAAGACTCATAAGAAGAATAATGTAATTTCTGGCTCAGAATGTCACATATTCAGCCTGCGGACTCTATGTTCAGTTTGGTTCATCTTTGTGGGTTTCAGCCACTGAAGCCTTAAAATTGTTTTATTTTTATTCATAGAAAATGAATAATGCATTTCAGCTATGTTACATAAATCTTTGTCTGGTCCCAATAAATGAATTAGCCATGACACTGTGAGTGAAATAGTTGACTGACTCTAATATCAGTCCATGATGACATAAATCTAGACTTTAAAAAGATTTCCGGGAGTAAATCATCTGAAATTGCTTTTATCAATTTAAGGTCATCGCCAGGTCAGTAGAAGCAGTTAAAAAGTCTTATGGAGGATAAAATAGATAATACTTTGATATCTTTCATTTTTCTGTAGAATCCAAATGTCCACTAAGGGAAGCGTGGATGGCCTGTGTGGTTTCAGTGATATGGAGCACAGGGAAACCAGTGTTGGGAGCCAGGGGATGGACGATACCCAGGTGGATGTACAACCTGCAAAAAGAGGAGTCCAAGCAGAGATGTTAACATGCCCAAGGGGACGTTTAACACCAGTGGGAACGATATCAGGACAAACAGATGGAGGCACAGTGACGCTGGAAGCTAAGGCTCCAGAGAAAACGTCCAAACCTGAAACCTTGGAAGAACAGATGGAGGGGATCTCTGGCTCAGACAGCAAGGGATGGTGAGAGCACTATAGACTAGAAATCAGTGTCTGTTTAAAAGAAATATTATTTTCATTGTCTAAAAATTGCTCTTGCTTTTAAATTTTGTCTTACGGGAACATATTTTGTAAAAGTTGGCAGATCGTCCGTGTTGTTCTTTCCTTATGCTTTCTCACTTTTTCTTCTAGGGAAACACTGAGTGCAGATTTTGTGTCTGCTTGTCATTTTGTTAAGGATCACATGGACATCAAAGAAAACCCCAATGATGACATGGTAAAGACCTCTTTCATTAAACTTCAGGGAAGGAGAAAACATTAATTTAAAGCAGTTGATACCAGTAGACTGGGGGTTTATCCTCTCAAAATCAGCTAACTGATGAGAAAACCCAACTGGCAATTTTGTTCTACCAAGGTTTTTTCTATCAGTAGTTTGATCATGGGTGTTTGGAATTGACCTATTTCAGGTTGTTAGTCATGTGTGGAACTGGGTTAAATTGTACTAGAGACCATGATCTGAAAGGTTTGGGTAGAGATAAAGCTGGGGATGGTGGATACTTCTATGTTCTGAGCTGGACCAGTGATGTGCAAACAACCCCAATTAATATGTTTAGTCTTTAATTAATCCAGCATACCAAAAAATATATATCTCACATAAGTGTGTTGCTGTAAGCCTAAACCTCTAGATTAAAATCATGCTGTTGGGTTGATGGTTGGATCAGTGGCTTTAGCTTGAAATTGGAGCCCAGAAGGATATCAGTTTTTGGTCCGATTTCAGCACCGAATTCATTTGAACCCATGTCTGAAAAAGAAACAGATACTTGTTTCATAATATGTCTTCATTAGTTTTGTATTGAGTCATCCATTTGAAATAGTTTAACATGGTGGTGTGAGAACGTAGCAACAATGCTGATGTGGTTTAAGGGAATATAAAATTGAGTTTTGTTTTACCAAAAAGTATTTCATGCTGAAAACACCAAAAAACTGCAAAAAACAAAAAGGGCAACACTCCAAATGTTTGGGTTGACCCCAGTGGAACAGCCAATGTCAGTGTTTTGCTAAAGCACACTTGAAATGCAGCATTCAGACAGCTAAGGAAATAGTTTGTTGGTGGGGGAAAACTAAAGCTTTAAGGGGAGTGAATATTAGAGGTTTCATGTGAGAAACTTTAAATAAATAACAAAACATAGTTCAGATTACAGGAGCGGTGCTGGTGGTGTAGTGGTTAAGTGCGCAGCCATGTGCAGAGGCCATAGTCCTCGATGTGACAGTCCCGGACCTGGTGACCTATGCCAAATGTCTCCCCCTCTCTTTCCTGTCTACCTATTGTCAAAAAATAAAGGCCTCTAGCACTGCAAAAAAGATTGTGATTATTGGATATTGCTAGTTTGGTAATGCGATGATCTCCAGAGACAGTTGAGTTTTTTGTTTTTTTAAATTGGTTGAAATCAACTTTCTGTTGACCAATTCATTCATCAGCTTTTTCTTGATATGTTTTGGTCCAGAGGAAAGCTCTGGTAACAATGTTCCAGAACTGGTTCGGAGCTGCTGCGGAGGAGACCTCTGAGGCCTGCAGGGTGGCTGCTTACCTGAAAGACGTAAAGAGGGAAGCACCATCTCTGTTGGCTTTCCTCATCAATCTAGCAGATGACAACGGCAACACGGTGCTGCATTACAGTGTATCCCACTGCAACTATGGCATTGTGGGTCTGTTGCTGGACACAGGTAATGTGGTTGTTGGCCGCCTTTGCATTAGGAAATGCTTTTGCTGGACTAGTTGAAAATAAAAACTCTTCCATCAAGGTGTGAGTGACGCAAACGTTCAGAACAAAGCTGGATACACAGCTGTGATGCTGGCCTCGCTCACCGCTCCTGATGGACCTGTTGGGATGGAGGTTGTCCGAAAATTAATGGAGTTGGGGGATGTCAATATTCGCTCCAGTCAGGTAAAAATGTGTGAAAACATCACACATTATGTTAAGCCTTTCTATTACTTTTAGGAAGTACTGACTCATACCTTTGGCCTATTCCTTCTTTGCTCAAGCAACAAAGTTTCAAGACGTTTGTTTCCAAGTTTATGAAAGTGCTTTAAAACCAGAGAGATGATGAGCAGAAAAAAAAGTAATGATCTTATACTTCCGTTTCTCTCACCACAGACAGGTCAGACAGCTTTGCACTTGGCAGTGAGACACGGTCGAGTTGTTATGGTTCGCCTGTTGCTGAGCTGTGGAGCCAATGCCAACATCCAGGACAACCAGGGAATGACATCCCTCATGTTTGCATCAAAACGAGGACACACACACATTGCAAGACTGCTGCTGGAAAGAAGTCCGTGTGACCTGAGTCTGACTGACAAGGTAAGACTACGGCCAACAGCTAAATCCCGTTCAGGTTCATCTTGTAAGCCTATACTGTCAACAACTGTATAGGCTACACACATCCCAACCAATCAATTGTAAGACAAAACTTGTGTAAGACAATTTTAGACAATACTTTTAAGGTATAGATTTATAGACTACAGATGTTATTCAAAGCCCACAAATTTTTGCTTTTACGGTTAGAGGCAGAAAAACAATTGTTTTTATTTCAGTGCCCAGTTGGTGTCAAATACAAAAAAACATTAGCTTAGTTTCACATCAGGGCATGAGCTGCAATGAGAATTTACAGTATGATTGAGTTTCTATACCGCTTCTTCCGTAGTGGGTCGTGGGGAAGCTGGTGCCTATTTCCAGCAGTCTATGGGCGGGAGGTGGGGTACACCCTGGACAGGTCACCAGTCCATCGCAGGGCAACACACAAACAACCATGCACACACTCATTCACACACACACCTAAGGGCAATTTAGAGTGACCAATTAACCTAACAGGCATGTCTTTGGACTGTGGGAGGAAGCCAGAGTACCCGGAAAGAACCCTGCATGCACGGGGAGAACATGCAAACTCCATGCAGAAAGACCCCCGGCCAGGAGTCAAACCCCCAGGACCTTCTTGCTGCATGGCAACAGTGCTACCAACTGCACAACCCCTCTTTTATAGTATTTACAAAAACAAAAAAGGAACATAAATGTATAACATGATTGAAAAGCAATGATTATTCATACTGATACTAAAATAATAAAACAGATTATTAAAGAATTACGTTCCAACATTTCTAAATTGATATATTGAGTTGGTTTCATAGATTTAAAAAAGAATAAAAATAAAATGCCTGCAAAATTTTGTAGTTATCTAGTAGTAGTGGTTGCACAGTATACTGTATCTCGTGTCTAAAAGGCTGATATTAGCTGGTTAATTAGACAGGCTATCTGCTTGAATACCCAGCCTGCAGGCAGCTGCTTTACAGACATGTCATTTGTAGTGTGCTGACTTTATTTTGAAAAACGTCAGCTTAATAAGATGGATAGTCCAGTCGTGTTTTCATGACCAGCCAATGGCTTGTCACATCTAGTAGCTAAATATGATCAAAGGGATTAGACTAAACTCATGTTGCTTTGTTCAAATAAACAGTTCGATTTTTAACCTAGGTATGCTATGAAATAAAGATTTATACTGTTCACTAATGTCGAAGATAGCATCTGTAAAATATTTTAATCACAACTTAGACTAAGTCATGATCTGCTACAGTGGTTATTTAAAATGTGTTCAATATGTGTTAGCACTCAAATGAGGCGTTGCTGCAAAACTGTTATGTACTTTTTTCATGTGCTAACCTTGGTGACATTTGCAGGACAGGCTTTTGTAAAAACTACAACAAACATTGAGAACATTTAGGAGCCAGTACAGAACCTACTTTGTGATTGTTCAACACACTAATGTAGTTTTTCCCTTTTCTTAGCGGGGGCAAACTGCATTCTCTATTGCCACGCAAGGTTCCCACACCGATACTGCAGCCCTCCTGCAGGCCCACGCTAAGGCTCGAGGTCTCTGAAAGTGGAAAACTCAAGATCGGTCAAAGTATTATCTTGTTTGAGGCACTTGAAAAGAGACTCAGCTGTTTCTTTTCATGATAGTGATTTTTCTGGACTGCTGCATGAGCATTAGCTTTAGCCTTGGACAGGAAGCCATCAAACAAATGAGACTGTATGTTATTTACAGCTTGGATGACTGGTGGCTGTTGATGCACTATACATTAAATCTGATTTTTTTTTTATTGTGTTTTCATGTGTGGTTGTTGTAGTTTTCTCAGAGCTTTGCATATTTTTTTTGTAGCAGCTTAGCTCTGCAAACAATGCAATGGAAAAAGTATTTATTCTGAAAGGTTTTATTGTATGTGTATGAGTTATCAAAAATAATCAACATGTTACCTTTTCCAGCAATTTAGCAGCCTCTAAATTATTTCTGCAAAGCTCATATCCCTCCCTGCATGCAAACCAGATAGAACCCTGCAAATGATACAAGCACATATCATGTCCTTCCAGTTGCTATAATAAACTACACACTGTATATCTGTCAATAAATATGATGAAAGCAAATACAGTGCAGCGTTTCTGTTGAAGTTGACAGAAATAAGAATTTTTTCTAAATTAGTTTTGCTGCATGAAAAACATAACCAGCAGGTGGCACACCTCCTCCATTTCAACCCAACTCATCCCAGGAAAATCACACACAATAGAAACCAACAATACATGGAACTGTCTTATTTAAAATAATGATATCCAAGGAATTTCATCTGATCCTTTTCCAGTGTGAAAAGATTTGTGCTGATTCCAGCATGGGAGAGGGAAGAATGAGATTCACCTGCAGGTCAGATGCGTGGCAGCTAAGGGGCGGCCCAGTCAGTGGTATAAGCAAGTCCATTGGGTTGGATTATACACCTTATGTAGGAAACAGTGGACTGCAAGGCCTCATGTTTGTGAGATAAGACAAAAGGGATTGAGTGCAAGGAGATTGAAAAGATGCAGGATTTCTGTCTGACAGAGGAAAGCCATCTCATTTCCCTCGAGGATTTCTTACAGCCACGCTGGCTGCCCTGCTGCAATGACCTGAGCAAATATATATCCTTAGAAGAAGATCGCGACAGAGAGGTAGATGAAATGGGAAGCTTTTCTATTACTCAAGCATCAGCGATAAAGAATCATTAAAAAAAAAACCTACCACGTCAAAGCGCTATCAAATGAAAATATGTTTTTGAAAAGGTAACATATGTTTCTGAATATTTATGAATTTAAGCCAGCCTTCTAGCTTGTGCATACTAGCATATCCACACATGTATGGGAATAAATTCACCATCCCCCACCCAAACAGGCTTTAATGTCACAATGAATAAAGGGGCTCATCTCAGCCTTTGTGAGCATGTGTGACACCTCTTTCTTCTGCTGCAGGCACCAGTGGACCAATAAAAAAATACTTATCACGTAGCCCCTGAACTGGGTTTGCAACAAGAAGGCAGCTGAGTCTGAAGACATTTGCTCTGCTTTCCTTTAATAACAATAATGGACCGGATTTGTCTACTGTGGGGGTTCTGTCTGCTGATAAATCACTTGCTCAGTGCATGAGAGTGAAACACTTTTCAGTCAGCGACGGTTTACAGTGAGAGGTTTACAGCCACAACACAGGTTTTGCAAGACCAATTGGCTTCAGTGGTTAACAGAGATACCCTGTAGAAAAGATGCTTATGTCCACTGTAATGGTTTTAAGGATGGCACAAATGTACAGCAATGGAAAAAAACAAGCACAATTAAAATATACTATATCTTATCAACAGGCATTGTTTATTACTTGAATCTTGTCCTCTATTTTTTCCCAGATTGATAAAGTGCATCTTCATAAACACGTTCAGTGATTATATTCACCGCAGAAAGTAGAGACTTATAAAAGCATCTATCCTGTTTTTCTCAACTTGGTTGTATTCATAGCTCACAATAGTTATATTCACGTGAAATAAGTAAAAAAAAAAAAAAGCTTGACTGGAAAAAGGGAACTGAAAGCATCTAAGCAAGCAGCCTTGAGTTGCTAAACAGTAATGACAATATGTACAGTAGACCGAACTCTGAGATCAATCTATACCAAATTAAACGTGTGAAGGCAAAGTGTCTGGGAGGAATTCATGTGGTTTCAAAACTTGTCCAATGAGAAGGAAGTCAGGAGTAATGTGGCCTTAAAGCAGAAGCTCCAAGATCTAAATAAAAAAGACTCCCTACAATAGTAGAGATATGGAACCTTACAAATCAAACTTTCTGCATGCTTAGGTACTTCCACCAGGACCTAAAATGACATTGAGCTCATTTGAGTTTTTCTCCCAAACTGTGCCATGTTCAGAACATGCAATGTTCATCATTCTGAAGCCGTTGTGACGAACTGTTAATTTAGATAACTGAATACATATCAAAGTATTTCTTGAAGTGAATGATAATCTAGAGCTCAGCTTTAGAAATGATCCATATTTCATGATTAGATTTACCTTTTAAGATGTTAAACTGCAAGCATTCTTGGTCTGTCTCTTCTCAACCTTGGATCAGACTATTCTTCCAGGCAGTGGTAAATCATGTCGAGTGTTTTAAAACTGCTTCACGTCTGAAACAGAAATATTTCGTTTTGGCCTTGGTTATTTAATGAAATGTTTTGGTCTTTAGTGTCTGATGATGTCACTGAGCAATTTCTTCTAGCCGAACCTTTGATGCTGCATCAGACACAGGACAGAACCAAAAAGAGAGCCCAACAGGATTTATCAAGCCTAATCCACTTAAAGATAAAAAAATTTATTCGGATGCAGCACCCTACCTTTGGTTTTACCTTCTTGCACCTGCAGTAGAGATCAGAGCCACCTTATCCACCGAGATAACATTTTTGACAATTTAGCTTCTAATTTCAAATAGAGGAACCCCCAAGATGTCAGCATAACACAGAACCAACAGCCTCCCAGAGTGACCGCCCCAAGCGGACAGAACATGTAGAGGCTGACAATCTCTGCTGGTAGCAGAGAGAAAACAGAGCTGAAAGAAGTCTGTGAAATCCAAGAATTTACCCATCAGATTGATTATTGAAAGATTCAGACAGATTAGATTTTATTACGTGACAGATAAGAATCTTTATTATATAAATCTAATTTAAAATAGGAGTTCATTTGCTACACAAGCCATGGATTTAAAAGAGCTCTATGGGGAGCCTGGCCTGGTCAGTGGTGATTTCTACATGAAAAATAGAAATTCTAAGAACATTCAGGTAGAGGTTGTAATTTCTGCTTTGGTTATAATGAACTCTGACACATTAACTCTCAATTTTCCCCAACAACTGTCTTACCAGAATACCAAACCACACAAACAATGTAACCTACTGTGTACTTTCACTCACGGTTACACAAAATAAGTGTCAGTTCCTTCCTGTTTTTCTCCATCCTAAGTCACTGATAGAATGTCTTTCAGTTCAGGGTCCAGACAACGTGTTGTGAAAATGAAAAAAGAAAAACAAAGACTGCAGACTTGTTTTTGTCAGATTTTATGTAACAAGAAAAAGAGATATTCAAAACTAATTAAGAAAATTAAAACATGGAACCAGCTTGTCCTTAATACAGTCCATCGTTAGATGTGCAGCAACTGGCTGATCCTTTTTCTTTTTATGGAAAAACACAAGATTAATATGAGTAAACAAAAAAAGGCACAAATAAATACAAAGCAATCTTCTCACTGAAGGTTAAGGTTTAAAAATCTTTAACAGATGTGGACTTTTTTTCCTTTCTGGGTGAAGAATGTGGGGCATCTTAATCTTTTATGAAGGCTAACATAAAACAAGAAGGTTTTCATACAAAAATGATGCTAAACGATGCACAGCAAGAAACAACAAAAACTAAACAAACCACTTTGGTGGATAACTGATTTGAAACAATCAGGGAAAAACAGTGCTTTCTTCATACAAATAAATTAATATAGGTGTCAACACTTTATCTAAAATCTTATATACAGCTCTTCTTTTACAGAATTATACAATACATTATCAAAAACGTTATGAAAACATATTTACAACCCGATGAATCAAAAAGCACCCTCAAAGCTTTTCTACTGTCCCAAACACACACACACACACTCACACACACACACACCCACACACCTTCTTCCATGAGAAACACAGTACAGAAGGCCTTCTAAGAGAATGTGCAACAAATAGCATCCAAAAACAGTTTTAAATATGGCTATGGGATAAACAATTGGCACACATGCATTTCAACAGATCACACTGGGAATTTTAAAGTTTCTAAATGAAGTCAACTGTGTCAGTGATGAGGCTAAACCAGCATGAAACATGTTCACCCGCATCATCAGTCGGCGCCAAGCGCATTGCATCAGAGTCAGATTTTCTGTTGTTGTTTGGGGTTACATCACATGACATGTCTTCCACCCACAGCAGGCACCTGCTAGGCTCTCCTGCACGGCGTTATCTCAAACTGTCTGCTCAAATAACGGCCGCCTCAGTGGGAGGACAGCTGGCCACAGAATCCACTGTGCAGTATGTGGGTGAGAGTGTCTCACATAGAACAATGAATGGCTGCATTTTCAGCTGGCGAGCAGTTCTGCATGCTGCTTGTGTTTGCAGAGGGCGAATGCATCTGGTCCCTGTCCTCGCCAGAGGAACAGCGGGAATCTGACACCACTGCACGGCAGGTGGATCTGTGTGTGTGCATATGTCACAGTCAAAAGCGGGTCGTCAAATGAAATCATTAACACTCAGTGATTTTTATCAACCACAGAACACCTCATCTGGCTGATATCTACAGTCCATTGCTTTTCTCAGACCATTTAACATCCCAACAAGCTACAAAAAGAAGAAGCAATCTAACCTCAGCACCTTTATGCTTATAGAACCAAACATGGTGAGTCTCAACTTTTTCTTTCCACTCATCAATAAATAAAATAAAAAATTGAAACCAACATTGTTCAACTACATTGTGACCTCACCCCAAAAGGCTCTGAACCAGAAGAATATATCCACAAAAATGTTTACAACACAAGACTTGTCCAGTAACAACATTTGGGACTGGGAACACCCATCTGCACAGATTGTCTCACCAACACAAACAGCTGCCCCAGTTTAAGAGCTCCTCTTTCTTCAGCAGCTGTCCCAGAGCTCCACTGCCAACAAGGAATACCATAAATCTCAAATTAACACATCAAGGACGACAGAGAAGCTCAACCATTCCCTTTGTGAAATTTAAGACACACACATCTCCCTCAGTGTTCAATAGAAAAGTTAAAAACAGTGAGTTTAACTTAATTTTTTTGCTTCAGGAGCACTTTAGCACACACTGGTTAATTCGTCATTACCTCCCAGCGTTTATTTAGAAAAACACATCCATGAATTTCACTCCTAAAACATTATGTTGATCTAATAATAGATGTCAGAGCATATATATGAAATTTGATAAAGGAAATGGCTGTATATGGCTAAATGAGTCAATGCTATGTTGTTCATCCCTTCAGTAAACATAGTCCAAGTTTATTCTTACTTCACTGTGTGTGTGTGTGTGCTTGAGTGTCCATCTGCACCTGCAGTTGGTTCTTTGCCTCACTTTGCAGTGGAGAGCATGGGCTGCTCCGTGTACCAGTGAGTTCCTGCATCTGGCATGCCTCCCCCTAAAGGCAGGGCGATGAACTGTGGGCATGTGCCACCCCCTGCTCCTACAACACCCATGGTGACCCCTTGAGGATACGGGTGGTGGTGCACGTGGTGTCCCATGGTGTCGGTCCTTCCGATGTGGATCTCGTCCTCCTCACCCTCGCCGGTGGTTTTGCGGTAGACTGGATTGTCAAAGTTCATGCTCTTGGTGGAGTTGTGCCGCCAGTTCCGCCACACCAGGTAGAATCCAGCGCAGACCAGGCCGAACACCACTGTGGCAACGATAGGAACTGCATGCGTTTAACACACAGTAGCAGGGACATGGGAAGGGGGGAGCGTTAACGAAGCAAACGAGTCCATGGTGTGAAATGACAGGCACAGAGAGGAGAAGAAGCAGCATGCAGAGGACAGAGGGAAGAGGGAGCGTAATGGCGCCTGTGTGTGTGTTTGTGTGTGGGTGGTGCAGCATGGGTTAAAGATGAGTCAGACAGTTACCCACAGATTCTAAACAGACTCAAAATAACCATCATTAAGGCCTAGATTTGAAGTACATTTGTTTTAAGGATCCTAGTAGGAGCCTTCACATACTTGACTATGTGGTGGAAAACCATCACACTAAATTGGCCTTTAAATAAGCATTGTAATTTCACTGCATTATCGAATTACACCAATTTAACACTGTTAACGCTGTCAGGGTTGATCAACACCTTTTGAGTTCTCCAGCCGTACTATGATCTTATTTTATTACGTGCCAAATGAAATCAGTCCATCTGAAAAAGGGGCTGATTCAGGTTGTTCCCGTTCATTTAAGGCAGAATTAGGTTTTACTTTAAAGCATATGGACTGTAATGCAATATTTTTAGGATAATTTGGTTTGCTTTTTTTATATCCAGTGGATTTAAATCAGGCCTTTTATTTTTAAAGTAAATACACTGTGATTTTTAAATGTTATTTTTTTGTCAAGACAAAATCAAAAATAATTTAAGTTGTGTGCCTTTGCAAGTAGATGTAGCCACCTTGACAAGACCCAGACCTTACTGTCAATCATTTGGCTGTCGTCCTGGTCTTTTTGCTAGAGCAATGAGACCTTTGCTCAAGACAATGAGGATTTAGAGTGATGACTGAACACCTAATGGCTGACTGGCAGACTACTCTGCCGAGAGATAGATTACATTAGGACAGAACAGAGAAACTTAGAAAGCACAGTGTGGTCCTGTTAAAAATGTCTATTCATCTCTAAGGTTAAAGCCTGTATTACTTCTTTGTTCAGGCTAAATCTGGACATAACACGATCTTAAGAATGTCCTATTTAAATGTTTTTCTAGGCTAAATAAGGAGTATGATTGGCTGACCTGAAATAGTACCCACTACTTGTTAAAAAGTCAGGTCACCCTAATTCATTGTGATACTAATGAATTAAATCTCTTTCCATCTTCAGCTTTCTAGCAGACAGCTACAGGTTTTGGACCAATGCTGGCTGCTTTTAGGAACTGTTCAGAACTTCATCCACCTTGTCAAAAACCTCGTTGTCATCCAAAAAAAGTAAACCCAGAACATGATGCTTCCACCACAACATTACACTGTGGCTATGGTGTTCTTTCGATGATGTGCATTGTGGTTATTTTCTGCCAAACAAACCATTTGGAATCAAGGCCAAAAAATCCCGGTTTGGTTTTATCCGACCGTAACACATTCTCCCACAAGGTCTTAGGGGGTTGCAGCCAGATCAAGGCGTTTTCTCTGGAACAAAATAATTGTGTCTTGTCACTCTACTCCTTAGCCTAGAGTAAATAATACAGGACACTCTTGTCACACGCAGACCACAACTAGGGCTTGTGGGAAATTTCTGCAGCTTCCTCGGTTTTACTGTTGACCTCTTAGCAGCTGGTGGCTTTTGAAGAAATGTTCAGTTTCTAATTTTATTTTAGCTCCATATTGTTGCAACTGCCTTAACTGTGTCATTGTAAACATATATATAATGTTAGATAATGTTTTGTACAATTCTTACTAATACCTTTGTACAATGAGAGCCTTTGTAACCTCTCTGCAAACTATGGATTTAGTTAAAGGATGAGAAAATGTCCTGAAAACCCTACTAGGACAGCTCAACTTACTGCTAGGTCATCATTACGTGATTCACTATGATGGATGGGAGGTGTGTACTGAAAACTGAATGCTGAAATTGAATCAAAAGGTGTTTCAACAAGTATTTGTTGAACGGGATGATTGCATGTTTTTGTTTTCTTTCCCCTTTAATGACCTAATTTTGATTTTAAAAACAATGTACAGGATAAATATCACAATAACAGCATTTTTTCATATCACAAAGCCCTGACATTTGAGCTGGGGTGTGTACACTTTTTGAGATACATTGCGTTTTCTAATTGACCACTATGATCAGAAGGAGAGGCTCTAAAACAAATCATGAAAAAAAATATTGATGGTGTATTTAAGGATTAAAGAATTTTGCAGCCAAATGATTCAGTCTGGGTTATTATTCCTAAACAGCAATGTTCCAGAACAATGAAGTTCCAGAGCCCACGCTGTGCGTGGAGGCGAGCCCGACTATTTCTAGTCGATATCTCTCGACCTCCCGCACAAGCTCAGGCTCCTTCCCCCCCAGCGAGGCGACATTCCACGTCCCTAGAGCCAGCCTAAGCATCCGGGGATCGGGCCGCTGAGGTCTCCACCTTCGTCCGCCACCTTCGTCCGCCACCCAATCCTCTTTGCACCGGTCCCTCACGGTTCCCCCTACAGGTGGTGGGCCCACTGGGGGATGGCCTCGCGTCTCTCGTTCGGGCTTGGCCCGGCCGGGTCCCGCGAGAAGCAACCTGGCCACCAGGCGCTCTCCGACGAGTCCAGACCCGAGGCCTGGCTACAGGGTGGGACCCCGGCTCCGCCGTACCGGGCGACGTCACTTGCCTTGATATTTTGTTCTTCATGAGGGATTCTTGAACCACTCTTTGTCTGACCCATCACCTAGAGCCTGTTTGCCATGGGAGACCCTACCAGGGGCATTTAGGCCCCAGACAGCCTCTAGGATCATTTGAGCACTCAAACCCCTCCACCACGTGAAGGTGGCAGTTCAAGGAATACATCGGCCAGGGATGTATTCAACTCCCACCTCCGGGAGAGCTTCGACCAGATCCCGGGGGATGTTGGAGACATAGAGTCCGAGTGGACCATGTTCTCCGCATCTATTGTCGATGCTGCTGCCCGTAGCTGCGTCCGTAAGGTCTGCGGTGCCTGTTGCGGCGGCAATCCCAGAACCCGGTGGTGGACACCGGCAGTAAGGGATGCTGTCAAGCTGAAGAAGGAGTCCTATCGGCTGTGGTTGGCTTGTGGGACTCCTGAGGCGGCTGACGGGTACCGTGAGGCCAAGTGTGCTGTGGCCTGGGCTGTGGCAGAGGCAAAAACTCGGGCCTGGGAGGAGTTCGGTGAGTCCATGGAGAAGGACTATCGGTTGGCCTCGAAGCGATTCTGGCAAACCGTCCGGCGCCCCAGGAGGGGGAAGCAGTGCTTCACCAACACTGTTTATAGTGGGGGCGGGAGACTGCTGATCTCGACTGAGGACATTATCGGGCGGTGGAAGGAGTACTTCGAAGATCTCCTCAATCCTGCCATCACGCATTCCGTGGTGGAAACAGAGGCCTCGGGGACTCGGGGTTGGACTCTTTCATCACCCAGGCTGAAGTCACCGAGGTGGTCAAAAAGCTCCGCGGTGGCAAGGCTTCGGGGGTGGATGAGATCCGCCCTGAGTACCTCAAGTCTCTGGATGTTGTAGGGCTGTCATGGTTGACACGCCTCTTCAACATTGCGTGGCGGTCGGGGACAGTGCCTCTGGACTGGCAGACTGGGGTGGTCGTCCCCCATCATAAGAAGGGGGACCGGAGGGTGTGTTCCAACTACAAGGGGATCACACTCCTCAGCCTCCCTGGTAAGGCCTACGCCAGGGTATTGGAGAGGAGAGTCTGACCGATAGTCGAACCTCGGCTTCAGGAGGAGCAGTGTGGTTTTCGTCCCGGCCGTGGAACACTGGACCAGCTCTATACCCTCTACAGGGTGCTCGAGGGTTCATGGGAGTTTGCCCAACCGGTTCACATGTGTTTTGTGGACCTGGAGAAGGCATTCGACTGTGTCCCTCGTGATGCCCTGTGGGGGGTGCTCCAGGAGTATGGAATTGGGGGCCCTTTATTAGGGGCCATCCGGTCCCTGTACGAGCGGAGCAGGAGTTTGGTCCGCATTGCCGGCACTAAGTCGGACCTGTTCCCGGTGCATGTTGGACTCCGGCAGGGCTGCCCTTTGTCACCGGTCCTGTTCATAACTTTTATGGACAGGATTTCTAGACGCAGCCAAGGGCCGGAGGGGGTCTGGTTTGGGGACCAGTGGATTTTGTCTCTTCTTTCGCGTATGACGTGGTCCTGCTGGCCCCCTCTAGCCAAGACCTACAGCATGCGCTGTGGCGGTTCGCAGCCGAGTGTGAAGCGACTGGGATGAAGATCAGCTCCTCTTACTCCATGGCCATGGTTCTCGACTGGAAAAGGGTGGCTTGTCCTCTTCAGGTTGGAGGGGAGTTCCTGCCTCAAGTGGAGGAGTTTAAGTATCTCGGGGTCTTGTTCACAAGTGAGGGAAGAATGGAGCGGGAGATCGACAGACGGATCGGTGCGGCTGCCATAGTAATGGGGGCGCTGTGCCGGTCCGTTGTGGTGAAGAGAGAGCTGAGCCGAAAAGCAAAGCTCTCAATTTACCGGTCGGTCTACGTTCCTACCCTCACCTATGGCCATGAACTTTGGGTCATGACCGAAAGAACGAGATCCTGGATACAAGCGGCTGAAATGAGCTTCCTCCGTAGGGTAGCCGGGCACTCCCTTAGAGATAGGGTGAGGAGCTCGGCCATCCGGGAGGGGCTCGGAGTAGAGCCGCTGCTCCTCCACATCGAGAGGAGCCAGTTGAGGTGGCTTGGGCATCTATACCGGATGCCTCCTGGACGCATTCCTCGGGAGGTGTTCCAGGCACGCCCCACCGGGAGGAGGCCCAGGGGACGTCCCAGGACACGCTGGAGGGACTATGTCTCTCGGTTGGCCTGGGAACGCCTTGGGCTCCCCCTGGAGGAACTGGAGGAGGTGTCTGGAGAGAGGGACGTCTGGGTGTCTCTGCTGAGTCTGCTGCCCCCGCGACCCGGTCCCGGATAAGCGGAAGACAACGAGTACGAGTACGAGTGTGTACACTTTTTGAGATACATTGCGTTTTCTAATTTACCACTATGATCAGAAGGAGAGGCTCTAAAACAAATCATGACAAAAAATATTGATGGTGTATTTAAGGATTAAAGAATTTTGCAGCCAAATGATTCAGTCTGGGTTATTATTCCTAAACAGACTTCTTCCTTAGCTCCCTGCCCTAGCTGCATTCGCTAGCTTCACACTATTCTCTGATGTACCGTTGTTGAACAACAGCAATGAAGATAAACTTGTCTTCTACCTAAAAGCCTTCTTCAAAAAGCAATATCACTCAGCATGCTGGCGAGCTCAGCAGTTTAGTTCTTCATTGGAGAAATTCTGTCTTTAAAATTGTACCCTGACATTTTGTCTGAGATATTATTATTATTTGATTATTTTAACATGGTTTTAGCTAATGAGATAATTAACCTATGACTACAGTTATGGTAAATGTAGCTGATATTTAATTAGGCCCGAGCAGCTAAGCGCAGCGAAGGCCTATTGTAATTCAGGCCTATTGTAATTCGAATGTTTATTATTTTTCTCCGGGCAAATGAATTGCCTTTTTGGGGGCCTAAATATATTCAAAAACTCACCAAACTTTACCCAAAATTGTCCCCCTAGTGAAATTTAAGGTTTTTAATGGAATTGAAAATGCGCGTGGCTAAACAACTCTACAGCTCTAAATTGAGATAGGCCAACTGGTAAGTCCTAGAGAGTTTAAATTTGGTACATAGCTAGAACTCCCCAAATCATGAAAAAAAAGTCTCTTGGGGATATTCCCTAAAACGCACAGGAAGTCCACCATTTTGGGTCAAAGGGTAATTTTTGGATGTTTTTCACTTTTCATACATGTCGAACTTTAACAAACTCCTCCTAGTGATTTTGAGCTACCGGCTACACATTTGGTCAGTATGTAGTTAAGGCATTGGGGATTAAAAGTTATCAAAATTGTGAGTTTTTGAGCATGCTGAAGGGGGGTTGACCAGGCCTCAAGGTTAACCTTCTCGCCGCCAAATTTCGAACAGCAATGACTTTCACATAAATTGGCTGAAATACACCAAACCTGGTATTATTGATCCCTCTAAGGTCACCAGCAATCCTATCTGGTCAAATGATGACATCATCAAAGCCACACCCCCTGAGAACAGGAAGTCACTTTCTTCACTTAGAAAGGTGCCTCTCTGACCCTCTTGACCCAATCAACTTGAAAGTGTGTCAGAAGACAGATAACTAGTGGGTCTAACTTCATTTGAAGCACAGTGACTTTTCATAAAAGGGTGTGGCCGTGGTGGTGCTGCAAAGTTGGATGTAACGCCATGGCCATACATTTGAGTTTAATTTCCACATACAACATCTGATCTGCACCAAATTCAATATGATTGATCCTTGTCCAGTCCCCAACAGCGATCTGATGACATATTTGGTTGGCGTAGCCTAATTCGTCCACAGCGCCCCCCAGAAAATTTAAAAAACAAATCAGCCCCAAGCCATGCTTTGACCGAGGATTGTGAAATTTGGTACACATATGTAACTTGTCAAGACCTACAAAAAAGTCTCTTGGAGCGATAGCCCAAACCCAACAGGAAGTCGGTCATTTTGGAATGAAGTTGCCATTTTGACCCTGGATCTGCCCTTTCTAGCCAGCATATCTGAGCAAACTCCTCCTACAGCTTTTGACTTAGAGGCTTGAAAATCACTCAGTATAATTTTAAGGCATTGGGGATTAAAAGTTATCAAAAGGTTTTTGATACATGAAAGCGTGTGGGCGTGGCCAAGCCTCAAAATATGACTTCTCGCCATAAAACACGAAATTGACATAGCTCCTACAAGGATGGTGACAGACACATAAAACCTTTTGGGATTGATCTGCCACTAGGCCTAAACAACACTCACTGATCAGATGCTGACATCATCAAAGCCCCGCCCCCTGAGAACAGGAAGTGTCATATTTTCCTTTAGAGAGTCAGTTTTTGATGTTCTTTATCTAATCAATGTGAAACTGTTCCAGGTAACAGATAACATGATGGTCTAAGACAGTCTCCAGTACTGACTGGTTAAGCTTCAGGTTGTGGCAATGGCGGCGTGGCGAATTCTGATGTCACACCACGGCCATACGTTTGTCTCTAAATTACATATGCATGGTCCGATTTATTTCAAACTGATTATGGTGTATCTTTGTCAGCCCCCAAACAGCTCTATTGGATTACATTGAAATTTGGATCAAAAGCGCCCCCTAGGACACTTCAATGGCTATATCTCCTTCATACATCATTGGATCCAATGGAAATGTTGTATACATCATCATGAGTTAATGATGGACATGTTGACACAGTCAATTGATGACATCACTTTAGCCCCACCCACTAATAAACAAACAAATGTAGCTACCATATGGAAGGTCCGATTCCCTCCAAACTGAATATGGTTGATCTTTCTCAACCCCCAAACAGCTCTATTGGATTACATTGAAATTTGGATCAACAGCGCCCACCAGGACATTTCAAGTGCTCTATCTCCCTCATACATCATCTGATCCACTTGAAATTTAGTATACATCATCAGGGATCAATGCTGAACATGTTGCCACAGTCAGTTCATGACATAATTTCAGCTCCGCCAACTAATAAAAAACTCACTGCAGCTTCCATCAGGAAGGTCGGATTTCCCCTAAATTTTAAATGTTTCTTGACAAATGAGAACTCTGCATGTCCGAACATCATATGACACGTCGCTCACAGTCCCTCCTAATGGCAGTGTATGGAATTGAATGGCAGCCTCATCGGTAATGCACAGGCGGTGATGCCAGGCTCCCGCGGTCACTGCACAGGCCGAGTTGCCTGAGGTGCGATGGCCTTAAATGCTGCTTACAAGAAGTCCTTGCTAAAGCATTACCCACAAAACAACACAATATAAGGTGAATGATGCAGCATGGCAAGAACATCAGAACCACAGAAAAAGTTAGACAGTTAGAGAGGAAGACCCACGGATGAGTGCTTGCCCATCTAATTCACAGCTCTGGATGTGTGATGAGCTCAACAAACAGGGGCCTTAACAGCAGGTATACAGTATATACACAGAGCCTGCAAAAGTATTCATATCCCTCAGTATTTTCACATTCTTTTATTTTACAACCACAAACCTCAGTGTATTTTTTGGGGATTTTATGTGATGGACCAACACAAAGCAGCTCAAATTAAATGCTCTGATCAGACAACACCAAAATAAAACATTTTGACTAACGCACAAAACAGTGTTTGTAGAGGAAATCATTTAGAACACATCATCCCTGTGATTAAACATGGTGGTGGCATAATCATGCTGTGGGGGTGCTTTTTTTTGCAGAAACAGGAAGCTGGTCAGGACTGATGGGAACATGGATGGAGCTAAATAAAGAGCAATGCTGGAAGAAAACTTAGCAGAGGATGCAAAAGACTGGACACTTCCATAAGCACACCCAGAACCACAATGAAATTGTTAAGGTCAAGGAACATTCGTGTGTTAAACTGGCCCAGTTGAAGTCCAGACCTAAATCCAAATAATAATTTGGAGGATGATTTGGAAAAAAGCAGTTCAGACACCCCCATTGAATCTGGCTGACACTAAGCAGTTTTGCTAAAAAGAAAATGCTTGCATCTGTCATTACAGAGAAAATGGTTCTCCAAAGTATTGGCTCAGGGGAACTGAATACAAATGTATACTACCCTTTTAATACTTGTATTTGCAAAGATGTTTAAAACCCACATATCTCTTTCCTTCTGCTTCCCAGTTATGTGCTACGTTATGTTGGTCTTTTACATAAATACCAAGAGAATATATTGAAGCTGTAGCATGAGATCAATGTGAAAAAGTTCAAGCGGTATGTATAATTTTGCAACGTCTTCTCTGTGACCAAACACAGAACATAGGGACTGCATGTAGCTTACCAATAGGAATGACCACTCCGAGAACTGCCACTGTCAGGTTCTCACCCAGCACAAAATTCTCACCACCAGCTGGGGAAACAGAAGAAATGAGAAATTAAATGGTGTAAGAGTGAGGGGATGAAAAGGCAGCAATGTAACAGCAAAAAGTAAAAAGGTAGGTAAGATATAAAATGTGGGAAAAACAGTGTGAGAGATAAGCAGAGCGGCGAGGAAGGGCGAGCTGGTGGAAGGGAGAGGTGATAAAACAGGGAGGCGAGAAGCGGGTGACCATGCGTTAATGGCCATGAGTGTTTTACAAAGAGAGAACGCGACAAAGATGAAGGATGACGAAAAAAAAGCAAAATGGAAAAAGGAATGTAAAGGATGCACCGCCTGGTATTTGCCAGAGTGTGACTTTGAGACACCCCTGACGTTCTGCACTTCATGTATCCAGCCTCCATTTAACTGCATTAGAGCAAATTTGCATTCAACATACTTAAGAACACACTTACAAGTCAAGCATTTATGCTGCAACACAAATTTCCTCCCAGACATGCAACCCACACGCTCCCACATGAAGTACAATTTTATAAGGAGAATAGCATAATTTTCAAGGTGACAATTATTCCTGCAGATGGCTGCTGAGGCTGGCAGAAACCCCACTTCAATGTCATTATTGCAACCAAGAGGAGATTGTTAGCTCTGTTATGACAGGAAGTAGATCCATAGATGCAAGTAAAGAAGGAGGCTAAGTTTGCAGTTGTTTCATTCCAATTTCTAATCATTTTTCATCTTAAAACTTTAACATAACTACATTGAGACTACATTTTCTACCCAACTCACAGTGTTGGGAGACACTGCTGTCCCCTGCAGATGTGGTTGACATGACCATAGCTGTGGCCGTGGAGTGGGAGCCCAGTGATTCTGACTCTTGTGATGACAGAGGCTGCAGGGTACTGAGTGGGGTGAGAAACTCAGGAGGAGATGGAGCAGCGGTCAGATAGGGGACATCATCTGCCAGTGAGACTCCCCCTGAGGACGGAGCGATGCCCTCAGCAGCAGTCTCTCTGGTGTTGGGTGTAAGTCTGCCGGTAGGTGGTGATCTCACAGTCAACTCATCTCTTGGTGCTGCTAAGAGGAAAGTTAAAACAAAGCAGAACATTTCAGAGATGCATACCATATTTAAATAAAAGACGATTTAAATGTTATCTGATAAAAACATTGTCCATGTCTCATTTAGCTACTTCTCCCTTTTCTAATCTTCTTTAAAAGACTCTTTTGAGTTGGATCTACAAAAAAGTGTTAATAAAAACACAATATCGTCATCAAAGAAAATCTGTCTCACCAAGCACAAGCCACTTGTTGTTCATCTATTATTATGAGCTCTTAGTTTAAAGGTGAGAATCTTAAACTTCTATTAAGAGACTCTTATTTTGAAATAAAAAGGAAGTAGGTCTAGGAATGCCTTGTTGTGTTGATGAGCCAGGTAATTTTGACTCTTTGTAAAACTTTGTTACAACAGAACTACATTTAACTCCTGTGTTGTAATTTTTCCGGTTCCTGGTAGAAAAAAAAAATGATTAAAGAGTGGCTAAAAAATATGAATGATTTCTCAGTGCTGGTCAAGCCTTAGCTAATAACACTGAAGTTAGTACCTGCTTGAGATCTTCCCACCGGTGGCAAACTAAAGGGTTATTTCAGTTTTTCATTGGAATACATTTGATCATCTCACACTTCTCATCAACACTTTGACTGGTCTAACCGAAACTGGATTATTCTACACTGAACTCAGATGATTTAAAACTTTAAAAAATTTAAGAAATCCTTCATGTCCCAGTCCAGTTCTTAGATGTGTCCCTGGTCCAACAACAACTTGAATAAAATGACTGAATTACGTCCTCGGCATTCAGTCAAGTTCTGCAAAAGTCCTGCTAATGACCTAATTATTTGATTCAGGTGTGTTGAAGTCAGATGTTGCAAACTGTGTTCCAAAACATGTGTATAACCACCTCCCACCACCTGCACACCCTTATAACTCTTTACTCAAGTTTATACATCTTGTTCCATTCTGGACACTGTAAAAGCTGTTTAATGTTATTTTATTTAGACTTAAAAAATAAATAATTTTTTTTCATTATGTATGCAAAACATATCAACAGACAGTCTCGGGTATTAAAGTATTGTTTCTGACCCGAGCTCTCAAGATCCCCTTAAGGCTGGGAATCGCTGCTCTAGGTGGTCATCATGTGTAGAGGAGGATCTTTTTATTCACACTGTATTCAACAAACACTTGCAGTCCCTCAAGCGCCACTCTTAAACAGACCCTCACCTGGTACACAGCCCCTCATATCAGGCCCCAGGTCCTGTCCATCTGGGCAGGCGCAGGTATATTTAGGAGAGTGTTCGGTGATCTGTGGTGCTTTAAGACATAAATACTCGCAACCCCCATTGGCCACACTGCCCATATTACAGCTGTCAGGACCTGAAAATAGAAACCAATGAGAGATAAAAAGATGCACACAGTTGTGTGTGCATCATAAGACAACATAAGCATAGAGTGGAGGGATGGATTTGATGACATTTCTGCAGACACATGTGACTCAAAGACTGAACACGCACCTGGTGGCTGTCGGAGCTGGTGGAAGACCACAACGTCATGGGGGTCATTCAGGTTTTCAGCCAGAGCTTGGATGTCCTGACCAGTTAACCTATTGGCCATAAAAACTGCTGCCTTGTCTCTGTCGGTCCAGTAGATCCGGTCCTGCAACACAGAAGATAAAAACAAATTTTATTCTGTTAGTGTAACCATGGCTTTTAGACAATACCTCAACATTTGTGTTAAAATGTGTGTTAAATTCAAAATCTCAGTTCATCACTGGCATATCACATCTTAATCTCATTGCAATTGCAGGGAGTGTATTCATTCCTGCTTACACAGAGTTGGTGAAGTTCTAACCCCCGAACCTCAAACACCGAAGGTTCAGATATCTTTACAAGTGTCATACAGAAAGTATATTCCAACAAAGACAAAATTGAATTACCTTCATTTCTCTATCAAGAAAGTTCCCATTTGCTATTATGACAGTTTTCCATTTAGAGGAATTAATCTTTCCTACAGCGACATCTGTGGTTCAGAGGTTACCCAAAGGCCCAAAGTTGTACCTAAATATTAAATGTTGTGATTTAAATTTGTCATTTTAGTAACGTGGAGAATTTACTAATTTGTACTGTAGAAAGAACAAAGCTAGTATATTCAGGATTTTACTTTATATTTGGGACCAGTTTATACTCGTACTCGTCGTCTTCCGCTTTATCAGGGACCGGGTCGCGGGGGCAGCAGACTCAGCAGAGACACCCAGACATCCCTCTCCCCAGACACCTCCTCCAGCTCCTCTGCGGGGAGCCCAAGGCGTTCCCAGGCCAGCCGTGAGACATAGTCCCTCCAACGTGTCCTGGGCCGTGTCCTGGGCCTCCTCCCGGTGGGACATGCCTGGAACACCTCCCGAAGAAGGCGTCCAGGAGGCATCCGGTATAGATACCCGAGCCACCTCAACTGTCTCCTTTCGATGTGGAGGAGCAGCGGCTCTACTCCGAGCCCCTGCCGGATGGCCGAGCTCCTCACCCTATCTCTAAGGGAGTGCCCGGCCACCCTACGGAGGAAGCTCATTTCAGCCGCTTGTATCCGGGATCTCGTTCTTTCGGTCATGACCCAAAGTTCATGGCGATAGGTGAGGGTAGGAACGTAGACCGACCGGTAAATCGAGAGCTTCACTTTTGGCTCAGCTCTCTCTTCACCACAACGGACCGGCACAGTGCCCCCATTACTGCGGCACCTGCACCGATCCGTCTGTCAATCTCCCTCTCCATTCTTCTCTCACTCGTGAACAAGACCCTGAGATACTTGAACTCCTCCACTTGAGACAGGAACTCCCCTCCAACCTGAAGAGGACAAGCGCCCCGGTGCATGCTGTAGGTCTTGGCTCTAGGGGCCAGCAGGACCACGTCATCTGCAAAAAGAAGAAACGAAATCCACTGGTCCCCAAACCAGATCCCCTTTGGCCTTGGCTGTGCCTAGAAATCCTGTCCATAAAAGTTATGAACAGGACCGGTGACAAAGAGCACCCCTGCCAGAGTCCTACATCCACTGGGAACAGGTCCGACTTAGTGCTGGCAATGCAGATCAAACTCCTGCTCCGCTTGTACAGAGACTGGATGGCCCCCAGTAAAGGGCCCCCGATTCCATACCCCTGGACCACAGGGCATCACGAGGGACACAGGTGAATGCCTTCTCCAGGTCCACAAAACACATGTGGACCGGTTGGGCAAACTCCAATGAACCCTCGAGTACCCTGTAGAGGGTATAGAGTTGGTCCAGTGTTCCATGGCCGGGACAAAAACCACACTGCTCCTCCTGAAGCCGAGGTTTGACTATCGGCCGGACTCTCCTTTGCAATACCCTGGCATAGGCCTTACCAGAGAGGCTGAGGAGTGTGATCCCCCTGTAGTTGGAACACACCTTCCAGTCCCCCTTCTTATGAAGGGGGACCACCACCCCAGTCTGCCAGTCCAGAGGCACTGTCCCCGACCGCCACACAATGTTGAAGAGGCATCTCAACCATGACAGCCCTACAACATCCAGAGACTTCAGGTACTCAGGGCGGATCTCATCCTCCCCCGAAGCCCTGCCACCGCGGAGCTTTTTAACCACCTCGGTGATTTCAGTCTGGGTGATGAAAGAGTCTAACCCCGAGTCCCCAGCCTCTGTTTCCACCAGGGCATGCTTGATGGCAGGATTGAGGAAATCCTCGAAGTACTCCTTCCACCACCCGATAATGTCCTCATTTGAGGTTAGCAGCCTCCCAACCCCACTGTAAACAGTGTTGATGAAGCACTGTTTCCCTCTCCTGAGGCACCGGTTTGCCAGAATCGCTTCGAGGCCAACCGGTAGTCCTTCTCCATGGACTCACCGAACTCCTCCCAGGCTTGAGTTTTTGCCTCTGCCACAGCTCGGGCCGTGGCACGCTTGGCCTCACGGTAACCGTCAGCCACCTCAGGAGTCCCACAAGCCAACCACAGCCGATAGGACTCCTTCTTCAGCTTGATGGAGTCCCTTACTACCGGTGTCCACCACCGGGTTCGGGGATTGCCACCGCGACAGGAACCGCAGACCTTACGGCCGCAGCATCAACAATAGATGCGGAGAACATGGTCCACTTGGACTCTATGTCTCCAATATCCCCCGGAATCTGGTCAAAGCTCTCCCGGAAGTGGGAGTTGAATACATCCCTGGCGGAGGGCTCTGCCAGACGTTCCCAGCAGACCGTCGCTATGCACTTGGGCCTGCCAAGTAGGTCCGGCTTTCTCCTCTTCCAGCGGATCCAACTCACCACCACGTGGTGATCAGTGGACAGCTCAGCCCCTCTCTTCACCCAAGTGTCCAAAACATGCGGCCGAAGGTCTGACGATACGACAACAAAGTCAATCATCGACCTCCTGCCTAGGGTGTCCTGGTGCCAAGTGCACTGATGGACACCCTTATGCTTGAACATGGTGTTCATTATGGACAATCCGTGACTAGCACAGAAGTCCAATAACGAAACACCACTCGGATTCAGATCGGGGAGGCCATTCCTCCCGATCACTCTCTCCAGGTGCCACTGTCGTTTCCCACATGGGTGTTGAAGTCCTCCAGCAGAATAATGGAGTCCCCAGGAGGGGCACTATCCAGCACCCCCGAGAGGGACGCCAAGAAGGCCGGGTACTCTGCACTACCGCTCGGCCTGTAGGTAGGCCGAAACGACAGTCAGAGACCTGTCCCCAACCCGAAGGCGCAGGGATGAGACCCTCTCATCCACTGGGGTAAACCCCAACACGAGACGGCTGAGCTGGGGGGCAACAAGCAAATCCACCCCAGCACGCCGCCTATCCCCGTGGGCCAGTCCAGAGTAGAAGACAGTCCAACCCCTCTTGAGGAGATTGGTTCCTGAGCCCACGCTGGGAGGTGAACCCGACTATTTCTAGTCAATATCTCTCAACCTCCCGCACAAGCTCAAGCTCCTTCCCCCCCAGCGAGGTGACATTCCACGTCCCTAGAGCCAGCCTAAACATCCGGGGATCAGGCTGCCGAGGTCTCCACCTTCGTCTGCCACCCTATCCTCTTTAGACCGGTCCCTCACGGTTCTCCCTGCAGGTGGTGGGCCCACTGGGGGATGGCCTCGCGTCTCTTGTTCGGGCTTGGCCCGGCCGGGTCCCGTGAGGAGCAACCCAGTCACCAGGCGCTCTCCGACGAGTCCCGACCCCAGGCCTGGCTCCAGGGTAGGACCCCGGCTCCTCCGTACCGGGCGACGTCACGTGCCTCGATGTTTTGGTCTTCATGAAGGTGTCTTGAAGATTATAAAGTTTATAAACAGTTTATAAATTTGTACAAATATTATTTAATTATTGCATGGATTTATGATTCTTTGAATACATCTTTATCTTTAATTAACTATCCCTATTCAGAGGTTCAGAAAATACTTTAGGCTACCAGTTCTCAGGAGTCTTGACCTGAGCATAAAACAGTTAATCACAGCAGTATAACCAGTGACGGCTGGTGAGAAAAAACTCAATAAACTATACTTGAACATAATCCATCCATGGTCACATGTCTGCTGCTAGATTTTTTGGTCTGCTTGGTCCAAATTCCTTTATCCATTTTTTTTCCTGGATCCTCATGAAGTTATTGTATTGTAAATAATGACTGAATATTCTTTCGCTGTAAAATTAAAAATTTTTGTGAAGAATCAACAACAAGTGGGACACAATCGTGAAGTTGAATGAAATTTATTGGATGTGTCAAACTTGTTTAACAAAGAAAAAACTGAAAAGTGGCACGTGCAATATTATTCGGCCCCCTTGCATTAATACTTTGTAGCGCCACCCTTTGCTGCAATTACAGCTACAAGTCACTTGGGGTATGTCTCTATCAGTTTTGCACATCGAGAGACTGATATTCTTGCCCATTCTTCCTTGCAAAACAGCTGGAGCTCAGTGAGGTTGGATGGAGAGCGTTCATGAATAGCAGTCTTCAGCTCTTTCCACAGATTCTCGTTTGGATTCAGGTCTGGACTTTGACTTGGCCATTCCAACACCTGGATACGTTTATTTGTGAACCATTCCATTGTAGACTTGGCTTTATGTTTTGGGTCATTGTCTTGTTGGAAGATAAATCTCCGTCCCAGTCTCAGGTCTCTTGAAGACTCCAACAGGTTTTCTTCAAGAATGGTCCTGTATTTGGCCTCATCCATCTTCCCATCTATTTTGACCATCTTCCCTGTCCCTGCTGACGAAAAGCAGGCCCAAACCATGATGCTGCCACCACCATGTTTGACAGTGGGGATGGTGTGTTCAGGGTGATGAGCTTTGTTGCTTTTACGCCAAACATATCGTTTTGCATTGCATCCAAACAGTTCAATTTTGGTTTCATCTGACCAGACCACCTTCTTCCACATGCTTGGTGTGTCTCCCAGGTGGCTTGTGGCAAACTTTAAACGAGACTTTTTATGGATATCTTTGAGAAATGGCTTTCTTCTTGCCAATCGTCCATAAAGGCCAGATTTGTGCAGTGTACGACTGATTGTTGTTCTATGGACAGACTCTCCCACCTCAGCTGTAGATCTCTGCAGTTCATCCAGAGTGATCATGGGCCTCTTGGCTGCATCTCTGATCAGTCTTCTCCTTGTTCGAGATGAGAGTTTAGAGGGATGGCCGGGTCTTGGTAGATTTGCAGTGGTCTGATACTCCTTCCATTTCAATATGATTGCTTGCACAGTGCTCCTTGGGATGTTTAAAGCTTGGGAAATATTTTTGTATCCAAATCTGGCTTTAAATTTCTCCACAACAGTATCTTGGACCTGCCTGGTGTGTTCCTTGGTCTTCATGATGCTCTCTGCGCTTTGAACAGAACCCTGAGACTATCACAGAGCAGGTGCATTTATACGGAGACTTGATTACACACAGGTGGATTCTATTTATCATCATCAGTCATTTGGGACAACATTGGATCATTCAGAGATCCTCACTGAACTTCTGGAGTGAGTTTGCTGCACTGAAAGTAAAGGGGCCAAATAATATTGCACGCCCCACTTTTCAGTTTATTTGTTAAAAAAGTTTGACACATCCAATAAATTTCATTCCACTTCATGATTGTGTCCCACTTGTTGATTCTTCACAAAAAAATTTGAATTTTATATCTTTATGTTTGAAGCCTGAAATGTGGAAAAAGGTTGAAAAGTTCAAGGGGGCCGAATACTTTTGCAAGGCACTGTAAGCTTCCAGCGGTGTGGCTTTGACAGGTTTTAGGAATTAATCCGATTGGATGAACAATGACACGAAAAGGCAATATGTAACCAATTAGAGACCAGCATGAAGTCATATGGAAGCCAAAAGTTCAGGAACATACACATCCCTCAACATTGAACTGTATGTATTCAGGCCTACACAAACAAATAACCCCAAATAAACCAAAACTGGAGTGGGGATGCTGAAAAATCAGAAGTCAGACAGAATTTATAAGTAAACAGATGTGATAATTTTTATTTTGCAATTTTGGTTTACTGTGTTTGTACATTTTACCTGCAATTTTGATGGGGTCGGCGCCTAAGTAAGCTGCCGCTAAGTTATAACAAAATTTAAAAGCCTCAGTGATTTAATTACATTTTATGCAACATCGTTTTTTGTGTTTTTCCAGTAGATTTTATTTAAAAAAGGCTGCACAATATATGATGAATATATCGCCATCGCAATAATCAGTGAGTGCAGTATTTATATCACAATTATAGTACAATAACTGTTGGCTAACATATTTTAAGTGTTATGAACTTTAATTTTAGATGCTAATGTAATGTATGGCCACATGGACAGAGTCTCACAGCAGTAGATGCTCACACTGGACACAACGACAATGGCCAAAATACTAAAAGGTCAGAAGGTGATGGATGCGCAGATGACAAAGAGAGAAAAGAAGAAAATATAAATATATTACACCTGATTTCATTATCACAATAATTATTAGTATCGCCATTGCAACATTTTCTAATATGCGGCTCTATGTACATGCTGTTTCACAGTAAAGATTTAGCTATAAACACAAAGCAAGTGACTTAATTGTTTAAATCATGTGAAATAAAATGACAAAGAATAAAACAAGGGTTCAGAACACTGACATATGACAAAGAAGAAAGAAGAGAAAGCTTAGTATCTTACAAATCTTTTCTGTTTAAATCAACTTTTTTTAAAATACTCGAATTCCCAACATTCTCTAAAGAAGCTTTGTTGAGATAATTCAAACCAAGTAAGGATGTTTCCTAACTCAAATGAAGCAGTTCTGACAGCTGATCATGACATTACAACCTATCAAAACAGTGAATGAAAGATGCAAAGGTAGAAATTGTAAAAATGCCTGCTGCATTACAATTTCCAACAAAAAATGTCTTCCTTTGCTGTCTCCCCATCTCACCTTTATCCCCCTTACCAGGACTGTGTCCCTTGGTCACAAATAACATTTACATTATAGATATTAAATCGTATGATGATCGGCTGATTTTAGAAGAATGCTCAAAACATTTTTAACAAAAGCTGAAGCTGTAAAAACTAAGCTACGGGTTTTACTGAAGCAAAGCTTGTTTGCAAAGTTTACTTCAAAGTACATTAGTAGGACTGAGATCATCGAGCACCTGATATCAGAGGAACATATATTTAAAAAAGACAGCACATTATCAGTTACTGAATACTATTATTTAAATAAAAACATTGTAAAATGAAATTACTTGATCCCTTTTTATATTCTTTTGGCTGCTTTAAGTAAAACCCTGCCAATTTTCCCTTGTCCTGGTTAAGCCAGCAGTGTAGTGGTACTTTGTGAATTATGATGCAAACCCTATAGTACAACACATAATCGATTTACCCTGTTGTGACTACAAGGTGACTCTCTTGTTCCACATGCTGGAAACACACCAGCCCAACGATACTGAGTGGAGCTTCTTGCATGCATCACATTACTGCCTCTGTCGGATCTACTATGAGGTGCTCTTCCACACATTCATCCTTTGTTTACTCAACATATGCATGACTTGTTTATTATCTTAATCTTATCTGACCAAAGCAAATGGTTCCAGTTAAAGTTCCAATAGAGTTCAGCAACTTTGCGTTTCCATTTGTGATGGTAAGACAGAAAAGACATCATTCCAAAACAATCAGTTCACATGTAAATAGTGTTTAATGGTTCTTATGGAGACCCGGTGACAACCAGATGCCACTCTTTGGTGCATGGGTCATCAGCTATCCTTGTGGCAAGTGGCTATAGGAAATGGGCCTGTGTTATGTCATATTTATACCCCAGGGAAACAGGAAGTCCTGGATTACCCTGATCAACTTAAAAAGGCCTCAATTGAAAAAATGCTTGAGTAACATTTATTTTAAAATTGTTAGGAATACTTGCAACTGTCATTGGTGATTTTGTTTAAAACAAACCAGTCAGACTACCGACATGTAAATGCTTAATTAGATCCTCATAAGGGCATTTCTCCCTTCCTGGAGATGTTTTCACATTTCAGGAAGTGAGGAGAGGGTCTCTAACCTGGGAGCCCAAGAGGGGTACAGAGGTGGTAGAGAGAACCACGCAAAGGCTGGAAGCAGCAGGACATAACATACTTTGCAGCTTAAATAGGCCGCCAAAGTGGAAGGATATGCTTGATTTAAACTGCGGAATGTGTGAAAGATCACAAGTGAAGCAGTTGAACGGGCTGAGTTGACTTCCTGAACTAGCTCCCAGGCAACGCCTTCCTGCTCTCACTGGGCAAATGTCTTAATGAACATTTGTTCCTGCTGTGAAAATGTTTTTTTATTTTTTTCTACAATTTTTTCTATGTAAGATTATGACACTACAATAAAAGATTAATTTATTTTAATGCTTTTCATATATCTGTACCAAAGGGGTCAACAAATGTGGCCTGCCCCATTTGGTCATAACCCCCTCCTAGATGAAGCAGTTTATGGTGAAGTCTCAGTCTACTGCTGAATCTGTCTCTACCTGTAGTCACACAGACTACTTCCATGGGAGGAACCCCTCAGAGGAATAGGTCTCTTGGCTGTTTCTACATTTGCTAGGATGATGATGTAGAGGCAACTCTTGGAATATTGCTGCTTCTGAAAACGACAGTGCTCTTACACAGGCATGATGATTCTTAATTTGATTTATTTTCTCCGAATGCTCTGATTCATCACATGCCCACAACACATTTGGCTGGTGACCAACAACAGAAGTGTGTATGCTGCTTTAGAATACTCTCTGCTTTATATTGCTCGTTTGAAATGCAAAGCCATTGAAAGCAACAAGGAAATAAGACAAATGGCTAAAAATAAATACACCCACCAACTGAGCATGAAATAAACTGAGTTCAATGATTTGATTCAGACTCTAATTCACCGTTCTGGGGGCTCCTATGAGTTTTTTGCCAAATATGTAGACGTGATAAAATGTGGGGAGGTTGGGTCTTATTAGGAAAAGCAGCAGAACATCTTTAAAATGCGTTGCAAAGTCTTACTATACTGGGATCAAACTGGGAAGGAGAACACAAACCTCAAATACAGCCAGAGCATAGGGGTGTCCCAGTCTTTCCGCAGATGACATGTGTGTTCTGCGGTGAGCTCCGTTCAGGTCTACACTCGCTATGAGATGCAATTTGGAGTCCACCCAGTAGAGGCGCCTGTTGGCTACATCTGAGAAGCACACACACACACAGGTTGGGAGGGAGGGCTTTCCCAGGCTGAGCAGAAATTGATCGTCTCTGTGGTAAGCCTTCATGCACTCTGATTGACAAATCGCTTCGGTTGGAACTGATTACTTTTTAAAATGTCAGAGTCTCACTGTTACACAACACAGATGTACTGGAGGATCCAAACACTTCAAATATTATTTTAACGCAACAGTTGTTTTTTAAAATCTAACTTTTGTCATAATTGGTCTCCTCTTACCCAGAGTAATGCCATTGGGCCATTCAATATTTTCAGACACCAGAACCTGTCGATCCACTCCATTCATCCCAGCTTTCTCTATCTTGGCTCGTGTGCCCCAGTCTGACCAGTACATGAAGCTGGAAGAAAGACAATAAAGGGATTACTTTATTTTTTATATTTTGATAATCACTAAAATGTATAATGTTGAAAAACCACTATATATAGAACCTATCATGGAACATTATGACAAGTCAGGTACTAGCTTTGCCATATGACTCCACTGAAATTACCGTCTTTACAACCCTCTTTGCACGGTTATGCAAAAAACATCTAAACTAGTTTTCTTAAAGGTTAGTGGTCAAGAATCAGTGGGAGGAATGGGTGTCCTCTACTGGAAGATTTGTGGTTCTTCACATGTTGTAGTAAGCTCAGGCAAGACACTACATACCAGATTGCAACTGGTATGCTTTATGGTTTGTGACGGAGAAAGAAGTTGTATGTGAAGAGTGGAGAATAATGCACATAAGAAAAAGTGTTGCATGAGTGTATCTAAATGCCTCAATGAGGCATGTGTTATAGAAATTAAGCACGAATAAAAGGAGCTATATACCTTCTAGGTTGTTTACTTGACACCTTTCAACGTTAAAATGCTTAGGTTTTTGCTACAAAGCAAATGTCTTGCAATGATTAATAACTGTTTGGACTCAGGGAATTAAAAGCATTGACATCCCATATAGTATAACCATGTATATTCATGCCACTTGTCTATGGATTCTGAACTTCCTGACTGATGCACCATAGTTAACTCTGAGCACTAGGTCTCCTCAAGCTTGTGTGCTTAGTCTTTTATTGTTTACACTACTGACACAAAACTGTCCATCTACACATAGGTGAAACCTGATCTCCAAATCTTACATGATACCTCAGTAAAGGAACCAACAGATGGTCCAGAACTCTGGGCTCAGAAGAGTCAGTTTATTTTAGGAAAGAAGCAACACAGTGTATCAGCAACCACACACCATTCTGCAGAGCTATGGTTGATGATGTACTGTTTCTCAGTTTGGTGCTCCAGCTGCGAAATGGTTGCCCTGCAGAGGACAGTGAGAGGAGATGAGAAGGTCATGGGAGAGCTTCTGTCCACCACAATCTGTTCCAGAGATGCTGCAGGAACAGGACTTGACATCGACAGAGCCTCTTCACTCCCCCTCTGTGAACTTTCTCAACTGCTCTCACTGGGCAAACAGTACCACAACATCAGAACAGAACCAGCGGACTGCTACACAGCTTTCCAACTCTGTTGTTAAAAGGCTGAACTGCTGTTAAGGTTGATGTTAAAGATGTATGAATTGATTGCAGTATCTGTTTTATGTTTATATATATTTGTCTCATTCATTTAATCTTTTTTCCGTAATTTGTTAAATAAGAAGCGATATCTCATTTTGTGAGAGACAGTTCTCAATATTAGAGTAAGCAGTTGATAGCGTGTGATCTGCTAAGCATTGGCCTAGTCACATCTAGTTTGAATTAATCAAATGCAGATCTCTGCTTCTTCTTCTTTGGTTGCAAACAACAGATGCCTAACACCATGTTGATATTAGGCGTGTGGCCTAATATCAACAAAACTATAATTTTCATACATTTAAATTTGAGATAAAAACATGCAATACGTTAAAAAAGCCATTGTTGTTAAAGACAGAAAGCCACCACTTTGTTTAGTCCTGTGCCAATTTGAAGTATTTAAAGTAGTTCAAAGTCCTTTCAAAAACTAAAAAGAAATTACAAACAAAATTCTGGTGGCATATTCCACTGTTCTACTGGCATGCCACTTTTATAACTGGATTGCCAGTTATATGCCAGTTATAAAAGTGGCATGCCAGATACCACTTTTCGGTCTACGTGCTGCTGCTTTTTGTAGTTAACTATTTGCTTTAAATTTAAATAAAAATGATCTGCTATCTTACAAACAAGACATTTAGATCTATTTCCAGAATAGAAGATTTTATGTTTGCTCCTGTGTTTTTAAATATTATGCTCAATTTTCCAGTGGTTCTGGTAAATCTGTCTCTGTACTGTCCTGAATTTCCGTGCATGTTTTTCAGTTAACACTTCCTGTCACTTCTATTCAGTTTTACCTTTTTCTCAAGCATACAGATGATCTAAGACTCTCTCGGATGAAGTGAAAATCAGTAAAAATCTGGCTGGGGTTGTGTAACAAATCTTTAACTCTGGGAAAGAGGTTAGTGGAAACATATTTAATTTGTTTAATGTCAGGTTGCTCAACTGAAATCCATATCTGAGTTCATTATCACAGTCACCTTTAATAATTTAGTCTGATGAATAAAAAGTACAGAATAATTGTAGTGTAGTGCAAATAAACTCAGTTTGACACCATATTATACTGATATATTGTAAATTGTTATGCAAATTCAAGGGACAAACCTCAGTAATTAGCATAGATTTTAAAATTAGAAGGCATTAGAAGGGTCCGTTTTGATAAATGATAATTAAAAAGATTTTTAATGTTTTGAATCACTAACCAATCAATTGTTTAATGCCTGGTTGGAAAAGTACAGTGCCAGTCAAAAGTTTACATCCACTCATCAAGGGCATAAATGATGCATTTGAACTGTTCAAATGCAGCAACAAAGCCCCGGGTTCGAATCCCGGCCTAGGGTTTTTTTGCATGCTCCAAAATCAACACAAATCTGCAGCTGTCCATATGGAGAAGCCTAATGACTTCAAGAGAAAGGTTTAGGATTGAGCTGTCCTGCCATAATGAAAAGCAAGAATGCTTGAAAGAGTCCAGGTGAAGCTTTCATATCTGAGAAAAATGTACCAGCTGCCATGCATGGTGGTGGCATTAAGCAAAGTGGGTGGAGTAATGCAAATAAAGTACTACCTCAGAATCTTCAGCTTGCTACCACAGCTTCATGGTTAAACCTTAAACATAACTGGAAATTCCCACAGAACAATGATCCCAAAAATGCATCGGAACTGCCTTTAGAATAGGATAAAGCAGGCCTACCTCAGGCTTTTAAAATAGTCTTTACTTCAACCCTATTGAAGTTCTGTGAACTATGCTTAAAAGACGGATCCATGCCAGAAAACCAACTAATTTATTTAAACTCTGCCATTTCTAACAATAAGGTGGCAAATATCTTGCCAGATTT
This sequence comes from Girardinichthys multiradiatus, assembly GCF_021462225.1. Taxonomy (NCBI): domain Eukaryota; kingdom Metazoa; phylum Chordata; class Actinopteri; order Cyprinodontiformes; family Goodeidae; genus Girardinichthys; species Girardinichthys multiradiatus. The sequence goes on from NC_061799.1 coordinate 8,865,370, forward strand.
AAGCCAAAAGCTTGCTTGCTTGATCGGTACAAAGCATCTGTATTCCTTCTAAAACTCTCCAAAGGACATTTACCCAAAAAGGGGTGAGGTTGTAGGTATATATTTGAGCCAGTATGAATAATGTTGACCCTGTGTTTATTAAAAAAACCCACTTTATTTTCAGACTTGTTTACCTAATTCCTGACTGTGAAATTCATTGAAGTTTTAGAATCATTGCTAATTTCAGATGAATCAGTTAAAGTCCAAAATACATAGAACATTCATGTTTATAATGAAAGAATGAAAACTGACCCGGGGGGCCATGTCCATATAATTACCCATGATGGGGATCTAGAGCTATAGCCCGGGGCTCACTCAGGTCAGAGCTGATGAGGACGCGCCTCTTGGTGCCATCCACTGAGGACACAGAGATGGACTTGTCTCCTGAGTCGGTCCAGTACAGGTTGTGTTGGAGCCAGTCCAGAGCCAGGCCCACAGGGGTCTGCAGGGAAGAATCCACCAGTGGAACCTGCTGGGAGGGGTCACTGGCCTCATGGATGAAGGCGCTGCAGGGGGGGAAGGGAGGGTATAGGAGAGAGTGAAAGGACAGGGAGGGAGATTATTGATGAAGATTGTCTTTTTGGCACATTGGTTTGATAAATTGTTCAAAGATAAATATGAAGATACACTATAAGGCACACAGCCCAATCACAGTAACTTACAGATTTTTTTTTGATGAAAGCTGATATATATAAAGAATACATCCACCCCTGAAATCACCACAGTGCTGTAAAGTCAATGATCAGCAGAGAATGAGGTCACCATGGGAGTTATAGTCCTGGGCATGCACAAAGCAGGTTCATGCAGGGGTTTCTGTCCTTCTTAGGTAAATCACTTGTCAGACAAGGCTTCACTTGAAGATTGCCCTAGTCGCTATTCATTTGGACCTGGCAGAGGTATTAGGTAAGGGCAAAGCAGCTGTGCTCCCTAAAAAGAATTTTAGTTTTAGTTTCTCCAGAGAGGAGGATCTTTTAATGTCTGTTTTATAAAAAGAACACAGCGCTCCAATTAGAATGCTCTAGTTGATAAAACATGGTTTGGATAACAAAAAGGAGACATGAGCAGATTGTCTCTTTTGTCAGCTAATTCCCATCAGAGAGCATCAAAGAAATAGTTACATAAAATTCTGTCAATTTATCCAGGTGTGTATCTGCATCTTAGAGACTTTGCTGTAGAAAATGCTTAATTCAGACAATATTATAAATCAAAGAATGGCAATATAAACACATGAAGTGTATTTGGATAAATGTGCCCTTATAACTCAGCCTTGCTAGTTTGAAAGATTAATTAGGTGGGTAAGTAACAGCCAAGTGTTGCTTCTCAAATACATTGTTTAGTTGATCAACAGTAACTATCTTTATAAACTAGAAACTTTTACTCTTTGCTGGTTTTGAGCAGAGGAGTTTGCATGAAAACAAGGCCCAAGAGGCATCAGCAACGACTCTTAAGTAGCAATTTAAAAAAAAACGATGCTATAACTGTTAAAGAGTTTAGAGATGCACCAATCAGAGATATTTGGGCAATTTTTGATCTCTGGTTACACCAATTCTGGGGGATTCTGATTTCTCTTTAATAAATATAATTAACAGCATTTGAATAATTATTCAAGCATTCCTGCCCTAGCGGGTGTTATTTATTTCAGGAGCAGGTTAAACTTCATGCCAAGTTTGTGAAAAAGCAGACGCTGTAAGAATTGATTTTGCTATTTTAAAACAAAGACTAAAGTGATTATTAATCTATCCTATAACAGATTTGTGAATAACACAGTTAGCATTTACTATTAACACCATTCTTTGTGTCTATTTCCTGGAGAATAGGCACAAAGACATCTGGCATGGGCTTGCTTTATTGTTATAGCAGTCCGACAAACTGGCCAAGACACCTGTTGGGGTTGTTATGATTAGCTTGACCTGGTAGCTCTTGGGTATGGTGTGTTCACTGATAAGAAAAAAGATTAAATCTGGTCACAGCCGATTTTTAGGTGCATCTCTAAACAAGATCCTCTCTGGACGTTTACATCTCCTAAGAGATAGATTTCTGTATTCGAACCAGGAAAGTCCTTTGGTCCGCTTATCTTTTTCTTTTGGTGTGGTTGGCTTTCACATTGTACGTTTTGCAAGTGAAATATAGCTTAAAAACAAAGCCACGTGGATGACAACCATTGCTCCCATTGAACAAAAATTATGGGGGCAGGACAGAGCACAGACTGGGAAATGAAGGAAAACAACTGTGGTAGTCCTGCCAGCAGCCTCTCTGTTTTGCATATTATTACAGCTTCAATATATTTGCGAAGATCAACAGCAGCTCAATCAACAACAATGTTGAGATTTTTTATTTATATATTTTTTTATTTATAATCTAATTTTGGAACCTCGTCAGAGAATGCGCGCTGCAAGCCGAAGGAGACGCTGTGCTCTGCATCAAGCTAAAAGGCAGCAGCATTTCTAAGCAACAAAGTGCGGTTAAGGTAAGATTTAAGTATAAAGTTCACCGCTATGGTGGCTTGTTAAGTCCAAAAAGACTTATGTTTTCTGTAGTTTGGTGAGATTGAGGCCGGTTTGTATTCACACCAGAAGTGAACCGCACCAGAGTTAATTTGCAAGTGGACAAAATCCACCTCAAAAAGTGGGGGTTGGTCCGGTTGTTTGGTCCACGTTTGAGTTTACTTGAGCATATTCACACCTGCACAAAAGGACTAACGGGAAAACGAACTCTGGTCAGTTTAAAGCAGACCAAAAGTGTCTTCTTTGAAACATTTCCATCCTGATGTTCCAAGAAATGCTGCTGTCTAAAATCAATACCAACAGCAGCATTTGCTACCACATACAAAGTACATATCTAAATTCCTCATAGATATGCAAAGTTTGGAGAGAAACAGTTTATGCATATAAGGTTTATTAAAGTTTTAAACATTTATTTGACTCAAATTCTTTATTTTGTGCTATTCTTAGATGGTTAAACTATCCTAAACTTTTGATCTGTATTTACCTGTAGATTTTCCTGTGGAATCGGTCACACCAGAAGACACGGTTGTTAGCCACATCCAGGTCTAGAGCCACTGCATTCTTCTGTGTAGATACAACCTGGCTGTAGTCCCTCTTCACCAAGTCGATGCGCCGGATCTCATGGCGGTTAGTGAACAGTAAATATGGGCTTTTCCCTGCATACAGAGAAAACAAAAGGAAAATAATTTTTTTTTAAGAGGAAGTAAAGATGGATTCAAAGTAAAAATGCAGATGAGAATATCATAGAGCAACACCTTTAAGAAAAAAAATAAATGCATGGTTAGTAGGGGAACACATCAGAGATGGGAGTTGATCAATTATTGCAGAGCTGAATAAGCTTTGATGGTTTAGTAGAGAGAAGAAGGAGGACTGGCCTGTTTTCCTGAATAGAAATCATTTATTGCTCCACAGATGATCTTTAAACACAGTGCCAATAATATAATTCAAACTAGCAAGGATGTGAAGAGCATAAAAGCAAATTAACCGTTCTGCAGAGAGATCAATTACTATCACATTCAAAAAACAGATATAAAACAAAATGTAATTGCTCTTGAGTCAATACATGCAAGACCTGTGAACCATGATGTTCCATGTCAGACATTAGTTATTAGCTAAAGCGGTCAGGCTTCACCATAGTATCAAAATTTCAGGAGACTATTGAGCTCCACATTTGTAGCACACAGTCAATATTCAGTAAATATCATGTTTTATAAAAAGATAAAAAATGCAGGAATGCTTATTTATTGCTGACAATCCTCCCTGGACAATTAATGGACAATAATCCTTCACTTAAATAGCTAAACTGCTGTTGGAATATCAATAAACAGGTCTGTGTGTATGAATAAGTTACATGCTCCTTGACACCTTCCAAATATAGATCAGAGGCACTGCTGAATCTGACTGCACCTTTTGAACAGCATGTCGTCAACTTTTACACAGGCAATAGACAAAGAGAGAACACAACCAAAGGGAAGTAATTTTAGCCTTGGAAACTGAAAAAAGTAATTTAAATCCAGCTAATATTGAGCAATAAAAAGCCCAAACCTGAGTTCCCCTTTACAACTGACACGAAGACTTAAACTAGATGCATTTTATGTGATGGATCTGCACAAAATCATCAATGGAAATCAAATTTATTAACCAATGGAGGCCTGGATTTGGAGTCACACACAAAATTAAAGCGGAAAAACACACTACAGGCTGATCCAACTTTGATGTAATGTCCTTAAAACAAGTCAAAATGAGGCTTAGTATTGTGTATGACCTCCATGTGCCTGTATGACCTCCCTACAACACCTGGGCATGCTCCTGATGAGACGATGGATGGTCTCCTGAGGGATCTCCTCCCAGACCTGGACTAAAGCATCCTCCAACTCCTGGACAGTCTGTGGTGCAACGTGACGTTGGTGGCTGGAGCGAGACATGATGTCCCAGATGTGCTCAATCGGATTCAGGTCTGGGGAACGGGCGGGCCAGTCCATAGCTTCAATGTCTTCATCTTGCAGGAACTGCTGACACACTCCAGCCACATGAGGTCTAGCACTGTCCTGCATTAGGAGGAACCCAGGGCCAACCGCACCAGCATATGGTCTCACAAGGGGTCTGAGGATCTCATCTCGGTACCTAATGGCAGTCAGGCTACCTCTGGAGAGCACATGCGGCCCTCCAAAGAAATGCCACCCCACACCATTATTGACCTACTGCCAAACTGGTCATGCTGAAGGATGTTGCAGGCAGCAGATCGCTCTCCATGGTGTCTCCAGACTCTGTCATGTCTGTCACATGTGCTCAGTGTGAACCTGCTTTCATCTGTGAAGAGCACAGGGCGCCATTGGGGAATTTACCAATCCTGGTGTTCTCTGGCAAATGCCAAGCGTCCTGCACGGTGTTGGGCTGTGAGCACAACCCCCATTTGTGGATGTTGGGCCCTCATACCATCCTCATGTAGTCGGTTTCTAACCATTTGTGCAGACAAAGGCACATTTGTGGCCTGCTAGAGGTCATTTTGCAGGGCTCTGGCAGTGCTCCTCCTGTTCCTCCTTGCACAAAGACGGAGGTAGCGGTCCTGCTGCTGGGTTGTTGCCCTCCTACGGCCTCCTCCACGTCTCCTGGTGTACTGACCTGTCTCCTGGTAGCGCCTCCAGGCTCTGGACACTACAAACCTTCTTGCCACAGCTCACATTGATGTGCCATCCTGGATGAGCTGCACTACCTGAGCCACTTGTGTGGGTTGTAGAGTCCGTCTCATGCTACCACGAGTGTGAAATCACCACCAACATTCAAAAGTGACCAAAACATCAGCCAGAAAGCATAGGTACTGAGAAGTGGTCTGTGGTCCCCACCTGCAGAACCACTCCTTTATTGAGTGTCTTGCTAATCGCCAAAGATTTCTCCCTGTTGTCTATTCCATTTGAACAACATTGTCAATCAGTGTTGCTTCCTAAGCGGACAGCTTGATTTCACAGAAGTTTGATTTACTTTGAGTTATATTGTGTTGTTCAAGTGTTCCCTTTATTTTTTTGAGCAGTATATATATATATATATATATTTTTTTTTTTTTTCCACTTCATAATATATCTTCATAGTTGTAGGAATGTTCTGTAAACTAAGTGGTGCAAACTCTCAAACAATCCGGTTTTAATTCCAGGATGTGAGGCAAAAAAACATGAAAAATGCCAAGGGGAGTGAATACTTTTGCAAGGCACAGTATGTCTTGTAAAAGAGTAAACGACATATTGTCTTGATCCTGATTTTCTGTTGTGTGTTATTTATTCGCTTAATTTTGTTCCTTAGGTCTTGCTTGTTTATTCCTCTCTGCTTGTATTTGTTAGGTGTTTTCTTTATTAGTTCATTCTTTTGAGTTTTCTTCCTTCTGGTGTTCTTGGTACATTTAGAATTATTTCCTGTTGGATACCTTCTTTTGTTTAATTGCGTTTCTATTCTAGATCTATCCTGTCTAATTAGTCCCCCTCCTTCAGCTGCTCTGCCTTCACCCACCTTAGCAGCTCCTCATTTCATCTGATGAGCTCTTCTGGTTTATTGGTCATCTCCCATCCCTGTCTTAGTATATTAGTTCCTGTTTTCTCATTGTTCCCTGCTGGATTCTTCTGTTTGACAGCTCATACCATGGAGTTCCATTTCCTGTGCTCCATGTCCATTCTCTGTGTGCAAGACCATTGAGTGAGTTCTCATTGTTTTATTGTTAAAGTTCTCAATTTCACCTTTGTCTCTGCAATTGAGTCCATCATCAAACCAAAACATGACTTCCCTTTTACAGACTGATGGTTTTACTTTGCTGTTATTTCCCACTGCTCTTAATGTTGAGCACCAGCATTTATGTTTAAATCTATTGATAGAACTGTCTGATTTCCATAATTAAATCAATCAGTGGCACATTCAAGGTTTTAATAGTTTTGCAGTTTTCTTTCATTTTTGTTTTTATTTAGTTTTGACTTCACATTCTCAGTTCTATTTTAAATTAGTTTTTATTTATTTGCAAGATCAGTTCTAATTTTTTTTGAAAATGCTTAGTTTCAGTTTAGTTTTTATTAGTTTCAGTTATTGTTTTAGTCTTTTTTTCTGAAATCAAATCCAGAGACATTTCCAGCTCAGAGATTAAAAGAATTAAATGTTATCATGATAGAATGAAAACACTGGTACAATTCATTTCTTTTAGTTTAAAATATTTTTTTATAATTAAACTATAAAAATCAAGTGTAATAACAGGAAAGTCTATCCACACTGTTGTTACCATTTCCTAAGAGTAATAAAACAAATAAATAGCAGGAGTAATGTCTGTCTTCTATCCTCCCCTCGTTTTTCTAACTGCTCTTTCCCTGCTCTTAGCTTTACTCTTCTTTCCATCAGTCTATTGTTCTTCTCCCTCTCTAACTCTTCCAATTTTCCTCTGCTCTTTCAGTCTTTTTTCTAACAGTCTTTCTATTTTCCTCCTCTCCCCTCTTCTATCAGCCTTGCTATTCTAAAACAGAGACATAATATAATCAAAATCCAAAAACATTAGAATGTATAACATAAAGAAAAATTACAACTTAACAAATAAAAAGGACTTTTGTTTCAGATACCCATTAGTAGTTGGTTATTTTTAGAAGAGAAAGTAGGATAATCCTAATATACCTATAAATATTAACTCTTCTTCAATTATTGAATTATTTTCCTCAGCTTATGAAATATCACACTTGCTATATTTAGCAAAAAACCCAACTATTTTTACTTGGAGCTACAGGCTAATACAACAGAAGAAATGCACATTTAACCACGTCATTATTTTCCCCTCATCATTCTCATTTCATGCAGTTCTTGCCTCATTCAGTTTCCCCGTTATGACTCCTTTCAGTAACTTTCATATCCAAACTGAGTGGAAAACATTCCTCAGCCTGAGTTCACAAATCACTATAATACATTAGCAAAACAACTCATAACTAATTAACTAACTAACTAAAATATAAACTAAAGGTCACCAATAAATTCAAAAACATTTTACTTTGGACAAATGTTTGTGGACAATGCAGCGGTCCACTTTCCAAAATCAAGTAGTTGTTTTAATCATTCTTATTATTTCTCGCTCTCTCAGCTGCAGCTAATCCCTGTGACCTTGTCTTCCTATTAATTGTTCTGTTCGTTCATAAAAGCTTAGATTATTTGCATAATTGTGTCCTCACCTTTAGTAAAACAAAACACATCTAAGACTTTTTTTTTACCTGGGCACAGTGAATGTGTAATTCTAAACTGAATTAAAGCTGCAAGCAGCATTGTAGGCCTACGCAGCTCAGCGCCGCTCGGCCTGTGCAGCAACTGCGGGAGCCTGGCATCACCACCTACACGCCACCGACGTGGCCGCTGCTCGATTCCACATGTCGCCACTAGGTGGCACTGTGAGCGACCTGTCATACAATCTTTGGTCATGCAGGGTTCTCCTCCGCCGAGAAGTGTTCAAACTTTGGCCAAAATATGACCTTCCCGATGGAAGCTGCACTCACTTGGTTGTTAGTGGGCAGGGCTAGAGTGATGTTATCAATTGACTGTGGCAACATGTTCAACATTGATCAGTGATGATGTATACTACATTTGAAGTGGATCCGATGATGTATGAGGGAGATAGAGCACTTGAAATGTCCTAGGGGGCGCTGCTGATCCAAATTCCAATGAAATCCAATAGAGCTATTTGGAGGCTGATAAAGATCAACCATATTCAGTTTGGAGTAAATTGGACCATGCGTGTGTAATTTAGAGCCAAACGTATGGCCATGGCGTGTCATCAGACTTTGCCACGCCGCCACCCTCCCTCCAAACCAGTCAGTACTGGATTTTATCTTAGACCATCATGTTATCTGTCACTTGGGACAGTTTACATTGATTAGGTGAAGGACACCAAATGTGGCTGCCATCAATAGCAGTTATACATTTTTGGCCATTTTCATAGTTTTAAAATAAATAAGCTAAAGTAAAATGATTAAGGTTTATTAATATCTGAGTGTAATATTGTTGTAAAATGCATATTTAAGAGTTGCATGAATGTTTCAGGGTGGAACCAATGTTTATGTTGTTGTTGGGTTTGGATTGATTTTTTGGTTGCACGCCATGCTCAGTAGAGGGCAGCATGTTTCTTTTTTTTTTTTTTTGATTTAGATAAGACAGAGAGACTTGAGGAAGCATTCGGCGAAGTTTTGTGCAGTGAAGGTGTAAAGAAGACGTACTCTGTGAGGTGTTTGTTGACCCCTTCGGGTTGGTGCGGCCAATGAGGTACAGAATGTTGATATTTTTGTAAGTGAAATTACTGATTGTTTTGTTGTTAAACAGTATTCTTTGTTTATTCTCTATGAGAATGCTTTCTGTGTGAAATGTATTATTTGTGTTTTTGTACAGTTCTCACGGTATCGTTGATGACAAAGTGTCTGATTAAATGCCAGTAAATACCAAGAACGCCTTGTGTCCGTTTGTCCACCTGGAGGGAGTCACACTGATGGACCATCAAAAGGAAAAAATGACACTTCCTTTTCTCAGGGGGCGGGGCTTCAATGATGTCAGCATCTGATCAGTGATTATTGTTTGGGGCCAGAGGCAGATCAATCTCAGAAGGTTTCATGTCTCTGTGACTTTCCTTGTAAAAGCTATATCAATTTCGTCTTTTATGGCGAGAAGTCATATTTTGAGGCTTGGCCACACCCACACGTTTGATGCAGCAAAAAGCTTTTGATAACTTTTGATCCCTATTGCCTTAAGAGTATACTGATTGATTTTGAAGTCTCTAAGTCAAAAGCTGTAGGAGGAGTTCGCCTAGATACAGAGGCTAGAAACAGCAAAACTGGGGTCAAAATCACAACTTCAACCAAAAATGGCCGACTTCCTGAGGTTTGGACCAGCGCTCCAAGATACTTTTTTGTAGGTCCTGAGAAGTTACATATGTGTACATGTGTACCAAAATTTACAATCCTCGGTCAAAGCATGACTTGGGGATGATTTTTTAAGATTTTCTAGGGGGTGCTGTGGAAGAATTAGGCTACGCCCACCAAATATCTCATCAGGTCTCTTTTGGGGTCTGGACTAGAATCAATCATATTGAATTTGGTGCAGTTCAGTTGATATATGAGGAAATTAGAGCTAAACATATGGCCATGGCATGACGTCAAACTTCACAGCACCACCACGGCCACGCCCTTTTATGAAAAGTCACCAAATATGAAGGTGATAGCTCAAAATCCCTAGGAGGAGTTCGTTAAAGTTCAATGAGAGTAAAAGTGAAAAACAGCAAATACTTACCCTTTGATCCAAAATGGCCGGCTTCCCGTGTGTTTTAGTGCATACCCCAAGACTTTTTTTCTTGGTTTGAGGAGTTCTACCAGTACGCCAAATTTCAGATCTCTACAGCATACAATTTGGTCTATCTCACATTTGGGGGAGTGGCTAAAAGGTTTGGCCATGCCCACTGACAACATTAAAGAACTAAAATGATGACATCAAAGAACTAAAATTTCACACGGGGGACAATTTTGGGTAAAATCGTGTGCATATTGGGGCATGGCAAAGCCCCCATATTGCCCAGAAAATACTGCATAGAATAATAATAAGAAACCAAGCGATTACAATAGGCCCTTGCAGGCTTCCTGCTCGGGCCTGAAATGTCCAGAGGATAGTAGATTGTAATATAGTGTGCATGTAGGGTTTTATCTCTTTGATGAGGAACTAGTGCCCTCCTTTCTCTGAGTCCATGTCCCTTTAACAGAGGATGATAACATGATCCCAACTGCAACCTCTCATCTCCAGAGGCACATTTTAAAGTTTCTCATTAATAGTTTACAGTCCTCAGTTCCCCATTTGACAGTTTGTGTCACAACCTCAGTGTAGCATTGTGGTCTAACACTTTCTTGTTTTCTGCCCTTTCCTTACTCTCCCGGCCCAAATCTGAACGATGGAAGTGTGTCGTGGGACCAAGTGTTCTAAAAAAACTGGTCATTACATTGTCATCTCTAACGTCTCTGGAGTGGAAATGCTGCCATGCTGTGTCAAGCGCTGTCAGTCCTATTTTTTTATTGCCTAAACCACACCACAAGAATCTGCATCTACATTTGTTGCCATTCCTCTCTAACACTCCATCTCAGACTCTGAAATAAACAAGAAAGTTATAACCACATATAGGTCCATGCAAACGTATTCATACCCCATGATTTTGTTTTATCACATTTTGTCATGTTACAACCACAAATATCAATGTTTTTATTGGAGTTTTAGGTAATAGAACAACACAAAGTAGTGCATACTTGTGAAGTAGAAGGTAAATGATACATGGTTTTCAAACTTTTTTCTAAAGTATTTAGTCCCCTTATTTATAATATTTTCTAGAACCAGGTTTAGATGCAATTACAGCTGCAGTCTCTCATGGTACATCTCTACAGATCGAAATATTTGCCTCCTCTTTTGCAGAATAGTGCAAGCTCAGTCAGAGCTTCAACAGCAAGTTTCAGGTCTTGCCACAGATTCTCAAATAGACATATGGCTGTACTTTAACCAAGCAAATAAAATCCTTTGATCTGAACATGTGGTGTCCAATGTCCGTCCACAACGCTGGTATAAAACATTTGAGATGCTTTAGACACACCTCAATCAATTGAATTGTACCATGCCTATGCACCACTCGTTGACATGCAGAGGAGGTAATTCAACCATTTAGATCCATTTTGTCTATGCGGGGACACATCTAAAACATGTAGAACTCTGAGGACTGGAATCAGGCACCTCTGATCTAAACCATTCAATTGTAGTGGACAGATTCTCCCACCTGAGATGTCCATCTTTACAGCTTCTTCAAAGTTACTGTGAGCCTCTTGGCTGCTTCTTTGATTATTCCTCTCCTTGCCAAGCCCACCAGTTTAGGTGGATTACCACGTCTCGATAGGTTTGCAATTTTGTCGTTCTCTTTCCATTGCTTGATGATGGACTGAATGGCGTTTTATGAGATGTCCTAAGCTTGAGAAGTTGTTTTAGATCATTAATTCTCCACAACTTTATCCCTGACATGTCTGCTGTGCCCCTTGGTCTTCTTGATGCTCCATGTTCATAAATGTCCCTTCACAAAACAGCTGGATTTAAAGGAAGATTAATTCACACAAAACCCAATAAGCATTTTGTTTGCTGAAAATACATCTATCGAGCTTCTAAAAAGGTTCATAAATGTCTAGGTTACCTTTGGTGGAAATTTGTTGTACAGGAAAAGATTTCTCTTGTCTAGAAAAAGTTTTAGATGTCTAAAACAGACCAGTTTTAGCCCACAAAAAAGAATAAATTGTCCTCATTGAGGTTATCACCATATCACAACTGAACAAAAAATGAAATTTGTTTAGTGTCTGAGTTTCAGGTTATGCTTTCTAACATTTTTGCATACTTCAGACTTCTTTGCAGACCTTATATTTTTTGAATTTTTAGTCTGAGTTTAGACCACTTTAAGACCAGCAAGCTTTGCTTGGCCTAAACCTGGACAAAATATATAGGTCTAAATTACAGCTAGAAACAGACGTCTTATTGACTCATTCCTTAATGAGGTTTACATACAACTCCTACATTGAAAGCAGGTCTATGTATCACTGGAAAGTTGCACGAGAAAAGTGGGACACAGCACAACTTTCAAATTTATATTTGCAAAAAGCGAAGACAACTTGATTTTCTTACACTTTAAAATAGTGCAACACATTTTGTTGGTTTAATCTTTTAAATAAAGCACTGTAACATATGGAGGGGTGAAATGCACACACAATATAAAGGCAGGATTTAAAATAGCTGCACTTTAATTGCGCAAAAAAAAAAGCACCTGCAAATGAATGTGATTAATCTGATTCACTGTTTTCTGCCTATTAATGAGTTCCAATTTGTGGGGGAAATGAAGTGTAAACACAGAACACAATGGCCTTTATGAACAATGACCTTCTTCATAGCCTCTAGTCATTGCTGAAGCCAATGAATATGAACTTGTCTTCAAGCAGTTCACTTCATTCCCTGCTTGTCACCTAACATTTATTAGGAGCCCCAAACTAAATTGACTAAACTGATGTAATTTTCCTCCACCAAGATCTGCCAGGTACCCCCGAAGAGTTGATATGCCTATTTATAAATGTTCAGCATGGCTAAACACATCAGTGTGTCACTCAGGAAACTAAAGTAATGAGAGCCAGTGGATGGGTTTGGCCAGTGAAAAACTAGGCTGGCTGCTCTGATGATGCTCGTCATTATGTTTTTTAGCAGTTCTCTTAGGTACACAAACAGCTGCAAAATGGTGATAAGATTGTAATTGCAGAAAGATGTTAATGATTATATGAAGCAGAGGGTTTGATGCTGTGGTACAAACGAGTGATTGGGTCCACTAATTAGCCAATGCAACAGCTCAGAGATTGTATTGTTATCAGCAATGAAGCAGAATTTACTGTTTATCAAGGGAAATACATTCACAAAACTAGTTAAACTGCATCTATAGATGCTATGACCTGTAGCAAAAAATCAACCAAACATTTCATACACACTTGTTAAGAATTTGTGCCCTGGGTTTTACTTTATTTTTTCCTCAGTATATAACTGCCTTAAACTTTCATCACTGTAGATCAGTGTAACTCACCTTCAGCCTTGCAAGTCTTAGTGACCAGGTCCATCTCATATCCTTCATAGCACTCACACTTAAAATCTCCTTTGTAGTTGATACATATCTGGCTACAAGCGTCAGGGTTCTCACATTCATTGATGTCTGCGAGGAAGACAAGAAAGAGATGTTATTAGTCTGAAGCTGAACATCAGAGCTGAACAGAAACTGACAATTATCCCTGTGACATGAAAAAAACAGTGAGAACAGATGCTTATTTATGACTTTTATTGGTGTACAAACACAGATCATATAAGAAGCTTAAGGAAAGAAAGAACTTAATAAGGAGGCGTGTTTCATGCATGTCAGCCTCTCCTGACCTTTCTTTTCAGACACCTTTTTCTGTGGGTTGCAATGGGTGTAATGATTGTGTTAAAATGGGGGGAAAGGGTGTGAAGGGCATGTTATGTGTATGTGAACGTGCGAGAGCAGAGCAAGTGCATCTTTTTCCCTGCGGGAATGATGAGCAGCACAGATAGACAGACAGCTAGAAAGAAGTAAACACGTTTAAACTGGCATTGTCAGCAGTCAGCTGGCTGCTCCTTACAGTGCCTTTAAAAAGTATTGAGGACCACAACAGCAACTCTGACTGTTGACAAGAGCCGCACAATTGGCTGAACACGAGTAAATATTAAATAATACATTATAAATATAATTTTATCTTCTTCTCGCAACAGAAGCCAATGAAACTAAACAACCAGACTGACAGTTGAAACTTGAGATTTCCTTAACATATGGAATCATTTCACTGTATAAACAAAGAATTTTCATAAATATGCAAGGTCTCATATTATTTCACTTAATGTTTAGTCTTATCAATCAAATTTTGTTCTAATTTCCAAAAACAAGTCCAACTCTTTTCCAACTGTTTTATTTATATTGATAAAAACATCTATGTTTCCTTTCTATCTTTTCTTCTTTAACATCAACTGACACTTCTTACAGTAACTTCCATCCCTGCTTATTGGAGCTGATTCTGCAGGACTGTAGGAAGGTGCTGTACAGATATCAAGAAACAGAAGTTTCCCTCAAAGAAAGCTGATTTTTCAAAATTAAAGCAATATATTCTATTTTGTGTGCAGAATAAAACACTGTTTGCATGTTTGATTTCCAGTTTTTGTGTGGTCCAGTCAACTCTGTGACATACCCAGGTCTGTGTTAAATCAACACAAGGTAGAACATTAATGCTAAGTGGAAGGTAAATGTCTGGATCTGGCTTCCTATTAAAACTGCTCAAAGATGGACCTTCCCCCCGTCGTCTTTTGCAGCTTCTAACAGGTTTTCTTCCAAGGATGCCCTACATTTTCACTGGCCCTGCTGAAGAAAAGTCAACCCACATGTTGGTGTATTTAGAATGACATGCAGAGTTAAATTTTCCTCCACACATAACTTCTAGGCCTAAATGCAAAATGTTAAGTATTGGTGTCATCTGACCAAAGCACCTTCTTCATTGTGTTTGCTGTGTTCCTACATGGTTTGGGTAAAATTTTAAATGGGTCCTATGTTTTTTCCAACAATTGCTCACTTAGTGCCATTCTTCCATAACTCCTCCATTCTTTCTGTTCACCAAACACACAAAATCCCAATAAAGTATATTTAATGAATCATGATACATTTGGGAAAGGTTTCAGGGGTATTCTTTTTGCAAGATTCTGTTGATCTCTGTGTTTAATATATGCAATTTTACCTCCACAAGTCTTCTTGTCCAGCAGCTGGTATCCGGTGGGACACTGGCACTCAAAACCAATTGGTCTGTCCATGCAGACATGGGAGCAGCCGCCGTTATTGATCATACACTCGTTCAACCCTGTGAGACAAACAAGGGGAAGACAGTGTTCTAATGCAAAGAATTACAAAAGAGGCAGGCACAATGTTTACAACTTGCAGGTCAATTCCTTCATAAATGGACCATTCCTGCTCTGCTCTGACACTCTTGTATGATTTGCACAGAGGTTGAGAAAAAAATTCATTCATCTTGTCTTTTTAACTTCCATATCCTGTTGAGAACGCTTATCAGCTGTTCTCAACAGTAGAGAGAGCCTCAAAGAGACGCCACAGCGCACAAGGGGAGCTGGTTAATTGAAAGTCAGTCCCATCTGTTGGGATATGAAATGTGTGTGTAGAGGGCTTTAATGCTGTGAATTGAGAATCTAAGAGGCCCCATAAGGATCTGTCACAGAAATAAAGGGAGGCAGCTAAATTAAACAGGAACTCTATATCTTTCACAGTGATCCTAAAAATGACAAAAATTCAAATATGGGATACACTAACCCTGTTTCTCTCCTAGACAAAGCAATTAGCTGAGCCTTTGTTGGAAAGTAATGAAGTACTCCTGGATCAGTTCATCTGTGTTTCTTTGTTGTGTGTGTATACTGTCTTCTGAAAACCACCACTTAACACTGATTCAGGTTCTGCTGGATGTTTCTTTATGTTAAAGTTTTCCTTTCCGCTGTCGTTCTATGAATTTTCAGTATAAAGGATTGCTGCAAACTTTATTACTTAATACAATCAACTGTCCACTGGCACAACATGCTCATCCAGGAGGAATCATGATCATCATCAACTTTATTATAAAGAGCTTTAACACCAGCCACAGCTGAAGCAAAGTGCTGAACATCGGGAATAAATAGAATAAGAAAAAAAATAAAATAACAAAGCTAAACACACAACAATGTAAATAAATTGAAAACTCAATATAAAAAACATCATAAAAACCAAACAATAAAAGAGATAAAATCAATACTAATAAAAGTTGAGTAAAATCAAATCTCAGCTGGGTTGAAGGCCAAAGAGAAATATGTTTTTAAACGAGTTTTAAAAATGAACGGTGAAGGGGCCTGTAGAATGTGCAAAGGTAAGGCATTCCTTAACCTAGGGGCCCCAATAAAGAAGGCCCTATCCTCTCTAAGCTTCTGCTTCAAACTGTGAATGACCAGGAGCAGCTTGTCAGCAGACCTGCGTGACCGAGCGTGCGGGAGTGTAGTGGTGGAGAAGCTCAGTTATATAAGACGGGCAAGGCTATGTAACACCTTAAAAACAAGGACGTTGAAATGAACTCTGAAGTACACAGGCAGCCAGTGGAGGGAAGTCAGGAAAGGGGTAATGTGCTCCCTTTTATGTGTTCCTATTGAAAGGGGTGCATTGGCATTTTGAACCAGCTGCAAATGAGTTAGTGAGGACAGGCTGATTCCGAGTAAATTACAGTAATCCAGTCGTGATGAAAAAAAGGCATGGATCACTGTTTCCAACTGTTGCCTAGAAAGAATAGATTTTACCTTTGCTATTTTTTTTTTTTATGATAAAAACTGGACTTTGACTTTCAAGTTGAAAATCACTGTCCATCTTAAAACCAAAGCTCTTAACTTTAGACTTAACATACATTGCCAGGGAGTCTAAATTAATAGGAGGGGTCCGACATGCTTCACTAGGTCCAAAGACAAGTACCTCAGTCTTTTTTCATTAAAATTCAGGAAATTTATTGCCATCCAGCTTTAATATCCTTAAACAAGATAAAATAGGTGTTATGGGCCAGCATCACTTCGCCTTAAAAGCACATAGATTTGGCCATCATAAGATAAATAATGGAAGGAGATGCCATTTTTTCTAAACTTAACAAATAAACACACTTTTGTGTTTGTTTAAAAATGCTTAAATGAGTAACAAAGAAAGCGGACAGAGTAAAAATAAAAACATTGACGTTTTTCTTTCAGAAGTCTGTATTGCTTTTACAGTGAATGACCAGCTGAAAAGGGCCGATAAAAGAAAAATGGATTAAGCTGCAAGAGAATCCCTGCTTCTCAATCATAGTTTTTGAAGTGTTCTATCCAATCTAGAGTTACACATTTGTCAATAACCAGAGAGCTTCTTATCATCAGCCCTTGAAAGCTAAACTTGTGTGAGTGTATGCGTCAATGTGTGTGCCTGAGTTAGCTGACAGTCTGGCCAAAGCAAAGCTCTGCATCAGCAGAACAGTGAATGGTGTCAGGATGTAGCTGCATGAACCAAACACTGCAACAGTAAACAGAATAAACAGTTTTACCTCTACTGGCTGTGTTCTCAGAATATATCCAGTAAAAGCATAATCTAAAATTCAGACTCATAAGGTTTTGAGAGAAAAAAAAAAAAACCAGTATCATGTCATTTCCAAGAAGACTTTACATACTTTGTAATAATTATGGCAATTCTAAAAATGCCCCCTCCTTGAACTGCCACCTTAATGTAGTGGAGGGGTTTGAGAGCTCGAATAACCCTAGAGGCTATATTGTCCGTGGCCTGAATGCCCCTGGCAGGGTATCCCATGGCAAGCAGGCTCTGGGTGATGGATCAGACAATGAGTGGTTTAGACACCTTTATAAGGACCAATAGAACGAGACACGTGACGTCACCCGGTACACCGGAGCTGGGATCCCACACTGTAGCCAGGCGGGGTGTCAGGAGACACCCAGAGTGGGAATGGAGTGGGAGATTGACAGACGGATCGGTGCAGCTGCCAGGCCCACAGGGACGGCCCAGGACATGCTGGAGGGACTATGTCTCTTGGCTGGCCTGGAAACACCTTGGCCTCTCCCTGGAGGAGTTGGAGGAAGTGTCTGGGGAGAGGAAGATATGGGCATCTCTTCTGAGTCTGCTGTCCTCGCAACCCGGTGGTCCAGGATGAAGCGGAAGATGACGAATACGGGTCCAGCTTTGTAAAGATTCAGACGTATCATAATATCTTCCTAACATGTTTATTAAAAGTTGTACAAACATTTTTCTGAAATCCTATGAAGATTTTAAAGATACTATTTAATGTCAATTTAAACAGGAAATGGTGGAATTACAGTTTTTCTATCAAATACTATTGTGTTGCTAATATGTTTATGAGGGTAAATACATTCAGTGGTTATGTTAATGAGGTAGTTTGCTCCGTGTTCAATAAGCAGGAAACTCTTTGGTGTAGATCTTGGCTTGCATGCCTTCCGGTGTGATGTTTGTCCATTTTCACTTTTTTATTTGATATAAACCTAAATGTTAATTGAAATTATGATTCTAATTTGACCATAAAGTTGTTATTTCGCACTGTTTATTATGTAGCCAAAAAGGCTGAGGCATCTGAAATATGTTAGTGGGTGTAAATGTGAAGAAACACATTTATGCAACATCAAGTCTGAAACATGTATTGCCTTTGATTATGCCTCAGTTTTGTGTAGAGGTATTAGAATGAAGGAGTAGAATCCATGGTGTTCTGCAGCCCCAGCACAGAGTAAATTAGGTTTGCAATAATGAGCTGTCTCATTTTTTCTATATTTATTGATTGCCTGATCATCTGGGGAATTTCAGTTCTCTATATCACATTCTACAAGTGACCCAGATGGCCAGTAGAAGCCACAAGCATTAAGCATGCTGCAGTGAGTGGGTTTTCAGTAGCACAGAAGGAGTGTGTGCATATTGTGGCAACAATAAATTACACATTCAACATTCTACTGAAACAAACAAATAAGTGTAGTTTAAAAAAGGATCTGTAAATATTATATATCCAAAACATAAAAGGTGGTGGCCAACCTTTGTGCTGCACAATAAAAGAAGGCTTCCTAATTTTTTGGGGGCTGATTATTTTCTATTTGGATTTAGTTTAGCCAACTTTAATGAATGGAAGGACCTGGAAGTGTGCTTTTAAAAGCCACTGGATGTTTTTAGTCCTATTTACAATGGAATTAAAATAAAAACAAGATATTTGCTAATAAAATATGAATACTTTGTGCTGTACCTAATATTTAGCTTTTTTTAGAAGATTTTAATTGTCAGTGAAAATACTGCCCTAAATGCGCAGCGCTAATGGTGTAGGGGTTAAGCGTGTGATCATATACGGAGGCTATAGTCCTCGAAGCGGCCATCCCGGGTTCGAGTCCCGGACCTGGCGACATTTGCTCTCTCTACCCCTCTCTCCTGTCTGCCTACTGTCAAAAAATAAAAATAAAGGCCACTAGTGCTGAAAAGAATATCTTTAAAAAATAAAAATAAAAATACTGCCCTAAAAAAAGTGTCCATCTGACAATGTTGCTGGGCTAAATTTGTACTATTCTTGAACTAGTGTCAGGGGCCGCATCAAAATATTTAGACCACTTGTGGCCTAGTGGTCATGAAAACACCTAAAATGGGAATTTTAAGCTCCTTTAGGTGTTTTAACTATAGGACCACCTCAGAAATTAGAAAGAAAAAAATACGGACTAGTCACAACATTGCTAAAATCTCATCTCTTGTGGACCCGACATTATGCATAGTCTTGTCTTGTGAGCTGGATGAATCTTTTCTCCCATCATATAGTGTATATTTCTACGTAGATACGCAGAATGATTGGGTATAAAAGGAAATGGGATCAGCAGCGACATGGTGAGACATCAATTGTCTAATGTCAGTTTGGAACTTTAACACTTTGGATGAGTCTTGCTGAGTCTTCAGTCGAGACAGATTACTGGATTTCAGCCATGGATGGTTATATCAGAAGGACCAGTGCTACTAAACAAAAACAGGATTAAAAAGGAATTTTTGGGCACAGCTCCTTAAATCCGTATCCAGTGAAGTCTGGTCGGTGGCTTTAAGGCACTGTGGCCAACCCACACCAGACTAGTAATGAGGGAATACTTTTAGAAGTGTGTCATATGCCACAGGTTTATGTAACCCTTAAACGTTAGTGCAGATTTGCCGGATTGTTTGGCCACTATGTCTCTTCAATGACCCTGAGACACTGATCTGTGCTGGGTGAACCCTGTTGGGACCTACAGCCATGGATTTCAACATTAAAACTCCGGTACGAACATTTCTGGAACTTTCAAAATAAATGGCATTTAACTGACTTCCAGCACAACTTCAGAAGGGGGAGGGGGGGGGGGGGGGGGGGGGGGGGTAGCAGAGGACTTCCCACGATGACACTGCCGCATATAAGCCCCCACCTTTCCACAAGTCTTTCTCTTCCACGCGGCCTTCCAGAGGAAGGAAAGCGCGCTGATGTCTTTTGCTGGGAAAAAGACATAAATTCAACTGGATCCAAAGCCATACGATCATCGATCATATGCAAAGTTAAGTAGAATGAAATACTGTCTGTGTATCCGGTATTTTCATTCATGAACGGGGAAATTAAGGTGTAAGAGTTGCTTACCTTTCTCTCCGAAGTCCTGCAGAAGCAAAACTGTGTCGCAGAGAGAGATCCCCGGTGGAGAAGCTGTTTCTACAAGCCGAGCCTGAAGGACGGACTACGGCTTGCACCACCATGTTACGGTAACAAACAGCCGCCCAGCCCTCCGGAGCTAACACTATTGTTCACAGAGCGAACGCAGAGGTTAGCTGAAAGCCAACCGCTTGTTGACTGTGGACGTTTATTCGAACTTCATCGCCCTTGGACAACGTTTACTCAACATGATCAGAGGTTAGGTTTGGGCAGATTAACAGATAGGTTTAGGATGAAATGATCTAAACGTTTTCATGTTATGAAGTTTTGTTTTGTGGAACCTGGCTATCTTTAGTGCTAGTAGGCTAGCTACGGCATGCGCCGGTTCTGTGTTCTTTGTATGTTTTAAAGTTAAGATAAACTTTATTTAAAGGGTGGTTTTAACCAGAACATTGCTCATAACGCGCCGTCCGCGCTTATGCATTTTAACCCTTTTATTAATCCTGGTATTTTAAAGGTATGTGTTGATTCTGGTGCTAAGCTTCTTTGTTAGCTTAACGGCTAACCGGTAGAGAACATGTGCTACTAAAGACTATTCAAAAGAAAGGTTGTTGGTTTTCAAGCTAGTGAATAATAATCCCTGAACATCATTTACTAGATTTGATAACTAAGTAAACACCATTGAGCCCCATTTCTCCAGAAAGATTTGGCTCTTTTCCAAAATACTCCCTTAATAATATTTCTTCAAATATTATTTCAATAAATAAAGGCAGTTAATTAGACACCGTTGAGAATTAGTCATCCAGGAGGTTGGTTTTATTCAGCAGATCATTATTTAAAACATTATTTTATTAAAATAATATTTTATCTGATCTTGCTTTGTGAAGGGTTGTCTAAACGTTTGCTGATTATTTCCTAAGTTGGTTCCAAGACTAACTTAACTTCAGTTCCAGATTCTTCAAGATAATCCTTGGTTCTCAAACAAACATTGCATGGTAATGTTGCATCACTCCTTTTGGTCATGATTTCCAATCATCTTTAATCAACTTGTTTATATTGTACATAGCCCATTAGTCTTCATT
The DNA here is from genome assembly GCF_021462225.1 of Girardinichthys multiradiatus. NCBI lineage: Eukaryota > Metazoa > Chordata > Actinopteri > Cyprinodontiformes > Goodeidae > Girardinichthys > Girardinichthys multiradiatus. The sequence continues at coordinate 8,886,778 of NC_061799.1, forward strand.
ACTCTTTAATTCTGCTTGGTAGTTTAGTTGGATTGTTTTAGCATAGTAAAGAGTTTGTTGATTGAAATATGTTTGACTTTGAGTTGACTTATTTTTGTTAATAAATTCTTGTATTTTAAGAAATTGTGTGAATTCATTCCATATATGTGCAGAGTTTATGCTGTTCAATAATGCCAGAGCTCGTCTCACACCTTTCTATTCTGTCCTAATACCATCGCCTTATTGGGCTGGTATTCACAGGACAACCCTTAACAGACCGAAATATTATGTGATAAAATATTAATATTAAATATTAAATAATATTCTCAGATTCATATTTACAACAACCCTCTCTAACAGCTAGGACAGACACCAGCCTCCTACCACCCCAAAAAGCACAAAGTAGGAGTAGAAAAGTCAAAGGAGACATTTTACAGACTAGTTATATTTCTGATACCTCTTTGAAGCAGCTGAAAAAAGGGAATGATGCCCTGATGTTCTATCATCACAGGAGTTAATGAAGTACACATGACATTTATCAGCTGCCAGTGGCAGCACTTTGTAGATGTGGATTTTCTGATAATTATACAGCCACAGTTAGCTTTGCTTTGCTCTCCATTCTTTTTAACTTGTCAAACAATCACATCGCCTCATGAGCTATGAGGTCTACCATGTAATAGTACTCTCTGGTTCTGAACAGATAGCAAGTGGAGTACTATTGATCTTTAGAGTGAAGCAAAACAGAGAAGCTGCAGGCTGGAAAAATCAAAACAAGCTGAAAGTAGGTGAAATCCTTTGTAGAGCTGACACAGAGCTACTGGGCTTGCTGAATTTGCTAAAAGTTATATTGAGACTGAAGAGACCACAAACTAGGCCTTCCTACTGCACAAATTGAGGAGGGTGAGTTACAGGTAACTCTTAATGGAGAAAGGTGAACCTTCTTCCGATTTAAAGTAAATTCTGTCATGTACTAACCCCCCTCTGTTGTCCGTTACTCCCAACAAACTAAACCACTGTCGCCATTAAATTCCCTTCTATAAATCAGAGAGAATGAGTGGCAGCAACCTACCACTCACAGCAGCACCGTCTATTCCCCTATCAGTTCAAAATGGACATTAGATTAAAAAAAGACCAAGATGCAGCAGCATGTGAGCTCTCACTCAATCCCGTGTGTAGGAGGGGCATGCTGGGTAAGATTGAAGCCCCTAGAGAATCCATGTGTGAAAAAAGAAACAGCTCTTTCAACACTGCTTCCAAGAAGATTTAAAGGGCAGATCCCTTTTCCCCATGAGTGACAAAATATTGCATCTTTTTCCTCTTCCTAGATCTATACTGCCTTTCTGCAGATGTGGTATGTTGAGCCTGTTATAATACCATCCTCGACAGTAGAAGAAATAAATGGTGTTCAGTAATAAGCCGGTGCTGTGGTGATGTCATATTTTTCCATGAGACAGTAAAACATTTCCCTGAGCGCACTCAGAAATGCATTGTTTTTATTTTCTTGGGTAAGAGGCCAGCAAGGCAAACATCGGAGCAGAAGTGTGTTGCAGCACGAATCACACGCTAATGCATCCAAGTCTGTTTTGTGCGTGTGATTTAGAAGTGGAACAGGTAAATGGCTGAGCGAGCACAGAGATGAGGAAGGTGTGTGTGTGGACATGCTTTTAATGAGCTGGGAATGTGAAATGAAGGAGGAAGAGGAGGAAGAAGGGGAAGGGAATTACACTCTGGAATATCGGTCTCGGTTCTGTAGTTTCATTTCCTGGCAGAGGTCAGTCTGCTTTGGGACCTGTCACTTTTCCCACACAGATTTAGATTCCTCTGAGGAATATCCTTATTTGAAGCTGGATGTTTGCTTCTTACTTTCTTGTGTCAGAAATTCTCTCACTGATATCTAAAACCCAAACAATTTTATCTCTAATTTTCTGTTTCATTAAACATGTTCAGGTAATGAAGAATATAATTTCAACCAAACTGAGGATAACCATGTTAATTCTGAAAAAGCATTTTTGATTTGCTTTCCTTTTTGGACAATTTTGTAAAATGAACTGTATTGTTTTAGCCTAATGGTTCTAAATGATCATGTAAATGAATAACTACTACTACTACTATTCAGAAACCATATAAACGCTAACTGATCATGTTATGATGCACACCTTACTAGTTGCCTTTCCAATGGCCTTAATTTGCCGTGGCATGGATTCAACAGGGTGTCCTGCTGAGATTTTAGTCCATACGTACATATCATCATGCTGCAGATTTATCACATGTGCAGCGTGAAGGAAATCTCTTATTTCACCATATCCCAAAGGAGCTGTTTGATTTAGATCCAGTGACTTTGAGGCCTTTGGAATAAAGTGAACTCACTGTATGCTCAACAAACAGTTTAACACCATTTGAGCTTTGTGACATATTGTGCATTATGTGGTCATCAATGGATGGAAATGGTCTACAGTAATACATAGGTAGACAGTGACATTTAAACAATGTTTATTTGGTTTTAGGGGAAAATTACTTCATACCATTATACCACCATCACCAGCATAAGACAGTGATACAAGGTAAGATGGACCTAATTATATCCTCAGTCTCCGGTCCTTATGTGACAAGTGTGGCATTCAGTGTGGTCTTCTGCTGCTGTAGCCCATCACTGTCAAGGTTCAATGACACGCTGTCCAATCTGATCCTGCATGTCATTCAAGATAGTCTAACTGCCAGGTGGTCCAAGGTTGTGTGTAAGGAAAGCACAACCATTTGCATCAAGTCACTGATTTTGCAGCCGTCCCTCCTCCTGAGCAAGAATGTGGCTACAGTGGAAAGGAAATACTTGTTGTATGTTCAGAGGTGGTATTCTGTATACTGTACTTTGGTTGTAATGAGTGGTTATGTGAGCTTTCTGTGATCTCAAACAAGTCAGTCCATTTTCCCGACATTAACAAGACATCTGTGTTCACACACTTGCACTCACAGAAAATCTTATTTTTCAGATCCTTCTCTGTAAAGTGTTGAGTATGTAAAATCCCATATCAGAAGTCTCTTCAAGATACCAACAACCATGCTACGCTCAAAGACACTTAAATGCCCTCCTTTGCCATTGTTATGATTGCTCTGAACTTCAGCAAGTTATCTTGATCTTCTAGATGCCAGAATGCAATGAGATGCTGCTGTGATTCACAATTTGTTAATAAGCAACTGAAAAGATGCACCTAAGAAAATGGCTGGTCAGTGTGTATCACCAGGAGTCATTTAATGAGTGCGCTTTGTTGTGTCAATGTGCGTTCCAAGTTTGTGGGCGCAGAGTAGTCGATTAATAAAACTGAGAACAAAACAAAATGACATAATTCCCTTATACAAAAGGTACACACATTGTAGATACAGATGTCTGGACTCTCTCGTGTATCAGTATCAGAACAAATGTTTTAGTTTCACCAAAGACAGAAATAATAAAAGCTTGTCTGAACAATCTACAACCAGACCTGTATGTGTTAAATACATACAACATCTTACCGCACTCTTTCTTAGGCTCGTCAGAGCGGTCCTTGCAGTCTTTGACAGAGTCACACACCTTAGAGTTGTCAATACATTCCCCATTTTTGCACTGAAACTTCAGAGGTCCTTCACATTTTGTGGCTGCAACAAAAAAGACAAAGTACAGAACAAACTCTATAAATTGCACATCAAAATATAAATATTTTGTTTGAGGAAGTGAAAACAGGTCCATATACCTATTAACATTAAGTAAACATGCAAATAATTCTTCCAACTGAAGTTTGGAAGCACCTACAAAACAAAAGTCACAATGTAAAAACATTAATGTTCAATGTTTAACTTTCTCATCTCCTCTTCTGAATTTTACTTTCTCTTACTTGTTCTTATTTCCGTGCCCCTTTATTCAGCAGGAAGCTGATAAATTATCCATAAGAAGGTGAACTTAGAAAAGTGGCTTACAGAGAGCACTGTCTGAATCCAAAAAACTTTACCAGCTTGTTCATATTAGTTTGTACTGTTCACACTTTAGTTACCCCTCCATATAGTTGCTTAAACTGAAAATATGAGTGACTCACAGTAAACTTCAGCATAGGTACTCCTGCCTCATTTTATTTAACTGATGTCAGCTTCACACCTTTTGTTCACAGATTCATAAAAAATCATTTGTTCCCACGTTTACCAGGAGAAATTTAAACCAAAAACAGATGTTTTCTGCGTTTGTCGAGAGTGCATTCGTTTTAGATAATGAAGGGCACAATGAAGAAAACAGCTTTTATTTAGAGCTTTTAATTAGAGAGCTGAAAGCAACAGACTGAATGAATCCACCCACTCAACAAGGTAGCACCATGCTGTAAACATATCATGGACCCGGCAGTTCAGTTCTGCTTTTAATACAGCTTTCCTGTGCTGTAAACCAATGAGGTTCACCTGTTGCTCTCTTAGGTGTAACGTGAGGTTTTGCAATGTTTGTTCTAGTGATAAGATACCTTTGGATACCACAGGTCACTCACTCCTCAAACAAGCAAGAAATTTGCTTTGTGTTTTCAACATCTGACTAAAGTTTTGTTTTATATTCAACAGCTGAAACCTTTAAAACCATCAGCTACATGGAAAAGGACTGCTGCATTATCACATATTGCACTAACAGTATTATTAGCACCAGCGCTGTTTGTTTCCATATGCAGTAAGCCTGAGTGGCATGTGATAATATGTGCTCCAGTGATAATTAATTTCCCTGATTTAGACAGTAAAGAGGAACTTTATCTTCAAGATTCAAATTGGGGCTGATAAACTCAGCCTTGCTCCATTTCCAGCAGATACACAAATCAAATAATAGAGTCACTTTGATCATTACTGTAATCATTACTTCATTGTCACTAAGAACATATTGTACTCATGAGATTTTTATGATACATTTACAGCAATATTTATACATTTCAAGAAAACAACATTTTTGGTGAACATTTTAAAGAACAACTGCTTGCTGCTCTGAATGCATATGCAATTATAAGTAGTTATTTACATGTAGTACATTAGCTCACATGGAACAAAACAAATACTGAAATGATGCACACTGATTTGGCATAAAATTAAGACCACCTGTGTAATAGTGTATTTGCATATCAAAATAAACCTTAGCCATAGGAGTTGTTTCCACCAGACCCCAGAAGATGAGCTGTGTTATAAGGCACCAAGATGTTAGCAGCAGATCATTTAAGTCCTGTAAGATTGTCCAGCACATTGCACAGATGTTCCTTTTTTCAGAGATCTGGGGAACAACTCAAAATCTTCGTCATGATCCTCAGATCATTTCTGAATCATTTTTGCTTTGTGGCAGAGTGCATAATCCTGCTGAGAGATGGGACATGCATCAGGGAACAAAAGGGTGTATATATAGGGAATGACAATGATAAGGTCAAAAAACATCCACATGAATGCCAGCCCACAACCCAATTGTACCAAGCAGATCATTGCCCTACCATCAAACTGGCTCCACCAACCTAACTTGGCTTCATAGTGCATACTGGTTTCATGTGGTTACCCAATTAACGACACACACACGTGATGTAAATAAAACTGTGATTTATCAGACCAGGCCAGCTTCTTCCATTGATCAGAGGTCCAGTTCTGATGCTAAGATACCTATTTTTGGAGCTTTCAACGGTGTACAAATAACCATAATGTTATACCTGATCAGTGAACATACACCATTTTCCACCAAACCCACTGAATGCTTTGGATGTTCTTTAATGAATAGTTTAAAAGAGAGGTGATCACTTCCGGTAGCAAGAGTTGTATAAGATTTTGGAAAGAAGAGAAGAATTCAGAGGCTTAGATAAAGAACTGTGGCGATGTTGGGGTGGGAGGGTGTAGTTTCTGAAACCCACCGTTGACACAGCCAGACTCATCACTGTGGTCAGGACAGTCATGGACCTTGTTACACTGCTTGGTGCCGTGAATGCACGAACCATCACCGCACTGAAACTCATCAGGACGACATGTCAGCAGAGCTGCAAAAGGGACACAAATAAAAACAAAATAAGTAAAAAAAAAAAAAAAAAACTAGGATTCATATTCTGAATTTAACAGTATTGGATCAAATCCGATTCCAAGACATTTTCTTATATTTTACCCATTACACATTTGCCATGTCTCTTTGCTTGCTTGCTTTGAGATAGTGCCAGTAACCTGCCTTGAAAAGATAATTGGCAGAAAGCATGTATAAAATTAGCAAAACTGTGTAATTACATACTTGAGCTGTGCTAATTTCTTTCTGAGGTTGATGCAGCCCAGACAATGTCAACCTGGGGTGTGCGATAAATGAATTTTGGTGTTGTAAGCCAAAGAGACTTACAACACCAAAATTCATTATTATCTCAAGACCAGAGCAGATTTTCATCAACAACAGAACTCCCCTCTGAACCCCAATAAAAAGCAATATATATGACTCATGGGATGTGATTTACTGTTATCATAAGACAAGATAAGTACAGGACCGAGGGAACATAATGGAGACAGGCCAGCTGATGCCTCAACATGAATGTACACAACAGCTCATCCTCTCTGGGTTGTGCTGTGGTGAATATCAGTCAATATCAGCCTAGATCTGAAAATAAATGATGCTCAGTATAGATCCATGAAAAAGAAAAGCAATAACAAGGGGAACATATCAGTCAGTGTCCATTATAGGAATTCATTTCTGTTAAAAACCATGTATAAAATTCCGTTTTTATGACAATTAATTCCTTAAATAGATCCAGAAGGGAGTGAAAATACCTAAAATCCGGTTTCTAATTTAAACCTGAGCACATCCATCTCATCCAAATGCTGCTTAGATGGCACTACACGCCAGGAGAGTTTATCGGACATATTTGCTGCACATCTCGATGATGTAGAGGGACTATCTGAGTTTCACACTTTGGCTCTGTGAGAGCTTTGGGCGCTGTGATCACTGGCCATCTAACAGGAAAAACTGCTTTATCACAAAGCTCCATCCATACAGTGTTATTCAACAGAAATATTTGAAAAGACAAACATTAAACTAAATGTCCAGCTAAATGTTCAATACCCAGCACAATGGAAATGTCATGTTACATGACAAAGAAATCTGGTGGGATTTTCTTCTATTTTTTTGGTTCTCAGCCTAAAAATTTTCATTAGGGTTCATCCAGTTCTACGGGTTTATAACACTATTCCTCTCTTTATTCAAACAACTGTTTTTACTGTTAGGACTTAGTTTTGGTACCCTAATAATTCCTACAGTAGAAGGTGAGCAATACATTGGTCATTATATTAACCTATAGTGACCATTTTTGCTATAATTAACGGGTGAGAATGCTCGGCCAATAAATGAATTGTTTTGGTTAGGCCAATGTAAATATCTGCGTGTGTGTGAAAAACACGTGACATTACACCCTCCAGTTGATCAAGCAGCTGTTAATCAAATCAGACTTGTGTGCAGCTGCATAAGTAGCTGATGTATCTTACTGAGTGATGTGTTCTGATGAGGCAAAGGGGCTCAGAGCAACGAGCTCTGGCGCATATCATCTGTACTGCAGGATCTCTCTCCTTCAGAAGCTGTGATCAAACGCTGCATGTGTGAGGGCTGCGGCTCCTCAAACACCTTCTGAAAGAGGGGTGCTCTCCTCCGTCAAATTTTGTATGTATACATACATACACACACACATACACACATACATACACACATATATATATATATACACACATATACACACATATACATATATATATATCAGTCATTTTCTACCACTTATTCCATAGTGGGTCGCGGGGGAGCTGGTGCCTATCTCCAGCAGTCTATCGGCAGGAGACGGGGTACACCCTGGACAGGTCACCAGTCCATCGCAGGGCCACACACAAACAACCAAGCACACACTCATTCATACACCTAAGGGTATATATTATATACCCTTAGGTGTATGTATATATATGTATATATATATATATATATATATATATATATATATATATATATATATATATATATATAAGGTTCGACATGTTGTCCATTCAGAGATGCTCTTCTGCATACCTTGGTTGTAACGAGTGGTTATTTGAGTTACTGTTGCCTTTCTATCAGCTCGAACCAGTCTGGCCATTCTCCCCTGACCTGACATCAACAAGGCATTTGCGCCCACAGAACTGCCTCTCACGGGATATTTTCTCTTTTTCGGACCATTCTCTGTAAACCCTAGAGATGGTAGTGCGTGAAAACCTCAGTAGATCGTTGTATTGAGTTGCTGCCATGTGATTGGCTGATTAGAAATTTGTGTTAATGAGCAGTTGGGACAGCTGTACCTAATAAAGTGGCTGGTGAGTGTATGAGTGGGTGGACTTCGCCCATTCCGTTCCACAGGATCATAAGCATGAGAAAATTCTGCAGATCACAGAATGAAAGGATGATTTAACAAGGGCTATAGTTGAAAGATAGGTTACAAAGGATTAAAAGTGTCTCACTGCATCAAGGCCTCAGTCAGAAAGAGAAAGAATAATGCAAAAAAAAACATGCAATATATTTTTATACTTCTTGCCTCAAGTATTGTTTTGAGTTGTATTATTCGATGGATAGGCGAATGTGAGAGCTGACATTGCCATCAAGCTCCATCATGGGCTTGCGTCACGCCGGAGGGTGGCCTGGTTAACAATATTTTGGAGGTCCACCAGGTGCAACTAGTGGCATACTTTGAGAATCACTGCCCTATTGCAATACCCATCAGACACTCTAAATTTTAAACACCACCATTAGTCATAAAAAAATATATTACTAAAACTTAATTTAAGACTGTGCACCAAAACAATTGATTACAAGCTGTTGGACTTTAAAAATGGAAACTGCTCAGAATAGAGGGAGACAGTCATAAGAAACTCACGACAGTCAGACTCATCAGATTTGTCCTTGCAGTCTGGGTCGCCATCGCACTTCCATGTCAGGCGAATACACTCCCCATTAGCACAGCGGAACTCGCCAGCAGTGCAGTTGGCTCTGCGGTTAGGCAGGTAGGGGGCGCCATCACCACCGCAGCGTTCTGGGCTTTCGTCCGAACCGTCAGAGCAGTCAGGGTCTCCGTCACAGCTCCACATTAATGGTACACACTCCGAGGCATTACAGCGGAAATGGTTGGGCCCACAGGTCTGTGGAGAAGAACACTTGAGCTCATCGCTGCCGTCTCCGCAGTCGTCATCACCATCACACACGTAGACCGTGGCCAGGCATTTACGGTTGGCACACATGAACTCTGCGCTCGGGCACGCTTTGGCATCTAAAGTCAGAAATGACAGGCAGAGATGAGTCTAACAAGCCACAGTATTACATTTTCATAAATACAGTATAATAACTTCTTTATGTGAAGACAGTCCAAGTTCTTGGCTTTCATTTCTTTGTTATATCACAAAAAGAAAACTAAGACAGAACAAAACGTTGAAAGCTTATCTTCACATTAAACAAAAGTAAAATTTTAGGAAACTAAAGGAATAATATGAAAAATAGAACCAGAGACATAATTGTGCGAAATAATTTTAAGCAGCAGGCCACAGTCACAGAAGCAGAACTTCCTTGGTGACATATCGGACTAAAATGAAGCTGGAGAGGATGAGAACAGTAATCACAAGAAAATGTGGAGAGGTTTCCTCTCCGGAAGAGTAGGTGATAATAGAGCTCCCTAAGCCAATGCTTCTCCTCTTTCCACTGGATCTGTAGCCCGGTACCTCTCTACGAACATCTGTTTCTGTAAAGAGTGTCTCATTTTCCTGTCACCCTTGTCGTTCTACTTGTCGCTCTAGATCCATTAAAAGCATTATGTTGTATCTACTTCAAATTAAGTTTAAAGAGTATTTTAATCTAGCAAAATATTCCACTAAAATCTACTCCTCTATGCGCAGTGTGTCTACATGAGGAAATAACCTATTGTGCATTAATTAAAGCCTCAACAATTTTGTGCCTTACTGTATGTCCATAAGAAGCAGAACCAGATTTATTGGCCAAGATTGTACGAACAAGTAATAATCTCCACTTTGGTGTTGTATACTCAAGGGGTACAGACATTAAGTATAAATATGTAAACTTTAGTGGAAAAAAAATAAAACTAAAGACTTATATCTTATATACACCCAGTATCGTTTTTTTTTTATAACAAAGGCAGGTTGTAATGGGGATGTGCAATATAGCTTTGTGTCCACGATATATACATATTATCTGTCCCTTTAAAATGAAAAACACACTGCAGTTGGCACAGCTGACATGTATTTTTCAACAATTAAACAACAATCTGGTTGATCTCCAGAGGAACAATTTCTTATTTTATGTATTGGGTTCAAGGTTTTAAATTAAAGACTGTTTTTGGACTAATATTGATCCATACATTACCAGGACTCGGGTTCCCCTACACTTATACACGGCAAATCAACCGATGGCTTTACAGCTGCCAGCAAGCAGTCTAGTGTTTCAGTGCAGTAGAATATTATTGGGCGAAAATAATCAAATGTTCTGTGTCACTGCACAGACACCAACACTGGTCCCACACTGTGGTCTTCTCTGTCTTACAGATACATCAGTAGGCCTGATAATGGTGTTGACAGCTCGTTGTGTGGATAGTTTGTGTTTATCTTATGTGGAATGGGTAAATGAGATATGATTATACACAATGGAGTTTAGAGCCAGGTGTTAACAGTCTGAAAAGCTATCTACTTCTAACCGAATCAGCTAGAACACTTGCTACTGTCAGGTAGGCCATTGATTCTTAATATTAGTGTTTACTACACAATAAAATACAAATACCTTTGGGTTAAAGTTTGACATAAGGGTTACCTGTTGTCACAGATGTTAGCAACTTTTATGTCTGGGGTGTGAAACTCAGCCTGGGCTCATTCTGCATGGAAATTTGCATGTTCTCCTTCTGCACATGTGGGTTTTCTCTGGAGAACTCCGCCTGCCGGATTGGCTACTCTAAATTGCCCTTAGGTCTATGTGACTAACGGGCCAGCTGTCAAAAAAGCTTTTACACTTCCCCTACAGTATTTACAAAAAACAACATCAGTATTTCGGCTGGTTTTTTTCTACACTCTTACTTGCTACCTTTTCCAGTGTTGTTAGAATTATGTTTGTTCTAGATAAAAAGCACTTGGGGCGGAAAGTGAGAGCTCCCACTGAGAGCCCACAACTGGACAGAGGTCAGCAACAGGAAAAGATAACTTCATATTTACACAAACCATGGGGAGTCCAGCTTCCTTGCCACACTACTTTATTTGCTCCAGCTGGTTGCAGGAAAGGATTGACATTTTACCTTATTTTACGCAGGATAAGCTGTAGTGTGGAGCAGCAGCAGACCGTCGATGGCAAACTGCAAACCTTACAACTGCTACAGATTGAGGAAGGAGCTAAACCTCAAGGGGCCACAAAATATAACTAAGCAGAGGCTGCAGAGTACATAATTCTGCTTTGGTCTGATTATTGTGTTCTTCAACAGACTGAATTAAATAAAAAGCATGTGTTATGGATTCAGTTCAATAAAAAGATTATTTATAAATATTAAACAAGCTGCTGCAGCTGGTTCTGCAGTGGATTTTAACCACTGCCCTGGTTTCACTTCAACACACTATCCTAATTTAGAACTAAATAATTAAAGACCTTAAATAAACATGTGCATTATTACACAAGGGGCAGAGCATTAAGAATGTACGTTTGGCAGGGTTACACAGGAGAGGCACTTTATCTTCCACTGGGACGATGAGTAAATTTAAAGACTTCTGAGCAAGTTTGATCCCACAGACCATCTGCTGAGGATGTCACACAAGTTAGTATGTTTTAATTGATGAATAAATAATACAAAACACAGGTTTTAAGTGAAGTTGAAAATTTCATATTATTTCCAGCACTTTGAAAATGTATTTGCCCCTGACAGATTTCTACTGTTTATGCATTTTTAATCACTTAAATGTTTTAGATCCTCAAACAAATGGCCTAATGTGAAAAAGTAGCTGGCCTCCAAACCTAATAACTCAAAAACAGGTTTTTACATTTTAACCAGCCACTATCATTGGATTTAGGTGGAAGCTTTGACTAGGTCAATTCAAAACTTTAATTTTGTTATTTTTGAGCCATTTGGAGTTGGACCTGCTGGTGTGGTTCAAATTATTGTCCTGCTGCATAACCCAAGATGTTCTTCAGCTTAAGATCAATAACTCATGGACGGACATTCTCCTTCTGTTTGTTTAAGTTTTCTGGTAGAAAATTAAGGCAAACTGACAAGTTGAAACAGCAAGGTAGCCCCAGACCATCACACTACCACCACTATATCTTACTGTTGGTATGAGGTTCTTTTACTGCAGCCCTGTGTTGGTTTTTATGATTGAACAGAACACACACTCTGTCCACAGGATATTATCCCAAAAGTCTTGGAGAACATCAAGATATTTTGTGAAAAATCTGTCTTTTTGTGCTTTTTGGTCAGCAGCGGTTTTCACCTTGACCTCGCACACTGAGGTCTGTACTGCTTTAGATGATGTCCCGGGTTCTTTTGTGACCTTCTGGAGTTTAGACTGAACATAACTTGAGATGCATGAAACCATAATTTCATTTATAAAAGCACAAAATTATATTTGGATCAATAAGATGAGTGCAAAAATTTTTATTTGAGTTTGTCATTGGCAGGAAACAGAATTAATTCAAACAAGTTGACTACAGTAATAATACCTTTGCAACTTAAAGAAGACGTTTTTCTACCATTTATGCATATCATCATTAAACAGAGAGCACACAATAGTGGGAGGAAATAAAAAACTTAATTCTAAGAGAGCCTAAAATTCTTGGTCAGTGTTTTTTGTTATCTAACTTTTTCATACTAAAAGAGTCAGAAGTTGGGAGCTTAGCACTTTCCTTAATCTGGCTGCATTACTGATGGAAGATTGTTGCCAGCGGCAACCAGTGGTTCAGATGAAGAGCAAAAGGAAGATTGGTTGATCTGCTTGCAGTACTATAACAGGTGATGAGAATGAACACACACACACAGCACGTTAGTCACTGCGTGTGCCGCTCGACTTTCTGCCAAAAGGTATGGGGACAAATGAGACACAGAATCAGCACTGAGACAAAATATCCCCCAATCAAGCAAACATTGAAAGCCTCCCTAGTTTCTAATTAACAGAGTGAAATTACGAAAAGGACATTCAAGAAAAGAAAAGGTCCTCTGCTTTCACAGGCAATGAACAAAATTAACCAGATTTGTTTTACTCATTACAGGAAGTGGATATAAGGATTTCTGCTTGTACCAATATGCATTGCACGAAGAGAGAAACATAAATAATGAAAACAAGATTATAGGGTAACCTCACAGCAGGAATTAAACCCAATCTGACATGAAGTACAAACACAAACACATGAAAACACACAAATCCTGACATGGAGATCCCTGGAAGCAGACATGCTCAGAAACAATTTCAGGTTAGTAAGTAAACATTACACTCTTTACCACTGATAGTAAAGGGCAAACATATCAACTTGGCTGTAGATCTACTCTAAAGCTGCTGCTTAATATGATGCTGATCCTGGAATGGTTTCATTGAGGAAAGCTAATGTCAATTTAAAGCATAATTCGAAATGTGCATTATTCAATTAGCAGGATAGTATGGCAAGAATGACTACCCAGTCAAGGTTGGGCAGTGCAGTCTGTGAATTTCTATTATTAGCAGAATGTGGTGAAACTCACTGCAGGTTCCAGCTGAGTGAGTTTTGAAAGACTTCCTTTTTGTCATAACAAATGAGTTAAAGAAAAAAGAAAACTGGAATGCTTTGGTTAAGGAAAAAAGGTATAGCATGACTTATAGCAAGCCTACTTATTTCTAAAGATGTACACACACTCTGAGTGTCACATATTATGTTTCTCTTTAATACAACATCCCAAACTCTTGCATCGAAGTCATTCCTGACACTCACATTTTGTCAGTCAGTCATTTTCTACCGCTTCTTCCATAATGGGTTGCGAGGAAGCTGGAGCCTATCTCCAGCAGTCTATGGGCGAGAGCCGGGGTACACCCTGGGCAGGTCGCCAGACTTACATTTTGTCATTAATTGACACCTGTATAGAACTGAAATGTGGGATTTGCTGAAAGTCTCTTAATGGCTTCAGCAGTTTCATATTAAACTCTCATACATCTGTATTGTGACTGAAGCTAACTTCACACACATGACCTGCAAAACCTAAATTAAGAGTCACACCTCATACACCTATGGAGTATGACTTATTGCTGCAGCTCAGGAAACTGGACCAAGATTTGCTCAAATCTATCACTACTGTTTATATGGGTGTAAAAAACACATGCATTTGTCCTTAAAAATTCCAGTCAGGCACTTTTGGTTTGGCACAAGCTTTAGCACGTTTTTTTTTAAAGACTCGTTTTGCACCACTAGCCTTTATTTTGTCATTTTTTTCTGGAAAGTAGGCAGACAGGGAATAGGGTGAAGCGCGGGGAAGACCTGCAGCACAGGTTGGTGTGGCCGGGACTCAAACCAGGGGACAGCCGTGTTGAGGGCTGAAGCCTCTCTATACATGGGTTGCACCCTGTACCGCTGCTCCAGCGCCAGGCCATTTAGCACCGTTTTTAACCCAGACACTGGCAGAACACATCAGTGCAGAACTAAAAGGTCAGGACTCTACAAAACAGCATAAATTTCACAGTAAATCTGGAGCCTGATGACCCCACCCCTTTCTCTGTGACTGATTTTCACTCACAGAGAAGAAAAGGTGCATCAAACAAAACATTTACAGTCACCAGCCACTTTATTAGGTACACCTTGCTAGTACCGGGTTGGACCCCTTTTGCCTTCAGAACTGCCTTAATCCTTCGTGGCATAGATTCAACAACGTACTGGAAACATTCCTCAGAGTGTTTGGTCTACTGGCTTGAGATCTGGTGAGTGTGGAGGCCATTTGAGTACAGTGAATTCATTGTCGTCATGTTCAAGAAACCAGTCTGAGATGATTCGTGCTTTATGACATGGCACGTTATCCTGCTGGAAGTAACCATCAGAAGATGGGTACACTGTGGTCATAAAGGGATGGACATGGTCAGCAACAATACTCAGGTAGGCTGTGGCGTTGACACGATGCTCAATTGGTACTAAGGGGCCCAAAGTGTGCCAACAAAATATCCCCCACACCATTACACCACCACCACCAGCCTGAACCGTTGATACAAGGCAGGATGGATCCATGCTTTCATGTTGTTGACACCAAATTCTGATCCTACCATCCAAATGTTGCAGCAGAAATCGAGACTCATCAGACCAGGCTACGTTTTTCCAATCTTCTATTGTCCAATTTTGGTGAGCCTGTGTGAATTGTAGCCTCGGTTTCCTGTTCTTAGCTGTCAAGAGTGGCACCCGGTGTGATCTTCTGCTGCTGTAGCCCATCCACCTCAAGGTTCGACATGTTGTCCATTCAGAGATCCTCTTCTGCATACCTTGGTTGTAACGAGTGGTTATTTGAGTTACTGTTGCCTTTCTATCAGCTCGAACCAGTCTGGCCATTCTCCTCTGACCTCTGGCATCAATAAGGCATTTGCGCCCGCAGAACTGACGCTCACTGGATATTTTCTCTTTTTCGGACCATTCTCTGTAAACCCTAGAGATGGTACTTCGTGTAAATCCCAGTAGATCAGCAGTTTCTGATATACACAGACCAGCCCGTCTGGCACCAACAACCATGCCACGTTCAAAGTCACTTAAATCACCTTTCTTCCCCATTCTGATGCTCGGTTTGAACTGCAGCAGATCGTCTTGATCATGTCTACATGCCTAAATGCATTGAGTTGCTGATTAGAAATTTGCGTTAACGAGCAGTTGGACAGCTGTACCTAATAAAGTGGCCGGTGAGTGTATATCAGCATTTTATAACAGGAATAATCTATGAAGCTGGGGAAGCTGGTAAAGCTGGTTCGACATAGAATTGAATTTATTGCTTGAAACATCCGCATCACCCATCTGGTGCAAAGAAAAATGTGAGCTTAACTGCCCATAGTCTCTGAACTGTGTTACCTGAACAATTCAGGCTGAACCTAAAGCTGAAGATGCACTAGAAGACTTTTTCACATATTTTACCACTAATTTCCAGCTAAGCCACGTCTGCACTAGAGGGTGACACGGGAGTGGATTTTCTCTCCTGTCCCATCCCGCTCCCACAGAAAAATGTCTTGTCCCATCCCAATCCCAGGCCAGCATAACGAAAAAAATCCTGTCCCGTCCCACTCCTGGTAAATTGACTCCCACTCCCATCCTGCTCCCATTCAGAACGACTCCCACTCCTGTGCCACTCCCATTTTTGTTTTCTTCATTTAGTCTTTTGACAATTTCTTTGAAGGACCAGTTAGGTCCCTGTTTTTAGTTGTAGTAAAGGCCAGTTAAAGTAAAAAGAATAATAATGAAGAAATAATAAAATATCAAACAAGGAAACAGACCATGCCTATCTTAGCTGAATAAACAAAATGTACATAGTTGTATTTTACTTATTTATTAAGTGATCGTTTCCTTTGAACAATGACATCACTTTTATCTTTCAAGTTGCTGGAACGAAAGAAAAATGCACCTAGTAAGAGAACTGTACTTGGTGAACAAAAGGCCAAAAAGGCATTACCTTCATAATTTAGAAACTGTACCTCAATGGTTCACAGCCCTGGTCCTCAGGGACCTCTTCCCTGCAGGTTTTAGATGTGTGTCTGCTCCAGAACACCTGTTTCAAATTCTCACATGACCTCCTATACAGGCATCAAGAATGGAGGGTCAAACTGGACAAAGTTTATACAATAAAATCATCATTAAATAAATAAATGTTGTTAATGTCCCATAAGTGAAGTAAATGTAACATGAAAGAAATGTAACATTAAATGTGCCATTAAATTAAAGGTACCATTTATTTATTTAATACATCATTGGAAACAATAAATGTACCATTATATCATGAAATAGACTATTATGCAATTAAATGTGCCACTGAATAATTAAGTATAATTTTAAGATGACATGACGTAATTAGTGGTACACTTAATATTTAATGATGTATTAAATAAATTGTACATTTAATGGTACATTAAATTTTTTTCTATTTCACAACATATTTATTTAATATCTTCCCTTGATGAAGCCTTTCTACGGAGCCCGCGAGGGGAAAAGGGGGGATAGATTTCCCCATGTCCCCTCACGGGCTTCCGTACCTTACCTCCTAAATCTTTAGAGCACATGCAGCAATTTTGTTGGTCAGATGAGACTTGACACATGTTGGTACTTTTGGTTTGATGAATGAAGAGATGCAGGGCTGATTTAATCCAGAATCTGTCTTACAAGTGTCCCTTAATCACTGGTGAACTTGATGACGACTAAATACATTTTACAAGCAGCAGACTGCGTGTTAACACCGCTACATTCAACTCTCCTGAAGTTCGGTAATATTTGCGACTTTCCTGTCAGCTCTATGAGTTTAATAGATAAGTCCTTATTTCTGACTTTACGTTGCAAACCCAATTTTACCACGTCCAGTTCTCCACCTGCGTTTGCTCCTCCATCCTGAACGCAGGTGGAAAACATCGATCAGAAGCACTGTTGGCTTGTGGGTTGTGTAGTTCGTTTGACTCGCATTATAGTATAGGCTTCTTGGAACAAAACTACACAATGGCGGCGTTGATTCAAGTTTTTTTTTCTTAAAGTTTATAACAAAGTCTCAGTTTTACATTTCCAAAGACAATTGATCCTAGTTTATTTTCCCTCTTATTGGTTACCTCCCGCTCCCGTCTGCTCCCGTTCATTTTTTATCCTGTACCGTCCCAATCACGTGATCTTTACTGATGCTGTCTCCCGTCCCGCGGGATTCCCGAAAAAATTTCAGCCTCTAGTCTGCACCAGGCTCCATGGCTATTTGGGACAAACATCTGTCAGTATATGAGGGGAAAAGATGCAACCTGATCTCGGTCAGAGCCAGTTAAACAACTTGGAATTGGAACTTGGAATTGTTTTGAGCAAACAGGTAGTGGGAGCTGATTACTAATCCAACAGATTACCTGTCGTATTCTTTGCATTTTAGGCATACCATATAAAAAGAAGCTGGTTGCCTAAATTTACCAGGGCAGTCCTGCTCTACAGAAAAGATGTATCACGATCGAATCCTAATTGCTTGATCGACTTCATTAAATCAAGACTGCATCTGCCATCAAAGTAATCCGGCACTATCAATCCAACTGGAACCTCTCTTTGTATTAACTTCAGCTCATTTACCATTTAAACTGCTGCACTTTAAGCGTTTTCTGTGTTCAGTTTACCCCATTTGGTTTAAAAAAAAAGAAATCATGTATTCTGTGATTTTTCATCTCCTGCACTTGTTAAGTTTGTTATCCCCAGTCTTTCGGTGGTCACACAAAATTCTAGAAAGATTGAAAAAATCTGGAAAGACTTAAAGCTGTGTAAGCCTGCCCCCAGCCATGTGAGTTGTTGAATCCAGTGTTTTTCTGAACTCTTGCCCTCTGACCAGCCCAGCTGACTGCCTTGCCTGAACAAGATAATCTAAGAAGAACTTTGACGAATACATCTCACATTTTATTAAAACTTCCACATGCGTAAATACCCATTCTGGGAGTTTATGCCTTAGTAAATTGCAGCACCTTTAGATTTCCATACCTGCTGCCATCCAAATTGTTTGTATTTCGTAATCGCTCGTAATCATACAAAACGTGACCAGGTAGTTGAACTACCAACCAGCAAAGTTCAACAGAGAGTTTTGGATAACTTGTTAGACTTTTTGGCTGAATGTATGCCTAAAAATAATTGAGTATTTTATTGTTAGTGGTTTTACCATTCATGTGTTGCCCTGCTAAGTTGTTTTCTCAGGAATGTATAAATCTTTTTTAGTCTTTTAGCTTTGCATATTCCTTAGAAGGTCCTACACATTAGTAGGGGCACACATTTTACTGTTTTAGCTGTTTTTAATTTAGAAACTGCTGTGTTTTCTGATCACAAACCTGTTTTATATGACATTTCTTTTGTCCTTGAGTATACAGCTGGCGCTCCAGCCAAGTGCTGTCATATGTTTAACTTTTCCATTGCTGCTCTCTTCTCTTCTGCTTTTATTTAGTGATTCTGGGACCATTATTTGTCTCACCACAGATGAACTGTTTTCATAGTTTCAGGAAACTTGTATTAAGACCCTAGAAACAGTGGCCCCATTAAAAAGCGGGTGCTACCTCAGCCCTTGTAAAACTACACAACCCAAGCAGCCAGACTTCAGTGTGAGAGAACAGAGCAAAAGTGGAAGAAAGAAATTGCAGATTTCTTCTAACATGTTGAAAGAATATTGGAAATGTTATCAAACATTGCAAAATGGCAAAAAGAATTTACTCTTCCTAAGTCATTGCTTCAAATTGTCATAAACCCTGTGTTCTTTTTACCAGTTCTATTCTTAATGTGCCCCAGTCTACCAGCCTGAAAGCTGATGTTTGCAATAGTTGTCTTTAGCTTTGTTGTTGACAAGGTTGAGTCAACTAGGTCAGCGATATCACCTTCTGCAGGTGTTAAAGAGGTGGTTAGTCATATAAAACATTCAGGATACCATGCTGATGCCATGCCTGCATGTATCTTTAAAAGAGGTTTTTCCTTCAACTAGAACCTCAGTCCTTGCCATTATAAATAGTAGTATTGTTTTCAGTGTGGTTCCTGATGTTTTGCACTTTCTGTCAACATAAGCCTCTTTTTTTTTTTTGCAAGGTTCCTCAAGGCTCAGTTCTTGGTCCTCTTCTTTTTTTTCTCTGTACCTGCTCTCTTTATGGTCTATTTTTAAGAAACATGGAATATTCCACGGTTATTCACCTGCCTCTGACACCTGGCCAATGCTCCATTTAATACTTAAAATACTTAAAACAGTCTTGATGACCATAAGGCTTGGATGATCATAATTCCAATGAAAGGAAAAGAGAGATCATATTATTCAGGCCAAACAATACCTCACACAATGAAGTTGCTAATTTTGGTTGCCTTTAGCCATACATCAAACAGTGTGTAACCAACCTGGGAGTAATTATGGACTCAGATTTCTGTTTTGCAGAAATCTGTCTTTGATTTAGGCAAGCAGACTGGAGAAAATACATGCTTATATCTCAACGCATCTTGACTTTTGCATTGAATAAAATGCATTGCAGAAGGCATCACTCAGGCATCCCTTTCAAGTATTCAACTTGTTCAAAATACTGCTGCCCATCTTTTAACTGGTACACACAGACACTAGCACGTCTCACTGACTCTGTCATCTCTCCACTGGCTTCCTGTTAACCACAGAATTAATAGCAAAATTCTGATGTTGGCTTAAAAATGGCTAAATGCTCTTGCTCCTCTGTACCTCTCTGTTTTGTTTCAGCTTCATCTTCCTTTACAGGCCTTCAGATCAACTGGCCTGCTGCACAAAAACTAGGCAGAAACCTAAAGGAGATTGCTTGTAAGGAACAGAAAACGCTCAGTGTCAGTCTACTAATCTAATATCCCTGTGGCAGAAAACTCTGCAACTCCTGATGGTCTCTATAGCCAATTTCTAACATTTTGAACAGTGTCCTCACCTGCATTTGGGACCATTAAAATAAACTAATCTTCCAGTGGATTAGATCCATGTGAGTAATAGTTACTTTGGAAATGTATGCTCAAATAGTCTCAACATTGTCATTTTAGCCATTGCACATAGTACATAGCATTAAATATTTTCATTGTACAACCCATCCCTAGATGGGTGATATAACGTACTGGCGGTATAGCAATGTAATGGTTGTGTTTCTTTAACCATACCTAAAATGGAGATAATCAGATGATCAACATTAGAGATAAACATACTAGACTCAGATCATACCTGTACTCTGTTGTGGTGGAAGTAATATTGAAATTAAATGTATTTCAGAATTTTCAGAAGCTCAGTGATCATTTTCATGTCCTGCCATCCTCTACTCCACTGTCTACGCATCTTCTAATTTTATATAAATATTTGCTTATGATTAGACAGTCAAGATATCCTTGTATTTCCTGTAATTCTGGACTGCTTATGTTTTTTTTTTTTTATTCTAATAAACCGATTTTTTACCAAAACATTTTCTGTTTACCTGATGAAAATAAAATAAATATAAGTGTGTTAGTCAGTGTTTGGTAGTTATTGAAAAGGAATCATGTAGTTGTAAAGCAACAACTCTGGCCAAATCCAGGTTGGGAAAAAATCAAATAATGATTTAAACTTTTCCTGCTCAAGGATCCAGTACAACTTAAGGAATAGTGGAATGAATTTTTTAACCGTATAACTTTGAAGCTGCTTTTCGTCTATTTTTTATCAGTTGAAAAAAAAAACAATATTTAGTAGCTAATAGGTGTTATAAACGGAATAAAGGAGTAATGCCATCTGCTTGAATTAAAGTGTAGTGCAGCTCCCCCGTGAGAAAGAAGCAGGTATAGAAAATGGATGAATGTATGAATTAATTTGATACCATTTGGAATAAGGCTGTAACATACCTGAATGTGGAAAAAGTGCAGGACCATGAATATCTTTTAGATGCACTGTATGATCAAATTTAAAAATTCTTGGTACAATATCATCACCGCCACATTCTACAAAAATGTAAGTTCTGGAATTTTGCAAACATTTTGCAAGATTTATCTTACTTAAAGTTTGTATTTAAATGGATTTGGTCCACCATCTCTTTATGGCTATATTAGGAAATTACAGAAATGCAAACAAATTTAAGTGTTAATTATCAAATTCCATTAAGTAAAAAATTTTTTGCTCACAGTCTTCTCCGTCAAGAGAGGGAAGCTCTGGAATCCATAACTTGCTCATTAGAAATCTACTTTTAAATTGAATTTCCAAGAAATCTGTTAGAGTCTCAGCAACAAATGTGTATTCATGTTCATGTTGTAAGTGCAATTGGTTTTTAGTTTATATTATGTCCTTGATCAAGTTGTGGAATTTTATGAAAGTAATTGTTTTTTATTCTGTTGCAAAATGATTTTTTAAGTGTGTGAGCTCCTGAGAGTGACCCAATCTTTCACAAATGCTTATAGAAGCAGTCTGCATGCTGGTGCTAGTTTTATACACCTGGGACAATGGAACTGGCCAGAAAACACATAAATTTAAAGATTCAGATCAGGGGTCTCCTATTAAAATAGCAGGAGGTCCACTCCCTCCCTCATCCAAACACTTTGGGGTCCGAACATTTTAAATCAAGAGACAAAAATCGAGCTGCATCTGTGCAACTTGGTATAATTCTGCTCTCCTTGTGCTTGTGGCAGGCAGGGTAATTTGCTTAACCTTTTCCTTAAATTGTTCTTCTTTTCCATCTCAAAGTGTTTCTACCACAGCTTCCATGCACTCTGTGATCATTTCCCAGTCAGTGAAAAGCTTATTATGTTTTCCCAGAATCCAATGTACAGGTCCTTCTCAAAATATTAGCACATTGTGATGAAGTTCATTATTTTCCATAATGTAATGATGAAAATTTTACATACATATATTTTAGATTCATTGCACACTAACTGAAATATTTCAGGTCTTTTATTGTCTTAATACGGATGATTTTGGCATACAGCTCATGAAAACCCAAAATTCCTATCTCACAAAATTAGCATATTTCATCCGACCAATAAAAGAAAAGTGTTTTTAATACAAAAAATGTCAACCTTCAAATAATCATGTACAGTTATGCACTCAATACTTGGTTGGGAATCCTTTTGCAGAAATGACTGCTTCAATGCGGCGTGGCATGGAGGCAATCAGCCTGTGGCACTGCTGAGGTCTTATGGAGGCTCAGGATGCTTCGATAGCGGCCTTTAGCTCATCCAGAGTGTTGGGTCTTGAGTCTCTCAACGTTCTCTTCACAATATCCCACAGATTCTCTATGGGGTTCAGGTCAGGAGAGTTGGCAGGCCAATTGAGCACAGTGATACCATGGTCAGTAAACCATTTACCAGTGGTTTTGGTACTGTGTGCAGGTGCCAGGTCGTGCTGAAAAATGAAATCTTCATCTCCATAAAGCTTTTCAGCAGATGGAAACATGAAGTGCTCCAAAATCTCCTGATAGCTAGCTGCATTGACCCTGCCCTTGATAAAACACAGTGGACCAACACCAGCAGCTGACACGGCACCCCAGACCATCACTGACTGTGGGTACTTGACACTGGACTTCTGGCATTTTGGCATTTCCTTCTCCCCAGTCTTCCTCTAGACTCTGGCACCTTGATTTCCAAATGACATGCAGAATTTGCTTTCATCCAAAAAAAGTACTTTGGACCACTGAGCAACAGTCCAGTGCTGCTTCTCTGTAGCCCAGGTCAGGCGCTTCTGCCGCTGTTTCTGGTTCAAAAGTGGCTTGACCTGGGGAATGCGGCACCTGTAGCCCATTTCCTGCACACACCTGTGCACGGTGGCTCTGGATGTTTCTACTCCAGACTTAGTCCACTGCTTCCGCAGGTCCCCCAAGGTCTGGAATCGGCCCTTCTCCACAATCTTCCTCAGGGTCCGGTCACCTCTTCTCGTTGTGCAGCGTTTTCTGCCACACTTTTTCCTTCCCACAGACTTCCCACTGAGGTGCCTTGATACAGCACTCTGGGAACAGCCTATTCGTTCAGAAATTTCTTTCTGTGTCTTACCCTCTTGCTTGAGGGTGTCAATAGTGGCCTTCTGGACAGCAGTCAGGTCGGCAGTCTTACCCATGATTGGGGTTTTGAGTGATGAACCAGGCTGGGAGTTTTAAAGGCCTCAGGAATCTTTTGCAGGTGTTTAGAGTTAACTCGTTGATTCAGATGATTAGGTTCATAGCTCGTTTAGAGACCCTTTTATTGATATGCAAATTTTGTGAGATAGGAATTTTGGGTTTTCATGAGCTGTATGCCAAAATCATCCGTGTTAAGACAATAAAAGACCTGAAATATTTCAGTTAGTGTGCAATGAATCTAAAATATATGAATGTTAAATTTTCATCATGACATTATGGAAAATAATGAACTTTATCACTATATGCTAATATTTTGAGAAGGACCTGTATACCTGGTATCATAATTGTCTTTACCAATGTAGAAAATATGTAAAAATAGTCCTTCGCTATTATCAGTTTGCCACCAAAACAGATTTAGGTTGATTTGCTGTAGCATGTTGTTGAATACAGAACATAATGTCATTTAAATGCGGGTTATAAGTGATCTTTGAAGTCTAAAATTGACCTAAAATGTATCTCCTTTAGAGCAGCTTTGGAATGAAGGCTTCATTTGGTCTTCATGTTTACAATTAGTGTTGGGTGGTTTGTACGTGTTTCAGATTAATAGGGCATTTCAGTGAGGATGAAAACAGTGGTAACCCTTATCTAAGGGCAGCATAAGTAAAAGAAAACATCAAAAACGGAACACGCCCAGTGAGTATATGTTTTGTTGAAAATAAATCCCAAAAAATCTTAAACATCTGTAGACATCTAAGCTAAAATTGGTATATATTTAATTTAAAAGTAAAAGTTTTTCCATTGTGTTTGTAGTCTAAATATAGTCCTGTTTTAGCCCAGATTAACAAGCATCAAAGAAGTTGTGATGATGTTAAGTTGCTGATGTTAAAACCAAGAGCAACACAGTCACTCTTTATACTGGATATATATTATTAAGTCCAGGACTCCTGGTGTGTACAGTGTAGTGCCATGTCTGCGCCACTGTATGAGAGTGCAGCTTTGGTTGGATAGTTGATTTTTGCTGAACAACTGACAATTTTACTTTAATGAAAATGAACTGGAATGAGGTGATGCCTGCGAGCTAGTTTAGGCAGTGAGCTGTAGCCTGTGCTGCTGCTTCACACGTGATCTCCCATACACTCCACAGAACATACAAGCAGACCTCACCAATTAGGACGGTTTATTTTAGCTTTCTGAATCATTCTGCAAAACATGTCACACTGCTGCTGCTGCTCTGCTGCTTTTCAGTCCCTCCACCAACCCAGCACCCACGTGGGCTCATAGACTCCTCATTCCTGCCATGCTAAAAGTCATGTTCAGGGGGCAAAGAAACTTGTCACTCCATGACATGTTGAATGACATTGGAATAAAGTGATGGGGTTGGAGCCTAGATGTCAGATCCAAACCTATTCTATACTCTTTAACAAAGACATTTATTTCAACATTTACAAGTGAGTTGTCTCACTAAACTTCATCTCTGATGATGCCTAGAAAGCCTCTTGTTGTCAGAGCACAGACTGTAAACCTTAAATGTTAACAACTCTCCTGCCAGCACAGAAACAAATATTTAGAGAAACTGTCATATTTACCACTCAGTTTTTAGATCTCAAATAAACAAAAATACAAATTCACAACTGAAAAAGCAAGGACATTCCTTCATACTATATCAAATAATGCTGTCTTCAAGTTTCCGTTTATGCTTTCTGGCATTTCTGCATGATTTAGAGACCTTTTAATTCTGTCTAAGCTTAGACCACTTTCGATTCAGACAATTACCTTGGTCTAAACCTAGTTGAACTGTATACGTCTTAATCAGGGCTACATTTAGATGTGAAAATAACTCATCTCTGAGTGAGCTCTACGTGGAGACTCAATGTTACACTGGGCCGACTGCTCCGTGACAAGACATTCTAAATATTTTTGGCAGACTTTTGAAAAGGGTTTCTGTATAACATAAAACATAGACCAATAGACCAATGTAAGATTTTTTTTTTTTGGAAGCCTCAGGTTAACTTTTTTGTTTACTTTTTACTGACATGTATGACAACGATATTAGTACTACCTTCTGAACTTTGATGAGTACTGTGGTTAGTGATGCTGCAGCACAGAAAAAGTAGGGGGAAATCAATGCTTTGCAGCTCCAGATTTGATCTGCAGAGACATTTCAAAGCATCTAATCCTTGTTTCAAACATCATCCTTCAGGTTGGTACTGAGCCCAGTCGCTTTTAGATAACATGGTCTGATCAGCATTTAATAGCACTAATTTGTGATGCTATCAGGCCCCGTTGCTAATGCAGCAGCCAGCCTCTCTCAGCTGGTCAAGCTTGGCGCCACATGTCCCTACAGAGATTTGAGCCTTTGGCTGGGTGGACAACATCCTGCTGCCTGCCCTTGTGTCACTACTGAGAGGCTTAAGACTGCCACATCAATACAGACATTAGAAAGAGAGCAGGATTAGTCCAGGCTAGACTGGGTCTCAATAAGCAGCGCAGTAATAAGCCATCTAAGCTAAGAAGGTGTTAGACTGAAATTCAATACAGTCACTACCGCTTGCTCCAGCATGAGTGCATAAGGGTTACTTTTGAGGTCTGTAAGTCATTCAGTGGATAATCAAACAAATATTGTTAGACAACAAATTAACCACCTTTATTCAGGTGGGTTAAAACAGAAGATTTTCATTTTAAAGTTATATTTTTAGCTATATATTTAACAGGTCAAAATTTATTTAAATCCCCAACAGACAAGAAGTACAGGTGTGTGAGTTGCTGAATTCACACAACAGTAAAAAAAAATATTTTTAAAATGGTTTTTTTTTGTTGCAAATGCTGAATTGCGCCATTTCCACAGCCTTCAACTCTAAACACCTTTAGATTTGTTGCCTCAATCACATTTTCCTGACATGAAGAGGAAAGAAGCAAGAAAAAAAACAGCAGATTTTTTCCCGGATCCTCAGAAGTAGGCCAAGGATAGTCCCTGAAGTGATTTGGGGGTGGGGGTTACCATACGTGCGAGCCATGTGATTGGCTGTGTCTAAGGTGCCTTCATACTTGATGGCTCTAAGGGCTTCATGGAGAATGTAAGAATTATACAAATTGTAGAAATCCTCCTAGTATCACTAGGAAGCCCCCATATTTGACATTTCACATCACAAATCATTTTACATCAAAGGGGACTCTACAGTCAAGTGCAGGTGGCTTAAATCTGAATTCACCTGACATCCATCTGATTATAGTATCTTTTCTACTGTGCTTTAATGTGTTTAACCTCTAAATAACAAGATCAAAGTGGATCAAGCCTTTTCTAATCTAAAAAAATCTAAGTTCATCTGTGTTCCTCAGAAAGTCATTCACTCAGGTAAATCTGTGAATGTCACCATTTCTTATCAAAATGTACTCCTAAGATGCAATCAACTGTAAAAAATAAAAAAGACATTTGCTTACAGGAAAGCGACTTTGTGAGACTCACCAGATGCACAGTCCTCCTCGTCCGCTCCGTTCTCGCAATCTTTCTCCCCGTCACATCTCCATGACAACGAGACACACTTGTTGGTGGATCCCCCACAGTCAAATTTCTCTGGAGGGCACGTCTGTTTGCCTGTGGATGGAGATCAAAGAGGCAGGGAAGATTTCCTGAAGTGAATTTATAGTCCCTTAGAGGCAGTTAAAAAAACTACAAAACACAACATTCGTGATGCAGTTAAAACTTATCTGATAATACAACAGTCCGGCCAATTGGTTTTACTGTTTGGTTTGCCTCTATAGCAGCGAGGCATGCAGAAGGATCCTGAAGCACAGCTAATGCCCATTAGTGGAAACGCAAGAGAAAAACCCAGCTCCCCCATACCCCCTTTTTTTTCTTTTCCTGCCAATCCGTTAAAATTGGCACAGTCGATTTGACTCAGATTACAGGATGTTTAATATGGCGAATGTGGTTAATAATAAACCTTTGCTTACAGTGCAGCCTGAAGATTTCCAGCAAAAAATCAAGGACAACCTACAAACCAATCATTCCATCTTTTTGATCTTAATATTATTTACTGATAAATATAATTACAGATGCACTAAGAAATCATCTGGTAATCAGAAGTTCCAGAAACTTTTACGCTTTACCAGCCCTTATCCGCAATCAGCAGGTTGGAAAATAAAGATTTTATATTTTGCAATCAGTGAAGTCACCATACATATGCACTGCCAAGTCACACTGACAAACAATGCTCCTCACTGTGGAAGTTGTTACTACAGGAAGAAGACTCGGTTAACTATCAGTGAGGTGAAATGACATCAGGTAGCACAAATGTTTAAAGAAGCTATTCAAAAGAAATGGCTTTTTTCCAGAGGCTTATTGGGGGTTTAGTGAGGATGCCACCACAAGAAGTTAACTGTCAAGGTACAGGTTTACAAACTGGGGAATACACATAGACCGCTGATAACAGTCTTTGTGTGTATTCAGTTTAAAATATTCTCACTGTAATCATGTAGTTTCTTTTTCCTTCTAGAACTGTTATAGCTGGTAATTATTTTTGAAATTATCTTGAAGAAAAAAAAAAAAAAAGTTATATTCTGTGATATGATGCCCATTACAATTTCTGATGTGGAAAAAGGGGAAAAATAGTGAAAAATAATTAGCTTTAAACAAACAAACAATAAAGGAGATATAATGTAACGCTTTTTGCTTAGATGCTTATTCTACAGATATCCCTGTCCCAGTTATGCATGTTCCCCGTGACAACCTTTTTGCAGCCCCCACACAGGAAGCCAACTCCATTATTTGCTGTGGGAAGAGTAAAAACAAGCTCCATAATGAGCATCATTGTGAGTTCTAACAGAATCTCTGATGCTGTCGCTGGTAATATTAGTAGCTGTTGCTGTACATTACAGTGTGGGTTATTGAACTAGACAGCAAGGGAGTCTCCGAGGCCATGTTTGCACACATAGTACATCTGTTCGTCCAGTTAGAACATTGCATTTATGTTAAATGTGAATTCCTACTTATCTCATACAAATCCGATTTGCTAAAGATTTCACTTAGAAAAAGGGAGAAATTCTCTATTTGACTAAAAGAGTCAGATTATAAAATGTTTTGGTATGGCTTGTAGAAGTTCTGTTATTACAACATCAGTGCCCGTTTAGGATTTAAACATACAGTACATGGTTTCTTAATCTCTACAGTACATTCTTGTTAATGTCTTAACTACAGTCAGAACCTTAAACATGCCTTTCCAATTTCAGTTTTATGTGTTATTTTGCAACTGTCATGGAGGTCTTACAGGTCAATTACACTCAGTATATAAAGGACATTGCTTTTATTGCAGTTTCTCTTAAGAGATCCACAGTACTCAGCATGTCACTTTTACAGAAATACCTGTAGTTGTAAATTTCATTGTCTCACTCATACCAGTTTTACAGACAATATTTAAGTCATTCCTCATGAGGAATCAACATCCTTCAATTGATTTTCTTCAGACTACATGCACCCTGAGTTAATGAGCAAGATGTCGGGTATGAAGACCTGCCAGCTTGTGTTTAGTCAGCACTGCAAAGTGACAGGCAAGAATAGAGTTTGAATGGTGCACACATGGTAAGCCTGGCGGTCGTATATCAATGACCGCTTATGACGATCTGAGCCCGAGTGGTGTTTCATTAATGGACTTCTGTGCCAGTCCATAATGAATGCCATGTTCAAGCATAAGGGTGTTCATCAGTACACTTGGCACTGGGACACCCTAGGCAGGAGGTTGATGATCGACTTTCAGCCGCTTATCTTGGAAACTCAGGTGAAGAGAGGGGCTGAGCTGTCCATTGATCACCACCTGGTAGTGAGTTGGATGTGCTGGAAGAGGTGGAAGCCAGACAGACTGGGCAGGCCCAAGCGTATAGTGAGGATTTGCTAGGAACGTCTGGCGGAGCCCTCAGCCAGGGATGTATACAACTTTCACCTCCGGGAGAACTTTGACCAGATTCCGGGGAAGGTTGGAGAACATAGAATGGACTATGTTCTCCGCCTCTATTGTCGATGCTGCCACTCTTAGCTGTAGCCGTAAGGTCTGCGGTGCCTGTCGTGGCAGCAATCCCCGAACCCAGTGGTGGACACCGGCAGTAAGGGATGCCGTTAAAGCTATAGGAAGTTCTCCTATCGGCTGTAGTTGGCTTGTGGGACTCCTGAGGTGACTGACGGGTGCCATGAAGCCAAGCATGCGGTGGCCAGGGCTGTGGCTGGGGGAAAAACCCAGGCCTGGGAGGAGTTCGGTAAGGCCATGGAGAAGGACTACCGGTCAGGCTTGAAGTGATTCTGGCAAAGTGTCTAACCCAGACTCAGGAGAGGGAAGCAGTGCTTTGGCAACACAGTTTATAGTAGGAGTGGGGAGCTGCTGACTACAACTGAGGACATTATCGGGCAGTGAAAGGAGTACTTCAAGGATCTCCTCAATCCTGCTGTCATGCATTCCCTGGTGAAAGAAGAGGCTGGGGACTCGGAGCTGGACTCGTTCATCACCCAGGCTGAAGACACCGAGGTGGTCAAAAAGCTCCATGGTGGCAAAGCTTGCGGTGGATGAGATCCGTCCTGAGTACCTCAAGTCTCTGGATACTATGGGGCTGTCGTGGTTGGCACACCTCCACATTGCATGGTGGTCGGGGACAGTGCCTCTGGACTGGCAGACTGGTGTGGTGGCCCCCCTTCACAAAAAGGGGTACCAGAGGGTGTGTTCCAACTACAGGGGGATCACACTCATCAGCCTGCCTGGTAAGGCCTATGCCAGGATATTGGAGAGAAGAGTCCAGCTGATAGTCAAACCTCAGCTTCAGGAGGAGCAGTGTGGTTTTTGTCCCAGCCGTGGAACACTGGACCAGCTCTAGACCCTCTAAAGGATACTCTAGCGTTGATGGGAGTTTGCCCAACCGATCTACGTGTGTTTTCTGGACCTGGAGAAGGCCTTCGACCTTGTACCTCGTGGTGCCCTTGGGCTCCCCCCAGAGGAGCTAAATGAGGTGTCTAGGCATCTCTACTAAGTCTGCTGCCCCCACAACCTGGTCCTAAATAAAGCTGAAGACGATGAATACGAGTAAGAGTATGAGTACACTTATGACAAGCTGATATATGTCACTGATGTCTGGCTTTATTTCCAACTCTTACATTGCAGCTTTCCACAGAGCTGTGTACATGTTGGTGCATATTTGTGTGTGTGTCTCTTAGCTCTTCTCTGCAGGGTGTGACTGGCATGTGGGGCACCACAGCTGCAGCTCATTAAGACTAATCAGCAAGATCATAAAGAGGAGCAGATTTAATGAGGAAGATGCCAGACTGTTAGGTCATGCAGCGTGGTAATCAGGCCTGCACACCAAATGTTATTCGCTCTCCCATTTCCTGATCTTACCTGAACCTGTTTCTGCTTCTTATCAGAATCCAGTCCATGCTCCATCCTTGTGATCAGCTTCCTCATTCCAATGGTCATTGGAGAAATCTTCTCAAGATCACCTCAGTTATTCTGTTCACTGCTCCTTGGGACTTTCTGCTGAAAGCAGTTGCTTCCCCCACTCAGAAACTTACCTTTCACTCACCAGCCTGTCTTCCTTCTGACACCATCCATTGTTTACCTTCTCCAGGAAATCCACATCCACAGGTCCTGCAGATGCTTTTAGAGAATTGTCAGTCAGTCAGTCATTTTCTACCGCTTATTCCATAGTGGGTCACGGGGAGCTGGTGCCTATCTCCAGCAGTCTACGGGCGAGAGGCAGGGTACACCCTGGACAGGTCGCCAGTCCATCGCAGGGCAACACACATACAACCATACACACACTCATTCATACACCTAAATGCAATTTTAGAGTTACCAATTAACCTTACAGGCATGTTTTTGGACTGTGGGAGGAAGCCGGAGTACCCGGTGAGAACCCACGCATGCACGGGGAGAACATGCAATTTTAAAAGCTTTAAAGTCTGAGTTTTATGTGAAATTTATAACTTTTGAGGGTGGGCAGGTGAAGGCAGACCTTGCTAAGATAAAGGCAGGTCAGGAATGGCTTACTCCTATTACTAGGAAACAGCTCCTGGGTTTCTTAGGCATTGCAAATTTCTTCATTTGGGTTAGGGTCTCCCTGCTCTCACTTCTGCTCCCCAAAAATGGTAAATGGCTTGTACTTGTATAGCGCTTCATCAAGTCTCCAGAGACCCCAAAGCACTTCACACTAAATTCAGTCATTCACCCATTCATACACACATTCACACACGGACAGTGGTAAGCTACACTGTGGCCACAGCTGCCATGAAGCAGACAGGTCCTTTTCAGAACTCAAAGAAAGATTCTTCACAGCTCTAATCCTGGTCCATCCTGACCCATCTGCTCAATTCACTCTCAAGGTGGACGCCTCGGGCACAGAAGTTGGAGCCGTGCTCTCACAAAGATCTCCTTTTGACAGTAAGCTCCATACTTGTGGGGTTGTTTCTAAAAGTTTCTCTCCTCCAGAAAGGAACTGTGACTTTTGAGATCAAGAACTCCTTGTCATTAAGAATGGAGACATTGGCTGGAGGGCACGAGCAACTGATCATCTTTTGGACGAATCATAGGAACTTCGGCTATTTCAAATCAGCTAAGCAACAAAAGTCACGTTAGTGGTTTTGGTCTTTGTTTTTCTCCCATTTCAACTACTCCATAACTTATCATCCAGGTTCCAGGAACATCAAACACGATGCACTCTCCAAACAATTCTCCTCAGAAGAAAAACATCTAAGAATCAGAAATCACCTTCCATCAAGTCTTGCATTGTTGGGGATCACTCCTGGGATCTGGAGAGCCGAATCCAACAAAAAGGACCAGATCCACTAAGGGGTTGCCCCAGTACATTCCTTCACCCATCCACTCTCAGGTAATACATTGGGCTCTTTATTGTAATTTCTCCTGTCATCCTGGCTAAACTAATTGCCAAACCAAGCGACTCAATCTAGCGACTCAAAAACACTCTTCGATGAGTCTGGGTCAATAACCCAACTTCTTGGAGTCATCACCAGGAGGTGGTGACGTTTCTATGTATGTCTTTCTGACCGCTTCTCTACAGTGTGTGACTGGCAGGTGGAGCACCACAGCCACAGCTCGTTAAGGCTAATCAGGAGGAGTATAAAGAGGAGCAATAAGGAAGATGCCAGATTGTTAGCTCATGCTCATGATAATTAGGCCTGCACACTAAATTCACTCTCGTTTCCTGCTCTTATCAGAGTCTGTTTCTCCTTTATTTTATGGCACTAGCAGACTTTATTTTACAGTACATAGACAAAAAATGGACAGCAAATGTCCCAGGGTCAGGAATCAAACCCTGGACGATTGCGTTGAGGACTCATAGACCCTCTAAATGGTGAGCACGCACTATCTCTGCATCACACATCGCACCCGTTTCTCTTTATCAGGATCCAGTCCAATCTCAATCTCTAATTTCTTCGTAATGGAGATCAGGGTCCTCATTCCCTGGATCATTGGAGAGTTACTCTCCTCACTGCTCCTTGAAACTTTCTTCTGAAAGCAGTCGGTTTCTCTGCTCACCAACTTACCTTACACTCACCTGCCTGTCCACCCTCCAACACCAATGAATCCACCACAACCTGCCTAGAAATAAGGAAACACACTCTAAATCATCAAACTACCAAACACTATGGATTTCCCACCTTCTTCAGGAAAATCCTCATCCACCACCAACAGTAAGCTCCCAAAAGATTCTGCTACTTAATCAAATTTTTTGTTTGAAGCATAGCATAAAGCACAAATTCAATATTTTTTATTTTAATTTTAAAGTACCTTTACACAAATGCTGCATTTCTGTACATAAAAATCAAAACAGTTTTCATCACTGTCAATGATTAATCAGAAGTGCTCGACCGATGTATAGATGCTACAGTCCTCGAAGTGGCCGTCCCGGGTTCGAGTCCCGGACCCGTAGACCTTTGCCGAATGTACCATACAGACCTACTGAGATATAAAATGTATCAATTATATACACTGGTCTCTGTGGTGAAAATAAATACACAACATAACACAGAACCACTAAAACAGCCTTTGATGATGACATTTTTGACACTAATGGAGTCTTACATAGATCTCTACAAACGTCCTGGTGGAAAAGGACAATCAACGGCTATTTTTTTCAATCATTTGATTAATCACATCAACCAAAGTTCTTCTTTTTGTTTGCATAATTAAAAAAAATACATAAATAAAAAAAAGTTATTTGAGTTGCAGGGTAGATATTAGTTCTAGGTTTAAACATAGTTTGAAGCCAAGATGCTGGCCTTTCACCCAGAACTCAAACTTCAATTAAAAAGGGAGCTACAACACCAGGCCAGCTGTGCAAAACAAGAACAGTAACATTTCAGCTATACTATTTCTGTATTAACCAAACTATAGACCAGAAAGTACAAAATGTATACATAAAATCTGCATTAGAAGTCGTCTAAATGTGTAATTAAAGGCATGCATTCACCCTCTGCCTGAGAATGTTACAGTCCTTGCAGCATTGATGGGTTGACACTAGGAAGGCAGGAGGTGGAAGTCTTTGAGTCGCTTTGTGTCTGGGAAAAGATAGAAGTAAAGATGGCTGATGCAGCCAGACCATGATCCCTTCTATAAAAAAAACAGATCTAAGCACTGACATGGCCAGTGCTCTCTGTTTCAACATCAGTAGATATTTGTGGGCTGAATAACAACTGCAGGTAAATGTCAAATAGACAATACTTCAATATGAAGGAGAGAACTAATGCTTGCAGTTTTGGCACCATCGTGTTGACAGCTGTACTGTATTTAAATAATACGCTGGAAAATGTCCTGCAGCGATGAAGGAGATAGAAAAGTTTCATGGTGACAAGCAATTTGATCAGGCAGTTCTGTATTAGCAAGACCAAAAAGAAAATATTGAGTCAAGATGCTAAATGTGTTCTACTACTTCTATGCTGGCAACAGCAATGTCGTGTCTTTGTTCTGCAACTTGTCTTTTTCAGTCAAACCTAATTTGCTTCTTTCCAAACACAACTGTCAACCACTGACAGATGAGTATGTAAATGCTGAACTGAAATGAATGCTTACGAAGGAGTAATGTTTGAATGACAATACAGGGGCTGCTTGAGGTTCGCAAAAACATAAAAAGATGAAAGAGGGGAAGACGAAAGAATCTTTGAAAGTGGAAATAACACTGAAATCCACTGAAATAAATTTTAGCTCTATGTAGAACCTCACAAAAAAAGATGAAAATAAAAAGGTTGAAAATGAAAAAGGAGAAACACAAAGGGGAAAATTAAGAGCAAAAGGGAATCCTTAAAGAAAGGAGAAATGTAGAATTTCAAGTGAGGAATTATACAGAACCAACTTGCTGCTTGGAGACTACAGGATGGAAAATTGTTATTGTTAGTGTGTTGGCAAAAAAAAAACTTTGCTGCATATTAAATGCTTTATCTCTGCTTGCTCCCTGAGTGTTACTCCATTATCTAAATAAAACCTCTGTAATCGATTGTTTTTTTCATTCATTTGTTAGCAAACCTCCTCAGACTTTGCTTGGTGAGGTTTCTAGTCCATCAGACCAATAACATGCACACCGTTTTTCACACTAACTAGATAATGTGCAGACTAAAGCAGTTGGGTGAATATATACTCAAAATATTTTAATTCTGTGCCAGAGCTTAGCACAGAGAGATGTGAGGAATATGAAGTATTTCTGTAGTCAAAACAAAAGATAATTTTTTTATTATGTCATTCTCTGACTATATTCATTGAAAATAAATTCTGCTAACTTAAAACCAAATCATGTAGCTGGGCACGCAGTGACTGTAATATGAATATGGTGGCTCTGTTAAACTGCATTCTAAATTCAGGTTTGACTTATGACACAGCTATGATTTACTAGTGCTGAAGTTATTAGTAATAGTTACTTGTCTGCAACCTGGGAACCTCCACTCCAAAACCATTCATTGTCAGTTTTATTGCTAAACAAGAAAAATTGTGGTATCTTTGTACAAAGTTTATATGAATATTATATATTATAAATATATCATAAATATAATGAATATAAAACTTTTTGCTTGCCCTGTCCGCTTGGGCATTTCCACCTCCAGTCCGCCACCTTGGGTGTCTCTGTATGGCTTCACGCTTTTCACGACATTGCAACACTGAATACTTTTTTGACCATGGATAAGTATCTAGAGTTGTTACAGCCTCTTGATAAGGCCATGTACCTCAAGGAAAGTGTGGTCATCAAAAAGGTGGATCCATATGTTGGTTTGTTTAGTGCAAATCCGGACGATTGGCCGCACATAATTTTTAGACAAGTATTAAACTATTTTTTCATAGCCACAACATAGGCAAAAATCCATGCTAAGTACAACTTTGCCTTTTATAGGATAAGTACATAATAGTTATATTAATAGATAATACAGTATAACAGTAAAGGTAAATTGCAGCCTACATCCAGCTGGTCAAGGTGTGAGTGCTGCTTACTGAAGTAGGTCACAGCACTGAGTGCTGCCACCCAGCTCAGAATCAATTGATCAGCTCATGGTCTTAGCAAACTACTTTCTAGAATATTATGACGATAAATGTAGACGAACATTTTTATTTACCTGTCACAAAATGTGCACTGCACACTCGGGCGTGAGTGAAGTTCAAGCCGTCATAATCCGCCCTGGATATCCGATTCAGCCACAGCAGTCGACGTTGTGAAATACCTGTAGTTGTAAATTTCATTGTCTCACTCATACCAGTTTTACAGACAATATTTAAGTCATTCCTCATGAGGAATCAACATCCTTCAATTGATTTTCTTCAGACTACATGCACCCTGAGTTAATGAGCAAGATGTCGGGTATGAAGACCTGCCAGCTTGTGTTTAGTCAGCACTGCAAAGTGACAGGCAAGAATAGAGTTTGAATGGTGCACACATGGTAAGCCTGGCGGTCGTATATCAATGACCGCTTATGACGATCTGAGCCCGAGTGGTGTTTCATTAATGGACTTCTGTGCCAGTCCATAATGAATGCCATGTTCAAGCATAAGGGTGTTCATCAGTACACTTGGCACTGGGACACCCTAGGCAGGACGTTGATGATCGACTTTCAGCCGCTTATCTTGGAAACTCAGGTGAAGAGAGGGGCTGAGCTGTCCATTGATCACCACCTGGTAGTGAGTTGGATGTGCTGGAAGAGGTGGAAGCCAGACAGACTGGGCAGGCCCAAGCGTATAGTGAGGATTTGCTAGGAACGTCTGGCGGAGCCCTCAGCCAGGGATGTATACAACTTTCACCTCCGGGAGAGCTTTGACCAGATTCTGGGGAAGGTTGGAGAACATAGAGTGGACTATGTTCTCCGCCTCTATTGTCGATGCTGCCACTCTTAGCTGTAGCCGTAAGGTCTGCGGTGCCTGTCGTGGCAGCAATCCCCGAACCCAGTGGTGGACACCGGCAGTAAGGGATGCCACAGCAGTCGACGTTGTGTACTCAGTGTTTTTGTTTCCTCAGACTGATTTTCTATCACGGCTGGCAGACGATAGAATGAACATTGGTCTTGACCACCACGCGCAGCACAACCCACAATTAAGTACATTTTCCCAATAGTTAAATTGAATGGTGCGGAGTTTTGCTTCACTGATCCCACTAATACTACAAAAACAGGCTAGGCTGTAGCTGCCACCCAAGATGGCAATTGCGAAGTGCGGTCACAAGACCGCAACGTCATTTGAAAACCCCCCATTTGGAGAGTCCAGTTCCAAGTGCACTAATAACCATTTGCATTCCTGAGGCCTTGACTCTCCACAGTCCATTTCCTCCATTTGAGTTACTGTCGCTTGGAATAGCTACATCTGTCATTACTGCACTATTTTCTGGTTTGTCCATCAACACAATGTTTGGTTGGTTAGCCATCAGCCATCAATCTGAATGTGGATGTCCCACTGGATCTTAGTCCTATCATTCTCCACCGCTTGGTGTTGTCATTCAATCTGACTGGGGGAGCTCTAGCCCATACTCAGTACAGATGTTCCTCTACACTATTCCTCCCACTTGGTTATGGCATTCCATGTATGCCTTTCCTGTCAGCATCTTTGCACAGCCAGCTGTTATGTGTTGGACGGTTTCACAGGCCTCTTTGCACAGCCTGCATCTTGGGTCCTGTCAAGGATTGTGACAGTTGTAGCACACATCCTGGGTATGTAATTGTGTGATGGCCTTTGAAGCTGTGACTAACTGCAGCCATTATCTTATAGATATCTCTGAATGTTTTTATTCCACCCCTCTGGCTTCTGTCTAGACAGAGCACTCTGTAAACAGCGTGCATCTTTAGAAATGAACATTTGTAGTTTACCCTCATGGTCAAAACATATCTGTATTAAAATAATTATTGGTTTTATTCTAATTTTCCGAGACTGAAGTTTTTTATTAGCTATAATCAATAATCAAAAATTTATAAATTACAAATTAACATAAACCTCCTGAAATATAACTTTTTGAATTGATTTAGCTATAATGTATGCATTGTGCATCAAACACTGTTGAAATCTC
The DNA here is from genome assembly GCF_021462225.1 of Girardinichthys multiradiatus. Classification (NCBI taxonomy): domain Eukaryota; kingdom Metazoa; phylum Chordata; class Actinopteri; order Cyprinodontiformes; family Goodeidae; genus Girardinichthys; species Girardinichthys multiradiatus. The sequence goes on from NC_061799.1 coordinate 8,924,989, forward strand.
AGGAGATTTCTACTTCCTGGTTAAATAATGTTTTGAAATACAAAAACCAAAGTAAACATAAGGCCTTGACTTCAGAGTTAACTCCTGCAGAAAAATCCCAACAGGAACTGAAAGTCAATATTTTCTAGGCTTATGAGGAAACTTTAATAATCTAAAAACTTATAGTTCACCCTAAATTATATAACACATGACAAATGACATTAAAAGCGGAACACGCTGAATCTCAAAGGAACTGCCTTTTCTTTCTTAATGGTCCATTTTTTGTAATTTTATTCATTTGAATAAATGAAGACTCCTGAAGGAACTGGAAAACACTGAACTTCACTCTTGGCTGTCAACTCATTGAAATGTCTTTAAAATCCCAGAGGACCAACTGACACAGAGTTGAGCTGAATTTATTAATTTTGTCAGAAAGCATCATGTAGCCACCATCCCATCTCACTCTTAAATCCTTGAAACTGTCACTCCAGCATTGTGGGAGCAGAGGAGCTTCTGCACAGCTGGCTGCAGTGGCCCACTTCCTCCTTGATTACACGCTAATCTAATTTGAAAACCAGGAGCGCTGGCACTTCACATGTTTCTCCAAAGAATCATTCAATTTTCACTGCTTGTGAGTTACTTGTTCCGTGTGCCCCGGATTTGAAATCAGCAGAGCAGTGCTACTCTAGCATGTAATTGGGAATCCAATCAGTGAGGCAGAATGACTCTGGCACAGATGTCTGCAGAACAAAGTTCAAAATGTCTCCGCAATGTGTGTGCAAGCATGATTGTTTGTAGTGTATGTTTGGGTACTGCAAGAAAAGAAAAAGAATAACAGTGTGTCATGGTGCACAACACATTTTATTTCATTAGCAGTGGAAAATTAATAATTACCATCCATCCATCTATTGTCTATACCCGCTTATCCTTTCAGGGTTGCGGAGGGAGGACAGGTGGGTATGTTCTATAGCTGGTGGTAATTGAGTAAGAGGTGGGGTTCACCCATGTCAGGTCATCAGTCAATCACAAATTATTGATTACCATAACAGCACATGTTAAATAAAATACAATGTGCAGAGAGAGTATGTGTAAAATACTCCACATCTATAGGCATAAACCTTCTTTTGTACCTCTGACCAGTCACATCCAGGCTGGTTTGGATGCAAGAAAATGCATTTGATAAATGCAACCTTGGAATAAGGAGATGCTCTCCTCTGCTAAAAGTATTCATCTGCCTTCAAACACACATGAACTTGAGTGACACTGCACTCAAACTTTAGGGTTTTCATATGATGTGGTTCACCCCTGAAATATCTTCAGTTGTTCTGGGATGATTTTTCACAAGCTTTGTATTTATGCAACTTTTTCACTCTTTTTCCAGAAGCACATTTGTGAGATCCTACGCTAATGTTAGACGAGAAGGCCTGGCACCCAGTCTCCGTCCTACTTTATCCCAAAGCTTTTGAACAAGTTGAGATCAGGACTTTAGGCCAGTTAAGTTCTTCTACACCAAACTTGCTCATCCATGTCTTTATGAGCCTTGCTTTGTGCACTGGTGCACAGGCATGTTGGGATAGGAAGGGGCTATCCCTAAACTTTACCTAATGAGTTGGGAACATGAAATTGTCCAAATGTTTATGCAGAAGCATTAATAGTTAATTTCGGTGGAACTAATAGGGCAAGCCCAGCTGGAGAAAAAAAACACCCCACATCATAGTTTATTTGGCACTTTACACAATGCAGTCAGGAAAGTGCTGTTCTTCTTGCAACTGCCAAACCTTGACTTGTCCAATGGATTATTAGATTGGGAGGTATGGCACATCATTCCAGAGAAAACCTCTTCACTCCTCTGGATACCAGTAATAATAGTGATGGTATGGTGAAGCGTGTTTTACACCACTGCATTGGTTGCTTTGCATTGTACTTGTTGATGTAAGGCTTGGATGCAGCTGTTGGGACATGAAGACTTATTCTATGAAGCTATCTCTGTACTGTTCTTTAGCTAATTTATTGGCCGCATGATGTTTGCAGGTCTTAAGTGACTGACCTGGTAACCTCTGCACCACAGTGTCTGGAGACCACATAATGTTTGAGCTGCTGTCTTTCTCAACCACTTCCACTTTGTTATTATACTACTAACAGTTGACTGTGGAATGTTAATGATTTGTAAAATTGGGAATTTAAAAAATTGACTTATTCCCAGGTGGCATCCTATCAGGTCCCATGGTGGAAATCCCTGAACTCCTAAAAGAGTTCAATTCTTTAACAAATGTTTGTAGAAGTTCTCTCTGCATGCCTGGGGCTGCACTTTGCACTACACCTGTGGCCATGGATGCCTGAATAGGTTATAAAAAAAGGGAGCAAAGTGGGGGGAAAAATATACCTAACCACCCAGCCAAGATTTAATATCTGAAGTGTACATTCTCCCGGGGTCAAAAGCTCAAACTTATAACTCACAATAAAGTCATCTCCTTTTAAAGTATTTACCTGATAAAAACATTTTTCAATATCATTTTTTGGAGGTTTAGAAAGATGGAATACTGCACAATAGATTAGTCCAGGATAGTGCCACTTTGAATTCAGACAAATGTTTGCCAGTTTGTACTGTCTAGGTTATTTCATTTAATAAGCCAATTTAAAGAGTGTCCAGTCAGGTTTAGCTAGAGGACAGTTAACGGGACACCGTTTCCACAAATGGGAGCTTCATTGCCACAGACACAGACTGCATAACACCTATGTGCATTCGCATGTTGCTGTGTTACACTGGTAAGTCTGAGCAGCCTCTATATACAGGGGTTAGACAATGTAACTGAAACACCTGGTTTTAGACCACAATAATGTATTAGTATGGTGTAGGGCCTCCTTTTGCGGCCAATACAGCGTCAATTCGTCTTGGGAATGACATATACAAGACCTGCACAGTGGTCAGAGGGATTTTAAGCCATTCTTCTTGCAGGATAGTGGTCAGGTCACTACGTGATACTGGTGGAGGAAAACGTTTCCTGACTCGCTCCTCCAAAACACCCCAAAGTCGCTCAATAATATTTAGATCTTGTGACTGTGCAGGCCATGGGAGATGTTCAACTTCACTTTCATGTTCATCAAACCAATCTTTCACCAGTCTTGCTGTGTGTATTGGTGCATTGTCATCCTGATACACGGCACCGCCTTCAGGATACGATGATTGAACCAATGGATGCACATGGTCCTCAAGAATGGTTCGGTAGTCCTTGGCAGTGCCCATCTAGCACAAGTATTGGGCCAAGGGAATGCCATGATATGGCAGCCCAAACCATCACAGATCCACGCCCATGCTTCACTCTGGACATGCAACAGTCTGGGTGGTACGCTTCTTTGGGGCTTCTCCATACCGTAGCTCTCCAGGATGTGGGGAAAACAGTAAAGGTGGACTCATCAGAGATCAATACATGTTTCACATTGTCCACAGCCCAAGATTTGCGATCCTTGCACCATTGAAACCGACGTTTGGCATTGGCATGAGTGACCAAAGGTTTGGCTATAGCAGCCCGGCCGTGTATATTGACCCTGTGGAGCTCCGGATGGACAGTTCTGATGGAAACAGGAGAGTTGAGGTGCACATTTAATTCTGCCGTGATTTGGGCTGCCGTGGTTTTATGTTTTTTGGATACAATCCGGGTTAGCACCCGAACATCCCTTTCAGACAGCTTCCTCTTGCGTCCACAGTTAATCTTGTTGGATGTGGTTTGTCCTTCTTGGTGGTATGCTGACATTACCCTGGATACTGTGGCTCTTGATACATCACAAAGACTTGCTGTCTTGGTCACAGATGTGCAAGACGTGCACCAACAATTTGTCCTCTTTTGAACTCTGGTATGTCACCCATAATGTTGTGTGCATTTCAATATTTTGAGCAAAATTGTGCTCTTACCCTGCTAATTGAACCTTCACACTCTGCTCTTACTGGTGCAATGTGCAATCAATGAAGACTGGCTACCAGGCTGGTCCAATTTAGCCATGAAACCTCCCACACTAAAATGACAGGTGTGTCAGTTTCATTGTCCAACCCCTGTTGTACAAGGTGGTGCAAATTTTCTGCAGCATTTTACTTGATTTACAGGGAGTGAGAGATGTTATAACACCTAAAAAGGCCATTCAGATTATTTACTTACTCAGCAGCTGCTGCTGCAGTGCTTCTGCTCCATTCAAACTTAAAATTGGTGAATGATTAATTCCGAGCAGTGTGATCACTTTAACCTGTATCTAAGAACATAGACTAAAATATTTTAACTTTACCATAAAAATATCACAAAAAGGCTTTGATGAGAGCAATACAGTCCTGATCCTGATGTGTTTGTGGTTAGATTTTCTGCTAAGTATATTTTGATTATTTCTTTGCTGTTTATTTTGTTCCTTAGGTCTTGTTTTCTGAAGTTTATTATTTCTCTATGCTTATTATTCATTATCTGTTCTTTCTTTTCTGTTTTATACTAGTCTTCTTTTTACATCTAGAATTTGTTCCGGTTATATCCTTCCCTGGGATTGTTTGGATTTCTGTTCAGCTCCTTTCGGGTTAATTAGTCTCCTTCCTTCAGTTGCACTGCCTTCTTCTCTGCCTCAGCTGCAACTCATTTCCTCTTATTAGCTAATCTGGTTTACCTGTCATTTCTCCACCCTGCCTCAGTATAAACATTCACTGCTTCTTTTTGTTCTCAGCTGGATTCTTCCATTTGACTGCTCATTCGGCTGGTTACTGATATAAAGGTATACAAAGGATTTAGAAAGTTATGACTCCTATGACTTAAACTACTTTTAATGAAATGCAAGAAAAGTAAAGTCACCAGTATCTATTCTGCCTGCACAGAGTAATATGCATGGTGTCTGTGTTTCACTTTTCCTTTGTTTATCAAAAAGGGTACATTTGGCTGTTTGGAAATATTTCCATTAATGAAAAACAGAAACGGGTGTGGAAACTGAAACAACTCCTCACATCACTCTTTTTAAGGTAAAGCTTAAAGAAAACACAGTTAGCAAGAGTGAAGTGGTTGGTCTGTCAAGCAGCAGATTGCAGGCTTGCAATCTGCAGCCTGGATCCCAAACCATCTAATATCTGCTTGATACACTTATGTTGCTGTATAAAAAACAGAATGGAAAAATATATAATGCTCTGTGCAATGATTTCTTGAGAACCAATAGTAAATTAATCAGATGGGTTTTTTTTCAACATTTTTGAGTATATTTATGTATTTAAAAATCGTAATGAAAATATAAAAATTTTATAGCTTTAATATATATTTTAAAAACAGTAGGAACAAATTTTCCTCAGGTATCATACCATTTTATTAATATTGTTGGTAACATTTTGAGCCTTTTCAGTCATTTATATGTTGAATATAATCATAATTATGTTGAACTGGACATAATCATTGTTCTGTTAAGCTAGTCATTTTTTTTTTTTTGCTTTTATGTCCATTAATATAAACAAATAAAAACTCACCGCACCATGAAAATCTGTGCCTACAGATGATAAGTAATTAATTTCAGATTATGTTTCAGATGTATGCACATTGTGTCTAATACCAGTTTTTTGTTCAACTTTTGAGAGTTGTACAAAATGTTGATACCAAGCAAAAGGCTTAATGACTGTTGTTTTAAAGTCCTAATTTAATTTAAAATCATTACGTGTATTATCCCACAAGATAAGCACAAAAATGCGCCTTATGAAAGATGATGAGAGGTGACTAAGAGTATATTGGTTACTCTAATTCGAGATGTATTTATAAACTGACCACTCTTGAGTTTCTCTTTATTCTCTTGCCTCTTTAGTGTGATTATGTCACAGCGGGAGTCACTCAAAGAGCAGAAAGACAGCGGTGATGAAGATGTCATTAGGAATCCCTCGTTTAGTTGATGCTGTCATTTCATGTGAAGCTGTTTGCAAGACACCCAGAGGCAGCTGGGTTAGAACTACTAATGCCCAAGCTGCTCTTTTATGTGAAACCAGACCTCCATGTGGCCTTCTGAAAACCAACTGAAAGGCCGGTCTCCGGCAAAAAACCAAAAACAAAACCTCTGTTTCTGACAAGCTATGCTGGACTGAACTGATTTTTTTTTTTTTTTTGCTAAATCTTGATTTCTGGAATTCAAACTTTTGTAATTGAAAGCATCAAGTGACAACATATGAGATTTCCATTTAAATGGATTTCTTTCAAACAATGTCTTTATTCTGCAGCCAAGATATGAATCCCTCCTTCATTTATCTTTAATTGGATTTCCAACATAAACATGATGTCCTTCCAAAGTCTTTTTATGTCTACCTCCTTCAATTCTGCAGGACGCATTAGGGATTTTGTTTGGCTGCTACATTATTTAAAAAACACACCATCACATCCACAGCCAATAAAATGTTATAAAACGTGAATAGCAATCCTCTGAAAGATTCATTTGAACCATTTCGTTTTCCACTCAGTTACACAAGAAACACTTTCAGGGGTTTAAGGATGCAAACTTCAATTATTTCGGCTAGAACTGTAGTAGTAGACTTGAATGTATCATTATCAGGAGCATCAACAGAATGGCAACCAACTTGCCTAATCTGAACAAAGTTGATGCTTAGAAAAACAAAACAATGCAGTGAAAAGAGGGTAGAAAAACTATGGATGCAACCTATTTACCAATTACCACTACATAAACACAAACTACATCTTTATCAATAATCAGGGTATTTACATATTCACACAAACACAATTGACGTTTTACATACATTTAAACTTGGTTAAAAAGTCTTCATGGGACTGAGATCAAGGTTTTGTGATGGACACTTCAAAACATTGTCTTTGTTGTCCTTAATCCACCTTTTAACTATTTTGGTGGTAAGATTAGGGTCATTGTCCATTAGAAGGAAAAACCTGTGCCCAGGCATTAGGTTTTGGGCTGATGTCTAGAGATGTTGCTTCAATATTTTCATATAATGTTCTTGGCTAATGATGTCAAGTATTTTGTGCACCAGTTTCTCCTGTAGCAAAATCCTCACACAACACAAGGCTGCCACTCTGTACTTCATAATTAGGATGTTGTTTTCAGGCTTGTAAACTTCTCCCTTTTTACTCTTAATACAATGACAGACATTATGGCCAAACACTTCAATTTCAGTTTTATTAAAAATGTCTGCAAAATTAAGGTTTTTGCTCCTGTGCATATTTATGTATAATCTGTTTTTCATTATGCTTTTAAAGTAATGGCTTCTCATTTGCTGAGTGGCCTTTCAGCTCATGTTTATAAAGAACGGCTTCTTAGCTTTAGCCAGCATCTTCACCAGAGGCTCCTTTCTTAATGGTAAGATGGCTGGACATTTCCAGGCTGTTTATGCCTGTGAATAATAGTTCAAAATGACAATGGATGTGGCACCGTCAGACATCTGGAAATTGTACGCTATAAGAACCAAAACTGTTGAGCTCCACAATTTTCTTTCTTATATCTTTCCCATTTTTTTTTTCTCCATAATGCCACACAAGGAACCAGATCATTTGAGATGTGCTTGATTAGTATTCACAGATGTACCTCTAACTTACTCAAATTAATCACAAGTATGCAAAGCCATTAAATCTAATCTTAGTTTTCTCAAATTGTTTAAAGGAATAGTTAACTTGTAATAAAAAGAAAATCTAGAAAAGAAAAGGATGTCTCTCATGAAGTTGACACATAGCAAACAAAAGGTTTGGTAATTCTAAGTGACCTAAAACAGGAAATGTTTGTTCTGACTTAATGTCAGACAAAAAAGAAAAAAAATTAGGTCTTTTTATAAAGTGTATGTAAATATGTGGTTTTAACTGTGTTCGCCATTATATTGTAGAAAACACAATTGTTTCTAGATGACTGATTGTTTGCTATACTGAAACTAAACAGGCACTCCTTTAATAGAACATTTTCTATTTCAAAATGTAGCATTATGGAAAATCGAAATGGAAAATAAGAAATTAGAGACAAAAGTGATTGTCACATTGGTCTAATGGTGGGTTCAGACCGAACGCGATTTCAGCGTCAGGGGCGTCTGGTTTCAGGGTGTCGAGAGGTCATGCGGCATTTTCACGCAGGCCCGGCGCATTTTGATGCGTCGAGTGCTGTGCGTTTTGAGACTTACAGCGGCAGATGCTAGGAAAACTGAATGAGGCACGTCAACCAATCAGAAGCTCAGCTTTGTGACATAGTGACATATTTTATCATAGGAGGGAAAGACCATTTTACTATTTACTAATCAAAAACCATGCCTGAAGGCTGAAAGAAAAGAAAAAAGACACATCAGGTTTCTGAATTACATGCGGGTAGGGGGCGCTGTATTTAGTAACATCCTAAACCAGCTGATCACACATAAAATCAGCTGTTCAGATGCACAAACATTTCCCACAAAACAATATCACGATGAAACAGTGTGTTTGGTTTGGAAATTTATTGATGGACTGTAACCGTGAACCAGCATCTGCAAGAGGAGGGAGCAGGTAGGGAGCAGCTGTCTGTAATCAGACTGTCAACCTCAGATCAAACAGGAAGAGGTCCCTCTGTATCCACAGAGCATATCCAACCTAAAACTGACTTAACCACAGTCAAAAGTCTGCAATTTTGCACTTTAAAGTCTGTGTCATAATTACCATGGCTGAGACAAAAACTTCCTCATAAAATTGTAACTATTTCAGGCAAACTCTGAAGCTTCACCAGTCCAAATAGCAGCATCTCTCCTCGCTGCTCCTCCTGCCACCCCCCACCCGAGTGGAGCAAAGCCGCAGTGCCTAAAACGAGCCAGTGGAAAAGGGGCATTATTGTCGTGGTTTGTGCCCGTCCTGCCATTATTTAGCAAATAAAGCCAAGCCACTCTCTCGATTGCATCTGCTATTGTACACAAGAGACCGGCAAAGGAATGTAACCAAGGGTAGCTCCTCCTAACACACGTCTGTCCACACTTTGGTCAGACACGTCTAGAGCGCCTGACTTCAAAGTGCACAAATGTCCAACTTGAGGCGTTGGATGCCTCGATGCTCAAATTGCGTTCGGTCTGAACGCACCATAACAAACCAACAGATGAAATGCAGGTATTCTGAACAAGTTTTATGTGCATTTCTAAAAAGAAGGATATCCCTGCCCCCTGCAGTGAGCTGTCTGCTCACTGTCGGGTCCAACAATCATGCCATAAAGAAGGTTTTGAAGGAAGCTGTATGGAAAGTTGAAGCAACAGTGACCAAGGTCCGAATACCATCCGTTTGGCTGACTGCTAAAACTAGTTTTTTCTTCTTTGTCCGCAAAACGACTTACAAAAAAAAGAATCGAAATTAACTAATATTACGCATCATATATAAAATAGCTGAAATTTTCTGGATATAAATGATGCATTTCAAATTCAGGCAGTTAAAATCTCTTCATACCATTTACTGGTGCAGTACTTTCAGGTCTCTCTAATAACTGCCGCCTCAAGAGGAAACCAAGCAAACAGGAGCCAAAAAAATAATGAATAAAAACAAAATATATATATATATATATATTAATTGATTAGTAGCCTCCCATAGAGATCCTACTTGATCTTGAAATCAAGTCATCCCCACTGGGGCCTGTGTGTGTGAGACCAATGAAGCTGACAACAAACGGGAGTGTGTTTGTGTGTGTGTAAATGAGGTGAATAAGTATTTGTAGCAGGTACCAGAGTTGCTCACATTCCAGGCTGCTGCTGAAAGCAGAGGGAACAACGCATTTATCTGCTCAGGGACCTTTTTTTCTCCATTTTGTTTTGGTCATTTTACCAAACTATTCATTCATCTTCTATACCTCTTCTTCCATAGTGGGTCATGGGGGGGCTGGTGCCCATCTCCAGCAGTCTATGGGCGGGACGCGGGGTAGACCCTGGACAGGTCGCCAATCCATCGCAGGGCAACACAGAGACATACAGTACAAACAACCATGCACGCACTCATTCATTCACACCTGAGGGCAATTTAGAGAGACCAATTAACCTAACAATCATGTTTTTGAACTGTAGGAGAAAGTCGGAGTACCTGGTGAGAACCCACGCATGCACGGGGAGAACATGCAAACTCCATGCAGAAAGACACCCAGGCAGGAGTCAAGCCCAGGGCCTGCTTCAAGGCAACAGTGCTACCAACAGTGCCACCTTGCAGCCCATTTTACCAAACTAAACATCATAATATAAGAAGGGGATCTAAGTAAAATGCTGAATTTTAATATTAGTATTGTTGGATGGGTGCAAAAACTTGTTATCACTCATGTAAAAACTTTGTGTTGCAAGGCACCTGCACTATGCCTTCCTCCCTGTGTGTGTGAGATCATTGTTATCTCTGTGTGAACCAGCCTCCTTTCTGTCTCACACACACACACCCTGTCTGAACTGTCTGTTGAATTGTGTATATAAATAAAGAGATAGGGTGTCAAAACTTTGTAGTTTTCACTGCAAAGTGGGCTACCCTTGCTGCAAGTAACTATGACTGTATGATCGTTCTTACCTCTGAGTTGACTAAATAATACCTAACAAGTATGAAATAGATACAGTATGAAAATGACCAGCATGGCAAGCAAACATAATAATAAGCAAATCAAAATAATGACGAGTGTTGTAAATAAGCTACATTCAAAAATGTTGATGCTGTGTGTTTTATCATCATGATTTACACATTTCAGAATGTAAATTCTATCATCAGTTTTTTTTCTCTCCATTGAAAACAAGGAGCGCATGTTTTTTTTTTTTTTTTTGCAACAACCAATCACAGCTCTTCAAAGACAGCGTCACACCTAGCAACGGGGTCAACCACACCTCACTAAGATAGGAATCGCTGTCTCCTCGCTCAGAGTCACTCTCAGCAGCTAGCTGAACCACTCTCAAGAATTTTTAGCCTAAAATAGGAGTTCTCTGAGAGGATTCTTTGTGAATATGCCCCCAGACATGCCTGTCAATTTAATGGAGTTTTAAACTTCCAGCATCGCTATGCTTTGATTCTCACCCATGATTGTTCAGGTGAGTCTCTGCAGGGAGAGGAGGGGAGGGTCTAAGCGTCTATGTCTGCGTGGTGCTGTGCAAAGTAAGTTGGGTATCAACTGGGGGAGATGAAAATGGCAGGGTTTGGTTTGATTTTGAAGTAAATGCATCTTTAAAGTAATAATTATTTGTAGCAAAATATAGCTTTTTGACAACCTAAGATGAATACATTAATACACGGGGGGGAGGGTAGTCTCTCTATATTAAATGTACTGAAGTACATATAAAATATTAATGAATCAGTTTATTTAGCACTAATGTTGCTACTACAGTAAATAGAGCATGAAGAACTGTTTAAAAAAGCTCACACTACATTTAATGAAAGAATTACCAACTTTCTTTTTATGAAACCTATCATTCAAAAACATAGTTAAAACGTTTTACTGCAAAAGCAAAGATGGATGAAAGTTTTCAAAATTGCTTTTTTTATTAGCTAATAGTTTTACTTATTTCATGTAGAAATTTTACAACACCTCTCTATGTTGCTAGGTTGTAGAGCTTGACTGACAGCAACTTTTCTAAATGGCAGTTTGGAGATTTTGAAGCAGGAAAACAAGACTCACTGCATGTCTCCTCTGCTTCATCGGAGCCATCTGGACACTCTGGTTCCCCGTCGCAGCGCCACCGTCCCGGTACACACTGTCCATTTAAGCAGGCAAACTCTGCAGGGGCACATGTTTTCCTGGCTGTTAGGAAAAAGAAGCACATTTTAGGTCAGAATGTGTGAATGTAGGGAATTAAAACCTGTCACAACACTGCAGTCAAACCATGTTGGTCAGAACCTGTACACTTAATTTAAATCCCAGCAATCATCCTCTGATCAGAGGAGATCAGTCTCATCATTCCTCTCATTATTCCTGCCTAGACCTCTCCACCATTCTCCTCCTCTCCTTATACCCTGAGCTAATTATCTCCATATCCCACCATTTCTGTGACTCTTATTCTTTGTGCTATCATCCCCTCACTCCATCTGTCTGGTCGACAAAATGAGTCTCCTCCTGCAGGTTTTCCATCACAGAGCATTAAAATGGATTTTAATCACTAAATCTCAAGAAGGTTAAACATTTTACCTTCCAAAGCTGTGTACTACATTAATATACAAGGCAGCAATGGGCCAGGAAACATATCAAGGATGTAAAGAATCAAAATGTCAAAAACATTTAAGGATTCTGTCTGTGAAAGCAGTATGAAGAAAATTATGACCAACAGCCAAGAGGCTATCACAGTTGCTTTCACACAAAAACCCTCTCCTACATGCAAACTTTGCCAAAGACTCAAACATAGGCAGAGGTCAGAGTCAATCAATTTTCTAAGGCTGGTACTCCAGGAGGACCTGTTGTACAGACTAATAAATCACTGGCTACAAGCTCTCAGCACAGTTGTCTGGTCTTGTTATTCAGCCACAACTGTTGCTGGCCCATTTTCTATTTCCCATCGAATGGCCCCCACAACGCTCAGCAGGACTGCAGATATTCAGCAATTCCAGTACACATTTGTTGTGCCTTGCAAAAGTATTTATACCGTAATCAATCTTTCACATTTGGTCATATTACAAGCACAAGCTTGAATGTATTTTTACTGGGGTTTTATGACAAACACAATGAAGTGGAAGGAAAAAGTTTAACAAAAAAAAAAAAAATCTGAAGTCTGGATTTCTAGTTGGCCCCCCTGAGTCAATACTTTTTACTCTTCACTGCAAAAAGAGCTGCAGGTCCTTCAGGGTGTTGGATGTTGTTCATTGCAATAAAGTTAAATCTCAGTCAGGTTGAATGAAAAACGCATGTGAAAAGAAGTCTTGCCGAAGATTCTTAATCGATTTTAGGTCTGGACGTCGACTGAGCCATTCAAAAATTTGAATATGCTTTTATCTAAACTATTCCATTATCTCTATACAGTCATTGTCCTGCTGTCCACTGCTGGCTCATGTCTCTTGCAGCCTCCAACAGGTAGTTCCATCCATCGTCCCATCAACTCTAACCAGCTTCCATGTCTCTGCTGATAGAATTTCCCCATCATGATGCTGTCATAGTGGAGAGATTGTGTTCTCATAGTCTAAAATGTTTTGTTTTGTTAAGAGAGTTTAATTCTTATTATTTAATTAAGAATCATATACTTTGGCAATTAATATCTGTCTCACTCCTTTCTATCATATCTTTCAGCAGACCCAATGCACAACATTTCTTACTGGATGTTAATATTTCTGCCACCTATAATTTGGGTGCAATAAATGAAAACCCCAACAAATAAACATTAACTTTACTCTGTGTGCCAAGCCATTAGTAAATATGTCCCCAAGCCAAACAGAGGTTTCACCATCATGAGGTACACAAAGAGTAACACCTTTGCCAGAGGACAGCAATTCCTTCATTTTGTTTGGGGGTTAATTCACACATTATGCACCAAATCCATTCACCTTTTGGAAACAGAATCAGTCTCCTTCCTGAGTGGTTTGTTGGCTGGGGTTTCCCTTGGTGTTTATATTTACATCTAACTGTTTGAACAGATGAGCGTGGCATCTTCAGGTAGCAGGAAATTGTACCCAAGAAAAAAAAACATGTGTTCAAGCCTTAAAATACAGCCAGTGGTATGCCTCCACTTAATCTAGATGTTGGGAATCAATCATCATCTGGGCTAACTGTTAAAGACATGGAAAACTAACTGTATGGATCTATTGAAAGCAAACACTAATCCTGTAAAAATAAAACACAAAAAAAATCTTTCATTATTCGGACATCAGCATATTGATAAAAATGTTTGGTAAGCGCAAATGTCAAATCAGTTTCGTTTTTTTATTGCCAGACAGCGAGAGGGTGATGCTGTTGGAGCAATAAAAGCAATAAAACAATTCAAATATGTCCTTTGTTGCCTTTTTTATGATATACATTTTGATACAGGCATCTCTTCTGCCTTGAGTCATTGGTATAATGGCTAATCATGCATGTTTGTCTGGTTCCATGACTACAGAGGTAAATCTGCATGAGCAAGAAGTCCATTCAACCATGTTCTATTTTCACTTAATCCGGGTCAGAGTTATGAACAGACTGGTCCCTATCCCAGGACACAACAGCCATTAAGTGAGGTCCACAAACACAGCTCAGCCATCATAAACTAGTAACATTTGTTACAAAAGCTTTTGTTTAGAAATTGTATCTGATTAGCACAAGGAGCAACTTACAAAACAGCTATACTCAGTCTAATTACCTAAAATATGTTGTGCATAAAACATTTTAACATTATGAACTGGGAGTCTATGTCAAGACCTTACACTTTAAATCAACAGCCAATCATCTTAATAAGACTGGAGGAGCTGGACTTGTTAGGCAGAGGATATCTGCAGTGAAGGACAGCTTAGAATCATCCTGTAATTTTTAGCCTTGATACTGCACTTCAGCTGTTAGCATCGCACTGAAAAGCACTCATGCAAGAAGGTTATTATCTCCTACTAATTCTTGCAGCTAGCAAAACATGTAGAGTCTGACAAAGTCTCTAACTGGATGTGGAGCAGTGAATGTGTTTGTCACCAACTCTTTTATGCGTTTCCTGCAAAATGTATGAATTGGCCCCATTATGCTGCCAAAAAAAAAAAAAAACAGTATACTTCTAGGACCTTCCCTTTCCTTCTTTTCCTGTACTTCAAAGTGTAGGTATTTTTTGTATTTGCCCAAATCTGAGGTCTATTTGTTATTATAAACTGGTATATAAATTATAATTTATAATTTGTTATTATAAAGTGGTAATTCTTCTCAAATAACATAGCAACTACATTTTTCAGTGTGGGGCTTATGTATCATTTGTATCCCCAGTGGAAAGCAGAAATGTGGGCATTTGTTTATTTTTGAAGATGGATAGCTAAGGTAGCAAATAAGGACTGTGGCATTGTTTGATCAACTCCAGTTTTAGTTATATAATCCAGCAGCAGGCCAAGGCCAATATTTCTGAAATATGTAACCTCCTTGCTTCCTGTAAAAAAACATGTAACTCATGCTAAAAATTATAAACCTGCAGCTTGGCAGTAGGTGAGAAAGAGATCAGCACAGAGAATCCTACTGGGAATAATCTACAATAATTTATTCTCTCATTATAGAAAGGCAAATGTTTATTAATTAGTGTTATCACTGAGAAAATAATGTGATTAACAAATGATAAACTGATGAAAACACAATTTAGGACAGAAATTCAGACTTTTCAGACTTGCAACATTATTTGATTGCATGATGAATCTAAAAATCCCACACTGATCAGCTGCATAGCCCCTGCGGGTCAAATGTTTCCTCATCATGTTCTTACTCTATGAGAAACTGAGCTTTTTACCCAATCCAGCTGCGCTCTCTGCTCATTTCAGTCAAGGTCCACGAGGGCCACATTTCGCTTGGCAATAATTACCCAGGCCAACTCATACCATCTGTTTGGAATGAGTTTTAGTTTTAAATAGGGGAAGTTTTCAAATGTTAGGCTCAAACGGAGTGAGCTTGATTGGCATGGAGACAAAAGTGACATGACATGAGAATCAGCAGAAAGAAGGCTCTTAGATTTTGAGCAATGTTGATTATGATGAAAAGTGACATAAAATTTCCATTAATGGCAGAGATAAATCTATACTACTTATTCTCACAAAGACAAACTACTGCTGCCTTCCTGTTCAATTATTAATGATAGATTCCTACACAGAGACACAATTTCAGTACATTTGAAATTGTTCAAAACAAATGCAGTTTGGTGTGATGTAAGTCACTGATTATGGGCATCATAAATAGAATATGACTCATTCCGACTGATGTCTATGTTCAGGGAAATTCATTCACTCATGGTTATGTCTCCAGGAGGAAGTACCACATGAAGGAAGTCTTCCCCATTGGAATCGATGTTGGCAACATTCACTATCCCTGCTCTTTCTGTCTACAGTTGGACTTCCGATGACCCCCCATTTAACTTATAGTCCCGACACATAAGTGCATATCTGCTTTGGATTTCTAATACAAATGAAAATATGCGAAAATAAGCAAGTAAATAAAATTCTATCATTGACTTTCTACACATATAAAACTGTAGCATGCGCAACGTGATCTCCAGATGAGCCAGGCTCGGGTTTTTTGGGCATGTGAAGGAATCCTTTGACATGAGCATCACAAATCAAACATTTTGATAAAATCAATACTAGAAACATAAATATTTATACGATAGTATTATAAGATGCTCATTTGTGTAACAATCTATATAAACTGACCCGTTCTCATTTGCCCAAATTGTTTGCACTTCTTCAGGGAGCAGCGCTGCAATATCTGTGACATTCAGCCCCTCCCCTCCCTGAGCTGTGGCTGAATTTTAAACTCTGCTAACGTGGCGAGTACATCCAGAAAAACCTAGGGCAAACACAAAAGCCTTGTTCAGGGATACTTTCCATAAGAGGCGGATGGACATGAAAAAAAACAAAATGCAGAAGGATACCACATGCTAGCTGTGTTCACGCTACAAGCTAATGCTACAACACTGATAACAAAGCAACTGAAAAAAGGTCAGTAAATCTCCTGTATCTGCAACACCGAAGTAGTAAACTTCCCAGATGTCATAAGCTAACATGTAGCTTATGATATATGCTTAAATATTAGCATTACTGACACGGACAGCCCAATGATGGTGTTCTGTCGGTCTGAGCTTTCCCATCAAGATACACCTCCCATGTGCGCAGTTCTGAACCACACAACTGTAAATTCTAATTATGCAACGCTACATTCTAATCACATCGCAGGAAAATGTTTATCAGCTAATGTCTCAGACAGCTACTAAATAGTGAAGCAACTAAACAAACAAGCATGCTCTCTCCATTACTTTTCTCTTTAGCTGTAAAGGCACTGGAGGCTAATTCAGCTAATAATAGCACATGTTATGCAAGACTAGAGCCACCATGAAATTCACATAATAATTTAAATGTTTTCTGAGTACCGTATTTTAAGGCGCACCTTCAATGAATGGCCTATTTTAGAACTTTTTTCATATATAGGGCGCACCGGATTATAAGGCGCATAGAATAGAAGCTACTGCAGTCAAACGTTTGACTGGGGTTGCGTTATGCATCCACTAGATGGAGCTGTGCTAAAGAGAATGTCAACAAAACAGTCAGATAAGTCAGTCAGTCAAACTTTATTAATACACTACAAACCAGCGTTCTGATAACTCCATTCACTCTCATGGTAAGGTCTCCTCTACATAGAATTCTATTGAATAGAGCCAACCGCACGTTAGGAATGCATTGGAGTCTATGAAGTTGAAGTTGAAATCAAACGTTAGTTAAAACGTGAAAGGGAACTTTTCCCTGATTCAGTAAACACGTAAAAGAAACAGTTTGATGCACTAAATCAAACGTTAGTACTGTTAACCTTTCCTGTTTTTGTCCCCTGACCGTAGTCTGATGACACAGGGGAGACGCTTTCTCCAGGGCCGAAGTTACTAGTTTCCTGGGGGTTAACTCCCTCACTCATACGTTGCTGAGTTGAGCATGAAGAAACAGCATCAAAACACTGAGTCGTTGACGAGATTCGGGGTTCTTTTTAATGACTTTGCAGCACGTAAAAACACAGGGCTTACAGACTCATACACCGCTGCTCCGGTCGCCGTCTCTACCCACCCCACACACACAATAATACCGACGTCACTCCTTCACTCTTGATTCTCAGGTACGGCAGCACACAGCGCCACCTCTGTCCGGAGGAGTAATGTCAACATCTTCCATACACACACACGAAACATACACCCCACACACTGAGCTTCTAATCACATATAGTTCAGGCAATTCCTGCAACAGTACATTCAAACGTTATACACACACAAGTGGTGTTGGACTAGGAGTAAGCACAGTACAGGTGTTTACCGCTATTACTTCGGCGATACCCCTGACTACGGTAGCCGTAATGCTGCAAGCGGTGCGGCTTTGTAGTTTACCAGTCGTACTGAAACATTTTGACAGAGCGCCGTGTACAACCAGTATGGATCAACCAATTAACCAATTGATCCATATATAAGGCGCTCCGGATTACAAGGCGCACTGTCATTTTTTGAAAAAATTAAAGGTTTTTAAGTGCGCCTTATAATGCGGAAAATAGGGTAATTCAGTTTACTTCCGTCCAATTATTGGACCACTAGTAGGCACTCACAAGCCCTTTGACATCATAGTCCTTTAAAACACAAGCAACCATAAACCCACCCCCTATGGATAAGGCCCTGTGTGCTTTCAGAGCATGCAATTAGGATTGGGTAACCAAAGGGGTGTGACTTACAACTTGCAGCCTTCACCTGTGCAATATGTGTATATATATGAGGGATTTCCACTGTATCTGATGGTGCTCCGTGTTGCTGTCCTCAGGCAGGCTGTCTGAATGCATTTAGTGTTGTAAATTGAAACAAAACTATTATAGGACTTACTCAACATGCCAATATCTGCATCACATTCTACTAATCAACATCTTTCTCTAATCAGATGCACATTGAGGATCATTCGGTGGCTCTGCTCTATGTACACCCGCAGACTCCATGATACCACTGCAACACACTCATTCTAATAACCCAGATTAACCCTTATAGTTTATAATGTTAATGGGTTTGGCACAACCTGCTGAGGTTGATCCGAGACATATTGGTGGTTTGACCTCAAGACAGAGTCGCAATAACATTGAACCATAATGAGCAATAAAAAAAGTGTCATAAACAATAAAAAATTAACCTTTAAAGACTGTCTAATTGTTCTTCATAACATTACTCCTGTTATACAGGTTTGTTCCTTGGTCTTCATGTTGCTGTTTGACCATTAATGTTCTTTAACAAGCCTCTGAAGAACATCTAGATTTATACTGAGATTAAATTACACACAGGACAAATGGTTGTACTTGTGCAAAGAAACAAACGCCATTTGGTTATCAGATATTTACAAATATCAATACATCCAGACACACATGCACAACCATTTCCTCTCTATTTTATTTTAGTTATTTATTTCACCATAAATGATATTAATGGCAGTTATTTATTTATGGTGGCCATTAGAAGCTGAATGTAGGTAATGAAGTGCTAAACACATTCTTGTGGGTATGCAAGATAAATAGCTTCATTAGCTCAGACTGAGGTATGGGAGTGTTGTCAAAACAGGAGACATTATGTATCCTGTCGGCCAAAAGCAGCATGCAAATCACCAACCTCCTAACATTAATGGGGTGTGATGGAAGCATAGAAAATGCAGCATGACACCAACAAATCCTGAGACAAGCTGTTCCTAAAATTGTTTTTGCAAGTAATTACCGAGTATAATTAGATTGACGTGAGAGTTGAGCTTGATTCAAAGGGCCAGGTGCAGATTTTGTTTTCAGTTTCTATTTATATTTACATTCCCACAGTCGTTAGGTATCCATAAGCTTCATGTAGTTATATTAACTATCCTTTGGCAACATAATTGTTCTGCTCATTTCTCTATATGTACTTTTGTGTCACAAAATTTAAGTTTTTCTTGTTTCTCATCAGTCAAGTTTGTGTGGTTTGTAGTAAGACAGAGAGAGGCCAGGGGAGAATCAATCTGCTAGCTACTCTGTGACTCTAATGCTGAACATTTTCCATTTCAAACAAACTGGCAAATCAATGCTCATGGTTAAGCAAAGGATCTCACATCATACTGCTCAACTTTCATCAAGCTGCATGACCCCAACACCTGATCAGGTAAAGTTCCTTAATATCAAGACACTTTCTTCTTTTGGATGTTTTTGGATTGATTCGAGTTGGTGTGATTTCATGCTATTAGCTAAGTATAATGTATAAATAAACAATGACTGATGTCATACCTCCAAAAAATTTATTAATTTTGCGGCTTTTAAATGCAATAACGTTTTTTGAGCCAATGAATAAATAAATAATATTTAGCTATTTACACAAATATGTTATTGGGACGGACGGACGGGTGAATGGATTTATTTTCCTGAATATGTAAGTTCATAGTTGTACAGGTCCTTCTCAAAATATTAGCATATTGTGATAAAGTTCATTATTTTCCATAATGTCATGATGAAAATTTAACATTCATATATTTTAGATTCATTGCACACTAACTGAAATATTTCAGGTCTTTTATTGTCTTAATACGGATGATTTTGGCATACAGCTCATGAAAACCCAAAATTCCTATCTCACAAAATTAGCATATCATTAAAAGGGTCTCTAAACGAGCTATGAACCTAATCATCTGAATCAACGAGTTAACTCTAAACACCTGCAAAAGATTCCTGAGGCCTTTAAAACTCCCAGCCTGGTTCATCACTCAAAACCCCAATCATGGGTAAGACTGCCGACCTGACTGCTGTCCAGAAGGCCACTATTGACACCCTCAAGCAAGAGGGTAAGACACAGAAAGAAATTTCTGAACGAATAGGCTGTTCCCAGAGTGCTGTATCAAGGCACCTCAGTGGGAAGTCTGTGGGAAGGAAAAAGTGTGGCAGAAAACGCTGCACAACGAGAAGAGGTGACCGGACCCTGAGGAAGATTGTGGAGAAGGGCCGATTCCAGACCTTGGGGGACCTGCGGAAGCAGTGGACTGAGTCTGGAGTAGAAACATCCAGAGCCACCGTGCACAGGCGTGTGCAGGAAATGGGCTACAGGTGCCGCATTCCCCAGGTCAAGCCACTTTTGAACCAGAAACGGCAGCAGAAGCGCCTGACCTGGGCTACAGAGAAGCAGCACTGGACTGTTGCTCAGTGGTCCAAAGTACTTTTTTCGGATGAAAGCAAATTCTACATGTCATTCGGAAATCAAGGTGCCAGCGTCTGGAGGAAGACTGGGGAGAAGGAAATGCCAAAATGCCAGAAGTCCAGTGTCAAGTACCCACAGTCAGTGATGGTCTGGGGTGCCGTGTCAGCTGCTGGTGTTGGTCCACTGTGTTTTATCAAGGGCAGGGTCAATGCAGCTAGCTATCAGGAGATTTTGGAGCACTTCATGCTTCCATCTGCTGAAAAGCTTTATGGAGATGAAGATTTCATTTTTCAGCACGACCTGGCTCCTGCTCACAATGCCAAAACCACTGGTAAATGGTTTACTGACCATGGTATCACTGTGCTCAATTGGCCTGCCAACTCTCCTGACCTGAACCCCATAGAGAATCTGTGGGATATTGTGAAGAGAACATTGAGAGACTCAAGACCCAACACTCTGGATGAGCTAAAGGCCGCTATCGAAGCATCCTGGGCCTCCATAAGACTTCAGCAGTGCCACAGGCTGATTGCCTCCATGCCACGCCGCATTGAAGCAGTCATTTCTGCCAAAGAATTCCCGACCAAGTATTGAGTGCATAACTGTACATGATTATTTGAAGGTTGACGTTTTTTGTATTAAAAACACTTTTCTTTTATTAGTCGGATGAAATATGCTAATTTTGTGAGATAGGAATTTTGGGTTTTCATGAGCTGTATGCCACAATCATCCGTATTAAGACAATAAAAGACCTGAAATATTTCAGTTAGTGTGCAATGAATCTAAAATATATGAATGTTAAATTTTCATCATGACATTATGGAAAATAATTAACTTTATCACAATATGCTAATATTTTGAGAAGGACCTGTATGTATAGACATGTATACTCGGGGGAATGTGCTGGAATAAAGATGGGCTTGCAGAAAACAAAACTGTGAAATCGGAACTGTTACAAATGGTTCATGGTATTTTACAAAACAGGCACTGTTAAAATTAGGGGACATTATTATTCTGAGCCTGTCAACATATCTGCATCAAGAGGCACGCAGGATTTCAGCGACTACCTGGTGCGATTCAAAACACAGCAAGTTTTCTAACCTTCTGTATAGGTCAAAGACACACAATGTGCTAATTATAGCCCCCAGTCTCCTAAAATACATGATTTCACCTTTCCCGTCAGCTTACATTGGCACAAACACTTGAAGCAAAAAACTGGGCAGCCTCATTATCTCCTTGGAGGAAACCTTGGAGAGATTTATGTTCAGGATATTTTGGTAGACACTGTAGACATTTTTGGACATTTTTTTCTTGAAGCCACAGGTATGACCAGCCTTATCAAATTTGAGCACATACAGGTGGAAGTGTGTCAGTATCTACGTGACAGATCAGATGTGGATGTGCTTACTAATGTCAATCACCTGATATATTCAGCGGTTTGTAGTTGTAGAACATTTGTTTAATTGTACTCATAAGATGGTATCATAGACAAAAGATTCTGATTGGCATATCCCTACTAAACAGAGTAATCAGGAATGATGTTCTAATAGCACCTAAATATTTTACTCCCCCCCCCCCCCACAAAATCTATGTTCTTCTTGGTGTTGTCTGTTATTTTTCACAGTCAAAATTTGATAAAACGTTTCAACACTAACTAATAATTCTTAAAGTCTGTCTCTACAACCTTAAAATGGTAAGGACTGGAGCAGGAATATAATAGAGCATTTATGGTGCCAATATGTCTAGCTGGAATTTATGTCGTTCTGTTTCTAAGATAATTTGAGGTACAGTTTCAGTAGGTTATGAGTATAACTGATTGCCAAACAGAACCTAAGTAGGATGACTACCAAATGACTGAATGTTAGATAAACAAGTCTGAAATTGCTGACAATTGTGACAAAAAGGCACAATACACAATAAGTAAGACTTGTTCAGGTAAATATGTTTTGAAAATGGATGCTTTAACATTTGGTTAATTGTAACAAAGAGACATGTAATGCTGGTTAAATTGAATACATTCTAGAAAAGCAGGACTTCTTTCCACTGCAGTATCAGGATTTAACAAAAACTGAATAATACTATTATGGTGCAAGTACATCTTCACTACTAGGATCTATTCATGCTTGAAGTGCACAAATAGATGGTAGATGTTTAGTTATGGAAATTAAAGTGACCATACGTGTCAGGTACCATATAACACCAAGAGGACAAAGTAATTAAACCTTGTGGACCTGTGATGAGATGATGGGGATGCAGAAACGTATTGACACATCGTAGGTCCCTGACAGACTATGACAGACTATTAAATTGATGTAGTCAGATACTGAACTGTGCTATATTAGCTTAAACCATTTATTATGAACTATGCACTCTGTCACTGATTCCTTAAATGATTCCTTAAAATACTTCAGTAGGTTATATCAGGCAAGAAACAGCAAACATATAATATATTGATGAACTCAAAAACAGGCACAATACACAGTGAAGGTAACTCAGAAACTAAAGCTTATTCAGACTGTTCTGTACCTTCTTAATAGCCCACATATAGCATCTCTATAGCACGATAAGTGATGCAATCAAGGTGTAATGTCACCCAGTTTTAATTTTCCACTTTTACTGGAAGATTTAACCTAGATTCAAGCATGAATTCTATATCTCATTATGGTTTCAAACAATTATTCTACAAAGCAGTCAAAGCTGTCACACAGATCTTTCAAATGGGACTTGGTCACTGTATGGATTTCAACAATTCCTGCTAATGATTCAGCATAGAGCATAATGAAAGCCCCGGACTGACAAAACTGATTGCTGCTGAAAGACAGAAGACTCACTTTCAAGAGAAACTCCACCATAAACAGACAATGGGAAGCACAATGTAGGAGGGTATAATGGAAGGCATAAAAAGCACAGTGAAGGTTAAAGTAGACATTGCAGTGGTGCACTTTAGACAAACTTATCTTACAAATCAAATGTGATTTTTTTTTTTTTATCCACCTAAAATACAGTAGGTTATTTCTGTAGCGCATGACTCACAATTTGAGCCTAAACGTAAGCAGTACATTTTCCAGAACACACTGAAAAGTCAGCCAATAAGACAAGATTTCATGGAAAAAGGCTCCTTACGCAAAAAGACAATACTTTGGAGAACAGCTCAATTTTGGTCCTTATCGCCATTTGTAAATCCATGCCAAAAGGTCAGATCATGTGTTCTTTTTTTGTTGAAACTGATGTAGCCCCAAATCCTTGTTGATGACAAAAGAGGCAGAAACAACAGGCAGCTTCAAAAACTAATCCTTTTAGACAGATGGATCAGCCTTCTGTGTTAAGAGCCAATTCATGGATTTAAAACGAGGAAATAAACCACTCCTCTTCCTTGCTGTGCATCTGAATGCTTTAATGGAAATTATCCAAAAAATCTATGCAAGAGCCTTACACTTAAACTATTATCCTGTAAACAGAACTTTGATATTTTTAAACCTTTCTAGTTCCTATTTTGGTATTTCCAGAGACCTGAGATCTAACATTTCTCACTGCAATCAAAGCTGTTGAAACAGAGCATTTCCACAGAGGTTTCATTTTTCCACTCTCTAACCTTTAACAACAAATTAATGAAGCTTGACTGCACACAATCTTTCATAGTGAAGCTTTGCTTTGCAGTCAAAAAGTTCACAGGAACCTAACCCAGCAAGAGTTGAAGTGAGCGTGCAGTGATGAGTCTAAAACAGCTAAGCTGTAAAGATGAGAGAAAGAATTAACAGAATCCTAGAGCAATTTCCTCTTTCACTTAAGTAAATCTCAGTGTTTCAGTAGCTGAAACACAAGAGACCCCCCCCCCCCTCCCTTTAAAAATCATTATAAATCTGTCAAAAGTAATTATAACTCCTGACCAAATACTTTCAGTCATTGCTAAGACCTGCTAAATGCCTACAATGCAGCATACCAAGAAAGAAGAACCATCAGTAGCTGGTTGGTTCATTTTTAGAACACGTCTCTGCAGTTATGTTAGCAGCTCATTGTTTTGAGTTAAGAAAAGAAGACCTTTTTGAAGGGTCAGATCTTCATTACTCTTTAAAGAGAGTGATGTCTGCTGTTATTCCATTCGAATGACCTTAACGTTTACATCCAACATTTGACAGTGAACGTTAAAACGTCCCTGCCTCCCCCAGAAAGGGAATGCGGGATCCTTAAACACAGCCAGTTCTGCATATGGAAATGTGTGTCACATCGGATTATGGAGCCTCCTTACTAATTGAAGGGCTGTCACTTAAAAATAGGAGATTAGCCTTTTACCCTGAGCAGAGAATTGCACCATCTCTTTATTCCTTCCCACATTTGCTTTTAGACACTGAATTTCACACTGTATAATGCCTGGTGCAGACCAAATTTTCAGAGAGACCCTTACTGGCCTGAGGACTAAAGCATTCAAATTACTGTGACAAGGCACTGGGAGCCCATTTTACATTGCCCACTGCAGGCAAAAAATTAACATAACTGTAACACTGCCTGAGGTCACATTTTTTGTTCTAGAAAATCTGCCTCTAGTAACAGAGGAGAGTAATTAAGACACACTCAGATTAAAGTTCCAGCTGCTGTTTGAACGCAGCCCCACAGCTGCATGGAAGCATTCACACACACCCACCCTGCACATGTGTGATTAGGCCCTTCATGTTTACACATCCACACTTTTATTTCTTTTCTTTTTCTTTATCGCACACATTGCCAGTAAAACTTAAAGGGAAATACAGCTATTGATGAAGCCAAGTGACCATTGATAATCTTTAATGCTGGCTCACATTGCCTTTTAGCCCAGAAATCCAGGAGCCACCTACTACATAAACAGATTGCACAAACTGTGACTAGATGTTTTTCTTTCACCCACAGAACAGCTCAAGCAAGGGCAGAAATGGACAGTGCATTTTGTAGCAGTAAAGGATGTCCAGTTCAATCAATTTAACACTTTACTTTGAAGAATTGGATATTTAAGAGGCTATGTAACTTCATGTAAAAATCTACACCTGGCAATACACTGATGTGGCTTTATCTCACGGCAAATGTTTTCCAACATAAGGGTTCACATCTGCGCCTTCAAGATATTCTTCAGGAAAGCTGAAGATGAAATCCTATGCAGTTTGCTTAATGCCTCCATTAGAAGCACAGAACACTTGGTGCACATCAGACACTTAAGATTTTAGTTTGCCTAATTCAATCAGTAGGAAAGATGAGAGATGATTCGTTAGCAGATTTTGGAAAGACCTTAGTTCAGCTTTAATAGGCAAAGGAATACTACAACAGCAATAAAATTCTGAACACTAAAACACAAAGCTGGCATCAGAATCAGAAGGTTTTCAGATGTCAACATAGATTTTGGTTGGACTAAAACTGCAAATGATGTAAAAAAAAAAAAAAAAGGTTTCATTAGCATTTGTTTTTCCCTCAAGTCACTTTTAGAAGAACTTAGCATAATAAAATAAGGCTCACAATTTTCCACTATTAGACTCAAATAAACTACAACTTTAACAGGAATTACTAACCTAATACTGTAACCAAAAAATGAAGCTTTTTTCTGTGCCATGTTTTTTGTTATTATTTCTACAGTAAAATAATACATGTGGCGTCAGGATTGAAAGTAGGCCATTGTGCTGTATTGCCCAGATTAGCAGGAAGCTCTAAAATAAATTCATCTTTTGGTACAGTGGCGTGATCTCACCCTGAAAAAAGTTGAAGATTGATCAAAATAATCCATATTTACACCATGGCAAGACACAGAGGCCCATTCTCTATACAAAATGGGAAAGGCAAAAGGACCTGCCATTCAAAGTGTTAAGTGCCTAATCTTCAAAAGGAATGCGTGTATGGAAACAGGTGCTAACTGGATTTCGTGCGCAAAGCTGATCCACAAACCAGGTACAAATCGAATTGCATGTGTAAAATGAACAGAACAGCGGGTGCAACATTTTTATGCGTGTTTGCCTTCATGAATGTGTAATGCATATGTTTATCATGGGCAAACATGTGTATCACGCACAAATTTATGGGAGGACGACATGCAAATGTAATCCCTTAACAGTTTCCGCATCTTTATTTAGCACATTTGAAAGGCAGGTGAAAACTGACATGTAAAAATGTCTGTGGTCAATATGGTGAGATGGAGGCATAGATACAATGACAAAGGACAGAGAAAAGCTTCTGTGCAAAATTTCTTTACTGTCAGAAAAGAAAATAGTAGAGATATCATCTATCCAGCAATGCCATCTTGTAGCTGCAGCATTATAATTCCACCACACCATCACTTTCTGGGACCACACCATTATGTCTTATGGATGAACTGGGGCAGCGCAGAAAAGGTGGACCAAAATTCAGCAACAGCAATTTAGCATTCCTTGTTTTGAAAACTTTGAAGATCAGCCCAAAGTGGGTTGAGCAGAGATGCATCCAAAAGCTGCAGGACTGTTGCTCTCAAGGCCAGGAGTTGGAGAACCCTGATTTAATTAACTGGAAACAAGGTGAATGATGATGTGGGTTTGTCTCGCCACCATCAAGAGTGAGCAGGGTGGGAAAACATAGGTAAAAAAAGATTTCAAAAGCCCACTGTCAGAGAACTGCAGCATTAATTGGAATCTGTGGGTCACCAAAGCTTCTTCATAACAACTAGATGCCATCTAGACACCAAGTAGTTGTTATGGAAGAGAGGATCAGTATGCAAATAAAGCAGTGCATGCCCACTATCAGTTATTGCAGAGGAACTGTGATACTCTGGGTCTGTATCTCTTCCAAAGCCCTAGGAACCTTATTAGAGCACATATCATCATGACCTCTCAGAAATATCAGGACATTTCAGATAATAATGTATTCCCTCTTCCAGAAAACTAAACCACTGGGTTTTTCACCAGGCATTGATCCAAATCATATTGCCAAATCAATACAGAAATGGTTAACCAGACAAAATTAACCTTCCATGGTGATCTCTGTCCTTAGACCTAAATCCTACAGAAAACCCATGAGGTGAGCTTAGAGAGGAGAGCAGAGGAAAGGAGCCAGAACTCTGGAAAATGTAGACAAAATTGTGCAAAGAGTAATAATCAAAGATCCTTCCCTCTGTATGCTCCAACCGTTCAAGATTCCAAACTAAGAACAGATTTCGAAAACACAGAAAATACAATGAAATATTTGCTGTAGTTTTTTTTTTTTATTACTGGTATATTTATCAGACACTTTATTTTAAAGACTAAAAAGACTAGATTTAAACTTTTCTTTTTGTAAAGGAGCAACATTAAGGCTATGTTTGATGAGTACAGTTAACTCAGATGACTCACTTCAAATATTAGTAATAGCAGCTGTAAATATTCCTGTTCCCTAGCTGTCTGGGTGATTGGTGGAACCAGAAGATATTCTAAAACAAGTCTGAACCAAACATGATTCTTCTGCTTGGAGTTCAATACTCAGAAAAAAACTCATCATTTTATCTTTTGCTTTCTTTGGCAACCAAGTACAATGAAATAACTTATTTTGTTGCTGTTGTGGACCAAACCACTACATAAATCTCCCCTCCCCTGTGAGGAGGGGAAATGTTGCCATAAATGGCAACACTTCACACAAAACCATGTGCAGAAGGAAACAACCTTGACTTTAACCTCTCTGTGGCCAGGTTTACAGGTAATCCCTCAAAGGCCATTTGTCCTTTCAGATAAACTTGATCTGATCTACATTACCACTAAAACAGCAAAACAATCACTTTAAAATCAATGACACTGCAGCAGTCCTAATCCCTGCCACCACCTCAATCCCCACACCCACTCAGAAACATCCTTGGTTAGCATACAACCACTACTTTCTACTTCCCACTATTGCTCATTCTCATCTCTCTCTGTTGATCCATGTCAAATCAGATGACATCGTTCTCGATGCACAACAGGTATACACAAGCCAAGAAAACATTTTATTGTGTGCAATAAAATGTTTGATGTTCAGTGTGTTTGGGGTTCTGAGTGAATGTGAATTTCTCAGCGTATATATGAGTAGCCAAGGGCTATGCATAAAAACCTATCTATCTGTCGGCAGAGATGAGTTTCAAAGCTTTGATCATATTATGCTTCCGCAAAGTGTGTGAGGTGCAGGCACAACTCATACAAACCATTTCCTACTACAGCTTGTTATCCGTAACACTTCCAAGAAACTGTTCTCTGAAGTACAAGTTTATGGTTAATAAAACCAGCTATAATAGATCTTCATAAAGCAATTAGTTATTTTATGCTATACCTTTTTCTCAAGGTGCTTGTAGAAATCAATTAAGAGTGTTTATTGCTGAGAGTAATGGTGATCAAACCAACAATCTGCACTCGCTCAATCGTGTGTGTAAACACTTTACTGAAGGACTTGTTTGGCTTGATTGGTTCACCAGTGAATAAATAAAAGGCCCCTAGCGGTCTTTGGTCTTTGTAACCTTCGTGCCAAACCATACAATAAAAGGGGTTAGTGGCATAAATTGTAAAGTCTAGCTGCTGTCATGGATTGTTTTGGATCACGTTTGGTTTAGAGTTTTGATTAGATTTTTGGCTGATTTTCCATGTTTGTAGTAGCATTACTGATGATCAGAAATCTGACTTTTGCACCGCAGCCTGTGCAAAAGGTCTATATCATGACCATAAATTGAACTTAGATAATTTTCTATATTATAGATGATTATTCTTAGATTGTTAAACAACGTCCAAATGCAATGTTTATAACCCTGAACCTATGTTGAAAGTTTATTTGTTAATACTGGGTGTGGGTCATAGGGCCATAAATTAATATTGTGATACAGGTTAGATATGTTGCAATACACAATATATATTGCAATAATTAAAATTTATTCTTTAACATTATTAAACTGGGATCCAAAAGCACCCAGGAAGTCATTGGACAACAGCAACAGTGTTCTTCCACATAATCCGACAGAAGATGCGATCCTTAACAAGTTCATGCCCAAAACATAGCTGCAGTTTGGCTGCTCAGTTTGAAAAAAAAAAAATACACATTTTGGCAAACATATCTGCAAAAAGAAGCCATAACTCATTATCTAAGACAAAAATAAATCCTTCTGACCAATAATCAGAACACACAGATGCTAGTGTAAAAACCCCAAAATGACCTGCCAAACACACACAAACTAAATGAAAACTGTTGAGACAGAATGATATCGCAATCATGAGTACCAAAACAAGCACCAAAACATCAGAACACTGTTCAGGGATCAGTGACTGAAAGAGCAGCCTTTTAAACACATGCCATGAGAAGACACTAATCCTAGTACAGTCCAACTGAAAACTATGTTTAATGATCCATATTCAAAGTGTTGTGCTTCATATAATGACTGTTACAAATGAACCCTGACGGAGGCTGAAAGACAGTAGCATAACGATTAGAATAAAAGTTGTTTATAAAACCTGCCAAACACAAAAACAAGTAAATCAACAGATGAGACATTAATACATCACAGATCAATGCCGAGCGTCGACACAGAACACTGTTCAGAGAGCAGCTATTAGTACATCTGCCTAGTAACACACACTATGTTTTGTTACAGAAAGCAGTACTTTTTAGGTTTAAATAAATACTATACAATGGGAAAGAGAACGTTGATAAATAAACCAGAATTAAAAGGAACATGACTTATATACTAAATGTTTCAAACAAACTCAATGATGGGTTAATGGAAGCAGCAGTGCAGAGATCAAAATAAAAGCAAACTACTCACAACCAAATTATTCACCCTCTGAAGAAGGCAGAGTTATTAAAGTTCATTATCCTTTTGTTAGTTTATCATAACCCTGGCATCCAATAAACCCGAGGAGGTTTGATGGCGATGGGCTGAAATCTCTTGTCCAGCATAACTTTGTGATAAGTCCCGTTTGTTTAATATTTCTTCCTGATTCCCTTTCCTTGACCTGGAGCTGTTTTCCTTTCTAAACAAGTCAATAATCTACTAGTCAAACATCTATGACATGGAAAACTCTGGAACCCTTTTACATTACTCACAGTGTCGCCTGTGAATCCTCCTCTCACCTGGTA
Source organism: Girardinichthys multiradiatus (assembly GCF_021462225.1). Classification (NCBI taxonomy): domain Eukaryota; kingdom Metazoa; phylum Chordata; class Actinopteri; order Cyprinodontiformes; family Goodeidae; genus Girardinichthys; species Girardinichthys multiradiatus. The sequence continues at coordinate 8,955,743 of NC_061799.1, forward strand.
AACAGTCTGCTCACTTCAGAATGTTCTGGGAGAGGGGGGGGTGGGTTCGGCAGCACTAGACGACACTAAGCTTCCAGCTAATTAGATGGAGAAGTGCAGTGGTTTCTAATTAAATTAATACTGGAGTAGTCACAATATTGTCATTTTAGACATCATACGTGGCACAAAGCGCGTTACATTGAATACATTTGTTATATCACTCAGCCCTACTTAATACATGTGAAATAATGCTCTTTAACATGAATATTTGTTTTTAATAAAACTGAAGCTTTTGAAATAGCCTATAATGAATTCATAATCAATTATAATGCAGGGTTGGTGAACTCAGGTTCTTAAGAGCCAGTGTCCTGCTTGTGGTTCAAATGGCAGGAGCCCGTTTCTCTTCCATCCAGCCCCTTTGCTTGGTTCAGGTGTGTTGGACAAGATCATCATCAAACATGCAGGACACTGGACCAGAGTTGCCCATCCCTTCTTTAGAGTTTGAAACCAAGTAGTCCCTTTTTAAATGGATGTCATTAGACCAGGGAATGAAATGCAGCTCCAGCCAGTGATATAGGTTATCAGTCTTTGTTTTGAATCTTTCTCTTCATGAAAACATAAACAACAGGGTTTGAAAAGAATACTAAAATAATTTTTTTCGAATGGCTATCAAATGAACTGTGGCACACTTTCCTAAGTTCCTCCTGATGGGGTTGTGGAGCTTTGAATCCCGAGTCAGAGGGAGCCAAAACAAGAAAGGAAGCTTGATCAGAATCAAAGACAAACCTGATAACCCTGTTTTGGTTCACTGTAGAGGTTTATAAAGTTCCTGCATAATGTGTTTGTCTTGTCTTAGTGCACCTGAGATAGAGAGACAACCTGACTTATCCAGCAAAATGTGTTTCAATACTGTTTAAAGACCCATTCTGAAGTCCAAGTGAAGAACCCACCAAGACACTAAGATGTTCAGAGCCCAGTACCAGAAGAACCACCAATCAATCGGAGAGTGACTATTCCTTGCCAGCACTGTGGGAACCTACCGAGGTCCATATTCAGTTGTCAGAGAGGGGTGACACCAGTCTGATTTTGGACCAAAATAAGGTTTCATGGTGAAAATTCACAGGTGGCCAAAGGTGCTGGACTAGAAGTGGCACACTTGTAGTTTATTTCTGCCATTTCTTTGTCTCCCCAACAATTTGCTTTAAAATTAAGATATTAAGGTATGCAGAACTTCAAACTATGCAGGAAACCATGAGACAAAGAGAGAGTGATATACTTTTGATAAACGTAGGTCTTTTACCTGGTCATAATACTCTGAATGCTGATTCTCAGCTCCTTAGGACATTTTCATTTAAGTATTTAGATTTGTTTATTAATGGTGTTTTGTTTTTTGCTTAATTATTCATTAAAATAAGGAATAATCAAGAATCCCTCATGAGGACGAAAATATTGAGGCACGTTACGTCGCCCGGTAAAGCGGATCTGGGGTCCCACCCTGGAGCCAGGCCTGGGGTCGGGACTCGCTGGAGAGCGCCTGGTGGCCGGGTTGCTCCTCGCGGGACCCGGCCGGGCCATGCCCGAACGAGAGATGCAAGGCCATCCCCCAGTGGGCCCACCACCTGCAGGGGGAACCGTGAGGGACCGGTGCAAAGAGGATTGGGTGGCAGACGAAGGTGGAGACCTCAGCGGCCCGATCCCTGGATGCTAAGGCTGGCTCTAGGGATGTGGAATGTCACCTCGCTGGGGGGGAAGGAGCTTGAGCTTGTGCGGGAGGTCGAGAGATATCGACTAGAAATAGTCGGGCTCGCTTCCACGCACAGCGTGAGCTCTGGAACTCTTCTCCTTGAGAGGGGTTGGACTCTCTTCTACTCTGGAGTGGCCCACGGGGAGAGGCGGCGGGCTGATGTGGGTTTGCTTGTTGCCCCCCAGCTCAGCTGTCTCGTGTTGGGGTTTACCCCAGTGGATGAGAGGGTCGTATCCCTGCGCCTTAGAGTTGGGGATAGGTCTCTGACTGTCGTCTCGGCCTACGGCCGAGCGGTAGTGCGGAGTACCCGGCCTTCTTGGTGTCCCTGTCGGGGGTGCTGGATAGTGCCCCTCCCGGGGACTCCATTATTCTGCTGGGGGACTTCAACGCCCACGTGGGAAACGACGGTGACACCTGGAGAGGCGTGATCGGGAGGAATGGCCTCCCCGATCTGAATTCGAGTGGTGTTTTGTTATTGGACTTCTGTGCTAGTCACGGATTGTCCATAATGAACACCATGTTCAAACATAAGGGTGTCCATCAGTGCACTTGGCACCAGGACACCCTAGGCAGGAAGTCGATGATCGACTTTGTTGTCGTATCATCAGACCTTCGGTCGCATGTTTTGGACACTCGGGTAAAGAGAGGGGCTGAGCTGCCCACTGATCACCACCTGGTGGTGAGTTGGATGCGCTGGAGGAGGAGAAAGCCGGACAGACTTGGCAGCCCCAAGCACATAGTGAGGGTCTGCTGGGAACACCTGGCGGAGCCCTCGGCCAGGGATGTATTCAACTCCCACCTCCGGGAGAGCTTTGACCAGATCCCGGGGGATGTTGGAGACATCTATTGTCGATGCTGCTGCCCGTAGCTGTGGGCGTAAGGTCTGCGGTGCCTGTCGCGTCGGCAATCCCAGAACCCGCTGGTGGACACCGGCAATAAGGGATGCTGTCAAGCTGAAGAAGGAGTCCTATCGGCTGTGGTTGGCTTGTGGGACTCCTGAGGCGGCTGACGGGTACCGTGAGGCCAAGCGTGCTGTGGCCTGGGCTGTGGCAGAGGCAAAAACTCGGGCCTGGGAGGAGTTCGGTGAGGCCATGGAGAAGGACTACCGGTTGGCCTCGAAGCGATTCTGGCAAACCGTCCGGCACCTCAGGGGGGGAAGCAGTGCTTTGCCAACACGGTTTATAGTGGGAGTGGGAGGCTGCTGTCCTCGACTGAGGACATTATCGGGCGGTGGAAGGAGTACTTCGAGGATCTCCTCATTCCTGCCATCACGCATTCCGTGGTGGAAACAGAGGCTGGGGACTCGGGGTTGGACTCTTTCATCACCCAGGCTGAAGTCACCGAGGTGGTTAAAAAGCTCCACGGTGGCAAGGCTTCGGGGGTGGATGAGATCCGCCCTGAGTACCTCAAATCTCTGGATGTTGTAGGGCTGTCATGGTTGACACGCCTCTTCAACATTGCGTGGCAGTCGGGGACAGTGCCTCTTGATTGGCAGACTGGGGTGGTGGTCCCCCCTTCATAAGAGACCGGAGGGTGTGTTCCAACTACAAGGGGATCACACTCTTCAGCCTCCCTGGTAAGGCCTACGCCAGGGTATGGGAGAGGAGAATCTGGCCGATAGTCAAACCTCGGCTTCAGGAGGAGCAGTGCGGACCTGTTCCCGGTGCATGTTGGACTCCGGCAGGGCTGCCCTTTGTCACCCATCCTGTTCATAACTTTTATGGACAGGATTTCTAGACGCAGCCAAGGGCCGGAGGGGGTCTGGTTTGGGGACCAGTGGATTTTGTCTCTTCTTTCGCGTATGACGTGGTCGTGCTGGCCCCCTCTAGCAAAGACCTACAGCATGCGCTGGGGCGGTTCGCAGCCGAATGTGAAGCGGCTGGGATGAAGATCAGCTCCTCCAAGTCCGAGGCCATGGTACTCGACCGGAAAAGGGTGGCTTGTCCTCTTTCAGGTTGGAGGGGAGTTCCTGCCTCAAGTGGAGGAGTTTAAGTATCTCGGGGTCTTGTTCATGAGTGGGGGAAAAAATGGAGCGGGAGATCGGCAGACGGATCGGTGCAGCTGCCGCAGTAAAGGGGGCACTGTGCCGGTCCGTTGTGGTGAAGAGAGAGCTGAGCCGAAAAGCAAAGCTCTCAATTTATATACCGGATGCCTCCTGGACGCCTTCCTCGGGAGGTGTTCCAGGCACGTCCCACCGGGAGGAGGCCCAGGGGACGGCCCAGGACATGCTGGAGGGACAATGTCTCTCGGCATTTCAGGCTTCAAACATAAAGATATAAAATTCTAATTGTTTGTGAAGAATCAACAACAAGTGGGACACAATCGTGAAGTGGAATGAAATTTATTGGATGTGTCAAACTCTTTTAACAAATAGAAAACTGAAAAGTGGGGCGTGCAATATTATTTGGCCTACTTTCAGTGCAGCAAACTCACTCCAGAAGTTCAGTGAGGATCTCTGAATGATCCAATGTTGTCCCAAATGACTGATGATGATAAATAGAATCCACCTGTGTGTAATCAAGTCTCTGTACAAATGCACCTGCTCTGTGATAGTCTCAGGGTTCTGTTCAAAGCGCAGAGAGCATCATGAAGACCAAGGAACACACCAGGCAGGTCCGAGATACTGTTGTGGAGAAGTTTAAAGCCGGATTTGGATACAAAAAGATTTCCCAAGCTTTAAACATCCCAAGGAGCACTGTGCAAGCAATCATATTGAAATGGAAGGAGTATCAGACCACTGCAAATCTACCAAGACCCGGCCATCCCTCTAAACTCTCATCTCGAACAAGGAGAAGACTGATCAAAGATGCAGCCAAGAGGCCCATGATCACTCTGGATGAACTGCAGAGATCTACAGCTGAAGTGGGAGAGTCTGTCCATAGGCCAACAATCAGTCGTACACTGCACAAATCTGGCCTTTATGGAAGAGTGGCAAGAAGAAAGCCTTTTCTCAAAGATATCCATAAAAGTCTCTTTTAAAGTTTGCTACAAGCCACCTGGGAGACACACCAAACGTGTGGAAGAAGGTGGTCTGGTCAGATGAAACCAAAATCAAACTGTTTGGCCACAATGCAAAACGATATGTTTGGCGTAAAAGCAACACAGCTCATCACCCTGAACACACCATCCCCACTGTCAAACATGGTGGTGGCAGCATCATGGTTTGGGCTTGCTTTTCGTCAGCTAGGCCAGGGAAGATGGTCAAAATTGATGGGAAGATGGATTGGGCCAAATACAGGACCATTCTGGAAGAAAACCTGTTGGAGTCTGCAAAAGACCTGAGACTGGGATGGAGATTTATCTTCCAACAAGACACTGATCCAAAACATAAAGCCAAATCTACAATGAAATGGTTCACAAATAAACGTATCCAAGTGTTGGAATGGCCAAGTCAAAGTCCAGACCTGAATCCAAACGAGAATCTGTGGAAAGAGCTGAAGACTGCTATTCATGAACGCTCTCCATCCAACCTCACTGAGCTCCAGCTGTTTTGCAAGAATAATGGGCAAGAATATCAGTCTCTCGATGTGCAAAACTGATAGAGACATACCCCAAGCGACTTGCAGCTGTAATTGCAGCAAAGGGTGTCGCTACAAAGTATTAAAGCAAAGGGGCCAAATAATATTGCACGCCCCACTTTTCAGTTTTTTATTTGTTAAAAGAGTTTGACACATCCAATAAATTTCATTCCACTTCACGATTGTGTCCCACTTGTTGTTGATTCTTCACAAAAATTTGAATTTTATATCTTTATGTTTGAAGCCTGAAATGTGGCAAGAGGTTGACCAGTTCAAGGGGGCCGAATACTTTCGCAAGGCACTGTAAATAATTTCTCTTTAACATAGATTTTGATAGATTTAAGACTGGAATGATAAGATATTTTATTAATGGGATTCATGAGAGTTTTGATTAGTAAACAGCTACGTGTTTACTAATCAACATAGTTTCTATGTTTAAAGATCGAACATTTCTAAGTGTTTAACATTCCCTACATGTGTTTTGTTTATTTTGCCTTTTCCCTCTCTGTCGATTCCCTCAGTAGTCCTAGTTTCCAGCTTGGCTCAGTTAATCAGCACACCTGTCACTCATCCAGCAGTAACTCTGCCAAGGACTAAGATCATTTCTCAGTCTGCGTACCTTACTGCCATTGTGTTTTCACATTCCTGTGAAACTGTCTCAGCCCAAGCACTGAACCAGTACACTGTCCAACTGCCTGGATGTGTTTTTTCACCAATCAGTTTTATTAAGGGTGCATCAGATGTATCCTTGGTGAACTCCCACAATGCACTGAATAACTGACAACCTTTATTGGTTAATAGAGTTTGAATCCAAATAGTTCTGTCATATACATTTTTCACAAAGACTAGCTTTAGATTTTTTTTTTTAATTATTTTTAAGAATGGTAAGAGATGATTATTTGTTTTTTAACAAAATTTATTAAATATCATTATGAGCCCTATATATTAAGATGACTCTTAAGATTAACATCCTGTTTGAGACTCTTGTTTTGAAGAAAAAAAGGAAGTCTTTTTTAATCTGGTCTGTTGTGTTGACAAACCCTACTAACAAACAGCCCTTGTCAAGCCCCTTTTCCACTGAGAAGTGGAAAGGGGGCATATGAGAAGGTTTGCACTGAGTTAGTGTAGGGAAAAGTTAATAAAGTCAAGAGCAACTAGAATAATATTAAGGACCACAATGGCCGGAGCGGGTCAACCAGAAATATAATTTTACTATTTAGAAATTATAAACCATGCCTGAAGGCTGAAAGAAAAAGGACAGCGTGTCAGCTTTCTGAATTGCATGAAATCAGAGCGATTTAATAACAGCCTAAACCAGCTAATCGCACATAAAATCAGTTGTTCAGATGCACAAACATTTCCCTCATAAGACAAAACAATACTGCCATGAAACGGAGTTGGTTCAGAACTGTGTTGACGGTCCTTAAGTGAACCAGCATCTGTAGAGATCAGCTGCCCATCAGAATGCCTATCGGATCAAACAAGAAGGTGGATGGTTGATGAAAATAGATTTTGTTTGGACGATAATCCTCTCCAGTATTGGATGCTGTGCAGCTGGAAGGATTTTTGCTGATAATTTTTTTGCTTCTGGACATTTGTTATGAAGTGTTTTTTACAACTGGGAGCAGCTGATTAATATCTCAAAAGCTCAAATAATACTTCAACTACGACCCCAAATCCCTGATGAGTTGAAAAGGAGGCGCCGTGGATGCAAAGCAGGAGCAAAGAGAAGAGCGAGAAGGAGGAAGTTCAAACCATCTTTTCCATTGATTACCGACAGTTCCGACTAAACAGACCACAGTTTGTGAGACTGAAGGATTGTGTGTCTAACCAGGTAGTCAGCAGCACAGGAGCACCACAGGGGACTGTACTCTCAGCATTCCTTTTTACTTTGTACACCTCAGACTTCCAGTACAAGACAGACTTCTGTCATCTGCAGAAATGCTTGGATGATTCTGCAGTTGTGGGGTGGATCAGAGATGGACAAGAAGCTGAGTACAAGGAGCCGGTGGACCAACAATTATCTCATCTTGAATGTGAATAAAACAAGTAGATGATTGTAGATTTTAAGAGAAACAAGAATAGGTCAAGCAATATTTCCATCATGGAAAAAAAGGAGGAGGTGGTGGAGGACCATAAATACCTCGGTGTTCACCTGGACAACAGGACTGGAGTGGAAATGCAACTGTGAAGCCATCTACAAGAAGGGACAGAGCAGACTGTACTTCTTGAGGAAGCTTAGGTCCAATTGGTGTTTGCAGAAAGATGCTGCATATCTTCTATAAGTCTGTTGCAGAGATTGTGATAAAGAAAAAAGTATTTTTGAATTAAATTGGTGGATAAAATCAGTTTCACATGTAAGTATCTCCCAAAATTAAGGAAATCGGTGCACCCCTAATCATTACACAAAAAGATGATTGATTAACAGCTTTGTGGATTGCATAGACTAAAATAGAAGCAAAACACACAAAATCCATTTTAGCATGAAACACTTACTGATGACGGTGATTATCTGTCTTTATCAACTCCAGCACGAGAAATTGATTAAAGTCTGGCACAGGGAAAGTTTGACCTGCCCAGCTAAGTGACACTGCTTGTTATGAGGGCCTCTTAGTACAACTGTGGTCATTTCCAGGTTCATTTCCAGTGAAGGTCAAGAGTTTACTAGTTATACTAATGGTGTAGACCTGTGGGCATATGGACTGATCTGATGGCAGTGACAGCCAACATGCAAAGTTTCCACACTCCAATGAGTCACCCTGTAGATGGACAAGAGGAGATAAGTGATGCTGCTGTGAGCATAGGTGACACTCGTAAGTCAGCCAGCTACACTGAATCATCAATAAAATAAAGACTGAGGTCTGTGGTTGTGTCAGAGCCATTGGTTCATTATTTCAGTCCACTAACATGGGTGCCACTCCCTGTTACCCCAGCTTAACTTGAGACAGTAATAATGTCATGTGTAGTTGTGGGATGAGTGTGTGCCCTCAACCACAAAGAAATACATCAATATAAATTGAGACTCACAGTCCCACTTGGCTAAAGCCAGCAACCCTGGAACTTTCAGGCAATGATTCACAAGCTGGTATGTTGAATTATATCAACAGGCATTTTCTGCTAAAATTAGTCACACGTTCTGGGGGGATACTGCTCTTATAAGTGGTGTCAACTCTGTTCATGGAGTTCTTTACTTTTTTCTTTCTTAGAGTTTTTTTATAAAATGAACTGGCCTGTGGCTACAATTGCAGAGTTCAGCATGTGTCTTAACCAGGGATTACATCAGAATCCCAAACTTAAACTGTTTAATAGCAACCGTTCCTCAGTAACATATTCAATTACATATGTACCAATAAATCAGCTGGTGATGAGAATCCAGTGATTTTCAGCTTAGCCTATGCCAGTATACCTGCCTGTTTTAAATCAACTGCTTGTGACATAGCCAGTGCTGCTGGTATAAATAATTAATGTGTTTTCATGACAGGAGGGATAGGAACAACTTTATTTATGTTATTTTATTTTTCTTTAGATATATTTCTTACAGAGACCTGGGAATGAGGAGGTCAAAGCTTTATAAAAAAAAAAATACAGGTCAGAAATCGCACCCACAGTTCCGACTAAACAGTTAGGCACTCAGCCTTAAAACAATATAAAACATTTTACCGAATCATCAATCGTCTGGCACTCAGCCTTTACTAAAATGCCTTCGGAGGCAGTTAAAATTGTAAGATTAGAACTGTGACCTTTAGGGAAAGCAAAACCGACCAACCTGGAAATATTTTTGTAAAACTTGGATACAATAAAAAAAAAAATCAACACTTTAACTGTCTTTATAACATGTTTCAAGTCAAAAATGAAACCTCAGAAAATATTATTCTTAATAGAATCCAGTGCACCTCTAATTGTTATTTTAAAACTTCAGCATTATGACCATTTTTCATCTGAACAGAAAGCGCACTTTCAGGTTTTTAATGAAGCACCGCTGAGTCCATCCCAATAATATTTTGTGCTCTTTATCCTTGGAAATGCAACTTTTTTGAGATGTTGAGGAGCAAAATGTCAAGTCCAGAAAAGGATAATACATAGCAGACGTGGGCAACAGACTAAGGCTGAGTGCTGCTTTTCACCCGACACATTAATCCCTCTCCCTCCATGTAAATTCGTGTGTCTCCCACACTAATCTGAGATAATAGCTCAATTGGAGCGGCAGACTTCTTAATGATCACTTAGGACAAGCAGGCTTTAAGACATACAAACACTGAGCTGTGGGCCAGTACGACCAGCAAGCAGGAAAGTAAACAGTTACACACACACACACACACACAAAATATTAAGACTACAACATAAGGAAATAGCAAGAATGCACAGTTTGTGTATTCTGGTTAAAACCATTTAGTCAGTTTGTAGAAGCTGATTTAAATGTTTTTAACTAAGAATTAAGTTTACAGTACATACTATGTTCTGCTCTTTTTTTATTGTCAGTAACAAAAACAAGGTGTGTATATTTAACTTGATTCTGCAGTAAAAGCAGGTTCTAAACACTCATTACTTTAAAAAGGTAGTTTGACCCGTTTTCTGCTTTAGTTTCGACAGCCTGGAATTTCCAGACTCACATTTCCCACACATCAAGCTGTGTAACATTTAAAATTTAAAACGTTGTAGAAATCAGTGGGAATTCCCATTTCCACATTATGACATACAAATATGAAATTACAGTGGGCCCATCTAAGTGAAATGTAACTATTTATACTGACGTTTAACAGAAATTCTCCCTGAAAACTCAGGCAAATACAGCATTGCTAAAAGGCTTTCTAGCATCTGCCTTGTTTATTTTTTGCCTATAACAGACTTGGTTTATTTTAGTTTTTCATGTACAAGAGAACATGGGATTAAATACGGACTACTCAAAAGATTTTAATAATGGTTCTTTGTTAATCTGTTATGCATAAACACAACGCTGTTGTAACCCTTAACTTTAAGTGCATTTTGAATGTTTGAATATTTCCCAGGTTTATATTTTACTAGCATAACAAAGAGGTTCACAAAAACCTCATACTGTTGTAAAACATACTAATGGCAATGGTTCCAGCTGCATTTCTAAACTTCGGTTTCTGTGAGTACTGTTGGAGCAATAATCTGGAAGTGGAAATAACATAATTTAATCATAAATCAGCCACATCTTGGCTCTTTTGAAAAACGAGTCAAAAGAATTTAAAAAAGTTGCCCAAGAACCAAGGAGCAGTGAAAGAGAGCTTCAGAAAGACCTCGAAATAGCAGGTACAGTTTACTCCATAAAAACAATAACTAAAGTCCTCAAACGCAATGGCCTCCGTCCATAATCAGTGCCCAAGACCCCACTGCTGAAAAAAAAGAATGTTAAATCTTGCATAAAGTTCACTGCAGAAGATTCAGACAAGCCAATAAAAGACTAGGATAATATAGTCTGGTCAGATGAGGTCAAAGCTGAAGTCTTTGGATATCATTGAACACACCATGTTTGGAGGAAGAAGGTTTCGGCACATCACCCCAAAACACCATGCCAAAAGTGAAGGTAGGAACGTTGTGGTGCAGGAGGAACTAGAAAAATTCATATAAAATTGTATTGGGACATTCTTGATGGGAACCTGATGGAATGAGTGTGGATTTCCAAGTAAGTTAATAGTCCAAACACACAGCCAAGGATACGCTTAATTGATTTAAGAGAAAGAAAGTAAATCTACTAGAATTAACTAGTCAGTCACTTGACTGGTATGAAATCAAAATACACTGCTCAAAAAAATAAAGGGAACACTCAAATAACACATCCTAGATCTGAATGAATGAAATATTCTCATTGAATACTTTATTCTGTACAAAGTTGAATGTGCTGACAACAAAATCACACAAAAATCATCAATGGAAATCAAATTTATTAACCTATGGAGGCCTGGATCTGGAGTCACACACAAAATTAAAGTGGAAAAACACACTACAGGCTGATCCAACTTTGATGTAATGTCCTTAAAGCAAGTCAAAATGAGGCTCAGTATTGTGTGTGGCCTCCATGTGGCTGTATGACCTCCCTACAACGCTTGGGCATGCTCTTGATCAGCTGGCGGATGGTCTCCTGAGGGATCTCCTCCCAGACCTGGACTGAAGCATCCGCCAACTCCTTGACAGTCTGTGGTGCAACATGACGTTGGTGGACGTCACATTGCGAGACATGATGTCCCAGATGTGCTCAATCGGATTCAGATCTGAGGAACGGGCGGGCCAGTCCATAGCTTCAATGTCTCCAGCCACATGAGGTCTAGCATTGTCCTGCATTAGGAGGAACCGAGGGCCAACCGCACCAGCATATGGTCTGACAAGGGATCTGAGGATCTCATCTCGCTACCTAATGGCAGTCAGGCTACCTCTGGCCTTGCGGCCCTCCAAAGAAATGCCACCACACACCATTACTGACCCACTGCCAAACCGGTCATGCTGAAGGATGTTGCAGGCAGCAGATCGCTCTCCACGGTGTCTCCAGACTCTGTCACGTCTGTCACATGTGCTCAGTGTGAACTTGCTTTCAACTGTGAAGAGCACAGGGCGCCAGTGGCAAATTTCCCAATCCTGGTGTTCTCTGGCAAATGCCAAGCATCCTACACGGTGTTGGTCTGTGAAGGGCTCTGGCAGTGCTCCTCCAGTTCCTCCTTGCACAAAGGTGGAGGTAGCAGTCCTGCTGCTGAGTTGTTTCCCTCTTATGGCCTCCTCCACGTCTGCTGGTGTAGTGGCCTGTCTCCTGGTAGCGCCTCCAGGCTCTGGACACTACGCTGACAGACACAGAAAACCTTCTTGCCACAGCTCGCATTGATGTGCCATCCTGGATGAGCTGCACTACCTGAGCCACTTGTGTGGGTTGTAGAGTCCGTCTCATGCTACCATGAGTGTGAAAGCACCACCAACATTCAAAAGTGACCAAAACATCAGCCAGAAAGCATAGGTACTGAGAAGTGGTCTGTGGTCCCCACCTGCAGAACCACTCCTTTATTGAGTGTGTCTTGCTAATTGCCCCTGTTGTCTATTCCATTTGCACAACAGTATGTGAAATTGATTGTCGGTGTTGCTTCCTAAGTGGACAGTTTGATTTCACAGAAGTTTGATTTACTTGGAGTTATATCGTGTTGTTTAAGTGTTCCCTTTATTTTTTTGAGCAGTGTATATGGAAAGAACTGAAGATCAGTGTGCATAGACATACAGGGGTTAGACAATGTAACTGAAACACCTGGTTTTAGACCACAATAATTTATCAGTATGGTGTAGGGCCTCCTTTTGCAGCCAATACAGCATCAATTCGTCTTGGAAATGACATAGACAAGTCCTGCACAGTGGTAAGAAGGATTTTAAGCCATTCTTCTTGCAGGATAGTGGCCAGGTCACTACGTGATACGGGTGGAGGAAAACGTTTCCTGACTCGCTCCTCCAAAACACCCCAAAGTGGCTCAATAATATTTAGATCTGGTGACTGTGCAGGCCATGGGAGATGTTCAACTTAACTTTCATGTTCATCAAACCAATCTTTAACCAGTCTTGCTGTGTGTATTGGTGCACCGCCTTCAGGCTACAATGTTTGAACCAGTGCTCTTGTATTATAGAGAGAAATAAAATAAACTTCAAAGAGGGCATCCAACGGTGACACTCGAAAGTCATTCCTGTTATTTGCCTGGTTTCCTTGACCCCTTTCTCCCCTCGTTATCTCTTGTCTTTCTATAACTGTGACCTGTCCAATTTTTCTGCCTGAACCAGACACAGCCTGTTGTGACATTAGTTTGATAAAGTCAACTGTGCAAAAGGGGGAAATCTCATTTTCCAACTTTTGTAAAGCGAATCTGCCATTAACACTGAAGGGAAAAACCTAAGATACCTGGACAAGAGGCAAAAACATGTGAGAACTCTAAGAATACAAAAAGGGCTAAACATTTAAAAATAAACAAAGTAGTTAAAAGAAACAAAAAGATGAGCTTAAGATAAAAATGTGCGATCTAAAGAAAAAAAAGTAACTTTGACACTCAACCAGGCATGGTGGATTAACTACATGCACACCCATGAAAAACATCCACCCCCTTTGTTATACACTTATTTTTATTTTTTAGATATTTTTTCAGCACTAGTGGCCTTTATTTTTATTTTTGGACAGTAGGCAGACAGGAAAGAGGGGTAGAGAGAGGGGGAGACTTTCGGCAAATGTCACCGGGTCCGGGACTCGAACCCGGGACAGCTGCTTCGAGGACTATAGCCTTTGCATATGGTCGCCCCTACACCATCAGCGCCACGCCACGTATGTTTTAAAGATGCAGGAAATATTTTTTTCAACAATTTATGCGTACATCTTGTGTGGTGTTCAGTTGTATGTAGCCTCCATCTAATGTCCCTAAATAGCACAACCAATTGCCTTCAAAAGTTATCTAATTAGTAAATTGAGTACTCCTGTGTGTAATGTTATTCTCAATACAGTAATACAGATTTACCAGGTGGTGAAAGCTGACTGGAAGTATGTCTGCTCAACTTTCCATTAGTATCATTAAACTAAAGCGTTATGGTGATCTTATGTTCTCTATAGCAAATGAACAAAAATTCAACTTCGTTGTACACAGAAAGGAAGAAAATAGTCCAGATGGTAAAGGGATACATTTCTTCCAAGCTGATATGTAAAGCAGAATCTCTAGTCATTTAAAAACACAATGTGAAGGAGGACATTGTTTTTTTTTTTCTTACAAAATAATTGTGAAGAAAATACATCCTAGATTATGAGCAATGGATGATGTTTCAGTCTATGGCTCCATTCTTTAAATCCAAGAATTTACTACATTGGTATTTATTTTATTCATGCTGTTTATGGTCACGTTGTATAATGAATAAATGCACCTGTCTTTTCATGAGCAGGTGGATTTCCTGAATATAATTCCAGGGTAAAATAAGTCAACGGCATTTCTGCAGGACAAGGGTGCCCACACACTTGTTGGACATACAGCTGCTTTCAAGAACAGTTGGAACAAATAAACACTACAAAAGGATCCAGAGATATATTTATATTTACCAATCTTTAAATGTATTATTTGACTTTCCACTTCTGCTCCAAGGGTGGACGAATACACTAAGAGTCTCTGTCATAAAGAAATAAAACTTGGCACCTGGATATCTAGACGAATGCATGATGTTTAAAAAGTAAGCCTGCAGATTAAAAGTTCTGCAAATATATTTAACAAAGCAAACAAAGAAGACAGGCACACAGTTTGGTGCCGACTCTGCATCCCACAGCAAAACAGCAAAAGACTTTGAACTCAGCTTGGTGATGTAAAATTCCTTCAGGTAGGGATGAGAAAGTCATGAACGTGGATGATAAAGCTCATCATCACATCCAGGCATAGACAAGCAGACAGGCTGGACTTTGAAGGTAAGACAGATAGATGGGAAGTGGGTGATATCCTTCTATAATCAGGATGAGGATTAAACAGTGTCTCTTTGTCAGTGTTGGCACAAATCTGACTTCAGGAGTCCAGAGCAGAATTCTTTTGTTGCTCTCTCAGCTGTCAAGTTGAAAAGGTGATGAAGGCAGGCCAGCTTTGCATCCACCTCCCTAGAAAATGTTAGGCCTAGATATGCTACGCAAGAACAGAGAAATGTGTTGTCTTTCCCAGAGCTGCAAGAGCAAGACTGTGTTATTCTGTTTTTGTAGCTTTGATTGGGGAGTACTTGCAAGCAAACATAAATGCCAGACTAAGGATAGACAGTGTAATTACCAATATAGACATATTCTACCCAGATGTTGTGTCAACAACTGACACGTGACATGTTTTCTTGTGTGGTGTCCAACAGCTATTATATAGAAATGCTTCGGTAGAAGGGACCTATGAGGACTTCCCAAGAGTTCTGCACTTGAGTTCTTGTAAACTATGAAATGTTCTGGAAATGTTCTTGCCACCTTGAATACAGGAGCAAATCTCTATTCTATTGGAACACGCACAACAAAATTAACGTTGTTTTACTCATTAAAACTAATCGTGTGGAAAACAAATCAGTTGATAATATTCCCTTTAGCTGCAATAAGTACAGTGAGACGCTTTTTGTAGCCATGTACGTGTCTCTGACAGTCTGAGGAAGGTTTCCAATCCTCACATTCAGCTATGAGACGTTTGAGGGATTTCCTGCCTCCACAGCCCATTTAAAGTAAACCCTAACCCATCTCAAAAGGACAAAGATCGCTATTCAAAGTTCACACTTGGTTCATGCTTTCTTGCAGTCCTCTGATAAAAGGCAGAATTCATGGTGGATTTTAAGATGGTGGGCTTGCCAGGTCGTGCAGCAGGAAAGCATACCCAAACCATGACATATTTTATTTTTCACAGTGGGTATGAGTTGTTTCTTTTTTTTTATTTTTTTATCTAGAATGCATTATTTGGTTTATGACATATTCTCTGTTCTAGTGCTGAGAAAGTTCAATTATAGACTAATCTGTCCAAACTACATTGATCTGGAAGTCCTGGTCTTTTTTACCATTCCGTCAGTCTGCCCCAGGCCAGCTATGGCTAGATTGTAGCTTACTACTGTCAGTGTGTGAATATGTGTATGAATGGGTAAAGCGCTTTGAGGCCTCTGGGGACTTGATAAAGTGCTATACAAGTGCAGGCCATTGACCATTTACATTCTCTCTGGTAAACTTTAGACAGGCATTTGTGTTTGTCTTAAGCAATGATTTCCTCATTGCACACCTCCCATTGATGTTAAACTTTTGCAGTCTCTTTCTGATTATAGAAGCATGCACTTTAGAAAGAGCCTGGTCTAGGCTCCCTAATTACATTCTAGAGTTTTTTAAGACTTCTTTTAGCATTTTGCGGTCTGGTGTTGGGGTGAACACTCTTAGACTGGCTAAAACTGGGCATGTTGGCAGTTGTTTGCACTGGGTTTTCAAGCGTGTCATATTGGAGGGTGCTGAATACAAATGCAGGCTTTACCTTTTGGATTTTGTTTTTCCATTTTAAAAACCATTTATGTGTTTATGCACTTCACAGAATGCATTACTTTGAGTTGCTCTATGAGATCAAATCTGTTGAAATAATACTCAGAGGTTTGTTGTTAAAATGTGACATAATATGTAAATGTTAATGGGAAATTAACCTTGCAAGGCAATGAACATTTGTATTTCCTTTTCACAAAATAGTAAAGCTCCTCATGAATCTGGTTAATGATATTGCCTATGCTTTCTTATGACTGCAATTGTACATGTTAGCATACATGAGCAAATGGTCAGCAGGGAATACAGATCAAATGATGGGGGATGGTGGGGTGGATGAGGAGATGAGATAGCACACGTGTGGAAGTACTGTTGGGGGATGGGGTCAACAGAAACAGGGTAAAGGATAAAAAAAGTGGTGTTTTGCATCCCTTGTATGAACAATAGAGTAGGAAATATCAGAGTTACAGAAGCTCGACACATGTTCTGTGAGTTTCAGCTCCCGGATCCAGTCAGGTCAGAAATTAGGTGACACTGGAGCGAAAATAACCAGCTAAGGCAAAGGTTTCTTCCTGTCAGCATATTCAACAGCCACAGTCTGCTGAGCACATTTAGTTATTGGATTCAATCTATGGTGAACAAAAACTGACTGAGTGATTTGTTACACATTGAACAGTCGTAACATTACAAAGAGTGACAGATGAGGTGAAAACAAAAAGGATTATGACATTACAATAGTACTGGGTAGTGACTAGGAAAAGATAAATACAGGTTAGGGTATACTTAGGTTTGGAAGTGGAAAGAAAATGAGTTGAAACAGTATAACAATGTTACCAAATAGTTACAAGAACATAAAAACTAGACAATGGCTGCAGCTATTTTAGTAATTGAGTACTCTAGTAAATACACCCTCCATTAATCAAACTGTTTGATCTACATCTGCTACACCAGGTGTTCCCAACCTCTCTTTTCTGGAGGCCACATAATTCAATCTACAACAAGAGCCATTTCACCCGTCCCCCCTTTCCACAATCAGAACTGTGCACTCACATATCCCAATCTCCTGTTGACCATCAGCTCAGTCATTTATTCTGTGTGTGCATCATGTTCAACCTTTTGTTTATCTGAATAATGTACTGGAGTCTCCAGCTGATGTACATAGAAAGACAGAGACCTAAAACTAGGTGTTTGACCTGCCTGAGGGCAACAGTGGCTGCCTAGACAGATTCACAGTCCATCACAGAAACACACGGGACAAACAGCTATTCATGCACACCTAAGGGCAATTCAAAATGGCCAGTTAACCTGACCTGTACATTTTTGGGCTGTGGAAGGAAGCTGGAGTACCCAGAGAAAACCCATTCCAGCATAAAGAGATTATCCAAACTCCACACGAGTTTCAGCCAAGAAACTTACTGTGACGTGACAGAACTAACTGCCACCACTTGTCATTACATTTAAGTACATGTTAGCATATTAAACTTTGTTTTATTTTAAAAATTATAAATGAGAGCTTAAAGATGAATGCTCAAAGACCCAGGACTGATCCATTTGTTGAGCACATTATCACAGTCAAGCCTGAACTACAGTTTATGCATAATAATTTCTGACAAAGCCCCTTCATGCTGATTGATTAGTAAATATTCTAATTGAGTGTGCAGTAGAGTATCCTGGGTTTTTGTTAGTTGTGATTATAGCCCCAAACTTATTTTAGGCTCATGAACAGCATGCATTTGTAAATTTAACAAAGCATCAAGTAAAAAGACATTTCCAATAGGGTTTTTATTATTATTTTTGAAAACAAGTCATTAGAATCAATCAATAAATCGTTTCAGCGCTAAATTAAACTGATGCGTTTACTTGGCTTTCAGACATTTCAAATCTCAATCCAATTGTGCATGTGCTGTACTCACAAATCCATTCCGTGGAAGATCTATCTTCAAACTTTTAGCAACTTATGACTGGTTATTGACAACTTGGTGCCAAGTACCACAGGCTCCACATGCCGTCTGAAGGGATCCTCAGACGGCATGTGGAGCGAGCTCTCTCAGAGCTGTTTGGTAACAAAAGGACGTCTTGCTCAACATCTGGCAGGTGTTCTCTTTTCTTGCAACTTTTTGGTGTATTTCTAATCAAAATGCACACCATAAGTTAAAAGGTGAGGTTTACTCTTTGCAGCAGTTCACTGAAAGCCTCCTGTCCTTCAGCTTCTGACTGCATAAAGCAGCTTATAAAAATAACCCACATCAACTGCATCAATGAAAACGTGCTAGAGCTGAACAACGGGCAAGAGTAAGAGTCACATCCTTATTCTATTGATGACTTACTGTAACTGCTCAAGGACACCATTTCAGAGGAAAAAAAACATTCTTTGCTTAGACAAACCAACCCTCTTCCATCACGAATACAGCAACCCACACACGGAGAGGAAACGGACACAGAGTGAACGCCAGACGGTCACAATTAGCAGACAGTGGCTTGACTTGTCACAGCTTTAAAGGCTTTCAGAAGCATCTCTACTCAAACAGCAAATGCATCAAAAGCTCATCCTGACTGCAAATATAATGTCAAACTATTTTCTATTTAACTAATGGAAAAATGTTGAGGATATAAAAAGCCTGACAGAATAAATAGTATGTGCGAGCATCAGCATTAGGTTTGTAATAGTGGGTGAAAGGAAGACATTGATGAATGCTTTCAATTGGATGCCTGAGGACAGATGCAGGAACCCAATGGCAACACCTTCAGACCTTACAATGTGGTTGCATCCAGTACGATAGAGCTGAGTGAGTGGCTGGGGCAGAAAGAAACAAAGAGAGAAAGGCAGTGTAGCGCACATCTGTTCACAGATAGGGTGGGGGGGGGGCAAGAAAAATTCCTCCCGAGCCACAATTAACCCAGACATAAAAGAAGGTAGCTGGGCTTCAAACATGCAGCTCTTTGGCACTGGTTTCGGTGCAAATATTCCTCAAAATGTAGGCCACTGGCACACAGTCAAAAGAGAAAAACTGCAATTCTCCTGTTTACATACAACACAGCACATCCTCTGCGCACTGGAAAGAAGCGGAAAGCAATCTGTCTCTCATCTGGAATGCTTCTTCTGTTTGAAGAAGATTGGAGAAGGGTTCCACTCAATCACCCTTCATTCTGACCAAATGTGCTTGTTGAGCTGTTTTTTCTGAAGGCAGGAAATCAGTCTGGACAAACTCCGAGCCTCAGGTGAATACATGTTTTCACACCAATCCTATTAACACTGGTATCTTTTTGTAAATGATGTTAGTTTTATGCCCCTCTAAAATATGTCTCCATTGAAGTGTAAAAAGAAATAACTTGATTTATTATAAATGGTAAAGGCAATCCACCGTTAAAATGCAACTACAATAAAACTTCCACCAAGTAAACGAAGAAAGGTCAGTTTTTTTGCTCAAAACATCTATAAATGTTTCACTCTTGACAAATAGGCAAAAAAGTGAAAACTGGAAGGAAATATTTTTAGACAACAATATTTCAAGCTACGGGCAGCTAGAAAAACAGTAGAGCTCCAGAGCTAAGGTGTAAGAATATAGGAAAGGACAATTATTAGTCATGCACTACACAAAACTATGGAGGTGAAGCAAAAAGAACATTTTTTTCTTGGAAATCTATAAGAAGTACACCTTAAAGCTTCTCTCCAGGTACTCTGGCTTCCTCCCACAATCTAAAAACATGACAGTTAGGTTAATTGGTCTCTCTAAATTGCCCTTAGGTGTGAATGTGTGTGCGTGGTTGTTTGTCCTGTCTGTGTTGCCGTGCAATGGACTGGCAACCTGCCCAGGGTGTACCCTGCCTCCCTCCCATAGACTGCTGAAGATAGCACCAGCTTCCCCGCAACCCACTATGGGAGAAGCGGTAGAAAATGACTGACTGACCTTTAAGCCTGCCACAAGCCACGTAGAGGGCACAGCAAAATCATGAAAGAAGGTGCTCTATGTTTGACAATACTAAGGTTGAACTTTTTTTCTGCATAAAAAAGCTAAAGCTAACACTGCACAACACCATGATCACATCATCTCCACTGTGAAACGGTGGCAACATCTGTTGGGTTGCTTCTCTTCAGAACATACAAGAATGATGTCAGGGATGATGGAAGGAGGACAGAGCTAACTGAGTAATCCTATAATAAAACCTGTTAGATGCTGTAAAAAATGTGAGGCTGGAACAGAGGTTCACCTTCCTGCAGGACAGCAATCCTAAACATACAGCCAGAGCTACAATGGAATAGTTTGGATCCAAGCATTTTCATGTGTTAGAACGGCCCAGTCAATGTTCAAACCTAAATCTAACAGAATAAGTGCCAAGACTTGAAAACTGGTGTCAACAGATGCTCTCCATCGAATCTGACTGAGCCTAATTTATTTTGCAACGGATGAATGGGCAAACATTTCTGTCTGTAGATGTGCAAAGCTGGTGGAAACATACTCCTAGAGATCTGTAACTACAATTGCAAAAATAATGGTAGTTCTACAAAGTACTGACTCAGAGATGCAGAACACAAACACACTTACTTTTTGTTGTTAAAGAAATGTATCCCTTCCTCACTACTTTGTGTAGTTTTGCCACATAATATCCCCAAAAATACATTGAAATGTGGTGCTGTAAGGTGACAAAATGTGAAAAAGTTTAAGCGGATGGAATACTTCTGCAGGACACTATGCTTCAGGTTATTTGATTTAGTCGGAATCCTTATGGTTTCTTATTTGTCATGCTTGTCCTGACATGTCATTCTGTAAAATGTGTTCCCACAGACCATTTCTCACATTAACACATGTATAATGTGTTAATCCCTACTAAGCGCAACACTTACGGCAGTTTTCTTCGTCGCTGTTGTCTGAGCAGTCGTCATCGTCGTCGCACCTCCAGATGCTCGGTATACACCTTTTGTTGTTGCACTGAAATTGTCCATCCTCACACTCATCAGTAGCTGAAAGAACAATAAAGGACACAACATGAGGGAGATCATAGTCCAGACGGATGATCACCGCAGCAATATGATTATGGATAAGCATAACTGCTAGTTCGGCTGTCATTTGCAAATGAATACCTAATTGGTATGCAGTATTCACTCGGGTCAACTGGAAGATGCGCTACAAGCTTCATTGTCCCTGTTTTCCACATTACTGCTGTAATTTCCCGGGATATTTAATACTTTTAGGGGGGGAAAAAAGCCGAGAAGGCCCTGTGTTTCACACAGTTCTTCTAAATGAGCAGGTTCATTCAGTCTGGGCTACTACACAGAGACTACTACCACTGATGCAGTGGGTTATTAGAGATGCTCACAGCCGGGAAACACATGACAGGCACGCAGCTTTTCGCGTCCTGAACACAAGGAAGCACCAAAGCAAGCCACCCCACAGTCATAGCGAAGCAAACCGTATCAAAAGCTTATTAATAATAGAGATAGCGAGCATGTGCTTGCGTTATCCCCTTAAGCTATCAGAGGCACGCGTGGGCTGAGTACCACGGACGCCTTCCAATTAAGCTACACATTGAGCATCACTAACCACTCACGCGCACGGGAAAAAAACTACAAATATGTTTAAACAGAAGGAGCATTACTGACCTTTCAGGTAAGAGAGCCTGAGGACGAACAAATGAAAAAGTAACATGGTCCTTATATCCGACCACATTTCTGGAGGAGGTGACGGAGCTCATTCACATCCACTAAACAAAGCCCGAAAGCCGCTCTTGTTGTGGTTCTGCGCTGCCGCTGCTCGACCTTTCGCTGCCAAACACCCACTCACTCCTGCCTCCGCCTTATTGGCTGGTCGGGTGGTGACGACAGCGCCTGGGGCGGGGCGAGGAGAGACGGACACCTGATTAAGTTCTTCCAAGATTTGATGTTTACACTAAAAATAAAAATACAAGCAATAGACTCATCAGAATTTCAATTTGCAAATTTTTTTTTATTTTTAACAAAGCATGTAATATGTGGAACATGTTAACATTCCGTAGTTGTTAAATGATTGCTACACCAATTATACATAATATTGTGACATTGATTATCTCTTCCTCATGGTACATGGTAGTAGTGGGTTGGGCGTTTTAGGTAGCGAGTGAAAATTTTTTCCTTAAAGTTGCTCATATGGTCTAATCCAACAGTTACTGCTATGTTAGAAAGATGTCAGAGCAGAAATAAAATATTCCTTGATAGCAGAATAATGCACCGTGTCAAGAAGCGAAAATGGCTCAGGAATGGTTTGAGAAACACAGTAAGAAGTAAGAGATGTTGACTTGGCCTCCATATTCCTCAGATCTCAACCTAACTGAGCATCAAGATGTTTTGGCAGTAAAAGCGGGAGAGCCATACACCATTAGGCAGGTGGTCATATTGTTATGCCTTATCAGCGTCACAACGTTAAACTATTTTTTGGGGAACAAATCATACCTAAACGTTTTGAATTTAACTGTAGATGTAGGTTCAGTCAACCATTGTTCTCATTCATTGGGTGCAGTGATTCAGTAGAGAGCAGTAAGGTGGACATGTTTATATCTGTTGTTTTATGAATGACTATATCAATTCAGTGGAAGCTAAGGGCTGGTGTTAGACCTGTGGTTAAGAAAGTTTTTGTATTAGAGCAAAAAGTTAAGGTTAACAAGTTTAGTGACATTATTAATGCTTGTCAGCAATCTGAGATTTCCTATCCAAAATGTTTCTGCCAATGGGCATCTTGGCTGTGATGTCAGGGAAACGTTTACGGTTTTTTCTTTAACTTCTTGTGCATTTTAATGCCTTATTTGTTGTTGTTTTTTCAACACTGAGTGCAAATCAGATGTCTTCATGAAGAAACAGTGAAGGTGCTTGTTAGTCCTGATTTTTTACGAAGGAGGACCCAGTAGAGTGCTCAGCTGTCATAATGGGGATCCTTTGCATCCATGAAGCCTGTTTGTACACACTGATGACTCCAGCTTTAAAACAACTAATTAAGTTGAGTTTGTAGGTTTAAAATGAAAATTAATTATAGACTGAGACATTTTACACATGCTATTATCCCTCTGTTTATGACCCACTTATTGTTCACATGTTTTTATACCTCCATTTGAGTAATAAAATGTGCAAATTGGAAAATATTGCCTGTTGTGTTTAATGTTTTAAGTCAATTTGAGCAATTAAATGTATTCATTAGAATAAAATTATCTTTGACCGAGTTAGAATTAAAGTAATTTTGGTGAATAGGGTAAGTGCATTCTAAAACTTGTTAGAATTAATTTTTTTATATGAATGGTAGCTGTTAAATGTATGTAATTAGAAATATTGAATAAAATCATCACAAGTAATATGTGCGCAAACTGTTGCACGTATTTTATTGATGAAATTTTGACAGTTTGTTCCATCAGAGTTTCTGTATTTTGATCAGTGATGCTTTTATTTGGAATAGTGGAAATACTGATGAAAAGAATAGAGAATGAGTTCCAAGTTGCCCGAGGGCTGCAGTGAAGAAAGCATCGCGTTATTACAATACATGCCTCTCCACAATGTGTACACAAAGCATTCTATCCTTTACACTGCTATCAAAACTGCACAGACAAAACCTTTCTTTGTATTTTGCTAAATTGGCACAGAAAGTATTGTTTATAAATGGCAATAAGGCCATATTTGTAAGCAGGTGGCTCCCCTGCTCAGCCTAATGCTTACTGAAAAAGGCAGTTTTAACGTATGCTTTTATAAATTGAATAAATCTGATTGCTTTTTGTTACAAAAGACAGTTGGTGATGAAAAAAAACTCCCTGCTTGTAAGATAAAATTGAACTGTGATTAACAGTGGTGTTTGTTATGAATCTGTTTGAATTTAGTTATTTACACAAAGTTTTATCAGCCCCATTAAACCAAACTGCTTCTGATCTCTGCTTAGTTCCCCCCACACTTTCCCCCAAACTCCTCAGTACATTTATTCAAAATTTCTCTATTCTCATTTGCAAGATAGCCATTCTCCTATCATTGTGTCTGCAGTGTAGCATTTTGGCTGGAATTGGCAAGTTTTAGGTTCTTTTTCTCTAAAATATTAACATTGAGATTTAAAAACACATTTCTGTGGATCACAGATCCCAGTTGCACAATGCTGCATATCTGGCTGGCCCATTGTAGTAACTTCTGTCTTAAAAAATACTGTTCATTAATTTTTATTTTGTTTTTGTTTTCAAATCCAAGAATATATAGAATTTACGTTCAGATCCATCCATACAACAGGTCCAGAAGGGAAGTCCAGTCACTTCTTACTCTATCTCATTATTTGGACTTGCAAGGTAGTCAAAACCATATGGGATAAATGTAGTTTTTCAGCAAGTTCTCGGTCTACCTAAAGGTCTTAGCAGGGTTCCATTGTGGTGCCCATTTTAAACACATTACAAATATTACAGACTTGGAAAGGTCAGGGAAGATAGGTGAAGAAAGAAGTGAATTACAGTAGATGAAATGTGACCCCAGCTCAGACATGTGTTACATAAATGATTAAATTAGCATTACAAACAAATTATGAAGTTGTTCTCTAGCGTGCATACAAGTGAGGCTGCATGGTGGAGCAGTAGTATCACTTTTGTCTTGCAGCAAACATGTCTAGGATTTGAATCCTGACCTCTCCATATGCATTCGAGAGGTCAACTTAATTAACCAATTAGGTTAAACTGGTTTATTAACTAGGTTAATTGGTTACCCTAAAATTGTCCAAAGGCAGGGGTGTCCAATGCCAGTGGTTGATAGCTACCATCCTGCAACATTTCAATGCATCCCTACTCTAATAAACCTGAATCACATGGCTGAATTCCCAGATCAACTCTGCAGATGCCTGGTAATGAGGATTTCATTTGGTTCAGGTGTGTTGGAGGAAAGATGCATCTAAAGGCTGCAGGATAGTTCTGTCATAATCCACAGGTGTATGTGTTTTGGTTTTCCTTTGCGTTTTCTTTCTAATTATATCTGTCATACCATCTGTGAAAAGCCTGTTTCTTTTACAAAGACTTTTTTGACCTACCCTTCCTGTGGAGGGTGTCAATGACTGTCTGTTGGACAACTGACAAGTCAGCAGTCTTCCAAAAAATTGTGTAGCCCATAACATAGGATTTCTGGATTTAAAAACAATTTTTTTTAATTTGATCTACTATTCCAATTTTTCTAGACACTAATTTGTGGCTTTCCATTATCTAGCCACAATCACCAAAATCATAAGAAATAAAGACTTGGAACATTTTGCTCTGGGTGTAATGAATCTATATAATACATGAGTTTCCCTTTTTCAGATGAGTGACAAAAAATATTTAACTTTTTCATGATATTCAAATTTTTTTTTTTTATATGCACCTATAAACTAGGGGTGCATATTCAAGTGCTCTTGACTGCAAGGGCAGTCGCAAAGTTCACTGGTAACTCAGGCCGGCTCCCAACTAATTCATTACAGGTCCTTCTCAAAATATTAGCATATTGTGATAAAGTTCATTATTTTCCATAATGTCCTGATTAAAATTTAACATTCATATCTTTTAGATTCATTGCACAATAACTGAAATATTTCAGGTCTTTTATTGTCTTAATACGGATGATTTTGGCATACAGCTCATGAAAACCCAAAATTCCTATCTCACAAAATTAGCATATTTCATCCGACCAATAAAAGAAAAGTGTTTTTAATACAAAAAACGTCAACCTTCAAATAATCATGTACAGTTATGCACTCAATACTTGGTCGGGAATCCTTTTGCAGAAATGACTGCTTCAATGCGGCGTGGCATGGAGGCAATCAGCCCGTGGCACTGCTGAAGTCTTATGGAGGCCCAGGATGCTTCGATAGCAGCCTTTAGCTCATCCAGAGTGTTGGGTCTTGAGTCTCTCAACGTTCTCTTCACAATATCCCACAGATTCTCTATGGGGTTCAGGTCAGGAGAGTTGGCAGGCCAATTGAGCACAGTGATACCATGGTCAGTAAACCATTTACCAGTGGTTTTGGCACTGTGAGCAGGTGCCAGGTCGT
Organism: Girardinichthys multiradiatus; assembly: GCF_021462225.1. NCBI lineage: Eukaryota > Metazoa > Chordata > Actinopteri > Cyprinodontiformes > Goodeidae > Girardinichthys > Girardinichthys multiradiatus. The sequence goes on from NC_061799.1 coordinate 8,981,954, forward strand.
GCTGAAAAATGAAATCTTCATCTCCATAAAGCTTTTCAGCAGATGGAAGCATGAAGTGCTCCAAAATCTCCTGATAGCTAGCTGCATTGACCCTGCCCTTGATAAAACACAGTGGACCAACACCAGCAGCTGACACGGCACCCTAGACCATCACTGACTGTGGGTACTTGACACTGGACTTCTGGCATTTTGGCATTTCCTTCTCCCCAGTCTTCCTCCAGACTCTGGCACCTTGATTTCCGAATGACATGTAGAATTTGCTTTCATCCGAAAAAAGTACTTTGGACCACTGAGCAACAGTCCAGTGCTGCTTCTCTGTAGCCCAGGTCAGGCGCTTCTGCTGCCGTTTCTGGTTCAAAAGTGGCTTGACCTGGGGAATGCGGCACCTGTAGCCCATTTCCTGCACACGCCTGTGCACGGTGGCTCTGGATGTTTCTACTCCAGACTCAGTCCACTGCTTCCGCAGGTCCCCCAAGGTCTGGAATCGGCCCTTCTCCACAATCTTCCTCAGGGTCCGGTCACCTCTTCTCGTTGTGCAGCGTTTTCTGCCACACTTTTTCCTTCCCACAGACTTCCCACTGAGGTGCCTTGATACAGCACTCTGGGAACAGCCTATTCGTTCAGAAATTTCTTTCTGTGTCTTACCCTCTTGCTTGAGGGTGTCAATAGTGGCCTTCTGGACAGCAGTCAGGTCGGCAGTCTTACCCATGATTGGGGTTTTGAGTGATGAACCAGGCTGGGAGTTTTAAAGGCCTCAGGAATCTTTTGCAGGTGTTTAGAGTTAACTCGTTGATTCAGATGATTAGGTTCATAGCTCGTTTAGAGACCCTTTTAATGATATGCTAATTTTGTGAGATAGGAATTTTGGGTTTTCATGAGCTGTATGCCAAAATCATCCGTATTAAGACAAAAAAAGACCTGAAATATTTCAGTTAGTGTGCATTGAATCTAAAATATATGAATGTTAAATTTTCATCATGACATTATGGAAAATAATGAACTTTATCACAATATGCTAATATTTTGAGAAGGACCTGTATTTATGCTCCATTTTCTGGATGGGATTTTTTTCAAGGTTTCAGACTTCCAAAAAATAACTTTGTATAACTACATCCACGAAAAGCCAAAACCTAAAAAAACTGCCATATTTAAATATTTTTCATAAAACTGATCTGTTTGTTGCTGACATGCTTTTTTTGAAGAAAAATACAGGTATTGTGAACTTGGGTGTGACTGTATTCTATTTTGTTTTGCAGGCCATTACTCTCACTGTTTACTGAGATTCCAAAGTGAAATGAAGCTAAACCGGTTCACATTCTTCCACAGTTGGCTTGAGATCTGATGAATTCACAACATCTCCATCAAACAAATGTTTTCTTATGGAACAGAACACCACTGCAATAGTTTCCTGCTCCGAAGAGGACAGTTTACAAAGTTAAAGGGGGGAATGGGAAAATTACTAGTTATCTTGCATCCATTGAGTGAGTGACAACAGAGAGTATAAAATGCTAATGTTAGAGATACAGTAGTAGCACAGTTTAAGGACTCATTTATAAACCCACTGTAATGTAACCCAACCAGCAGCTTAC